>NW_025814839.1:20990000-21590000 GCF_022079265.1 Lynx rufus
AGCAGCTGCTGGGGCGCCTGACTCTGGCTCGGGTCACAATCTCACGGTCCATGGGTCCGAGCCCCGCGTCGGGCCCTGTGCTGACAGCTCGGCGCCTGGAGCCTGCTTCAGAATCTGTGTCTCCCTCTCTCTCTGCCCCTCCCCTGCTCACGCTCTGTCTGTCTGTTTGTGTCTCTCTCTCAAAATAAATAAATGTTTAAAGCAGCTGCTTCGAGTTGACCATTTGATATCTCATTTAATCCCTACAGCCACCTGTAGGAGGCGATCTTATTATAAGTCAAACTCCTACCCTAGCCTATAGGGCCCCCCCCCAGATCTGGCCCCTCCTCCCTCTCTGGCCTGGTGGTTGCTGTAGGAAGCTGCATCTCTAAACATTCCTAACCCAGATGTGCCTCTCAGGCGTTTGCCCTGGCTGTCCACCTGCCCGGAAGGCTTTTCCTCCTGATAGATACACAGCTGGCTCTTTGTCATTTTTCTGTGGTCAGCTAGAATGGCACCTCTTCAGAAAGCACTTCCTCGGTTTTAAATTCTCCTTAACAAGTATCACTATCTAAAACCATCTTTCTGATTTACTGATGTGCTTACAGGTGTGTTCTCCCACCAGATTCTAAACTCCATGAACGCAAGAACCTTTTTCAACACAAAGTAGGGAGATTTTCGATGAAATCTTAATATTGAACGAGTGAATGAATGAATCTCCACTTTGCAGCTGAGTGAAGAGAGGCTCAGAGGGGTGCTGAAATTTGCCCATCAGCCACCAGGCAGGAAGCGCGGGCTCGAACTTAGGGCGGCCTGACCTCCAGTTCAAGTTTATAACCGTTGAGCCACACTGCCTTTCGGATCCGGGAACAGGTGATGCTTCCCAGCAGCGAGACTCTAAACCAGCGGGAGTTCCCAGCCGGAGACATGATCTAAGTGCCAATGTCTGAATGTCTGTGAGCATTTCGAGTCGTTTGGAGAAAAGGCAGCGTTAACGGCACCATTACAGCCTGCTGTTCTCCATCCCATCACTGCCATCCCCGCCTATTAAAATAATGGTATGAAAAATAAACAGCCTTTATGGACAATTTTATACAATGCATGCATTGTTTGTTTCTCTTACTGTTACCATGGCAGTGATGTTCTCTTGATAACTTCTGAGTTCCTACATGATGGAAGGGAATGAAATAAAGTTGCTTGGGAGAGAATTGCCAAACAAAGGCTTTTCCTTCTCTGGATGTCGCACCGCCCCCCCCCCAACCCCCACCAGCGCTCAATTGCAGCTGTACCCTGAATGCTTATGCACAGAATAAAGGCTGCCTTGTAACCTACAGCCTCCCATGGCTCCCCAGTGCCTGTAATGTGAAGGATTCTGCTATCTGGCTTACCTCTGTCATATAGACCTGGCTGGGGGTAATCTCCCTCCTTGTATTGTACCCCCCCCAACACACTCCTTGATTTTTCACACCTCCACATGTTTTTGTTCATGCTGCTCCGGTTTACCTGGGCTACATTTCTTCCTCCCACATCTCTACCAGGCCATCGCTACTCATTTTTTCAAGGTGAAGTTTTGTTGTGACACGGCAACCCCCTCCCTTCCACCCATTCCCCCAATCTGGGTAAGATTCCGTTCCTCCCTGCTTTCAGAGTCGCCTTCAAGCCCGGCATTTCTCCATGGTACCGTCATCCAGACACCAAGCTACCTGAGGGCAGGCACGGTACTTTACTCAGTGTCTAACACTGTGCCAGGAACATGGTTGATGCTCTACAAATTCTTGACCCCAATTAGAAAAATAAAAATCAGATGATCTGAGAAGCTGCCTAAGGGCATGGTGTCTAAGTATATCCCATACTTTGGGAATAAGTGTAGGGGGCTTACATCAAAGCCCTGGGCCAAAGCAGTGCTTCTCAACCTTGGCTACACCTTGGAATTACCTGGAAGCTTATAGAAATTCCTACACCCAGGATACGATCCAAGTTAATTGTATCACACTCTCTGGGAGTGAGCCCGGGCATATGTTTTCTTTAAAGTTCCCCAGGTGACCCTAATGTGGAGCTGGGGCCAAGAGCCCTTGGGCTCAACGTCTCCATGCAGAGCCCTAACCACACAGTGGGTGGGACCAGGGTGTCCTATAGAGGCTGAGTCCAAGGATTTGGAGCCAGGAGTGAATCAAGATCCATTCACAACATGTTTGGCACACGGCTAGGTGATTTCTGTGTATCACATCATAACCCTAACCTTGACCTAGGAAGTTGACATTATGAAACTGAGGTTCATAGGGTGGGGAGATTGCCTGTACTCATATGTCCAGGCAGGATTTGAAGCCAGATCCACCTCTATCCAGAGCCCATGCCCTGGAGCATTTGTCAGATGTAGGGAAGTGGGGCAGCAGGGAGGAATGGGAGATGTTAGAAGCACCTTGCCCATGGGGACAAAAGCCATCTGCCTCAGGCTGGGCTTGTGCATTTATTTTCCCCCCTCTCTGTGCCCTGTTTCCTCCCTGCACCCCCAAGCTCTTCCAGAGCAGTGACTGACAGGTGCAGCAGGACCAGCCAGCAGCTGAGGGATGGGGGTCCGGTGGTTGCAAACCATCCTAAGGAGCCAAAGCTTCAGTAGTTTCCAGGGCCTGAAGGAGGAGGGGCTTTGTCAGCAGCCCCAGGGTGATGGTCCAGGTTGGGATGCTTCAAGGTGATGGTTCAGGATGGGAGGGTGAGTGTCGGTGCTCCCCACACCCTCGGAGCTGACCTGGCATCCAAATGCCTTCTTTGTACTTGTTTCCAGCTGGCATTTATTATCTACTTTTTAAGTGTCAGGTCCTGTCCCCACAACAGCCCTATAAACCAAGTCACCTGCAAAATGGAATTTGGGAACAAGAACAAGAGCACACGCAATTCTATTTTCCAGGTTTTGCACAAACCTCAGTGAAGTCTTCCCTGACTAATGGGTTTAGAATTGCAACCCCTCTTTATCCTGCCTCCCCCCACCTACCACCATGCGCTCCCGCCCGCCTGTCCTGTTTTCATTTCTCTCCACAGCACCTCTGAGCATCCAAGTACTTTGTGTTTTCATTTATGTGTTATTTTCCTCTGATTCCTCCAACTGAAATGTCAGAGGGTGGGGATTTGGGTCTGTTTTGTTCACTCCTGTATCCCTAGCACCTAGATATGTGTTTGCCCATAATCAACACAGTACCTTTGTTGAATGAATAAGTCCACATTTTGCTTACTGTCTGGGTTATGTTTTCTTAATAGGTCAAACATAAAATGAGTCCCAAACTTTGAATGACAGGGCAATAGGGTCCAGTATGATACCCAACACATGACAGGGTCTTTGTCAATATTGGGTGGAATTCATTACTATGTATTACTCAGGACTCTTTGGTGAAAAGGGGCTGATGCTGGCTACCTTCAGCCAGGAAAAGGTGGGAAGGCTTTGTTAGAAGGACAGGAATATCTCACAGGCCAACAAAGAGCTGGACCGTTGGAGCGCTGAGGATCTGGGAAGCAGGGACCATCCCCAGTCCCTTCAAGGGGCTGCACCTGGTATGAGTCACTAGGTAGGCTGGGTCATGTGCTTACCACTCGGGTAGAGGAGGGAAAAGCCTTTTGGTTGACAAGCTCACCAGGCTGCATCCAGTGAATGGTTCTCAAATCAAAACTGGAGTTCTGATACCAAAATAAAGATGGGTGTGGATTCTGATGGGGGGAAAACAATAGATGCCATGATAGTTGACATATCAATTCCATGGGGCACCCCAGTATGTACAGGGGGCTACGTGGCTGTGAGCGAGCCATGCGAGGGCCCTCATGTTTTGGGTTTTCTGTGTTTCTCCTCCAGCCACCTACACCATCTGAACAGTGAGGGACCGGATGCACATCGCATAGAGGGGCATGAGCACCTTGGCAAATCTTTGAACTCAGAAGTTCCGATTCCCCTCCAGTCTACACCCAAAATGTGCTCTGGAAGAAAGTTCATCAGTTTGGGAATGGCCGACAGCCAACAGGCCATTCGTGTATTTGGAGCAAGAGGCACACACCAAAAAGAGACTTGATTGTAGAGACCAATTACCGTACTAATTGGCACAGGTTACACTACACCTGCTGTAACAAAAAACCTTCAAAACCTCAGCGGCTTTGTGCAACAGCTGTTTATTCTTCGCTTATACAAGCCCTGTGCAGATGCAGTTGCTCTCCAGGACCACTATCCTCCCTGTAGCGGCTTGACGATCTAGGCCACTTCCGTCTTTAGGCTTTGCTATCTCTGTGTGGTTTCCTGGCAAGTGGAAGTGACGTATTTCCACTCACAGTCTATTGGCCAGAAGAAGTCATGTGCATTAACTGCAAAGGAGGCTTGGAAATGCAGGTAAACACATTGGATAGTTGATAAGCTCTACGGTGTCTTCCATACATATAGATGGCAGAAACACTTCCCAGCAGCTAAGGTCATGACAGTGGAACATGGCCTTGTAGGAGGCAGCACAAAGTATCCTCTGAGTGAAGGCTGAAGGCTGGTGACTAGAAACATGGAGATCCTTCATTTTATGTTCTCTACATGCCTGAGATATATTATCCCCAAAGCAGTCTGTCCAAGAGACAGGACTGGATATTAGAGATGGAGAATTAACATTGCTCAAATGACTAGCTCTGTGCCCTTATCCCATCCCCACTATCCCCTTGGGAATTGTATTCATTTTACAAATAAGGAAACAAACTGAGAAGGATATAATGGCTTGTCTGAGGTTGTATATCTTATGAGTGGCATGGTTGGAGGGCTACCAGAATCCAAAGTTGTGGTGTTTCCACTATACCAGAAAGCTTGCCAGGGCCATAGAATGCATTACAAATCTTGGATGCTAACGATGACTATGGTGTTAATGTCAATAAAGACGATGGTGATGGTGATGATGGTGATGGTGGTGGTGGTGATGATGATGGTGATGATGATGATAATGCTGATGGTGGTGATGATGGTGATGATGATGTGGTGGTGGTGATGCTGATGTTGGTGATGATGGTGATGGTAATGATGGTGATGGTGATGGTGATGGTGGTGATGATGATGAAGATGATGGGTGATGATGGTGGTGGTGGTGGTGATGATGATGGTGGTGATGATGATGATGGTGATGATGATGAAGATGATGGGTGATGATGACGGTGATGATGGGTGATGATGGTGGTGGTGATGTTGATGATGATCACAACTCACACTTATTGAAAAATTACTTCATGTTGGAAAATGTATAATCTCTTTAATCCTCCCATCACCCTATGAGATAGGCTCTACCATTATCCCCATTTCACAGATGAGGAAACTGAGGTTCAGAGAGGCAAAACAAAATTTGTTTGAGATCACACAGATAGTAATCAGCAGAATTAAGATGTGAGCTCAAGGTTGCCTAATTTCAAAATCACTCCACCATACAGAAAAGATGGTGATTCAATTCAATTGGTGGTTTTAGCTGTATGCCTTCCACCACCAAGTTTGACTAGTTTTTCATTAAACCAACCACTTCTTGTTTAGGCATTTCATAGATGTCTTCACTATTTGCACTTTTTTTTTTCTGAAACAGTCCTTAAGAAGGAATGAGAATTATGTGGCCTGCCCCACCTAGGATCCAGAAAAGAAACATGAGTGCCCTGATTACGTTTCCCATAAAAATATACATCTCCACCTCACTGTCCTTAACAAAAGACAGATGCTAATTAGAATTTTCACTAGCAGTCACAGGCTCAGTTTTAATTATACCAGATCTATCTGAATTTACTGTAGCTCTCTGATTAACAGGGGAGGAAAATCAATAAGCATACCGAAAAATTTGGATGTGTAATACGGCTAATTCCAATTTTATGTTATAATCATGTTTTAATGTGGGTTCTAATTACCATAATTAAGCTGCCTGTGACAGTGCTGGCTGGGACAGAAGCTGTTACTATTCTAAGATGGCTTGTCCAAGGCTTTCCTCAGATTTTGGGTACATTTTACCATTTGGTTAGTGTGGGGTGCTATGGGGGTGGGAACAGTGTGTGTGTGTGGGGGTGATAGTTCCTGGAACCCTGACTGCCCAGAGAAACGTTAGTTCTAAGGTTTGAGTTGGGCCACGTGCCATGCCTGTGTCATTCAGCCTGTATTTATTGAGCACTTACTATGTGCCAGGGCCTGTGATGGACCCTGGGCATATGGACGAGAAGGATCCGTTCTGCTGAGATGCATTAGCCATCCAGTAATTAATGACATCAGGGGGAAATGATGCCAAGTGACATGACAGCTATATAGTTATATATACATGTAATGTGATGGAAATGTCTGTGAGGCTTCCCCGAGGAAGCAAATTCTTAGCTGAGATGTAAGAGTCTCAGGAGTTCAGTAGGCAGGGTCATTAATAAGAGATCCTTCCCAGCTAAGAAAACAGCTTTTGCAGAGAGCTGGAGCTGAAAGGTGGCTGATGTGGAGTGTGATGCAAAAGGGAGTGACTGGTAGAGGGTGTCACTGCAACCCCAACAGGCACCAGAGCACATGGGGTCTCATAGGCCCCTTCACAATGTTCACTTCTGGCTCTAAGCCTCTGAAACTCCTCCCTCCCTCCTTCCTTTCTATTCTTCCTTCCTTCCTCTTTCTCTTCCCTGTCTTCCTTTTCCCTCCCACCCACGTGAAAAGGATTTATTCAACAATATGTACCAAGACATAGACCTCTAACTCTTGATTCCATTCGATGATCATTCATGCATCATCCCTTCACCCTTACAAGATGCATTTCTTCTTATTTACTTATTTGCTTTTATTCATTTTGAGAAAGAGAGAGTTCAAAAGCAAGCACAAGCGGGGGAGGGGCAGAGAGCGAGCGTGAGAGAGAGATCCCACGCAGGCTCCACATGGTCAGCACAGAGCCTGATGTGGGGCTCGAACTCATGAACCATGAAATCATGACCAGAGCCGAAATCAAGAGTAGGATGCTTAACCAACTGAGCCACCCAGGCACCCCTCAAGATGCACTTCTCTACCAGAAATTTGAGTGCAAAATTGTAAGGGTCTACCTCGAACACTATCATTTATCGAATGCTATTCATTCAGCAACCTCCTGCAAAGACTTACTATGCTTTAAGTGTATAGAATCCAATCCCTCTGGTTTGATCTATTAGATATTTAATCATTCATCCATTCAACAACAATCCTGACCATGGTGTCTCTCAGAAGCTGATCCTGAAGTGGAGATTTGAGTGCAAGTGGTTGATTTTGGAATTGATCTGCAGAACATCAGTAGTGGAGTGGAGAAAAGATAGAGGCAAGGGGAAGGAGCCCCACACACACTCAAAAGCAAACGTATGTTATCAAGCAAATGACCACCACGGGCAATTGGGGCTCTATCTCACTGGGGACCTCCAGAAGATCCACATCTCAGGGCTAGCCTACTGAAAGGGTGAGGGAGCTGGGGTATTTATACACTCAAGTCAATCAGTTACTGTTTCCAGGACTGCTGGAGGTCATGAGCTAACTCTGTAGGATTTCTGGCCTCTTCTGCTTACAGGCAGAGGGGAAAGCACAGGGATATAGATTCTAACACTTGGGGGCTGGCACAATGAAAGGTGAAGGGCTGAAGGGAAATGGGGAAGGGGATGCTACCAAGCGCATCTGTCATAACAGCATTTAAAATGCATACTATGTGCCAGGTATCTGATTTCATTTAAGGACACACTTTTGCCCCACAAGTATATAATGTCCTCAACCATCTGCCTTGTGCATAAGATCCCACCTCATACTCCTTACATTACCCTCTCCTTCATGACTCTATTCATTTACCAGACTTGTACTGGGCTCCTGGCACAGGCTGGGTGCTTAGAATTTCAGCCTTAATATCAGGCTCTAGGAAGCAAGACGGGTTCCTCATAGGGACTTCAAGAGGAGCCTGGACAGACAGCAGTCTACTTTATGCAGATTGGAGACCCAGCTAGGGTGAGAGTGGCTTCCTGTGGTCTGAGCTGTTACAGGGCAGGCCAGCCATGACCACTCTGGCTTCAAGAGCTAAGCAGGTAGCCAGGTGTCAGTGAGCTCCATCCCTAGAGCCTGATGTAGCTCCTGTAGGAGCAGGTGAGGACCACACTGGCTAGCTGGGATTAACTCCTTGCTGCCCAAGAAAGAACAAAGGGGAATTTGTAGGTCAGCTGCAGGGCACGTCTAACCACAGACCTGAGGTTCCTAAGCTTTAATGTTCCATGAGATATACCTGGGAGACCTGTTGAAGATGCAGATTCCTGGGCCTCACTCCAGCTTGTGGTTCAATAGGCCGCTGCACTCTAACTGTTGTGCAGGTGATTCTGAAGCAGGTGGCCCACACGATGTACTAGGAGAGATGCTGCTTTGGCTTTATACAGATGGGACATCCAAAGTCCAGAGACTGCTCAATTTTCAGTAAGCTGTAGGATCAGGACCCACACTCTCCACCCCACAGGCCAGAGCTGCCCTCCACTAGAAGAGATGAGTCTTCCCAAGCTCACAGGTACTTGTACATTTCAGGCACACTCTCCGTTATTGACAGGCACTAATGGTGGTAATGAACTAAGGAGACCTGAGCTCACCCAATAATTGCAGGTGAGGCTAAAAGAGTAAATATGATCCTCATTAATGTAAAGCAACCTTCTTCACTATGGAGATCTGATGTGAAGCTGTAAGCCTAGGCATAGCCTAACTGCATCCTTTCAAGTTTTGTTTTATTACTCACTTAGCTTTCAGAAAAAAACAAACAAAACATTTCACAATGCTTGTAACACACATAGAGTAAGACAAACCAAAGATTTATCAAGCTTCCAAAATTCGATGCATAAAACTATATATTTAAATAAGATGGTTTGGGGGTGCCTGGGTGGCTCAGTCGGTTAAGTGTGCGACTTGGGCTCAGGTCATGATCTCATGGTTTGTGAGTTTCAGCCCCGCATCGGGCTTCGCTGTGGTCTGCACAGAGCCTGCTTGGCATTCTCTGTACCCCCGTCTCTCTCTGCCTCTGCCCTACGCGTACTCTCTCTCTTTCTCTCTCTCTCTCAAAAATAATAATAAACATTTTTTAAAAAATAAGATGGTCCGGGTGTGGACACAGGCACATACCTATCTAGCCACATTAGATGGTTCCATAGACAGAGAAACAAGGGGTTGAGGAAGAGCAGGTGTGACAAAAACAATGCAGCAAGATGACATAACACATGGAGTACCATGTTAATCGGATGCAGGCTGCAAAATTCTGCATATATATTACTGCAGAGGTGTAAGAATTAAAAAATGCATCTACACAAGTCCTGACGAGGACAAAATGAAAAAAATCCCAGGTAATTAAGGTTTTGGGTTTCCTTTAAAGCATTATTCTCCTTCCCTCCACACACACAAAAAGTAAAGCAATTGAGAAGAAAGAAGTATAAGTATATAATATATAGAAATATAAGTATATAATAGCAAGACATGGGGGGAAAGAGTTTATACTCTGATATGCGTGCCATAGGCAAGGATTCTAAAACTTTCTTGCAAATGACAGTTGTCTGAAGGGCTTGTTAAAATGCATTTTCCTAGGCCCACCTTTTAGAGACGCTGATTTTAACGAACTTCGCATGTAGTTCTGACGTCTGTTGTGATTGGGACGTAATTTGGCCCTGGACAACCTTGCCCTGGCCCCTCTTTTCCCCAGCCCCATTTGATCATGCCTGAAATCCCAGTTAGAATCTACATCCTATAACAAGACCGTGTTAAAATACAATCTTCCATCTGGGAGATCATCTATTGAAACTGGTTGGTATAAGGCAGTGTGATAAGGTGAATCTGACCTTTTGACTCTAGAAGCAGCAAATATTTATTGCCCACTTAACGTGAGCCCAATGTTAAGAGCATTGCATGTCTCAGTAGGTCAAGGAAGTTGTACCATGGTCATTGACGTTTCCCAAGAGAGAAAACTGAGGGGCTGAGAGACTAAGTAACCTACCTAAGGTCACACAGCTAGTAAGCAGAAGAGCCAGGTTTAACCTCCATTGTCTTACAGTATACTAATATGCTACCTGCCTCCAGTAGAGACAGAAGGAGGAGATAACACCATGACTCTGGAAATCCAAAAGGAGGGAAAAGAGGACACCAAGAGAAAGAAGGTAAGGTAGGAATCCAAACCAAGCCTGAGAACCATGTTTCCCAAGCCAAAATTCTAATGTGTGCTTAGACAACGAACACTGTTTTTTCTTTTCCGTTTGCAAATGTCTGAAGATGTAATCATGCTTACGTTTTTAAGGAGTAGGACGTACTGAAACAGATCAAACCACATGATTGTATGGACATGGGCCTGGATCCCTCAATCAGAATGGAGATATGGACGGTACAAAGGCCTGGGATGAGTGTGTAAAGATAGCTGGATACATTCTCAGAGCAGCTTATTTTACCACTGGTATTTTAGGGGCACCTGGGTGGCTCAATTAATTAAGTGTCTGACCCTTGATTTCAGCGCAGGTCATTATCTCACGGTTTGTAAGTTTGAGCCTTGCGTCGGGCTCTCCTCTGACAGTGTAAATCCTATTTGGGATTGTCTTTCTCCCTCTCTCCCCCACCTCTCCCCCACTCTAAAAATAAATAAATAAACTTTAAGCCAATGATATTTTAAAACTGTGAAATCAGGCAGACTTCCCCTAGAATCTGATCCTGTATAGGCAAATGCTCAAATATACTAGATGGATCAGAAATATCAAGACCCCAGTGGCGATCCACTGTATGGATATATCTCATTTTGTCTTCCCACTCACCTACTGATGGACATTCAGGTTATTTACTTTTTGGCTCTTACAAATAAAGCTGCTGGAAGGTCTTGGCAAGGGCATATGTTTCATTTCTCTTAGGTAAATACCTAGGAGTAGAATGGCTATATCATATTACGTTTAACTCTTTAAGGAACTACCAAATGGCTTTCCAAAGTGGTTGTACCATTTCACATCTTGCCTGGTACTGTGTAAGAGTCTCAGTCACTAAACATTCCTGTCAACACTTGGTATAATCCAATTTTCTAATTTAAGCCATTCTCGTGGATGTGTAGTGACATCTCTTTTACCGTTCTGATTTTCACTTCCTTAATGACTGATAATGGTGAGCATCTTTTTATATGTTTATTGGCCATCCAAATGTCTTCTTTGGTGAAGTTCATATTAGATTCTCTCACCCATTTAAAATTTCTTAAAATTTCTTTTTGTATTTTTAAATTCTTGAGTTGTAAGGGTTCTTTAGATATTCTAGAGACAAAACTTGTTGGATACGCGTTCCATAAGTATTTTCTCCCAGTTTGTGGTTTGTCTTTTTATTTCCCCAAATGTATCTTTTTTTTTTAATGTTCTTTTTTTATTTATTTTTGAGACAGAGAGAGACAGAGCATGAGCAGGGGAGGGGAAGAGAGAGAGGGAGACACAGAATCCGAAGCAGGCTCCAGGCTCTGAGCTGTTAGCACAGAGCCCAATGCAGGGCTCGAACTCACAGACCATGAGATCATGACCTGAGCCAAAGTCGGACGCTCAACCGACTGAGCCACCCAGGCGCCCCTCCCAAATGTATCTTACAGGGCAAAATGTTGAAACTTTGATCTCATCCAACGAATGGATATTATTCTTTATAGTTGGTTCTTTTGTGTTGTATTTTAAAAATCATTCCTCAATGAGTTTCTTGTTTGTTTTCTCCTGGAAGTCTTGTAATTTCAGCTCTTATACTGAGGTCTATGATCTGTTTTGAGTAACTTTTGTATGTGGCTTGAGGTAAGAGTCAAGATTATTATTTTTTTTTGCATATGGCTGATTTTTTTAAACACGTTTAATGAAAAGGTTGTCCTTTCCTTCATTGAATTGCCTTCGCAACTTTATTAAAAATCTATTGGCTGTATGTGTGTGGGTCTATTTCTCAACTCTGTTCTCTTCCGCTATCTATCTAAATTCTGCCAACACCACAGTGATCTTGTCTCAGTTACTGTAGCCTGACAATACATCCTAAAAGCAAACAATTCAGGTCCTCCAACCTTGTTTTACTTGTTCAAAATTATTTTTGCTCTTCCATATTCTTTGTCTTTACATACCAATTTTATAATCTTCTTGTAAATTTCTGCACAGAGTCTTCCTGAGGTTTTGATTGCATTGTCCCTGTGGATCAATGTGTACAGCATTGACATCTTAATAATATTAAATGTTCTGGCCCATAAACACAGTCTATTTCCTATTTATTTATGCCTTCTTTAATTTCTCTCAGCAACATTTTATAGTTCTCAGGACAGGTCTTGAATATCTTTTGTCAAGTTTATCACTATGTACTTCGTATTTTTCATGATAGAGTGGCAGTATTATTTAACTTGAACTTCCAGAGGGCTGTTACTAGTTTATAGAAATACAATTCATTTTGTGTATATTGACCTTGCGAAACTCACGATTTCTAGCAACTTCTTTGTACATTCCTTAGGATTTCTTCCTTGCAAATTCCTTAGGATTTTCTACGGAAATGATCATGGCTTCTGCAAGTGATGTTAGTTTTATTTCCTCCTTCCCAATCTATATGACTTTAATCTTCTTTTTTTTTCTCTCTTCATTGCCTGGACTAAAGCTTCAAATAAAATGTTGAATGGAAAGGAGGAACGTGGACACTTTTGTTTTATTCTCCATCTAGGAGGGAAAGCATTCAGTCTGTCACCATTAAGGATGATGTTAGCTGTAGGTTTTTTTGTAGATGTCCTTTATCAGGTTAAAGACATTCCTTTCTGTTCCCAGTCTGCTGAGAGTTTTTATCAGAAATGCATGTTGAATTTTGTCAAATGCTTTTTCTGCATCTATTGAGAAGATCACTTAATTTTCCTAAAAAGTCTCCTAAAAATCATGAATTCCATTTATTGAGTTGCAAATTTTAAATCAATCTTGCATTTCTGTGTACACCACACTTAGGATGGTTTTTTTTTTTTTAAAGAATCTCGTTAAAACTTGAACTTTGTTAAAAACGTGTCTATATTCATCTGAAGTTTTCTTATCTTTCAATCCCTTTGCCTGATTTTGGCATCAGGGTAATGCTGGCTTCATTGACTGAATTGACAAGTTCCCTTTTCTCCCGTTTTCTGAAAATATTTGTATTTAATTGTGTTCATTTTCCTTAAATGTTTGGTAGATTTCACCAGTGAAGTCATCTGGGCCCGGAGCTTCCTTTGTGGGAAGGTTTTTAACTCCAAGTTCAAGTTCTTTAATATACACAGAGCTATTCAGGTAATCTAAGGTTTTTTTGAGCGAGCTTTGGTACTTTGCATTTTCCAAGGAATTTGTCCATTTTACCCAAGTTGTTGGATTTATTGGCACAACGTTGTGCATAAAATTCCTGAATTAGTTTTTTTTTTTTAATTTTTTTTCAACGTTTTTTATTTATTTTTGGGACAGAGAGAGACAGAGCATGAACGGGGGAGGGGCAGAGAGAGAGGGAGACACAGAATTGGAAACAGGCTCCAGGCTCTGAGCCATCAGCCCAGAGCCCGACGCGGGGCTCGAACCCACGGACCGCGAGATCGTGACCTGGCTGAAGTCGGACGCTTAACCGACTGCGCCACCCAGGCGCCCCCTGAATTAGTTTTTCAATGTCTGTAGCATCAATAGCCATGATACCTCTCCCATTCCTGATATTAGTAGTTTGTGTCTTTTTTCCTGATCATTGTTTCAAGAGGTTCATTACTTTTATTGATTTTTTTTTTTTTTACAAAGAACCAGCATGACTTTCTGTGTTTCTTTTTTGTTCTATTTTATCGATTTCTGCTCTGATCTTTATTACTTTCTTCTGCTTCCTTTGGGTTTAATTTGGTCTTCTTTGTCTAGTTTTTGAAGGTGGAAACTTGGGTCACTCATTTCTCCTTTTCTCGATTAAGTATCTGAGACTATGTATTTCCCTCACAGTACCGCTCCAGCTGCATCCAAGTTTTGATAAGTTGCACTTTGCAAAAATTTAATTCAAATGCATGTTAATTTCTCTTTTGATTTCTTTTTTTAAAGTGCTTTTTCAATTTATATTTGAGACAGAGAGAGACAGAATTTGAGCAGGGGACGGGCAGAGAGAGATGGAGACAGAATCCAAAGCAGGCTCCAGGCTCTGAGCTGTCGGCACAGAGCCCGACGCGGGGCTCGAACCCACGAACAGTGAGATCATGACCTGAGCCAAAGTCAGACGCTCAACTGACTGAGCCACCCGGGCGCCCAAATTTCTCTTTTGGTTTCTGTGTTGCCCCATCAGTGAGTTACAAGTGCACTTTTAGCTTCCAAATATTTGGGAATTTTCTAGATAACTGTCATGGATATCTAATTTAATCCCATTGTGGTAGGAGAACACACTTACATGATTTGAATAATTTTACATTTATTGAGATTTGTTTTATGGCTTATAGTATGGTCTATACTGGTAAAACATTCCACATGCACTTGAAAAGAACATGTATGTATGTGGCCTGCTGTTGTTAGGCCGAATGTTCCAAAAATGCCAATTAGATCAAGTTGGTCGATTGTGTTCTTCAGGTATCTACATTTCTTTTAGATTTTATGTCTTCTGGTCCATCGATAGTTGAGACAGGGATGTTAAAATCTCTGACTGTAATGGTGGATTTGTCTATTTTTTGCTTTCAGTTCTGTCAGTTTTTGGTTCATATATTTCAAAGCCAATATTTGGCTTTTAAAAGCGGCTTTATTGAGGTATAATTTACATGCCATCAAATTCATCCATTTTAAGTGTACAACTCAATGATTTTTTAGTAGATTTATAAACGTGGGCAACCATCACCACCATCCAATTTTAGAACGTTTTTTAGCTCCTCTGCAAAGAAACTACCCTCAGCTCAGGGCAATGCAAATCTGCTTTCTGACTACGGATCGACTTTTCATATAAACAGAATCATAAGCCATGCATTTTTTTGCATTCTTTCACTTAGCACAATGTTTTTTGAGCTTCACCCACGTTGCAGGTGGATCAGTATGTCTTTCCTTTTTATGGCTGTGTGGCATTCCCATTGATGGATAGACCTCATTTTGTTTATCCATTTGCCAGTTGATGGACATTTACATTGTTCTCACTTTTTGCCAATTACAAGCAATGTTGCTAGTAAGATGGGCGTACCAGTCTTTGCGGTGTACCTATGCTTCTGCTTTTCTTGGATAGATTTCCTAGGAGTAGAACTGTTAGGTCAGATGGTACACTTGTGTTTAAATTTGTAAGGAGCTGCCAAACTGTTTTCTGAAGTGGTATTCCCACCAGCAGTGTAGGAGGGTTCCAATTTCTTTACATACTCACCAACCCTTGGTGTTGTCCTTTTGATTATGGACTGCTTTTTGACTTGTTAAAATGGGTCTTTTTTTAAATGTTTTGTTTTATTTTATTTTATTTTAATTTATTTTATCCCCGCAAGGCTTTGACTTTTTTTTTTTAAATTTAGGGATGTATTTTTATTTTTGTTTTTATAATTTATTGTCAAATTGGCTAACATACAGTGTGTGACGTGTGCTCTTGGTTTTTGGCACATATACGCCAATGTTTCTAGCAGCACTTTCAACAAAAATGGGTCATCTTAACAGCACCACCCCATTTTACAGATGTGAACACTGAGACCCAGGATTCAAATTCTCATTGGTCGGTCGTGCAGACCCAAGCTTTGTGAGCCGTGTGTGGCTGCCTGCCCTTCTCATCAGAAGCTCAGGCCCTGGCTTTTCTTCACAGCTGCCAGAGAGCCAGGCTCCAATCTCAGGCCCCTCTAGTCTGCTCTCTCGATTCCCCTAGAAGCTGGCCTGGCCTGTGGGTTTGCTGCCTGCTGCCTCCACAGGACTGATGCAGAAGGAAGTCAGTGTTTGCTTAGGTGTGCCTAAGTCCTGTGGGCTTATTCCCAGATTGGTATTCATACCAGGAGTTTCTCAGCTTCTACTTAATGCATCCCCTATAAATTGTGAAATAAGCTTGTCTGAGTCTATTCCTACATTATTGCTACAAGAAAATACTCTTTTAGGTTTGCTGAATTTGTGCTGTTACCTGAGGAAGAAAAAGTGTGTGTGTGTGTGTGTGTGTGTGTGTGTAATCAGCCGATGATTTATTTTATCAGCTGACACTTTTCTGAAAACACACTATTTTAGAAAACCCCCAAGCCTCTGTGCAACGCCCCCGCAAAGGCTTGGTGGGGAGCAGGGCAGTCAGAGCATTCAGAATACTGGTCCGGAGCCCTGGACTGGGCTCTGACAAGGTTCCCACTG
This sequence comes from Lynx rufus, assembly GCF_022079265.1. Lineage (NCBI taxonomy): Eukaryota > Metazoa > Chordata > Mammalia > Carnivora > Felidae > Lynx > Lynx rufus. The sequence goes on from NW_025814839.1 coordinate 21,006,216, forward strand.
CTCTGTGGGGAAATAAAGAGAATAACGTTGAGAGAGCTCAGAAAGCCACATTTATTTAATTTAAAGGGCTCTCTTCTGTCCTGAATTTTTTTGGCCTACCTTTTACGTGCTAAAACGTCCTTGCTTTATGAAATAATGGTGGTGGAAGAGGGTAGTCATTTTTATAAAATGTCTTATTTGGTGCAGTAGATGTTGAAAGAACACTCTGTCAATCCATATATATTTATTTTAGTTCTTATTAGTATTCCGTTCAACTTTTTTTGACTGACAAGTGATGTCCAAATGTCCGGGAGCTACTGACCAGGGAGCAAGGAAGGACACAGGGACCACAGAAGAAATACACAGACCTGGCTTTACACATAACTTTGTAGCAATATGATCTTGGGTAAGAACAAGATAATATTGGCAACAGAAACAAGAATAATAATGGCAGAAATAAATGTTCACAAGAGGTCTTCTTTTTCTGCCAAGCACTGTTTTAAGTACTTGATATTCATAAATTCATTTGGTCTTTACTGACACCCTTGGGAAGAAAGTAGATGAAAATTGTGGGGGCCGAAGGGGGTAAATTAACACGACAAGGGTCTATGGTATCCTTAAGAGGTATTTGGTCTTTGTGTCCAGTTTCCGGTGCAGAGTTTCTAAAACCCTTGGAATTTCCTGAGTGATAAGGATTACAGGAGCCTCTTTTGTTCTAGTGAGGTGACACTTCCATGGGTCCCTTCAGGATGGGGGTTGGGTCCAGTGGGGGAGTTCAGTCCCACCCCACCCCCACCTCCTGGGAGGGTGATGGGGCTGGAGAATCCCAAGTGTCCAGTGATGCAATCAGTCACGCCCATGTACTGAAACCTCCCTAAACCCCCCACGTGACGGGTTCTGGGCTGGTGAACACTTTGGGGGTGCTGGGAGGGCCTGGAGGCTCTGTACGCACCCCCCCCCCATACCTTGCCCTACACGTCTCTTCCATTTGGCTGTTCCTGAGTTATATCCTTTCTAGTAAACCAGTAATGGTAAGTAAAACACTTTCCTGAGTTCTGTGAATTGTCCTAACGATTCTCCAACATCGGTGGTGGGAGGGGGGAGGTGTGGGAACTCCCAAATTTGTAGCTAAGTCTGGGAGGCGAAGTGTGGGTAGCACGGGGACCTAAGGGAGTATAGTCTTGTGACGCTGAGCCCTTAATGTGTGTGGTCTGTGCTAACTCCAGGTACTTAGAGTCAGAATTGAATTGAACTGTAGGACCCCCCAGTTGGTTTTGGGGAATCAGAGAATTGGCTGGTGTCAGGAGGGGAGAAAAAAAATCCAAAACCTTTCAGGGGCCAATACATTGCCTGATCCACAGTATGTGCCCAATTAATATTAAATTTCTCTCCCTTCTTTTCCTCTGGGCAAACCCTCTAAATTTCTCACAGAGGGCAGGCTAGCTGGCTAACAGTTTGGGTTTGGCCACCTAATAGACCTGGATTTGAGGCCGGGCTCCTCCCTCTCTTGGCTGGGAGACCCTGGACAGGTAGCTCCCCCCCCCCTCTGTGCCTCTGTGGCTGAGGGCTGGACAACAGCTGAGCTCAGTTCTCGCTTTGTGTTATAGTCATCCTCTGACGGTGGAGACCAGACACGAGAGACCGGGAAGCAGCATCTGGGTTCTGCTTCTCTGGGTTTCTCCTCCTGGACTCGATCCACCGCCGACTGCGGTGATGTGTGGCTGAGTCTCCCGCCTGCCCTCTGCCTGGCAGAGCCCGCTTCCCTCCAGGCCAGGGGCCCTGCCAAGCTCAGCCGTGTCGCCGGCACTGACTCCAGCGGAGGGAGGCCTGGCCAGCCGCAGCAGAGGAGCGTTAACCAAAGCCTGAGTCAAACTTCAAACTTCATTTCCTCTTGCCCAGGGAGCTTGGCCCGCCACGGGCTCGGTGCCAGGCCAGAGCGCTGTTGGCAAATGAGCCGCTGCTGAGTGAAAGGACAGCGCACAGTGCCCATAGAGCGGGTGCTCACCCACCCACCCTCTCCCCTGCCACCACAGAGCCCCCAGGAGGGGCTGTCCCTATGCCCATTGCCCATGGCACAAACAAGAAAGACCAAAGCTTGGACAGGCCGGGTCACCTGCAGAACATCTCAGCCCTTCCTTTCTTGCCCCTCTTTTTGCTCTTGGTGCAAATGCCTCATTAACAAAGCTCAAAATATGAATGACAGCAGCTGGAGGGGAGGATTTTGTGGCACAAGCATTGTCCTGCAGGGGCTCCAGTGGTACCAACTACCACTATGTGAGCACCTGGGGCTGGGCTTTCCCCGAATCTCTCGTTTAACCCTCACAGCAACCCAACGAGCTAAAGAATAACAATGCCCATTGTACAGATGCAGAAACTGAGGCTTAGTGAAGAAAAGTAGCAGGCCCCAAATCGCACAGCCTGGATATGCAGGGGCTAGGATTTGCACTCTGGGCTGTGGCTTTGGAGCCAGCTTCCTGTTGTCCCCAAACGTCAAGCTGCGTGGCAGCTACCTGTCCCTCCTGTGGCTGGCCCAGGTGGGTGAATCTTTGACATCCCCTCTCCTGCATACACAGGGCATGATGCCTTGTCACAAAGGAGCTGTACGTACAGCAAAACAGAACCCTGTGGGTCCAGTGGAAGGTGCTCAGTTTGGAAGCAGGAGTCCCTGGTGCTGTTCTTGGAACTGTCACTCGCTTTGAGTGTGAATTCAGATTCACTCCAGGAGGGCAATTTATTTGAAACTGCATGTCAATTCCCATCAGGGGATAGCTGCTGTCTGGAGTGCTCTGCTGGAAAGAATGTGAGGCTCGGCAAACGACTTGTGATGTCTGTCACTACAGCGAACGTGTGGGGGGCTGGTGGGTTCAGGGGTTGCTTCCCTACTATGCATGTGCAAATCCCAAAACAGAGGCTAGTTAAGATTCCTAAAAAGAACCCCAACCCCCATTTCAAAAAGCAGGTTGTTTCCACTTGAGCACTAGGCAAAGAGGGCCAAGAATTTTGGATTGCCAGATAAAATATGGGCCTCCTGTATTTTTATTTGCTAAATCTGTCTACACCACAGAAACTGCAAATTCAAGACACTTCAAGAGTATCTTTCAAGCAGCTTGATTTAATCTCAGAGTGAGCCCGGTTGATATACAGCCACGACTGGCCACAGTCTTCTGTGCACTCTCTTCTTCTCTATAATAAATTCAGCGTTGTTCATGAACCTCTTTGCAGGTGGAGGTATTAACTTTGCTAAGTCAAGGCAACTGAGTCACTTTTTTTGGGTGTGTGTGTGTCGGGGTGGGGGGAGATTTAAACTCAGTCTGTTTTGGGGTAATTATGGGATCAATTCAAGATTCTCTTTCTTCCCCACCCCTTTCCTTATCCTTGGGTGCTGAGTCCAGAGAAGTGTTCTGTCTTTGCTGGCCTCTGCTGGCTTCTGGCTGGTTCTCAGAGGCCAGCCTTCACCCTGCTAATGCCCAAAGTGCACCATGGCCTGGAGCGGTCATTCTTCCTGTTCCAACTGGGAGGCTTCATCAGGAAGTGATTTTCCTGCACCAGGAGAGCTCTGAGTGGCTGCCTCAGGTCTGGACCACTGTCTTAGTTACTGTATCTTGCTGGTCCCAGCGCCATATTGAACTTGAGGCTTATGTGGGAAACCAACAGCTCCAGGATGCATTTCAACTTATGGGAATTTCCGTGGCCCCTGCGTCTTCTGTCTCAAGATCAAGACCCCAAGGCTCTTCTCAGGGACCCCTGCTGATTCTCTTTCCACCCCACTGCTGTGGAAAAATGGGTATTATACCTTCACACATTCTTGGGCACTCTGGTTTATGGGGTTCTTGATATTTGAAGCCAGCTTCTAGACTTTAGAAAAAAAGAGGGCATTTTTTTTCCTGTTCAAACATTTGACATTTCCGGTTGAAATCCATGACTTTCGATACCATGGTTTCTGTTACAGATTCACGAACGTCTACCTAAGAACTCCAAGCCAATACTTTGATTCTTCTGTCTTTTTCTGCCTCCATCCCCTGAGGGTGATCTGATAGGATTCCTCCCAGCTGCTAGAAAAGTGGGCAGAAGAAAGGGGTACAAGGACTTGAATATGAATATAGTTTTTAATATTAATCTATTACATCACTATGGATACATTCAGAATAAGTTATAAAATCCTCATACCAAAAGGATTCTATCTCCCATACCAAAAAAATTATAATGTAAACACAAGCTGTGCATCTCATCTGACTTATTTCCAGGGATGTTCACATATCTGTGGCTCTGATCCTACTATCCAACGGTATTTCCATCTATCCATCATCCATTATTACTGCCGTGTGAAAAGACTCCCCCAGACTTTATTTCTAGATTCCTGCTGCCAACTTTTCATTCACTGTCTCATCGTTGATTTATCTGTTCATTGGTAGTATTTCCCATACCTTCATTCTGAGTTAGGGACCCAAAGATGAATAAGCCAGAGAAGGCCTCTGCCCCCATGGAGCGCATACTCAAGTACCTAGCAAAGTCTTGGGAAATGCGTGGTAAGTCACTGTGCAAATTCTGATTGAATACTCCTTGATTATTGTATCAGTTTGCTAGGGCTGCCGTGAAGAGGGAGCATAGGTGGGGAGGCTTAAATAAGAGAAATTTATTGCTCCACAATTTTGGAGGCTGGAAGTCCAAGGTCAAGGTCTCAACAGGTGTGGCTCCTTCTGAGATATGTGAAGGAGAACATGTTCCATGCATCTCACCCAACCCCTGGTGGTTTGCTGGTAAATCTTCGGCATCTTTTGGCTTGTACCAGCATCATCCTGATCCCTGCCTTCATCTCCACATGGTGTTCTTTCTGTGTGTCTGTGTCCAAATTTCCCCTTTGTATAAGGACACTGGTCATATTGTATCAGGATCCACCCTAAAGACATATCATAAGTAATAACATCTCCAACAGCCCTATTTCCAAAGAAGGTCACATTCTGAAGTACTGGGAGTTAAGACTTTATTTTTTTTAATGTTTATTTATTTTTGAGAGAGAGACAGAGCATGAGCAGGGGAGGGACAGAGAGAGAGAGAGAAAGAGAGAGAGAGAGAATGAGAATCTGAAGCAGGCTCCAGGCTCTGAACTTCAGCATAGAGCCTGATGTGGGGCTCTAACTCACAAACCGTGAGGTCATGACCTGAGCCAAAGTCGGATGCTTAACTGATTGAGCCACCTCAATCAGTTGATTGAACCCCCCTTGGGGGTTAAGACTTAAGCATATGGATTTTGGGGGACTCAACCCATGACAGTTCTACAGGTGAGTATGCAGTTCTCACGTCAGGCTCGAGGTCTCTGAAGCCAGGCTGTACCTCATGCTTGGATAATTCTAGGAACTAGCAGAGACATGGCTCATAAAAAATGCTCCATAAATATTCTTTGAACCTGGGAATAAGCCAGAAATTCATAGAAGGAAAAATGGATACCGTGAAGTTAGTGACTTGTCCATGGTCAAGACTGCAGCTAGTATGAGTATATGAGAGTATATGAGTGTGTGAGGATGAGTGTGTGAGTGTGTGTTGGAGTAGGCATGAATCTGTGAGTGTGACACGGTGTGAGTATGGAGGGTATATGAGTGAGCATATAATTGTGCATATGTATGTGCGTCAGCTTGTGAGTATGTGTGAGTTTGTGAGCAAATGTGAGGGTGTGAGGGTGTGGGTATAAGTAAACACACACACACACACACACACACACACACACACACATACAGTTGACCCTTGGACAACATAGCTTTGAACGGCACGGGACCACTTATACATGCGTTGTTTTTGGTAAATACGGTATAGTACTGTAAATGCATTTTCTCTTATGATTTTCTTAGTAACGTTTTCTTTTCTCTAGCTAACTTTATTGTAAGAATATAGTATATGGTATACATGTAAATCAGGTGTTTTATATAATCAAATATTTATGTTATCAGTAAGGCTTGCAGTCAGTACTAGGCTATTGATCATGTTTTGGGAGGAGTCAAAAATTACATGCTAATTTCCAACCAAGTGATCAATGTCCTTAACCCCTGTGTTGTTAAGGGCCAACTGTATATATTTATAGAGATATACATGTATACAGCTAGACAGGCAGAGACAGAGAGGGACAGAGAGAGAGGGAGTGGGAGTTAGGGAGAGATTCAGAACGACTAGTTAATCCTTTCTGAAATGGGTGTGGTTGATCTCAAAGACGTATGGGTTAGTGGTCGAACAAAAGTAATTATTGAATGTTTTTTAACCTCAATATTTTGCACTAGCAATTGTTTTATGGCCTTTAATACCCAAGTTAGGAAGTTAAAAAAGTAACAAACATGCATTTCTATGGCGAGGGTCCACTTCCGGCTGGTGCCAGAATCAATTCATCATTAACAAACATTCATGGAGCACCTGTTCTTTGCCAGGCCCTGGGGTAGGTACTGGAGAAACCAGTAGTGAACATGAAGGGAGACATTCATTCATTCATTCACTCGTTTGTTCATTTATCAAATTTCTGACTACCTTCCTCTGGTTCTCTACTAGATATGGAGGTCACCATAAGGAATTCATGTCCATTCATTCAACAAATGCTCATTGACCTCCCACTCTGTGTCCCCTCAGCGTGACTCATTCATTTGTTCACACATTCATTCAACAGATTTGTCACTCCTACCCTTGGTTCTATGCCAGACACCAAGGTCACCATAACACATCACACAGGGGTATGTCCATTCATCTGATGTATGCTCATTGAACATCTACTATGTGCCAGATAGAGTGACTCATTCATTCATTCATTCATCCATTCATTCATTCATTCAACAATTATTTATTGGGAGCCTATTCCCTGCTGGGCATCCAGTGATGAATGAGAAAAACATGGTCCTTTCCCCTGGGGCGTCTTGCACAGTCACTCCCATATTAGGGGTTTTAGGGGACTGGGGGTCTAAGGGAGACAGACCATTCCACGTGACAAGGCAGACAGACTCCAGGGGTCACCCGAGGAGCTGCTGGGGGGCGGGGGTGGACAAGGGTGGGACTGCATCCTCTAGAAACTTGTCTTCAACTGTATTCCTCACATGCAGCATCCACAGAAACCCTCTGCTCACTCACCAAGGACGGGGCCATACCAGGTAGCACCTCCCACCCCCAGCAGGTCTGCCTTCCGTCTAATGAATGGTTATTCTCACTTAAAAGCAGTGTCATGACATATCTGACTCATTCCTCCCTTCCTGGCCTTGTGGGGATGGCCCTCCGAGGCTGGCCAAGGGGGCCGCACATCTCATGACAAGGCTTGTCATTGCAGTTGAGATTCATCCCGAGCCCCCATTCCCAGCATGCAAATCAAACACCATGCTGGTTTCCCTGCACAGCCAGCCACTTCCGGGTCCTGGCTCTCCTGCTGAAACTCTGGCTCCCGGCAACTTCCCAGGGATTCCATGGTTTATTTTTGCCTGCCCAACCTGATTCTGTTCTCTCTAATTCTCCCAGGGTTTTGTTCCTGGCACAGTTGGTGGAGATGCTCCGGCTTTGCAGCGAACAGAAATGTTATTCACTGCAGGGGAACAAAAAAACCCCGGCAAAGGAGAGGCCGCAGATTCCCATAAAATAGGATTTTAGTCATTGGGAAAAAGCTGCGAAGAGGAATGAAAGTCACCACTTGTCACTCTTCAGGCAACTTCCCTTCCACTTGCTTCCAGGGGGCTACTTGGGTTCTAGGCACCAGGAGTCTCGTGAAAGACAGAGGCCAAGAAGGACGCGGGATGGAGAGGCAGCCCGGCAGAGGGGTCTCCAAACAGTAGCTGATTGAATCATCCATTCAGTAAATGTTGATCGAGCATCTTTTCTGTCGCAGGCACCGTGCTAGGTGTTTGCAATATGCTGATGAGCAGAGAGGACGTGCTCCCTGCCCTTATGAATCTGACGGTCATGGGTACACACACATCAATGGTTACCCGGCAGCTTATGGAATCGGAGAACAATATTTGCCAATTATGTATCTGAGAAGCGATTACTATCCAAGACTCCACTACAAGAAAACAAACAGCCCCATTCAAAAATGGGCAGGGGACGGGCGCCTGGGTGGCTCAGTCAGTCAGTTAAGCGTCCAACTCTTGATTTCGGCTCAGGTCATGATCTCACGGTTCGTGAGTCTGAGCCCTGCTGACGACATGGAACCTGCTGGGGATTCTCTGTCTCCCTCTCTGTCTACCCCTTCTCTCTCTCTCAAAACAAATAAATAAACTTAAAGAAAAATGTTTTTAAATGAGCAGAGGACTTGAACAAACATTTCTGCAAAGAAGAAATGCACACTGCCAATCGGCATACAATGTCATCACAATTTTTAAAAATTCCCCAAAGGCATGGTTTTAAAGTTTAGCAAGCGCTATGTGGGGGAAGCACGGGGAGCTGTGACCAGGTCCAACAGGGATTCCAGACGATGTTTGAGGAGTGGTCAGGGAAGGCTTCCCTGAAGAGGTGATGTTTAAGCCGAGACCCGGGGTGGGGTGAAAGCAAAGAGGGAAGTGAAGCAGTGAAGGCACAAGGAACTGCATGAGAAGCCCGTCTGGGAGGCAGGATGTGCCTTGGGCTGGGCAGATTGAAGAAAGACAGGATAGGGGCGCCTGGGTGGCTCGCTTGGCTGAGCGTCCAACTTCTGCTTGAGTCATGATCTCGCACTTCATGAGTTCAGGCCCCGCAGCAGGTTTTGGGCTGATAGTGCAGAGCCTGCTTTGGATTCTCTGTCTCCCTCTGTCTCTGCCCCTCCCCTGCTAGCTTGCTCTCTCTCTCTCTCTCTCTCTCTCTCTCAAAAATAAATAAATGAACATTAAAAAGAGAGAGAGAGAGAAGACAGGATATTATAGCAGGAAACGAGGTGGAAGAGGCAGAAAGACCAGAGTACGGGTCTGTATCCCAAGTCCGATGGGAAATTACTGGAAGGTTATAACCAGATTTGTCACGACTAGATTTTTATTTGCAGGCGCTGACTACAACCTTGTTAAAAAGAGAACTCTCCTGCACAGCGGAGGAAGGCACCAGTTGGGGCGTTATCACCCTAGTGCAGGCGAGAGGTGATCGTAGGTTGGTGTGCCGGGGCGGCAGTGAGGACAGAAAGACTGTGGATTCAAGCCATGTGTATGAGAGGACACAGGCCAGCGGCTGGTGACCAGTTAGTGTCCCTCGTGAGCAAGGAACGGGGAGCCAGGTCTCCGACGGGGCGCTGGTGCCAGGCTGTGATCTGAGGTGGGTAAGACTGTCAACTGGGAACAAGTCATGAGAATTGGAAGCAAAGTAGGGACCAGGGGTCGGGGCAAGGGCTCCGGAAGTGAGCCCACCTACAGCCCCGCAATGCTGGAGGTCTGCTTGCGTAAACTCCACGTACCAAGGTGAGCCTGATGTCCCGGAGAGCAGTGACCGCAGGCAAGTATGCAAGGGAATAATAGAACGTTCTAGTGGGCCAGCCGGCATGCGGCTATTGTGGAGAAATTCTAAAGACTGGCTCTGTTTAGGTGGGTGCCCTAAGTGTTCTATTTTTGTCTCCCAGGGCTGAGCTCAGGAGAGCTAATGATCACCTTCAGTTTTCTGTGCTGCTATAGTAACCTTCGCAGGGAGACCCCGTGCCATCGGCACAGACTGAAATGTCAGTACGTATCTGAAAGAAAGATGGATGGCATGACCTTGAGGGAGAAATCTCTATTTGGGTTCATTAAAAACACGCACTGCTGTTGGACGACGAACGTGTTGTACTCATGTGAAAAAACAAAATAAAGGGGAAAAATACACTGTCGCGCTCGTTCATTGCCAGAGGCCACTTGTATCGATGAGAACTCCTGCAGAAGGCAGTGGGAGCCATCGGATACTGAGAGTCTTTAAATCGTTTATGACTTTTGTTGTAGTGACTGTACTTCTGAGATTCTTTCTTCATGCAATAATCCTAAATAGGAAACAAAAGCTTTATAGACAGAAGCATGTTAACTGCAATGGAACTTGTAACAGGTGAAAAAGGAAAATAGCCCAGCTGTCCAAAACAAGGGATCGTAAGTTCGGGGCGATCGACTCCCTGGAATATTATTTAGCCACTAAAGACGATGATTACAAAGTATCTAATGCCAAGCTGGGTAACACTGGAGTGCCTGCGTGTTTGATCTCCACCACAGAAAAATAAATCTGAAACAGCAGAGATAAAGTTCTGAGCAAAGCCAGAAGCACCTGTATCAAATATTAACCACCCTGTGTTGCTTATGTCTTAGTGGTGGAGCTGTTGATACTTTTTTTTTTCATTCTGCTTTAATTTGTGCAACAATCGTTTGCATCGTGTGTGTGTGTGTGTGTGTGTGTGTGTGTGTGTGTTTAATAATGGGAAAAGTTACCTTCAGTGAGAAAAAGTTTGACCTGGCTAACTTAACTACTGGAGAAATGACCTGAGCCCTTCAAAAGCCAGGTCTGCAAATGTCAATGCTGAGTTCAAGGGGAGGAAAGAGATGAAAAATGGTACAGGGAGGCATGGTTCATGGTGATCATGAACTTGACCTTGGGCTTGCTGTTAGACGGGGTTTGAGTCTTGGCGAGGCAATTTACTGACTGCATGACCTTGTATAAATGACTCAGCCTCTCTGTGAGAGGTCCCTCCCTCTCATCTGCAACATGGACATAATAATATGACCCGCTTCGTAGGGCTTATCAAGATTATTTGAAATGATATGGGTAACCGCTTAACAATACGCTTGGCGTGTGGACTGTCCCTCGTAAACATTAGCTATCATTGATACTATTATTGCCAGAGGACTAGCCGATGGAGATATTTGTAGAAACTGTTGACAGCCACAGAATCCAGATTTCGTTGGTCTGTGAGAAGTAGGCTGCATAGACACTTTGTTCTGAAAGAAGAGTGATGTCACGAAGTCTCCACGGAGCTCTGTAAAGGGAGTTAATGGTCCATGGGTGAGGCAGCGACCCAGGTGAAGGGCCACCTGCTTCTCCCAGGAGCTGCCAAGGGTACCTATAAGAGCATTTGGATCATACGGGCTCATGCAGTTACTCTCATGCTGTGGACAAGTGCCTGATGGGGACCACCTTCGTGTCACTCTGGCTGAAAAGCACAGCTCCTGGAGGTGCATTGCCCCCAGGTGACCGAAGTGCAGGCCAAGCTCGTCGGCGTAAACTCCTCAACGTAAGGACTTGCTTGCCTCAGTTGCTGATTCTGGGATCATGGCCTGTGCTCGGGAATCTTCAACGCCTTGTAATTCCTGGGAGAAAGTGGGCTCCCGAAGTTCACTTTGGGGGTCCAGATTCTCCCCCTCCTTTTGGGGGGCATGATTTTGCACTTTTGCAGCACTGCTCAAGCTGTTTCCTTCCCTTTGAACGTTCTTCCCTTTGCTTCCACCCACTGTGAACTCCTACTTTGCCTTCAAGACTCAGCTCAAATGTCACCTTCTCTGGAAAGCCCTCCCTGAGTACATCACCCTAGAATTAATCACCTCTTAAACAGACAATGACTTTGGACACTGTTCACCCCTAGAGGTACACATACTTCTCTTATGAGCCACGCCTCGCTTCTCCTTTGTAGCTCTTCTCCTAACATACAACTATATGTACCTTTGTCAAAATGATTTATTATGGCACTGTGTAATGTCTCGCTGATGGCAGGAATGTGCCTCTCTTGTCGCATGGCTATTAGCATGCCGGGCACATAGCAGTTGTTTGATCAATATTGAAGAGATGAATGAACGAATGAACGAACCAATGAATGAATGAATGAATGCCTTTCGCCTCCATGTTTGCACAATCTTACCAATTCCACAGAATGGATTTTCTCAGGCAGAGGGATAGCTCTGTCAGGACTGGGTTCATGTTTTTCTAGCTGATCGCTCCCTCTTCTATGATGGACATGGGGAGGGCACTGTCCAGATCCTTCTCCCAGTGCTGTTGGCAGGCAGCCCTCCGTGCTCAGCCCCTTCAGGGATACCTCAGCTGCAGAAAGCCGCCTTGCCCAGGGACATGTCTTTCTCTGTGGCCCACACCCAGTGATTGACTGATATGGAGAATAAAGGCATGGTCATCTGGCCCCAAATTGGGCCAAGGCTGGAAGGCTCCCTCTGGCTCCAGGGTCCCTCATGGGGTCAGCCAAAGCTCGTGTTGGTCTGCACTTGGCTTCTCTTTTCTCTGCATCCTTCTCCATCCACCCCTTCCATAGGTGGTCCTCTCATGGACTCTCTGTCTCAGGGTCTGCTTCCAGAACTTGACCTGCAGCATCTTCCGTCCCAGCATTTGGGACTGAAGCGACTTTGGGGAGCTTGAAGGAGTTACTCCCTGAATATTTTCTGAGTGAATAAATGGATGAATGAATCCCCCTCTGAATGAACGGTTGCTGTGTCTCGCTCTCTACCTGCCGCTCTAGACGTGGGAGCGACTGTGTCTTTTTCATCTTCATAACCTAGGCATCTAGTGCCCTGCCAGGTATACAGCAGGTGCTCCGTAAGTGTCGGAGGAATGATGGACACGTGAGCCCAGATTTGGATGAGACAGCGTGGCTGAGTCAGCATAAACCTGTCTCCATTTTCAGACCTTAAATTAACTAATTAATTAATTAATTAATTAATTTTTAAAGTTTATTTCACTGTCAGCCCAGGGTCCCATGTGGGGCTTGAACTCATAAACCTTGAGATCATGACCTGAGCTGAAGCCGGATGCTTAACCAGGTGCACCCAGACCTTAAGTGTAAAGAAATTCTCCCCACCCTCACCCCTCCCTCCCGGCCTTCTCCCCCCTTTTTCTCCCCTCCCTCCTCCTCCTCCACCTTCTCTCTCTCTCTCTCTCTCTCTCTCTCTCAGCAGGTGCCTTGCAAAGGTGGGTCAGGAGCACCATTTCCAGAGTGATCAGATGGAACTGTGGGTTCTCGCCTCCGCTTGCCTTCTCAAAGCCCCTTTCAACACTTATTTGAGGAGTTGATGCTGGCTCGGGAATACAGCCAAAGGTTGGCAACAATAAAGGCCTCTTTAAAAACGACTCCCATTACCTGTGGTCAGTTTGAGGCTTGCAGGCCACAGAAACGGGTCTCAGGAGGCTCCTGGTTGTGGGGGATCCACACAAATTGATTCTGGCAATTAACACGGCAGTTCTCCAAAGCACAGACTGATGAGAGGGTACGCCTCCCACCGCAGCCTGGGCCCGGCTGGTCCAGCGGCATCCAGGGCTATAGAGGGCACCGGGCTTCAGGGACAAACCATGGGCCGCCTCCTACTTGGGTGAACTCGGGCAAAGGACTATACCCCGCAAAGCCTCAGCTGTCTTCCCTGTGAAATGGGGCCTCTCCAAGCCAGAGAAGAACAGTAGCCACCATGAGCTAATTCGGAATTAGACTCCTGGGGTCTGAATTTCAACTTTGCCACCTGTGGCTTTCAGCAAGACCCTTGCCCTCTCTGAGCATGAGCTATTTCATCTGTAAAATGGGAGTAATAACGCCTTTTCTTAGATGTCATGGAGAGAATTAAGATGCTGCATGTAGCACATTTAGTGCCCTGCCTGGCTCTGAGCTGCAAGTTTAATACACATTCGCTACTGTAATAATTTAGGTTACGGATGCGGTTCTATCACCGAGGTAATTATCGTGGAGCCTCCGTGGAGTCCACAAAGTGGCTGACAGAGGCTATGCTGTGTCCCCATTGCTGGCTGGCCCACTTATTTCTTACCAACCTGCATCATTTCAATCTTTTTTTTATATTATACTTCAATTTTTTTTCTGATTACATAAGTAACACATGTTCATTGTAGTATATTTGGAAACCACAGAAAAGCACAAAGAGGCAAACAAATATAACCCAGAGACAAACATTGCTAATACTTTGGCTAATTTTCTTGCTGTCTATATTCTCTGCCACATTCAACCTATGCATATGTACGTAAATATTGGTGTCTCCTGCCTTTGGCTGGGTCACATGAGATCACAAATCAGGTTGTGACCTGCCGTTTTCACTGAATAGATTATGGACATTTTCCTGTGCAATAAAATATGCTTCAAAAACATAAGTTTGAGTCATTTCACATATTCTATTTTATGGAGGTCTCCTACTTATAACCATTTTCCCTATGAAGGTTTTTCCTCCCTCCAAATGTCACTGTTGTAAACAATCCGGTGACGAACATCTTTGGGTCTAAATCTTAGCCCCTTTACATTATTTCCTTAGTATAAATTCTTCAAGGGAATTCCAAGGTGGGAAGACACACATATGTTTGGGCAGAATTTATGCATCTAGGGTTCCTGCATAATACTATCAAATTGTACAGAAAATATCAACAAGACGGGCATCTGGCTGGCTTAGTTGGAAGAGTGGGGAATGTTTAATCTTGGGGTCATAAGTTCTAACCCCACGCTGGGTGTAGAGATCACGAAAATAAATAAATAAATAAATAAATAAATAAATAATAAATATCAACAAAATCTCTATTCTGTTGCCCAAATGGCCCTCTCCCAGAAAGGTTTACTAATTTGTATACTTTCTGGTTAGTGTATGAGCATACTATTTCCCCACACCTTGCCAACATCAGCTACTGGCATTTTAAAAAGTTTTGTGCAATATGTGCTGTTAAAACAGAAAAATCCATCCATGCTGAATTCCAGCCCAAGCTTGCTGAGCGACCGTGGGCAAACCATGACCTTCTTCTGGCTTCAAACCCTTATCTATCAAGTGAGGAGGTAAACTTTGGTAGGATTCTCTTGGCTGCAAGTGGAAAAGAGGCCAAACTCCACTGGCTTAAGGCAATAACAATCATTCATTGGTTCATGTAACTGTAAAGTGTGGGAAGCAGGACTTCAGGCACAGCTGCATACTCAAATGCTATCATCCAGACTGGGTTTCCTCTGTTGTCCAGAAGTTCCGCGTTGGTTTGCTTCCTGGGCAGATTCTCCCCGGGGTAGTCGCCTCCGAGAGCCCTGCCAAACTGACATCTTCCCAGCTTACCAGCGCCTCTTTTGTGATCGAGTATCAAGGTTCTTTCTGATTGGGTCAGCTTGAGTCATGTGCCCATTAGAGGCCAATCACTGGGGAAGCGGGCGGGACTATGCTGATTGACCAGATCTGGAGCTGGGACTTCCCAGCAGGTGGGGAGGGATGGCTCTCCAGGGACAGTCGGAGGTGGGGACCACGGGGTGTAACCAGAGCAGGTGGAATTGATGCTGGGCGAGCAAATCAGCCTCTGAGGACCCTCTCTGACACTGTGGGAGTTTGGGAGACTCTGGTTTCCCCCTGCATGTTTCCTGCAGAGGTTTTGCCCACCTGGTTTCTCCATGGCCAATGTATCCCGCCCATTAAACTCATGGGTGCCTTGTTTCAGTTACCTTTGCTTCTAGGGGCACCGGAACAGAGAGGAGGATAATTACCGTATAGATTTATGGACCTCTGCTCAACAAACAGGCCCTTTCCCTGCAACGGCACAAAGCCAGCCTCATAAATATTAATCAGAAGGAAACTGCAATCAACCCGAGTGGGAGAGGAAATGGCAAATTGCTTTTTCCTCTGTAGGACATAAAGGCAACGTTCACTGCTGCACAACCAGAGGCTATCTGGTGGGTTGCCGGTGTCTCCCAGCTTTCAATAATACAATAACAGTAACAATAATAATGATGATAGCAACTGCTACATATGAGGTCCCTACTACATGCTACACTTCACGTACATACATTTTAAGTCTTATTTTACAGATGATGAAACTGGAAGTCAAGTCACTTGCCCAGGAAGACAGCCAGCATGAAGTTGAATCAGGATTCAAACCCAGTCTGCCTGACCGGAATGCCTGAGTCCTCTCCATTGGATGGATTGTCAAGGGCTTCTCCAGGAGGAGGAACTGGATTGGCCTTTGAGTTTGGGGGACACCATCAATTAAATTTCTCTCTCAGGGGCACCTGGGTGGCTCTGTTGGCCAACTGTTGGACTCTTGATTTTGGCTTGGGTCATGATCTCATAGTTGGTGAGTTTGAGCTCTGCATGGGGCTCTGTGCTGACAGTGCGGAGCCTACTTGGGATTCTCTCACTCCCCCTCTCTCTCTCTGCTTCTCCCCTGCTCGCTCCCTATGGCATGCTCTCTGTCTTTCAAAATAAATAAACACTTTAAAAAAAATCAGATTTCTCTGTTATGTCTTTGGAGCACCAGGGAGAGATCCTGGTTGCTTTTGTACAAAGTTGTCAACACACAGACACGCAGCCTGCAGGTTCTGGAAAGATCTGCTGCAGCTCCGGTGTTGGGCAGGAAACAGGTGCCGGGTTTCTACACTTTGTCCTCATTTCTTGAGTAGCACGTGGTCGTCACTTAACTAGCCTCAGGCCTATTTTACAGGCAAGAACATGGAGGCCAGTGACTTAGACTAGGTCCTGACTTTCATTCATTCACTCACTCACTCATTCATTCATTCAATGAATATTGAACTAAATGTCTAAGTAAATACTTAATGGAATGTCTGCCAACTTCCTCTTAACCAACGTGCCTTGTTTATAAACTCCCATTCGTTCTGTAGAAGATGATGGTAAATGCCGGTCACCCCCTGATGGCTAGTAGAACTCCCCCCACTGCCGCTCGCTTGAGCACTTAGCACCCCCAGGGGGGCTGCACATTTACTCCAAGTCTAATCGTGTCTGTTCCCCAACCTGCTCATGCTCATAGTGCTTGTTTTACAATCATACAATTTAATTAAGCAAACTGATTACATGAAATGTAGTGTGAAAAGAAAGGGGGAATGTTTCTATGAACAGGAAACTGAATGCTATACAAAGACTCACTGAAAGAAAAGTTCCTGAAAGAAAAAAAAAAGCACCCTCCCCCGGAACCTGCGATTAAGTTTGGTGTGGGAGGTGAACTGTGAAGGTTCAGAGTCAGTGCACCTCACACCAGCAGCGGCTTTGCAAAAAAAATAAATAAAAACCATGTGAAACTCCAGGAGCAAAAACACACCGAGGGAAAAAGCCTCCCCTTCCATCGTGAGCGTGGTGAATCTGTAGCTGAACTCAACGGGTTCGCTGTTGGGCGTGCGTGAAATTGAACACAACCCGAGGAAGTGCTGAAAGCAAAGGCGTTCTTATTAGTTGTTACAAGTAAGGAGACAGGGAGCTGGCTCCCAAATCACGACTCCCCGCGGGGTTAGTGCAGGAAGCTTTCATCCAGTGCGCTCGGGGCGGGGGTGGGAGCTTGCACGCACATTAAGGAACTTACACACATTCCATTACTTAAGCACGGTGATGGTTCAGTTGCTCGTGCCTCGCCTGTCAACATGCTGGTGCACACATCACGTGTTCAAAAACACGGCAGAAAACCCCATCTGTAGGAGGGGATCTCGTGCTATAATGAGCCAAAGGTAACGTCCAGACAACTCAGGGAGGCTTCTGCAAGGGTCCTGAGCTCCAAACCCGGTGAAACTGGGGCACATGAGGGGCTATTAGGGGAACGACCCAACTGGGTGTCTCTGTGGCCGGAACTGTTGGTTCTTTAGAACAAAACACATTTCTCTCCTGCTTTTGTCCCTTCCCCCTCCTCCCTTCTGCTGAGAGTTTCCAGCCCTCTTATTTGACTAACTTCCCCTTGCATCCTAGCTAACAATCTGTGCACGCATCCTTGACTTAAAAAAAAAAAGTGTTAAGGGATAGATCATTTTCATTTTCAGTTTTAAAACATCTTCCTTTTGCTTGGCGGGCTAGTCACTAGTCCTGTGTGGACTCCTCTGTATCCCTAAGATAACCGGTGACAGAAAGACACAGGGAGGCAGGGAGGTGAAGGAAATCAATACGTTGGAAACGAACTTTTACTTGTCCTCTTTCCCGGGTCACAAACACCTTCTTTCCTCCGGAGGGACAGCCGGCACCTGCATCTGCCAGGATGCCTAACCTCAAATCCGCTGTCATCATAGACCCCTCCTCTTCCCACCACCCGCAGCCAAAGTCCTGTTGCTGTCACCTCCTTGGCATCCCACAAACCCATCCCTCCTTCCCACCAATCCCCTGTTTTCCTTCCTCTCTCCTTTCCGTCTTCTCACCCTTCTTCCTTTCCCTGCGCTTGAAAATATTCAGGGAGTCTCTACTATGTACCAGCTACTCAGTTGACTCTGGGGGAGTGCTAGTAAGCAGGGCTAATGTGGTCCCTGCCCTTAAGAGAGTTATGGTATAGCAGAGCAGACTAAAGAAATAAATAAGTAAACCAGGAAACACATTAATCATTATAAATTTCTTTAGGTGCTATGAAAAAAAGCAAAGGGGATGGTGAGCAAGAACTGTGGGGAGGGCTGCTTTGGGGGAAATCAAGGAAGCCTTCCATGAGGAGGTGGCGTTTAAGTTAAAACCCAAATGATGAAAAGGAGCTGGCTGAGAGAAAAATGGGGTGGGGGGGGAATTCCGTGGAGGGAAACACCATAGAGGAAGGCTTGAAATCAGATGAGAAATAAAATGAAAGCTGCCCGGGTGGCTAGAGCCTGGGTAGTGGGGAGTCATGGGATAACTTGGGAGGTCAGCAGGGCCTGTAGGTCAAGATGAGAGTCTGGGGGGCACCTGGGTGGCTCAGTTGGTTAAGCATCTGACTCTGATTTCAGCTCAGGTCATGATCTCACGGTTCGTGAATTTGAATGCACTGTGCTGTTAGTGAAGAAATTGGGATTCTCTCGCTCTCTCTCTCTCTGTTCCTCCCCCACTCATGCACGCATGCTCTCTTTCGAAGTAAATAAATAAACTTAAAAAAAAGATGTGAGTTTGGATTTTGTTACAAAGTCAATGGGAAGCTTTAGATGGTGTTAAATAAGGGACCAGTGTTCTTTTCTAAAAAAAAATTATTATTATTATTATTATTAGTTATTATTATTACTTTGGAGAACTGTATGTTCACATGCAGGTATAAGAAATAAAACAGAGAGATCCCTTGGACCCTTTATCCAATTTCCCCCAATAGTAACATGTTGCAAAATTGTTGTGCAATGTAACAACCCAGATAATGACATTGACACAATCAAGATACAGAACATTTCTAACTTCACAAAGACCCCTCTTATTGCCCTTTTTAGGCTACATCTACCTCCCTCCTGCCCTCACTCCCTCCTTAATCCGTGGCAACCCACTCATCTGTGCTCTGTTTCTCTAATTTTGTCATTTCAAGGATGTTACGTACATGGGATCAGATGGTAACCTCTTGGTATTAGCTCTCCTCCCCACCCCCGCTGAGCGTAATTTCCTGTAGACTCATCCAGGTGGTCGGGACCACTGATAAGTTCTTCCTTTTTATTACTGAGAACTATTCCATAGGTGGATGGGCCGCAGTTCGTTCAACCCTTCACCCACTGAGGGACATCTGGATTGTTTCCAGTTTGGGGTTCTTACAAATAAAACTGCTATAAACACCTACAGGTTTTCAGGTGGGCATAAGTTTTTATTTCTCCGGGACAAATCCCCAAGGGTGCAATTGCGGGGTCTTATGGCATTTGCATATTTAGTTTTAGAAGGAACTGCAAAACTCTTATCCAGAGCAGCTGTCCCATTTTTCATTCCCACCAGCAATGTATGAGGGATCTAATTTCTCCGCATCTTTGCCAGCGTTTGGGGGTGTCGCCATTTTTTATCTCAGCCATTCTGATGGGTGTATAGTGATATCTCACTGTGGTCTTAACTTGCATTTCCCTGAAGGCGAATGATGTAGAAGATCTTTTCATGTGCTGATTTGCCATCTGTATATCCTCTTTGATGAACCAACGTGCTTTTACAAATTTATCGCTCCGTCTACTGACAAGCCCCTTTCCCCTAATAAGACCCAAGAGCAGGGCTTGATCCATGGATGATGTGAATAAATGCTCCTTGGATGAGCAAATTCAGGACCAGGGGCATCACTGAAGCCTGGACATGGCCCATCCTGGGTCAGTGCCCCTCCTGCAGCACCGACCCTGCCACCCACAGCACAGAGCTCACCTGCTCACCAGCACGCAACTAACCATGTCAGTAAATTCCATCTAGAAAGGATTCGATGCCCAGAGACTTGTACTTGCTGTATAATTAGGTCTAGCAAAGCTTATGAATGTAGTCCCAGATTATAATCACTTTTTAATTATATTTACCTTTGTCTGCAGAGAGGTGAGATGTATTATTGGCTCTGGGAGGTAACAATTCAAATCTTCATCCAAAGAAGCAGGTGCCCTGAGGAGGATGTACAGGCAGAACCAAAATTAAAATAGATCCGCAGACACAAAGCTCTGGTGTCCCTACTGAGTCTAGGATTCTGAGGCCAGACAGTCTAGGGGCTTCACGTTTGCTATTCTCCATGTACCAGTAGGGTGGGGAGCTAATAACAGAGTTCAGCTCTTGAGTGCTGACTATGTGCTGGGTACTATGCTAAGTACTTTCTGTAAGAATCCGCAAAATTACCCGGGGAGGTAGATATGGTTGGTATCATTCTTATTTTGTAGAGGAAACTAAGGAACAGAGAGGCAGTGGCTTACCCAGGGTCCCACAGCCAGGAAGAAGCAGAACCAGGATTCAAACTCAGCTCCGCCAGATGCCAGAGCCCTTGCTGGGAGCTCTGATGCTATAAACGACCGTGACCCTGCGTTTCTACAGCTGGATCCTCTGATTAACAGCCTTGGAGGTCCCAGCCCTATCTGCTCAGCCTCATTGGCTCAGGAGGTGTCACTCGGGACAGGTTTTCTGGCACCCTCTTCCTTCCTGCCCTACGCAGGGACCACAACAGGGAACATAGCAGGAGACAGAAAGTCATACACTCCCACAATGGCCTTCTGGGTTCTCACCACCTTGGCTGCCAGAAAGTTCCAGGCCCTTGCCAGAAAATTCTCAGGTGACAGGATCATGCAATGGTGATGGTGATGATGGTGATGCTATGATAAAGCTGACAGTAACAGTCAGGCACTTCTCTGGCACTTGCTATGTGCAGGGGGCTACACCAACTGCTTCCTAGGAATGAACTTAGTGGTTCTGGAATGCAGTCCCTGGACCAGCAGCACCATCACCTGGGAACTTATTAGAGATGCACATTCTTGGGCTCCACACCAGCCCCACAGATTCAGAAACTTGAGGGGAGGGGCCCTGGGGGGTGCCCAGCCACCTGTGTTGTAACCATCCCTCCAGAAGGTTATGATGCACTCAAATTTGAGAACTGATACATGAACTCATACAAGCCTCACTACCGTCCGTGAGGTAGGTATTTTCTTTCCCATTTTATAGATGAGGAAACTGAAGCTCAGAGAGGTGAAGCTACATGCCTAGGGTCACACAGCTGATAGGAAGTGGAGCTTCTCTCTCCTTTGTCAGGCCCAGAACATTACCTATGGCTCCAACCCATCCATCTATCTGTCCATATCTCCATCCATCCAGTTATCCATCTATCTTTTCATTCACCTGTCTATCCTCCTAGTCATCCATCCATTCAACTACCTACCCCTACATCTAAATATCTATCCACCCTTCCACCCACCCATCCATCCACCCATCCATCCGTTTACTCACTTGTTTGTCTATGAATTTTTAAATGTATTCACTCAATCATTCATTCATAAAGGATTTATTTGTTTTTATTCTATGTGATGGTTAATTTTATGTGTCAACTTGACTAAGCCACAGTACCCAGATATTGGTCAAACACCAGTCTAAATGTCACCATGAAGGTATATATATTTTTAGAAGAGATTAACATTCAATCAGTAGATTTTGGAAACCTTCAGCATGTGACTGAAGGTTGAAGCCACTGGCTTGGGTGGGATCTTTTAAAGAGTTTTGGGTAGTGATGAAAGGGCCAGACACAGAGAATCCCTGTAAAGCATTGATATTTGATGGTAAAATAGCAGAAAAGACACTTCGGTAGGAAGATATGTATGAAGAAAGAACCAAAGAGGTACGAGGGAAAACAGAATGGCTTTAGAGGCTGATGGAAAAGAAGTTTCATGTAAAGGTGTTATCAAGGGTATAAAGTAGCACAAAGAGGTCAACTCATAGCTTCGAAATCCCAGTTCAGCTGACCGACCTCACCTAGAGCCCTTCTTTTGTGTGCTTTGGTTTAAATCTCCAGAAATGACAATACAATACTACCTTAGGGCTACCACAAAAATTCAGACAATGTGAATGGTCTAGAAGTGCCTGACACAGAGTAGGTGCTGAATAAGTGATATTGCCTGTTCGTGTCCCCATGATAGTCTCATTTATAAATGCTTCCAAGCAACAGAGAACCAGAGAATCCTCTTACATGAACATCTTGTTTTTTTATTCTCCAGTCGGTGTTGTGGGAGAGGTGGTGTGCATGGTCCGGGCTGTTGAGGACTGACTCCTGCCGGTTCCAGCTCTGTGGGACTGCCATCTGATACCACTGAAAGCCAGCTCAGAGTGAACTCCCAGAGCAACGAGAGTGGTACCGTGCCCTTGGGGTGCACCCCTGTCTGCAGCTGACCCTAGGGCTGGGATTGTCAGAGGTGTCAGCCCCACTTACTCAAGCAATGGGTTCCCAACAAACGGGGCATGTGTATATAATTATCAGAGAGGTCGATCCTGACATTAAAACAGACTGTCTTGAACCCCCATCATTTCTAAGGATGGCATGCAAGAGGAAGGTGGGGGGAGGGCTGACATGTCAGCAATGATTAGGGAAGGCATCCAACTTGCCACGCGGGGAAACACGTGGTGGCAGAAAAATAGAGAAGGAATTTAATAGCCCAGATTATGTTTTTAATTACTTTAGCAAACGAACTGTTCTCCTGCTTGGGTGGAAGTTGTTGGAGACGCCTCCCCCGGTGTTCCCAGGCTGCCTCTGAGTCACCACCAGGACCGGGCTGGTCTTGGGGAGCCAGAGAGCTTTCAAAGCAGCACAAAAGAACTTTCAGGTGATGGCTTTCTTCCCAGGGAATTTTTTGCCACACCCACCTATGGGACCTGTGGATGGGATATTCTTATCAGCGGCATGCTCAAGAGCACAGATGTCAGAGTAGGTCTAACTGGACTTGAAGCCTGGCTCCGCTATTAGCCGTGTGATCTTGGATAAGACAGCTGTTAAGGGTTGAACTGTGTCCCCTGCCAAGTTCATATGTGGTAGTCCTGACCCTCAGTATCTCGGAATGTGACTTGATTTGGAAATAGGGTCGTTGCATTTGTAATGAATTAAGATGAGGTCATGCTGGAGTAAGATGGGCTCCTAATTCAATGTGACTTGTGTCTATATCGAAAGAGGGAATTTGGACACACACACGCATGCAGGCAGAGCCCCCTATGAAGGTGAAGGGTAATCAGAGTGATGCTTCTACAAGCAAAGGGTTGCCAGAGATCGCCAGCAACCCCTTCCCCACCCCCCACCCAAAAACTAGGGAAGAAGTGCGAACACATCCTTTATAGCCTTCCGAAGGAACTAGGCTTATTGGCACCTTGGTCTCAGAGTTTCAGCCCCCAGAACCGTCAGACAATATTTCTGCTGACCTGCACTATTGTCGTACTTGGTTACGACAGCCCTAGGGCATTAACACAACAATTTTCCTCTCTGTGCCTCTGTTTTCTCATCTGTGAAGATAATGATGGTATCCAGACCTCGTGGTGGTGTTGTGCCATTTATGTGACATACTTTAAACTATGCCTGTGGCATGACAAGCTTTCAATCACTCTAAACTCTCAGGGCTTGAAAACTCTTTTGGAATGAGGTGCTTTGAAGAGGAATTAGGAGAAGAGGCCCACCCTGGATGGGGTACCTACTGTTTAATGTGACAGCCTTTCTGGGCGCCTAATATACCTTGCTTCATTTGCTATTTACAGCAAGAGGGCATTTTGATCCCGTTTTACTGACAAGAAAGTTGAGGCTCAAAGAGGTGAGGTGACATCTTACCCCAATCGCACAGGTTGTTAAGTAGTGGATGAAAAGATTTGAACCATGGGCATATAACTTGGAGGGCAATAGACACACCATCTATCAGCGTAGTAGAGGGTATTAGCCATGGACATTTACACTGAAAACATTACTTGTGCTCTTGAGACGGGAGAAAACGGGTTCTGGACTCAGGGCCATCACCTCCTGCCTATCTGATGACAGACAAATCACTTATCTTTTCCTTGAGCCTTAATTTTATTATCTGTGAAATGGGAACAATAATAAAGGAGGCTTTCACCATGTAGATGAAGCCCTCAAAACATGATAGATACCTGATAAATCCTTACATTACATGTATCATATGCTAGATGTTTTACCTACTTAGATGTGGGTCTCTGCTTGATCATTTCATGGGCAGTCTCTCTGGGACTCAGTGTCCTCATCTAGAAGATGGGGTGACTGATTAACCATCGTAATCCTCAGAGGTGGTCACTTTTGATATTCCCACGTAGCTGAGGAGTTCTGACTTTGAAGCCCTTGCTTATAAAGAAATGGGAGGTCGGTGGTCCATGACCAAGTCCTGCAATCTCTTTGAGCCTCTGTGTATTTTTGTGCTTCAGTCTTGTTCCCGTTGTTGTCGCTGCAGGGCACATTCTCCCAGAGCTCAGCGACGTAAAACGACCACACGTGTGTGCACGGATTCTGGAGGGGGAGCTGGGCTGGGGATCTGGACCAGGGCACAGCAGGGCCGGCTTGTTTCTGCTTCACGGTGCCTGGGGGCTCCCTGGGGGCTGGAACCATCCCCAGTCTCATCTACCCGCTACTCGGCAATTGGTTGGTGCAGACTGTTGGTTGCAGCCTCTGTTCTTGCCCACAATGCTTCTCTCTATGTGGTCTCTCTCTGCATTGGCTGGTCTGGGCTTCCTCAGAGCATGATGGCTGGATTCCATGGTGGAGAGAGAAGAGAGGAAGAGAGAAAGAAGAAAAAGAAAAGAGGGGAGGAGAGGAGTAGGGCACTCCCGGAAGAAACGATATCCTTTTCATGATTTCACCTTGGGGGTCCTGTAGCATTGCTTCCACTATCCTCTGCTGGTTGAGGAAGCCACCTGCCCCTGCTGAGGTTCAAGGGAGGGGAAATTGACTCCTCCCCATGATGTGCAAGGAGTGCCATGTCAGTCACATTATAAGAAGAGTACATGGGAATATATATATATATATATATATATATATATATATATGTATCCATCTTTGGAAAAACACAAGTTGCCCATCTCTTTCATGACTCTTAGGTTTAAAAAAAAATTTATCATCAAAGGTCCCTACAAAAGGCAATGTTTGGATGACAATGGGTAGAAACGATGTATGTTTGTACAACAGAACATTATCCTCTTAGGACTCAAACCCCCATGGTCTATGACTGCAGGTGCCCCAAAGGAGTTTATAAGAGACAAACCATAGTAGGACGGCCTTCCAGTGGCCCTAGCAGAGAGAATACTGTGGGTCCCGTTTCCCTGGGTACACCCAGCCCAGGGGAGGAAAGGACCCAGAAACCCCTTTCATGTTTAGAGGAAAACACTTCTACACCTGGAAAGGGAAGGGTAATAGCTCATGGGTCCCCTTTGGACCTGCACCCTGTCCCTGCCCAAGCCCATCAAGGATCCACCCATGGAGTCATCAGGCAGCTCTGGGCCATGTGAGCTGTGGCTAAGCATGCAGGGGCTAAGATTAGCAACTGAGCAGGGGCTCAGCATGTAACTGGATTCTCAAGACACATCCTCCATCACTGTAGTGGGGATCTGCACACCATGAGCCAGGAAACTCCGAGCTGGACAGCAGCCTAGTGTGGCTGCCTCCGGGACAGGTGATGGATTGGGAAGGCTTTCTGGAAAATCACCCAGGATCATGCAGTCATATTTCACTGGGGGAAGAGAGCATTCTTTTTGCCATTCCTTTAAACAGCAACAACACACTTTGAGGGGGGGCTCCTATGTGCAAGGTCATGGAAATAAGGGGGCGAACAAGCACAGCTTCATGAAGTCACCATCAGGCAGTTATGATTTGGATTGAGTGCTCTAACGGAAGAAACAGAGTCCAGAGGAGATACCTAATTCAGTCTGGGGATCAGAGAAGGCTTCCTGGAGGTGGTGATGTCGAGGAAGGGTCTTGAAGTTGGAGGAGGAGTTAGAAAAGCAAAAAGGAGGCGGAGGGATGACAGCTCGAAGCAAAGGCCCCCACACGCGCAAGGTGCAGAACCCCAGGGGAGGGGAGCCTTCAGCCCTCAGCAGGGGACAGAGTGAAGCTTCTGCCGTCACCCCCGCTGACAACATCATGCCAGTGGGAGATGGTGGGGCTACCGGGTGACAGTTCTCTCCGCCTGGCTGGAGGCGGCAACATCTCCCCTCAATTACAGAAGACTGGGGCCTCCAAAAGTCCCTGGCACTGGGCTGGGGACGGTGGGTGGCTCAGAAATGGATGGGAAGGCAACCGTCAGCGGGAAATGTGGCGGTGGGTGTGGAAAGGATGCGAGATCTTCTCGAGGCAACTGGCATGAGTTGGAACAGAGCTGCGAGGCAGAGGATAGAGGAGAGGCGCAGCTGTGAAGGTGAAGAACCGAATGCACCCAGGCAGTGTGCGCGCGTGTGCGCACGCCTGCACGCTGAGTGTGTGCACGCGGCAAACAGGTGTTCGCCAGATGGCGTTCAGGTGCGCATGCGCGCGCATGGGTCTCCTCGGTCATTTCAAACGCCCTGGGGGACCCTTCGCCTCAGCAAGCTGTCCTTTTTGTAGTTAGGGAGATGCCCCCCCCAGGTCTCAACCCAACAAGACCATGGGGAGATGCCTCAAGCAGGAGACAAAGAACAGGGATGTCCTGTTCCCGTGATTAAAAACAGGTACCATTTGTAAAGCACTTATTCTGTCCCAGGTGCTGTGTCAGTGAGGCTCACAGGTGTCTTGCGACCCCTCGGCAGACTCCCCAGTGGGGCATGTATTGGCTGGAGAAGATCCCAGCCCAGCCCCTAATCTGTGTCTAATCTGTGAGATTAGACCTCCCAGGTCCCCGAGGAGCTTGTGTCTGTGGCCCTTCGACCCTGTTTCCTTGGGGCTTGTGTCTCCTTTCAGATAAAACCTGTACCCTCTGTGCCTTTGCCAGAAAATTCTTTTTTTTTTTTAATTTTTTTTTACATGTATTTATTTTTGAGACAGAGAGAGACAGAGCATGAACGGGGGAGGGTCAGAGAGAGGGAGACACAGAATCTGAAACAGGCTCCAGGTTCTGAGCTGTCAGCACAGAGCCGGACGTGGGGCTTGAACTCACGGACCGCGAGATCATGACTTGAGCCGAAGTTGGCCGCTTAACTGACTGAGCCACCCAGGCGCCCCGCCAGAAAATTCTTACAGACACCGGGGCTCCTTCTAGCTCTCAAGCAAATGCAGCAGTGGTCTTAGATCTGTGGCCGCACCTGGGGGGAGAAGGGGAGCCGTGTGGGTCGAGGCACCCTCTCTCCTCTCCTCTCTAGTAACCCAGAAAGCCCATCTCCGTGCACCCCTGGGATAGCCCTGTGAGAGCAGGGAGCCCTGTCATCAGAGCCACTCCGCAAGTGGGGAGGCCAAAGCTCAAAAGGGCGAATCCCCTGCGTGTGGTCGCTCACCGCCAGTAGTCGTGGAGGCTGGATGTTGACTCAGAGGTTCTGAGTCCTCTGTCCCTGCTCCTCTCCAGTGCGCTCAACAACACAACGTGACAAGGTTAAATCCAAGTAGGGATAGCGTACCTGGACAGTGCCCAGGGGAGGGAGCAAAAAAACCCCACCCGTGGCTTCAGGATGGACAGGACTGGGGGACAGGGTCTTCAAGGCTGCTTTAGCAATGCGACTGGAGAGGAAGGCGTGGCGGTCAGGGGAGGAACATCGCTGCGATGAGGTGTACCGGGGAGTTTGGTGTGGCTGGCGTGTGGGGTGCATGGGGAGGCAGAGTCCAGGTGATGAGTCGGGAACCGATTTTGAAGGATTTGGAAGCCACGTTGAAATGTTTGTGACACTTGTAGGTAGGAGTCCAGGGAGGGCAGCAGCTGATCAGGCTGGCTTTCTGATGGGACTAGGGAATCAGCCTGCTGCATTCAAACCCCGTATCTGTGTCTCTGAGATGTGGTTTCTTGGGCATATTATGCAGCTCCTCTAAGCTTCACTGTCTTCGTCTGTAAAATGGGGAAGATGGTAATAAAAATATACAACCCAGAGTTATGGAGAAGAGCGAAGGATGTAATCCAGACCTGGCATTCAGGGGGTGTCTGGCACACGGTAAGTGCTCAGTTAACATTGACTGCCATTATTATTCATGAAGGTGATCTCTGGAGGCCGTGTTCAGGTGGCGTGGACAGGTGGGTAGACAGGGGAAAGGGGTTTGAGGGACTGCGGCAAAAGTGTAGACCGGCGGTGATGAAGCCTGGTTCAGGGATGCAGCTGTGGGGACAAGTCGTGGAGGACAGAGGGAGGATTGGTGAGCACCATTTTAATAGAGGATTAAATAAGCTAACATATATGGGTGGGCTTTGTAAACTGTACCTATTTGAGTGTGATTACAATTAGGGCTATTTTCATCAACTTTATTTCTGGGCTCATCAGCTTCAGTTCTCTAGAGAGAAAATGCCATTTAATTCCCCCAAATCAAATATTTAACAAGCACAACACTGAATAAACCCAGCCTTGCCTAGTTAGCACGCACTCAGTATTTTTAGTTGCTAAGCGCAACTCCAGAGGTTTACCACCTTGGCTGACGTGATTCCCTGCCTCAGACTATCTGTACCAGGGACCGTACAGATGTCGTCATGGCCAAGAACACAGTATCTAGAGCTCAACTGCCTGGGGTTGAACCCAGGCTCTGCCCTCGGGTGAGCTCAACTTCTCAGCGTCCCCAGGGGCAACATGAAGAGAACAGTAGAATGACCTCACAGAGCTATTGTGAAACTTCGATGTGATGGTAAGACAGGTCTGGATTGTGAAAGTGTCTGTCACCATCATCATCATCATCATCAATGGCAATCCTCTCAGAATTTCTTTTTGTTGTGCAAAAATCAGTTATTTTTCAGTAGAATATGTTACATGTATTCACTTGTAATGGGTTTATTACTGTTATTTGTAAATTAATAACTGTTTAAAAACATTTCTTTTTAATTCCTAATATAATTTTTATTGCTATAACCCAGATAGACAAAGATTTGGGGTGGGGCGGGGCGGGGCTTTCAATAATTGTTAAGAGCGTAAACAGTCCTGAGACCAGTTTGAAAAGCAAGAACCAGTTACAGCCCAACAGGCATGGAAACCCTTGGGATTCCTCTTGGGTACCTGGGGTCAGACTGCCATGAGGTTTCCAGACCCGGACTTCCAATCCTGGCCAGACGAGGCTCCCACGATCACAGCTGAGTGGGCTGGATATTGGGGGACAGGCCTGACCCCGCCCCCCCATCAGTGACTCCAAAACCGTGGGTTGACTGCCCTCCAGAAGCCACAGGCGAAGCCTAATAGTTGCTGCACCACTTTATGGGCCATCCATCTCCCCGGTGTCAGGACAAGGTGCCTGGCTTGAGTCCATGTGCTTGTCTGCTCTGGGAGTTGCTTTACTGTTTCTTTACTTTGGCCCCACAGAGCACCATTCTACTAATTAAAGTAGCCTTTATTCTAGACGCCTCTGGAGAGGGCACACAGAGTTATGCCACAGACGGGGGCTGATCCCTCCTCCTCATGGCGTCCTTTCTGGGACAAGAGTGGGAACAAAAACTTTCTGAGCACGTCCTAGGGCCAGGGCTCCATCGTGACGTTACACAGGCATCAGAATCGGTTCTGGATGCTGCATGCGAATGCGGTGACCTTGGGCAAGTCATGCATCTCTCTGGTCCTCAGTGTCTGAAGCTGTACAACAGAATAATTGTCACCACCGCTGTTATAGGACCGTAGTGACGGTGGAAAGAGAATTCCCTCTGACGGTGCTTAGCATGCACTGGCTGGGGCATAGGAAGCCCCAGTGCCTGGCACTGTTACTGGTAATGGACAATGATCACTGGCTTCATAACCCTTCCCAACAACCCCAAGGGTATAGGAAGAGGAACCCAAGGCTTAGAGAGAGGCAGTTAGGGTCCCAGCTCACCCAGCTACTAAGTGGCAGTACTGGGATTTGAACCCAGACTGTTTGAGTCCTAAGGAGAGCCCCATTGGTGGCTCTGGCCAGGATGGGGTGCACTGAATCCGGGAGCTAATATAACAATCTGCTTGGCGACCTCCTGCTGTTTCCAGCTAAGATCTCATTTTCCTTCTCTTTCACCTTGAGGCGAGTTGCTAATATTTGATGGGAAACCTGAGGAACAAAGCCGTGAAATGCAGGATTTGTGTAATAATTCCATCTCCATTTCTTATTTCTCTGTCCCCCCAAACGGTGAGGAGGGGGTTTGCAGACAGTCTTTTTTGAGTAGAGCAGCAGTCCTGTTGCAAACAGCTTTAGGAAGACTAAAGTTATTTCAAACCATTAAAAATTTTTTCCTGAAGGATATCAATTGTCAGGATAGGGGTTTTAAAAAAAAATCCCTATTTTGATTTGCACTGAAGGAAGGGATGATATTACAGGAACCAGGTGCAGCATGAATGAAGGGGGAGAAGTGAGGGAAATGAGGCCTGGGAGGGACAATGCAATGAACATTTCTAAAATCGAGCTGCTGAATTAAGGAATCAGGAAAATGTCCCAATTATGGTATCAAACGGAGGGAAGACAGACATGAAACTTATACCTTGACAATGAACAAGGTGGTGGAAAATTTAACACCTTCCAGATCAAGGGCTTCCACCTGTTTGGAGAGAAAGAGCTGCCTTTATCTCCCCGATATCACTCGGGGAAGAGGAGAAAAACTGTCAGGTAAGGTGTGTGTGTGTGTGCGTGCGTGGGTGTGTGTGTGAGCGAGCGAGAGAGCAACATACAAAGACAGAAATGCAGAAACAGGGAGAGGACCATGGACAGAGACAGAGCAACAGAGAGAAAGAGCAAGAGTGAGTGACCTCGTGAGTGAACTGGGTCCAGTCTGGACAGGTAGGTGTCAGCGGGTCTCTAAGCTCTGCCTGTCTGTCCTTCTTTCCCTGCCCAGCCAAGCCCTCCAGGTAACAGAGCCTAGTGGCCATCATCAGTGTGGAGGCCCATAATCCTCATTTGCTGGTCGGGACACTCCATCTGGGGGTCCAGTCTGTATCTATGGGCTGGACTCCCACCTAAGAAATAAGCAGACTCCCACCTGCCACCCGAATGAGGGATCAGCTGGTCCAAGTCCAGACCGAGCTCTGCTGGCATTGCTGTGTGATCTTGGGCAAATTTACTCAACCACTCTGGGCCTCGGTCTTCCCATCTGTAAAATGGGAAGGGTCATTCCTGTCCTTCCTCCACCCCAGGGCTGGTGTGGGATTTCAGTGAGATCACGGTTCTGAGCAGGCTGTGCAAAGTTTAAGAAGAAAAGGATCCAAAAGTGAGAAACCCTTGAATTTAATTTCGGGGGTGAAGGCCCACTTTGTTATTACTTCCTGGACGATTGTCCAAATCTCTTCACTGTGAGGAGTCAATCTGGCCAGAAAGGGGATCATTGGGTTTGCCAGGCTGCGGGAGGAAAATGTTCAGAGAATCTATGTCTTGGTCCGTTCCGGAGGAAAACCCCTTATAACACACATGAGACTCAATAGGGAGAAGAATGGCAATCGTCATATAACAATAATGATCACAAAAAAGGCACACAAAGCCATTCAGATCAACTAGGAGAATGTACCAGCGAGGGAAGGGCTGTGTGGTTGATTTTCTCCCCCACAAACTCCCTGGTTTCATCCCCAACATCTTCTTCTGAGTGGGCCCACGGCTGCAAGGTAGTTCCTTTTGGGAGTGGTTCATAGATGCAACCTTCCATTTCTATCACGCCCGGGGCCCTCCTTCCTCTTTGTCTTGCGATGGATTCTGCAGCTCATCAGGACCCCCCTTATCTTGCTTCAATCCCCGGGCTGTTCAGAAACGAGCCCAGGGAACCGACCGCTTGGAAGGAAACATCACCACCAACAGTCACTGCAGCCAGGAACCAGTCACCCCTCCCTGTCAGGCGTGTGGGCAGCCCGTGGGCAGCAGCTCGGTAAAAGATTACAAAATCAAGGGGGTTGGCAGGAAGAAGATTCCTCTGGCCACCTCCTCCTCACTACCTGGGATTCCCCAGAAGCAGGAAATGGAATTGCTTCAGGAGCAGGAACCTTCTAGATTAAACAGCTAAGTTGTGATCAGCCGGGATCCAGGACACCCTGTGACCCTGCGGGGGCACCGAGCAGTGGTTTCTCGACCAGGCGGTCCCTCTCAAGTGATCCTCACGTCTGCCATGGCAGGTGTGCCTCAACACCCCAGCTTGACAGGTGCAGCCTGGAAGCATCACGGCGACACGGAAGGTGTGTGGGCTCTGGACGTAGAGCGATGAGGCTGGAACCCTGCCCCGGGCTCCCTGTGTGACTTCGTATAATCCATGGGTCTACTGAGCCTCAGTTTTCCCATCTACAAAATGGTGAAAGCAATTTCTCCCTGGTTTTGTAGAGAGAAAGCCTGCGCAGAAAGGTCTTGCCTTGTATAAGGAAGTAAAAAAACAAAAAACAAAAACCACAAAGGATGACGAACATTGACCCTTTTATGAGGGGCCCGTGAGAGGCTTAGTAACTCGTCCAGGTTGACAGGGTTGGAATTTGGTTTGAAGCCTGGTGTTTCAACAAGAACCCAGGGTTCTCTCAGTTACATGCACATCCGGCGTCAAAGCAAGGGCACTAACATTTCATTGGAGAAGTGACACTGCCTGTCCCCTCGATACCTTATGTTTGTTACTACTCCCCACGTCCCCCAGAAAACACTTCATGAAAACAGATGCCCTGTCTTCTCTTTTGTCAACACTGACCTGACCAGAGCCCCGCCCTCTTCCAGTCTGCTCTCATTACATCAAAATCCAGGGCACTCTTTATAATTCAGTATTAACATCAAATAACTACAGAGGCCGGGCAGGTGTAACAAAAGTGAGAGGCGGGTAGATACAAGACATCATAGAACACTGGGGCCTGGGGCAAATCCTAGCTATGTAAATTAATTATCCCAATTAAAAGTCAAAAATTCCATTACCCCCAAATCAAGAATTATTTTAAAATTCAAACTGATTATTTAAAGAAGCGATGGCATTTCAGTAATATTAAACATTTATGTAAATTAATGGTTGGATTTATTGTTATTTTAAAATTGTTAAAAGTAAATTATCCCAATTAAAAGTTAAAGAAGATATTTAATGGCGATAAAATATGTCTTGGGGCTCCAAGGGGGTTTACTTACAACTCCTCTGGTTCAGCTTCTACATCGGGCAGAGAAAGATATAATTTGCCTACGGCTACAGAGTTGGGAAAGTGGCCGAAACCACAGTGGTTTCAAAGCTTTCCATTTCTCTATTCCCCTTCCATTACTTTTTTTTTCTGCTCGAGGACTAATTCATACTATTGTGTTAATGACTGACTGAGACTTTCTGTTACTCTTAGAATGGTAACAGTGATGGTAGAAGTCTATACACTGGGACACTATGTTGAGGGACACTTGAGAGAAGAGGAGTTGCGAGGCCCACGCCATGTCAAGTGTCATGTCCACAGCGTGGATGCAATTATCTCCAGGGAGGAAGGAGCGTTCTTGCTGCTTACAGGAAGTAGCAGCGCCCATTACTTCCTGTTTGTATTCAGGCAAGAGAGGATTCTTGAAACCTATGACTCAGTCCTGGGGTAACAGCTCAGCAATTCCCTGCCACCCACCCTTCTCCAGGTCATGGGCTTTCCCCCAGCACAGGACGTGGCTCGATAATGGATGCAAAACGATGCTTTCTGCGGGAGAGAAGGAAGCCCTGTGCGTTTTATTCCAATTTCGCGACCTTTGCAAACCCATGCCTGCTTATTTGGTCCTGTTGCAGAGGCAAATGTGAAGACCCGTGTGATGCCGGAGGAAAATTGAGAGATGCCCAAAAGCTTCCCTGGGTTCTGTCTCAGTGGGGTGTGTGCAAGGAGGCCATACGGTGTCTTCAGACAGGGTGCCCATTTGTGCAATCCGCAGGTGTTTAGGAACATCTGCCTTTCCGTCTCAAACAAGGGGAGAATAAGATGATTCCCAAGAACCGACGCAAAGATGAAACCAGGAAATGCAGCCCAAGTGCCCAGCACTGACCCTCCACATAACAAGCTCCCTATAATGAAGGGTAATGCTGTGAACATGAAGTGTCATTGGAATACAGCCATGCCCGTTCATTTAGCTTCTAGAAGAGGCTGCTTCTGTGCAACGGTGATAGAGTTAACGAGTCGCTGAAAAAATTTATTATCTGGCCCTTTGCAGAAAGAGCTTAATGACCTCGACCTAGTGGAATCACACAGAGCTGGGCTCATCGTTAGGGAACAGGTTGCTTTGCTTCTCTGGGCCTCAGTTTTCCCATCTCTAAGATGGGGGTGGTGACTGAACCTTCTTATAAGGACATCGTGAGGAGTGCAGTAGACAGTTCAGGGCCTTAACTGGTGTTTCCCTCGCTCCTCACCGTCCATAGCCTTGTGGCCTCAGAACGAGGCTCTCTTGAGACCTTGGTCTCTCTGCAGGGTTCTGGAGCAGAGGCCAGGCTGAGACCAGTTGTCCCGATAACAGTACAAGATCCGCCATTTGCAGGGTGGGGGCTATGAGCCTGGTCCTCTGCTAAACCTTGACCTGCATGAGCACCGCCCTTCTGCGTGGGAGGCACGGTCTACCGATAAAGGTAGCCCTGAGGTTTGGAGAGGTGAAGCCAGACAATGACAAGCCAGCACGTGAACCTGGGCCGCTCTGACCCCAGAGGCGACACTCTGAAAGGCGTTTGCCGTGTGGGTGGGAAATGGGGTGAAGGCTGTTCTGAAGCCAGAATGGGAAATTCACTAGAGAATGTCCGAGCAGGATGGGAGCTTGCAGATTCCAGAGGGTCCCAGCCACCCATTGACAGATGTGGAGACTGAGGTCTTGAGGGGCAAAGGCACCTGTCTGAGGAGAGATAGACAGATGGCAGCAACTACCACCAGCCCGGACTACGGGCTGCTCCCTGGAGAGCGCGGTGGTGAGCCGACAAGAGCTCATGAAATGAGGACGGTGGCCTGGTTGCTACCCTACCCTGTCTACCGTCCCCCTCCACGCCTCCCTCCTCCCTCCGTGGAAGGGAAGGTCAGGGGACCTGCCTCCACGTGTTGGTCCTGCCACTGACCTTCACGGAAGCTCGCTGGGGCCCATCCTCTCCTGGGGTCAGGTGTCCTCACTGATGAACCCCAGTGAAGGTCAGCCTCCGATTTGCTGAGGCCCCCTTAGCAGGGGCACTTGAGAATCAGTCACACGCTTCATCCCTGGATTTCATCCTTCAGAAAACCACCGAGTTCTGGCCCCTCCTCTCTTGCTCTCCAACCAGGGCCCTGAGGAACCAGAGCAATGGCCCAGAGGCGGTTTCCCAGGATTCCCTGCAACACAATGGGAGGTAAACATACCTCCCGGCTTACGATCAGCACCGTGCTACACGCTTAGCCAAAACACTGGCACCAGGGAGGAGTGACGGCTCAGCCAGCTCATCGGCCCTGATGTCCTCACACTGAAGGCTGAGGCCTGTGGCCTGGACGGGCTGAGCTGGGGAAAAGGTTCCATGGGGAATGTTTGCCACTTACTTACTGTGTGACCTCAGGCAAGTTCCGTGCCTTCTCCGTGACCCAGGTCCCTTCTCTGTAAAACAGGCATGAGCATTCGGTGGATTACTCTCTGGAAAATTCTCAGAGCACTGCCTGAAATACAACAAGCACATCCGCCCCCCCAAGAGATTTTTCAGTGAATTAGATCAGTTTTCCAATGTGGGTATGAATAGTTTGCTTCTGTGTGAGAACTAGAACATAAAGACCAAGGGAGTAGGGGCTCTGTCTGTTTGTTCACTCTGCTTGGGTCAGTGTTTGCACTTGGTCGTAGTGCTGCTTTGTGGTAGTGCTTAGTACCGGCCGTGCTTAGTGGCAGCAGTAGTGCTGCTTCATGGTAGTGCTTAGTACCGGCCGTGCTTAGTGGCAGCAGTGGTGGTGCTTCGTGGTAGTGCTTAGTACCAGTCGTGCTTAGTGGCAGCAGTAGTGCTGCTTAGTGATAGTGCTTAGTACCAGTCGTGCTTAGTGGCAGCAGTAGTGCTGCTTCATGGTAGTGCTTAGTACCGGCCGTGCTTAGTGGCAGCAGTGGTGCTGCTTCGTGGTAGTGCTTAGTACTGGCCGTGCTTAGTGGCGGCAGTAGTGCTTAGTAGTAGCAACAGTACTATTTAATAGTAGTGCTTAGTAGGAGTAGTGCTTGGTAGCAGTCATGCTTAGTGGCAGCAGTAGTGCTTATACCAGTGCTTAGTACTAGTAGAATGTAGTACTGCTTGCACTTAGTAGGGCTATGAATATGTGTTGGATTAAATGAATGATTGTAACCAATGTTGGTAAAGGACTCCATATAAGCTCTAAAAAATTCAAGGAGGTTTTCCAAGCCAACATGTTGGGCAATATAATTCTTTTTTTTCCTAAATAAAAAAAAATTTGTTTTGAAAGAGAGATGGCATGTGTGCAGGGGGAGAGGGGGAGAGAGAGAGAGAGAGAGAGAGAGAGAGAGAGAGAGAATCTCAAGTGGGACTCCATCTCACGACTATGAGATCATGACCCAAGCTGAAATCAAGAGTCAGACGCTTAACCAACTGGGCCATCCAGGCACCCCAGAGCAAAGTGAGTCTCAAAGATGGATGTACGAGGAGGAATGATGGTCTTTGTGGGCCAGGTAGCCAGCACATTCATATCGCTTACTAGATTCTCAGCATTTACACAAATCGACCTATTTAATCTGCACAATAATCTATGGTTGCTCATTTTACAGATGCAGAGACTACGTCACAGAGAGGTTGAGTAACTTGTCCTGGGCCACACAGCGGGGAAGTTGGTGGCGCCAGGATTTGGACTCAAGTCATCAGCCCACAGAGGCTGTGTTTTTAACCACTGCCCTAAATACTGCCTCTTTCAAGGCATGGCTGAGGAAATTGTGGCTACAAACAAAACAACAAAGAACCACCAAATAAAAAGAAACCATCTCCCACAAAAACATCTAAAGGGAGATGCTGAAAAAGAAATACAGTCCCTCTGGTCTCGGGGCACATAGTTGGAGAACACTGGGAAGGTCTCCTGCCTTCTCTGCTCCTCAGTTCCCCCTTTTGGACCATGGGGAGGAGACGTCCTCCACCGTCCCTTTCCTTCTGGGGTCCTGGGTTTCTGCTCAGACCCTCAGGTGCCTGCTATGAAGCCAGAAGCCTGGAGCTCCCGTGAAATTTAGGTCACATGGGCTGAAACGCGCGGCTTGCTTTTCAGCAGGACCTGCCTCCCCACAGGCTTCCAACGTGCCCAGCAAAACGGAAACCAGAGAGACTGAACCCTTTTATCAAAGGAGCAACTCTGGAGAAGCTGGGAGGCTGTGAAGCCTTGGGAAGGCAAAATCAAAGGCGAACTTTGAGGAAACACTTTGTGAAGCAAAAGAAAATTCCATCATGCTTGCAAGAGTGCTATCGACTCCACGGAAGGTAATTGACTTGGAACAGAGCGCGGCTGCGTCTCTTCATGTCTCTATGCCGAAAACGCAGACCCAGAAGGGAAGTCAGACAAATACCCAATCTGTTTGTTGGATAATTGGCATAAAGATGTTGCATTTCCCTCACCTCCTGAATTATTTGGGTGCATCAAGAAAAATCCTCCACCCTAAGATTTTATGTGGAAATGCAATTGTAAAGAAAGGTTCTCTCTCTCTTTCTCCCTCTTTCCTTCCTTCCTTTCTTCTTTCCTTCCTTCCTTCCTTCCTTCCTTCCTTCCTTCCCTCCCTCCTTCCTTCCCTCCTTTCCATACATCGTCTATTTTCTATCATCTATCTTTCTATCCATCCATCCATCTTGCTATCTAGCTATGTATCTGAATATATGTTAGATTCTACTTATTGATCTATCCATCCACCTACCCATCTACCTAGCAGTCTATCTTGCTATCTAGCTGTCTATCTGAATGCATGTTAGATATATATATTCAATCCTTCCTTCCTTCCTTCCTTCCTTCCTTCCTTCCTTCCTTCTTCTCTTCCTCCCTATCATTCTGAATATATATATTCCTATCTTTTTTCTTTTCATCCATTATCTACCTATAGCATCTAATATGTATATACAATATAACAAAAGGGAATCTAACATACATCAGGGAGAGAGAATGAGAGACAGTGCAAGAGGGAATCTATGTATCTGACCCTGTGGCAGGCTCTGGGGATGTAGTGAGGTATAAGACAGACATGATGAGGGGGGCGCCTGGGTGGCTTAGTCGGTTAAGCGTCCAACTTTAGTCCAGGTCGTGATCTCACGGTTCATATGTTCGAGCCCCGCATGGGGCTCTGTGCTGACAGCTCAGAGCCTGGAGCCTGCTTCAGATTCTGTGTCTCCCTCTCTCTCTGCCACTCCCCCGCTCATGCTCTGCCTCTCTTGAAAAAAATAAACATTAAAATCTTAAAAAAAAAAAAAAAGACCCCACAGATCCTTACAGAGCCCATCATGTAGGGGATTACAACCCGGCTGATATATGCTCAGTTGGAGGATACATGGAGGAAGAGAAGGTGTGGGAGCAGAAAGGAGGACCTAAATCAGCCTGAAGGGTCAGGAGAAAAGGCAGTGGTCAGGGAAGGACCATTGGAGAACATGGGACTAAAATTCAGGATCTACATCTATACTTTCTGTCACTATGTGCTAATGAACATGTCACTCTCCCTAGTGACTTGAGCGTCCTCATGCATAAAATCAACTCAACATCCTTCAAAGGATGTACCACAGAGCCCTTGTTTTGTGTGTGTGTGTGTGTGTGTGTGTGTGTGTGTGTGACATTCTGTGAAAGAATGGATCCCTGGTCAGCCAGGTATGAGATACTTGCATGGGATCTTCATCCGTTGAGAATGAAAACTGCAGTTTATGGTATGATAAAGGCTCTGAGAAGTCCTGCAGTAAAAAAAAAATTGAATTTAACTCTATTCCCAAAATTTCTTTGATAAGACATGTTTTTAAAGTAGAATACCAGTACTCTATGATTCAACAGTATGGTTTTTGCAAAATGCAGAAACACAAGCATGCCATTAAAAACATCTTACGTGCACATGTTACCTTAAATTTTACAAGCATTTTCTTCACAATGCCCTGCTTGACTCTCACAACAAAGTCTGGCAAGGTGATACAGCAGCTCCTCCCTCTCACCTTTTCTCCCTCCCTTCCTTCTTTCCTTCCTCTCTTCTCACCTCTTTCCCTCAAAAATTTTTTTTTCCAATGCCTACCTGTACCAGAACTCGACAGTTATAAAACACAAGGAAATTGTGTTTTATAACAGGACAAGTGATCACCAAAGCAAGAGCTGGAATTAGAGCCCTGGCCATGTAGCCCAGGGGAAAATCTGAGAAGCAGCAAGTCAAGGCCAGTGGCCCCAGAGCAGCCATGTTCCCAGGCACCCCTACATCCTGAAGCCACTCCTGACCCTCTTCCATGTACAAGTAGCTACTGACTTCTTTGTACGTTCATCTTACCTTCCTATGAAGGGTCACAAGTCGAAATCCTTCCAAGGCCAGGGAGGCAGTATACATGAGCCTGACAGGTGTTCACCGGGCACAGGGCAGTAGGGAGGGGTGGGAACGAGGGCAAAGCGGAAAGCCGAGTCCTTCCAGGCGGGGGTG
Source organism: Lynx rufus (assembly GCF_022079265.1). Taxonomy (NCBI): domain Eukaryota; kingdom Metazoa; phylum Chordata; class Mammalia; order Carnivora; family Felidae; genus Lynx; species Lynx rufus. The sequence continues at coordinate 21,045,783 of NW_025814839.1, forward strand.
GTCCTGACTCAGCTCCAGCTGATGGTTTTTGTATGGAAATCCAAGCCTGGTATCACCAGGTCTTTCGAGGTTTCACAGGGAGCTCCAAATCTAGATTTTTATGTAAAACCTTCTGATAACTGGCCACCAATTCATTTCTAGGGAGGATGGGCTGGATGTGACTCAGAATCCACCTGCTAGAAATCCCTCCCCCCAACGAATATGCTTCCTTCATAGCCTTTGACACCTCTTATTATGCTTATTTCTGTATCTATTTCCTCCCCCTCCCAACTGGGTTGTGCTCTCCTTGAGGGGAGGGATTATGGCTTAATCATCTTTCATGTTTCAGTGCCCATCACGGGGCTGGCACGCAGAAGGGGCATCAAATGTTTATTGAATGAATGCTTACATCCGCTCCCTCTACAGCAGCTGAAAAATAAATATATAATCGTTTTTAATTAAAAAGAAATAGGACGAAATATGCATGAGAATCCTATTCTTTGGCAAGAGCCAGCTTGTTAAGGGGAAAGATTTGCAAACTATGTTTGCCAGTGATGATCCCGAAAGACTAAAAAAGTTTTCTGGGCATGCGGTCTCGGCTGGCAAAATCTTGTTCTCGAGTTCGGCACTGCGACTAAGGCTCCCTGTGTTTGCATAGTTCTCGGCGCGCAAGAAGGTTGCTAGTTAAACCAGCGTACCACCGTGTGGGCCCTAGAGGTTCCCCTGGGGAAGAATCAAAACACCCCTCGGCTCACCCCTCACCCTCAGACGTCGCTGCCTGGGAGCGCCTTTCCTCAGAATAGAGACAAAATAATACTATCTACAAAGTGCCTCCCATAAGAAATGGGGTGCAGCGGCCTGAAGTTTTCACCACGGCTTCAAATTCAGAGCCGCACTGGAATCTCGGATTTGGCACAACTACTGAGGTGATCTTGAGCCAGAGACCGGTCCTCCCTGAACCCCCGTTTCCTTTTTTGAAGAACGTGGCTATTAATGCTTACCTTGTCGTGTTGTAGGTGAGGGGTGGAAATGCCACGTGTGAAAGTCTGGGTGTGTGATTGATCCTGAATAAATGACAGCCACCATCATCTAAAAAGATGGGTTTCAAACTTCCTTGAAGTAGCTGGACTCCTTTTCACAGGAAATCCTACCTGGAACCCTGATATGGAAAATAGGGCCAATGAGAGATGCTCAGGTTTGGGAGGGTGGAGGAAGCCACATCTCCCCAGCTCCCGGGGCTGGCTTCCTTCATCCTTTGGGGGGAAACTCTGCAGGTCTCTGGGGCTCCAGGGAACACAGTCTACCAGCCACAGGGGTGTTCTAACTACCGCTTTCCAAGACGTGAAGAATTGAGTTTCGGGAGGGCGTGTGACTTCCTTAGCACACAAGTGGGTCTTCAAAGGAACTGGGACGTGGACCCAGGAAGCCGGTAGTATGAAAAGATCAACAGAGTGGGGATGAAAAGCAAGGGTTTTGAGGTCTCTCCAGCCCGGTTCCTGGCCTGGATCCATCCCGTCTGTCTTGGCGATAATGGATGTGTCACGTCCCCTCTGTGAAACTGCCTTTCCCCTCCATAAGGTGGAGACGATGATGAGTGCCCAATCTGCAGAGCCATTGCCAGAAATAAATAAGATAACAGGGGCTCCTGGGTGGCTCCGTAAGTTAAGCGTCAGACTCGATTTTGGCTCAGGTCACAATCTCACTCACGGTTTGTGACATCGATCCCCACATTGGGCTCCCTGCTGTCAGTGTGGAGCCATTAACGATGGCTTGACCCTGTATAGAAATCCACAGCTCACAAAGGACCTTCTTAGTCCCTTCATCCTTAAAACCACCAACGAGGGAGTGGTTATTCCTCTCATTGGACACACACCGCCCTCCTCCCCCCAAGAAAAGAAGAACCTGTAAGCATGTTATTTGCTCAAGGTCACCTGGTACGGGCGAATGGTGGAGCTGGATTTAGATTAATCTTCTGGCAAAGGGTATAGTGACCTGACACTCTGCCCCATTGCCTTAGAGCCACACCCTCATCTAGCTGGAAGGATATGCTTCCCACAAAAGCATCCTGGACCACAGATGTGGCTGGTACACGCCATCTGTACCCCACTTCCGTGCTCATGGCAGACATTACTAATCCACCCCTACAATCTTTCCCGCTGAGCCTCGAAATCCTTCCTGGCACAGGGCTGTTGTAAACAGGCAGCCATTTCCAACACATCGGTGTTGGGCTCAGAAACAGCAACTCTTTGGCCACCCCGGGGCCCCTGCCCTGGGCAGTCGTGAGCCTGGAACCCGGCCGCCATGCCCCGCAGAACACACAGGGCCCTGGGATGGTTGGGTCACTGGAACATCCTTCTTTGTCCTCTGGCTCTTTGCCCAGGGACACCTGAGAAAAGGAACAGCTATTACAGGAAGAGCTATTTGTGCTTAAAAAATCCTTTATCTCGGTGTTGGATCACATAATTAGGAACCCTTCCCAATAACACGTAACACCCCCACCTGGATCGGTGGCCATTGTCCAACACTCTCCCCGCTTCCCAGCTGAATTCAGCTCCCTGCCCACCGCCTGTCCCCAGCAATTTCCTGTACTTGAATTAGACGCTGATGGGAGTCTGTGTGTCCCAAATGGGTCCCCTCGAGATGGATGCTTCTTCGGGGCAGGAGGAGAAAGCGAATCATGCGTGACCCAAGGACCAGGAGTTTTGTGCCAAAGACAGTATGGGGTTAGGGGAATGAAGAGAAGCATCTCAGACACACACTTCTGGGTCGGTGGTTGTTGTTCCCGCTTCCTCCCTCCCCGATGCCGACAGTCTTTCTTCGTGTTTATTGTCTGGTTTGATGGGAGAAAATATGATGCAGAGCAAACAAAAGCGACTGCCACTTTAGGATCAAAATGCTCGCAGCTCACTTTCCAGTTACGGAGCTGTCACGCAGCTGACGGTTCTATCATGTTTCTGGGAGTTACCGGCAGCTTCCCCCCAGCCCCCGCAAGGTGCCTAGGTGTGTAAATGTGTGTGTGTGGGCGCGTGCATGTCAGAGAAAGACAGAGAGGGAGAGGGAGTGCCCACTGTTATGATCGCCCCTTTGCATGCAACCTGACCATTCTCCACCTTCTACCTGTGTCACGCTCCCCAGGCAAAACCTCAGCCCAGGTTAAATCCAAGCGCCGGCCTTTTCCGCATCTGTGGCTACCTAGGTCTGCATGGCTGGAGAGCAAGTCCAGCCATCTTTCCCCTTCATTCATGCTCACTAACCTCGCAATCCTATTGCCTTTCCATGATCCCAGATGCTCGAGGACATTCCCAGCACCTCTTCATCCCCTCCAACACTTACTCCTCTGTCCTGGTTAACAGCCTTGCTTCCTTTCCCCTGAGAAAACAGGAAGGGATTTTCCCCGCACAGTTCGCCTGCCGTCACTGCACCTGCCAGCTTTCCCCAGGTGAACCTGCGTGCCTACCCCTCCGCTCCCCGTGGATGCCTCCTCCTGGACCCTGGTTCCCCCCCTCGCACCCTCGCACCTAGTGAAGCACATCACCCCAGCCGTCCATCCCTGTGTCTCTTGAATCTTCAGTTTTTCTCCTTCCACTGGGTCATTCGCATCAGCAAGCAAACTTGCTACAATGGCTCGTAAAACAGAACAAAACAAACAAAAAATAACAACCACAGAAAAACTTCCCTTGAGCCCACATCCCACTTCAGCCACCATCTGTTTCTTTAAGGGGGGAAAAAAAAACTACTCAAAAGAGTTGCCCAGATTCCTCTAATTCTCTCTCTCCCATTCTGCCTTGAGCCCACCCCGGTCAAGCAGCCCCCGGAAACTCCTTCTGGCAAGGGCACGATGATCTCCATTTTGCTACATCCAGTGGCTAGCTCCCGGGTTCCTCCTGGTTGAACTGTCTGAGGTCTTTGCTGCAATCAGTCGTTGCAATCAGTTTTTGTCGTAAGAAGTTGCAATCGTTTTAACAAGCCCTCTTCTGCTTGGCTTCCGGAACAAACCCACAGCTGGTTTTCTGCCTCCCTACCTGGCTGTGCCATCCACATCTCTCCCCCAGTTCCTCCTCATTGCCTGCATCTCAGGACTCGGAGCTCTTCCCTCCTGTGCTCTCTTCTGCAGAGTCTTCACCTACAAGCTCCGCTCTGACAATTCCCCCATGTGCAGGTCTCCAGCCCCAGTCTCTCCAAACCTGTAGAGTCCTGCTCAGCATCTTTACTTGGATGCCCAGTAGGCGCCCAGCCTAAGGTGTCCACCTTTCCCGCAGCTGCACCTCCCACATCTTGTCAATGGCAACCCCATCCTTCTAGCTGCTCTGAGTCAATCTCATTGTTTCCTTTTTCTCACTGTTCACAAGCCTGTCAGGAAATCCTGACCTTCCAAAGAATCCAGAAAATGATGACTTCTTAAAACGTCCACTGCGATTATTCTAGATAATTTTTCCCAGTTTTACTGACATATAACATTGTATAAGTTTAAGGTATACAGCATAATTATTTTACATCTATATTAAAATCAATTCTTTCAACAACTTGCAAATATATATGTATTTTTATATGCTGTAATTATATACATAAATGACATATAACATTGTACAGGTTGAAGGCGGACAGCATAATGATTATAAATATAAAAGTAGATACATATACACATTTAAGATCTACTCTCTTCGCAGCATTTAAAAGTGTTTTTTTTTTTCAACATTTATTTATTTTTGGGACAGAGAGAGACAGAGCATGAGCGGGGGAGGGGCAGAGAGAGAGGGAGACACAGAATCGGAAACAGGCTCCAGGCTCTGAGCCATCAGCCCAGAGCCTGACGCGGGGCTCGAACTCACGGACCGCGAGATCATGACCTGAGCCGAAGTCGGACGCTCAACCGACTGCGCCACCCAGGCGCCCCATCTTCGCAGCATTTAAATATGCAATACAGTTAATGCTAACATCTCTGATTGATTGATTAGGCTCCACACCCAACATGGTCTGGAACTCGTGATCCTGCTATCAAGAGTTACACACTCTATCGGTTAAGCCAACCAGGCACCCCACAGTTAGTGCTAACTGTAGTCGTAACGTTGTACATTATATCCCCAGAATTTATTTATCTTATAACTAAAAGAACTAATTATTACTATTTTTTTGCCTAGTGACAACTTTCACCTGATCCCTCTACCATGCCCCTGGCAACAACAAATCTGATCTTTGTTTCTGTGTGTTTGGTTTTTATAGATTCCACATATAAATGAGATCAGACAGTATTTGTCTTTGTATATCTGACTTATCTCACTTAGAAGAATGCCCTCAAGGTCCATCCACGTTGTTGCCAATGGCAGGGTTTCATTCTTTTTATGGCCCAATAGTATTCATATATATACACACACACACACACACACACACACACATATACATACACACATATAGGTGTGTGTGTGTATATATATACATATACATATATAATTTCATTATATATGAAATATTATATATATATATATATGTATAAAATCGCAGTTTCTTTATCCATTCAACTATCACTTAGGGATAGTGATTTCATTTCTTTTGGATAAATACCCACAAATGGAATCATTGGATCATACAGCAGTTCTATTTTTTCATTTTTTTGAACAACCTCCACGCTGTTCTCCATAATGGCTGCACCAGCCTGTATTCCCACCAACAATGTATTCTGTACATCCTCACCAACATTTGTTATCTCTTGTCTGTGGCCTTTCCAACAGGTGTGAGGTGACATCTCATTAGGGCTTTGAGTTCCGTTTCCCTAATGATGAGTGATGTTGGGCATCTTTTCGTGTGTCTGTTGGCCATTTGAATATTTTTTGTCTATTCAGGTTCTTTGCCTATTTTTTAGTTAGATTATTTGGGCTTTCACTCGTTTGTTTTCTGTTGAGTTGTATGAGTTCCTTACATATTTTGGATATTAACCCCTTATCAGATATGTGGTTTTCAAGTACTTTCTCCCTTAACCTGGATTACTGTAGTAACCTCCCTATGGTCCTCCTTGCCTCTGTCCCTGTCCCCACATCTGTGCACCCAGCAACCAGAAGGATCCTTTTAAAATAAGGTTCGAATCATGCCATCTCTTGGCTCAATATTCTCCAGTGGTTTCCTATCTCCTATGGATGTCGAGGTGCTGTATCTGTTACAAGATTTCTTGTATACGTGGTTTCCTCTTCCATTCCATTACCTCTACCTTTTAGCCAAGTCCCTACTGCACACATTTTTTTTGCAGGGACGCCTGTGTCTTTTCTCACTTCCCTAGATGCAAATTCTGCAGGCTCACCACCCTTTCTGACTCAGTTCCACACCTTCCACACCTTTTTCCTCCCCATTGTGGCTCTGATGCCATCCCCCTTCTGGTCTGGGGGCTTCAAGGTATTTCTGCCCAAACCCTAAATTCCAGGTAGTAATTTTTCCCCACGGACTCTTCTGAATGGAGCATAGACTGTCATGCCTGCTCACAGGAAATTCGTCTTTCCATCTTTGTTGGTAACGGGAAAAGGAAGGCAGGGTGAAGAATGGCCGAGCCCTTCCATTCAGGAGTCAGATGGGGCTCAGAGTGAGTCCTGACACTTCCTAGCTGCATCACCTTGGGCTGGCAACTTCATCTCCCTGGGACTCGGTTTACTCACCTGTCAAATGGGGATGGGGACACTCTTCCTCTCCCAGAATTGTGGAGGAATCAAGTGAGATTATGAGCATAAAAGAGACAGGTTTTTATTCAAATCCTGGCTCTGCCCTCCCCACCCCTCATTCACTGTGTGACCTTGGGCAAGTGTCTTTACATTTCTGACCCTCCGTTTAGTTATAAGTTGGGGGTAAGCATGAAGCAGTTGTTGAGGAGTACAGGAAATCATGTATATAGAATGCTAGGCTAAGAGTCTGGTGCATAGCAAGCACTTAATCACGTATTACCATTACTATTTTTTATAAAGCTTTTGGGCTCAAAAATCATGGTGGAATAGCAGTCACCAAGAATACGGGGCCAATTCCTGGAACGTCAGAGTGCTCAAATGAAATACAATGGTATCGGTGATAAAATCTTCACCTGGAGATGTTGCATTTCTGGGGCTTAGAATCTTCTATTTTTCTTTGGACATTTTGCTTCTTGAATAGCACTTCAGAAGCAAGCCAAACTTCTTCAGTTCTGAGGAAGGCACCTGCCAGAGAGCCCAGGGTAAAATATGAAACCCTTCTTCTTCATGCTTACCCTGCCAGCGGTCTTAAAGGGGGCAACGCACCGCCCTTTTATCTTCATCTGCAGATGAATGTAAAACACACTGCTTGGGGCATGATGGATGGGGCAGGCTGCTGAACACATCAGCTCCTCTCCAGAAGGTTGAGGCCCCCTTTGTGAAGGCCCATACATCACCGACAGGCTTGCAGAAAAGGCTAGATTTCATCCTGGAGGGGGAGGAGAGAGAGGCTGAGTCTTTTCAATAATTAATTCCATTTAATCTTTTAAAAATTTTATTGTTCAACATATCGTACATACAAAGCAGTGAAAATCTATACAGACAGTTAAAGAATAGTAATAGCATGAATATTGGTGCACTTGCGACTTGGCTCGTGGAATAGAACATTATCAATAATTTAGAAGCTCCTTAAAGAAACCCCTGCTCTAAATTTTGTTTTAATCATTTCTTTGCTTTGCTTTATAGTTTTGGCATCACGTGCATGTTCCTAAATAATGACAATAATGGCGTGGTTATAACAACAACAAAGGCAAAAATAACAGTAAGAGCTAACATTTACAGAGTGTTTGCTCCGTGCCAGAAACTCTTTTCAGCGTTTAGATATATTCATATTCATTTCTGTAATCTTTATAAGAACTCTTTGAGTGAGGAGCTGTCGCCATCTTCAACATTCTGCAGATGAAGAAACAGGCACAGAGAGATTAGGTAACTCACAGAGGTCACACAGCGAGGCGAAAGAGGTGCCCACTGCTGAACCCACTGTTGGCCCCAGAGGCCACGACTATGCCATTCGGTCTCTCAACAGAACATTTAGTTTTGCTTGTTTTTGAACTTTATATACATAGTCTCATAGACTATGGATTTGTAAGGGATTTATTTTTTTTTGGTGTAATATTAACTTTCTGAAATTCGTTGACATGAACTCATGTAACTCGATGTGTTCACTTTTTTAATGTTTAATGTTTATTTATGTTTATTTAATATTTATTTATTTAGAGGGGGAGAGAGAGAGAGAGAGAGAGAGAGAGAGAGAATCCCAAGCAGGCTCCATGCTGTCAGTGTAGAGCCTGACACGGGGCTCCATCCCACCAACCGTGAGATCATGACCTGAGCCAAAATCAAGAGTCAGACATTTAACCAACTGAGCTGCCCAGGTGCCCCTACATGTAATCATTTTTACAGCTGTGTAGTATTGAGTTACATCCGTTCTGTTGATGGAAACTTGTGTGGTTTCCAGTTTCTCATTTGATCTCTATATAAATCCAACCATGTAGAATATGATCCACTTGGTTTTGTAGATGAGGTAACTGAGGCTTAAAAAAGAAAAGAGGCTTTCCCTGGGTAGAGCTGGCAAGTACAGAGAAAGGCTTCAAACTTGGAACCTCCTGCCTTCCAGCCTCTAGCCCTTCCTGTCCTGAGCTTAGACTTCCATTGCTGAGCACAGATTGTTAAATTTGAATCTGTGGTGTTATTTTAACCACCCCCTGACCCCAGTTGAATTAGATCTGAAGTCTCCATTGTCTTCCTTCTGGGAGCAGCCATATTCATCGTTTATGCACAGTGTGTGTAAATGTGTGTAATGGAAGTCCTGAGGTGAGTTTTGTGGATAGAAAGATGAATAAGGCACACAGTTAGCTTCGGGATTGCTCTGATTTCAGGGAGAGAAGACAGACATTCTTAACAATAGCTAACATGTACGCTAGGCCTTATAGGAGAGGGAAATACAAAGGGATCTGGAAGCACAAAGGTGAAAGTGAAATCAGGGAGGACTTCCTGAGAAGGAAACATTTCAGATGGGGCCTTGAGGACTGAATAGGAGTTTTCTGTTAGGTGAAGCAGGGCACTTCTAATGGGGGAGCAGCACCAGTCAAGACTTTGACAAGGTAGGAAAGTCATGGAATATTCAGAGAGCAGAGAGAAGTTTGGGGTGGCCTGAGGGTCAGCTCTGGGAGAGAAGGGGACATGAAAACTACATGGTGAGTGGTCTTGGATGCCAAGCTGAGGTGTTTAGACATAGTCCTAAAAGCAATGGGGGTGGTTGTCACTGAGATTTCAAAGCACAAGCATAGCACAATAGGACTTCTGTTTCAGAACCATCTCCTTGGGCCCAGTGTGGAAGTCGCTCTTGGGAGATAGTCACAAGGCTTCCCTTTTGAGAGAATTCAAGTCATGGCCCCCATTCTGACAAGTGTGAAGGGCCTAGAAGGGAATTCATAATTCAGATTCATACCTTATTCTCTCCTTCCCAGTAATATTTACCTTCCATGTGTTTAGTTCCTACTCCATTATCTGTATGAGTTGGGAAAAGTGATATCAGCTCTCTGTGTTGTGGGCTACCTCACCTATAAAATGACCATAATAAAACCTCCTAATAACATAAGGGGGGGGTTTAGGACAATTAAAGGAATTCATACATGTAAAACAGTTAGAACAATGCCAGGTACACAGTCTTCAGTTTTATTGAAAGTTTAATGTGATTATCCGTTTCCTCCTCCTTGTCCTCCTCCTCCTGCTCACATTTTCAGGGGACAAAACTAGACTCTATTGAAGTACATTTAATGATACCGAATCTTTTAAATAGCTCTGTGGAGTAGGTAGTGTATTTTTCTCCACGTATTAGAGATCTAACAGGTTGGGAGAGTTGACCCCTACCACCAGAATCAATAATGGGCTTACAATTGCAGGCTGTGCCTTTTTATGGATTTCCAGCTATGACCTCTCACACCCACTCTCAGACTAGGACATTGCCCCATGCCCTACCTAAAACGTGGAAATCCTTGGAAATGGCCAACTATTTGTACTCAACAACTCACTCAGCACCTTGGACAGTGACATAAATTCTTAAAGAATTGAGCCCTTCAGCCACAGAGGAGCATCCCCCTCCTCTGTGCCCCCCCACCCCCACCCCACCGCCCGGCCCTCGTGTTCATTCCAGCATGACCACCAGCAGTCTTGCAATGAATTAAATAGCGCCTTCGAGGGAGCCTGGATGCTTCCTTACTCACTTTATAATTCCATAAGTCACTCCCACCCCCTACACTCTCACTTATCTTCCGGGCTAATTCTTTGCTCTGATCACAGTGGGGAGCCCATGCCCAGTTCCTGAACAGTTAATTAAGGTCAAAACTCATTTCTACAAAAATAGCAGTGAGACTGAGGCTTCAGAGTGTACTATATATCCTCCATTATTCACAAAACGAGTATGTGTGGGAGGGGAACCATGGGAAGATAAGAGGGAGGGCAATGGAAATGATAAAACATGTTGGCAAGCCCACAGTTAGACCATCAGGATTATAACTGCAAAAATTCTTTGTTGGGATTTCTGGGCCAAGAAATGAGGACCAAGGAAAAGCTTAATTGGTGAGGAGATCAGAGGACCAAGTAAGGTCTGCCAGCAACTTCACACTGCCTCTACTGAATCTGGACACTTTTCCTTAGATGCCTTTCTCTGTGGGACTAAGGAAGGGTTCATAACTGAATAGTATCAATGGAGTGATTTCTCTCTGCTTCAGCTTTTACTAATCTTCAGGATTTGGACTGATTATGGCCACCACATTCTTGTTTGGATGGTCCTGGGTGTCTTGTAGAAAAAGAATCTGATCTGGAGGCTGGAGACGTGGGCATGACATCAATGTGGCCTGTTGCCTGACTAGTTCTTCCTCCTTTCTGGGCTTCAGCATCCACATCTATGGAAGGCAGATAACACCTGTGTTGGCTTCTTTGGTGGACTGTGTGGGTCCAAGTGCAATCACAGATGGAACGATACAAGCACTTTGCAAGGGTGAATCAACACAAGGGGCCCCAGCTCCCATGCTTGGTTCTGATCACTAATAATTTAGCAATGATCTGGGTGTGTCTTTCTTTCCTAAATGAAGGTGAGATCCTTGAGGACAGGAGCTGTATCTCATTCATTCTGGACTCTTTAGCACCCAACATGGTGCGTTGTATAGACTGGTCCTCAACTTAATGTTTGTGGAACAAGAGGCAGGATAGATTAATAGGTAAGTGCATGAGCTCCACGGTCAGACACACAGGGTCATGTCCTGGCTCTGCCACATACTAGCGGTGGAAGCTTGGGCAAGTCTCTTAGTCTGTCATTTCTAGTTTGCCCATCTGTAAAAAGATGATGGCTCCTCATTGGGAATGGTGGATAAGGCCATGAATATGAAACATTTGGGAAAATTTCTGGTATCTGCTCAGAGCTTAACAAACCTCAGCTAACATATTTATCTTCTGTGTTCCAATTCTTTTGCTGTGGACCTCCAACAGGTTTTATGAGGAAGCCTACAATTGCTAAGAGGGAACTCTGCTGGTTTTGTGTGGCTATTCCAAATCTATTGCAGTATGACTGTTTCATCAGCCAGTGGATATCCAGAAATAGCAAGTGAGAGTCTCCAGACATGGCAGAAAGGTAGACAGATCTCCATTGGCTCAGCCACTCACCTGCTTTGTGGCCGCATGCCAATTGCTTCTCATTTCTGGGCTTGGTTTCCCAACGGGTAAAGAGGTGGCCAGGATTGACTTCTAAGACCACTCTGCTGTTCTAAGCACCACGGATCATCTCTGTGCTGAAAGGAGGTTATCCTTTCAGAGACCCCGGCAGCTGTTTCCGGGGAGTGGAATCTAGTAGAACAAGGGACACTTGCTTTGGACAGAGCCAAGATGATCTTATGTGCATCGGTGCTGATGAGCCGCCAGAAAGACACAATTCAAAACAGAAACCAGAGAGGAGTGCCCCACATCTCATTTGGGGAAATCTGAGCCAGAGAGCTCTCTTAGATCCCGCCCCCATTCCCCCAAGGATTCATTTCACTCAGGTAACACATTTCCCAAGCTGATCACTCGCTTTCAAAGAAGTCATCACTTCTTTGACTGGATTTCACAAGGAGACCATTGCTGCTATACTGAAAAGCACATGGAACACATTTTCATTCAGGAAATGGAATCCTTGCTTAGGGAATTGAGAAAAAAAAGTGGCTTATCCCCTTTGAAAATTAGAGAAGGTAGGCCAATCTTGGGGTTTCAGCTGTAGAGGGAACTGGGCTGCCTTTGTGGGACCTCAGTATGAAAGGAGAATACCCCAGACAGGACTCAAGAGACTTGGGTCAATTGTGCCTTTATCGTTGACAAGTGATGTGACTTTGGGCCATGGCTTTCCCCTCCCTGAGCCTGGTACTCCGTGCCTGCTTTGACACTGGCTCTCTCTGTCTGAACACAAAAATAATAGAAGTGGTCCGGGATGGGTCAAACGTACCTACCCCGAGTCCAGCGCTGCTCTGGGTGCTGGATATGCAGCAAGATAGAGTTCCTTTTTGCCCAGAGCTGATGAATGACAAAAGCAGAGGCATAGAGAAGTAGTAGATAGTTGCTTTACCATGAGATAATGCTGGGAGCACAGTTGGAGAATGTACAGGTGCTGGGGTAGGTCTGGGAAGGTGTGTGTGTGTGTGTGTGTGTGTGTGTGTGTGTGTGTTGGAGAGAGTCAGAAAAGCAATCCCAGAAGATGAGCATCAACACTGAAACTTTAAGAAGAATCATCACCAGCCTTTTTGAGCACTTCCTATGTGACAGGTAAAGGGTTATCTCATTTAATCCTTAAAATATTCATTCAAGGCCGGTAGTGTTATCACGGTCCTCACCTTAGGGACAAGGATACTGAGACTCAGAGGTTAAGTCATTTACCCAAAGCTGCGCAGCTGAGAAGTGACAAGGTTGGGTTTGAGCCCAGGCCCACAGGCTTCTGAGCCCATGCATGAAGCAGCCACCACCCCACCCCTCGTAATGTCAGCTGGCCAAGGCCCCGGAGCTCTTGGTGGGGCAAGACAGTGCATGAAAAGGTCTGCAGGTGAGCGGCAGAGCGGTGGGTTGAGAATGCTGCCTACAGTAGCTGGAATGTAATGTGGCAGTGGGGAGGGTTAGGAGGCAATTGGTGGCACCCGATGCGGCCAATGAGAAAGGTAAAATATGGCAAGAAGTGGAGACTTTGTCCTGAGGCACAGAGGAGCCACTGAGGGGCTTCCAGCATTCCAGCTGTTGTCAAATTTGCTGTTTTATTGAAACCCATTTTGGCTATCCTGCTGAGAACGGAGCTCCCAGTGCCGCCTGGGGCCGATGGCCGGGAGACTTTGCCCGAGAGACAGCGAGCTGAGGCCACGGAGGACAGCGGTGCTCACCCACCTTCTCGGTCCCCTCACTCGCTGTCATCTTCTCTGCATGCCTGACCCAGCGGGCTTCTGCTTCATCAACACCTCATCAGACCCGTCAGTTAGAAGGCCAGTGCTCCGTGGCAGCCACAGCCAGAGGCCGTGGGTGTGCAGTGGGAAGGATCCCCTGCTACTTCCTGTCCAGTCCCAGTCGTGATTTGTGGGAGGTGCCCACCGCAAAAGAATTGGTGACAATGCAAAGAGCAGAAGGCAGCAAACAGGCACTCGATGGATGCAAGTTCCACCGTTGTTTCCCTGCTAGATTGCTTGCTGTTGGTGGCTCTGGAGCCTCAGTTTTCCCATCTGTAAAATGAACCGATCACTGTTTTCCAAAGTATATTCCAAAAAAAAAAAAAAAAAAGAAAGAAAAGGGATTTAGAAGATGCTCCCTGGGAAAAGGATCTCGTGACCAAATACTTTTGGGAGAGGCCGCCTGCCATCACCTTATTTAGCAGACGCACATCACACATCAGCACACTAAAGCTCTGACAAGTCCTGTAGGAAAGGCATTTTCTTTCTTCCTTTTTTTTTTGACAGTCTACAACTATTTATTTTTTAAATTTTAATTCCAGTATAGTGAACATGCAGTGTTAGACTACTTTCAGGTGTACAATATAATGATTCAACAAGCAAAGGCATTTCTTAATTCATAGGCCTTACATCGGCAATGGACTTTTCTCCTCTCCTATAACACCTCTGAGTATTGTATCGAACTGGTGTTCCTGTGGCACTTACAACAAGGATATTTCTTGTTCCTGGGGTCTCTAGTTCAAGATTAAGAGCTCCTAGAGATCAGAGGTGATGCCTCCCATAATCGATGCTGGCCGATAAGGTATTGGATGAGAGGAAGAAGTTCATATTCTTTTCACCCCTATGCAGAACCTAAGGGTAGTCCCTAACTTTTATCTATATTTTACCAGGTACCGTGTGATGTACCCGCTAATTCTTAAAACCACTGATTGATCTGCTACTGTGTGTCAGATTTGGGGGCTGCAGCTATGACTGTTCCCAGTCTCTGAGGGACCAGGAGCTACACAGTGGGCGCTCTAATAGAGGTCTACACAGAGGATGGGGGAGAATGGGCACCTTTCGCCTGCCTTTCTACCCTTCTCCACCTGCTCTGGCCTCCAGATATGGACTGCATCAGCAGACGCCCTTGGATTTTTACTCCCAGCGCGCCTGCCACTGAAAAGCACCAACAAGATCCTGAGAGTAAAAAGTAAGTGAGTTTGGGGTTTATTTTCCTGGCTCCCTCCCTGACAGGTTCCTGTGAGGTGAGGCTGTCAGGGAACCCTCTCTCTGGTCCTATCCTTTTTTAAAATGTTTATTTATTTTTAAGAGAGAGACAGAGAGAGAGGGAGACAGAGGATCCAAAGCGGGCTCCAGGCTGTCAGCACAGAGCCCGATGTGGGGCTCAAACTCACAAACCAAGAGATCATGACCTGAGCCGAAGTCTGATGCTTCTATCCTTCTTGAGTTTTACTGTTTCACTGCTCCTCCCTTTGCTGCTTTAGGCCTCGGGGTAACTAGCCCCAGGGTCACTAGCCCCAGATGCTGCATGATATCCAGACGGTTTCCTGAAACCCCTCCCTTAAGCCCTATACATTATAATTTATCCCCCCATTGTAAATAGCCCCTCATTATTAAAGTCTCCTGATATTGTTCAGTCTGAGGGGGCACTTGTTCTCAGCTGAGACCCTGACTCATACACGGCGTGAGCCCGGACAATGGAGCGAGGGGGACACGGCTGGGGCAGGGAATTCACCCTCGGGAGAGGAGAGCGAAGGTCAGCAGAGACTCTATGGAGGCGGGAACATTTGAGCTGGGTTTTGAAGGCTGCATAGGAGCTGTCCAGGTAGCGGTTCTCGTGAGGAGGGACTTGCCCAAACAAAAGCAAAAGGGTAGGAAGAGCCACAGTATCTGGGGGACCGGCTAAAACTTAAATGATACTCTCTTCTTTAAGATCACCCTCCCGCGCCTCTGAAACTGACATCTTAGAAGCTGCGGAGGCCAGCTGCGGTCAGAAATGCTTCAGGATTTCCGCTCAGAGATTTTGCAAACAGTCTGTGCATCAGATCAGCCACTTGACGATCCATCATACCCACAAGGGTCTTTAGGAGAACTCGAGCCCAACACTTAAAGATTGAGATGCTTTACTTCAAAATTCTGGTGTTTTTTTTTTTTTTTAATTAAAAAACAAAACAAAACAAAAAGGAGACAATCTGGCAGCCGGGGCAGGAATGTTTTACTTCTGTCCATCCAGCTCTGTGAGAATCAGCCCCAGAATTTAGTCTGACGACCCGGGCTACAGAGAGTCCAACGCCACCTATAAATAAATCCTCTGACCTCCCTTCTCCCTCTGCCCACGCCATAGTTCTACAAGGACTTTCAACACTCTGACCCGCCTTTCTCCAGGTTCAGTGTCTGGGAGATGTTGGAGCACGTTTTTGTCTCGTCGTCTTTGTGCAACATACACAGCCTTATTTGTAAGTGGGTAGAGGGTGGGTTTGGCCTGCCTCTTATGATCAGAGCTGGCGGGATTTTAAGAGACGGCTCCAGAGAAAAGCGCCTTCTTTGATAAACGATGCCATCCCCGGAAGTACTCAGGCCTTCAAAGTGGGCCCCCTCATTTTGCCGATGGCGAACCAGACCCAGAGTGTGGTAGGAGTCACATGGGGGCGTGTACAGAGTAAGAGGGGGGCTGGGGAAGAGAAAGGACCAGAATTTGGTGGCTCCCTACTAGGTGCTTTGGAGGGGATGTTTGTGTTCTTTTCATAGTTAGGTAGTTGATTGTTAATTCCCTTTTACAAATGGAGTGATACATAATTGCAGCCGTGGGTTGAGATGTCAGAGGCCACATGGCTAAAATATCATGATGGTTCTGAACTTGGGGGCCCCAGAGTCGAAAAGGCACAGGTGCAAATATTAGCTCCACTGTTTACAAAAGGAACAGAGTTACCCACTGACTCGAGTGACCCATGGACTCGAATAATCCCCCTTTCTCAGCTCACAGAATGAAGCAGTCCCAGATGCTAGAGGCTTATCTTGATGGGGACAGCTTCCCCTCCCTGTAAGAGAGGCTGCTCTCACGTGACAGATACTATCAGACAAATATAACCATCCTTCTATCTCCGAGCCTGGCATCCTTGGTTAAGCCACCTCTCTGAGACTTCCCGTCCTCATCTCTGAAACGAAAACATTGTTTCCTGCACAGAATTAGTGCAATGATATCGTAAAGTGCCTCACAAATTGTAGACCCTCCCTGAAAGTTTCCGTCTGGTTTTGAGGGTTTCCCAAGACCCTCCACACCTTCCACGATTCACTAGGAGCATTTATGGGGCTCAGCACGTCGTCATGGTCACGGCTAAAGTGGATCACAGAGACACAGTCAGGATGCATAGGCAGCTCAGGAAGGGAAGGAGCTTGGTCTGGAGGAATCCACACATAGGATCCTATACTCCCTTCCTCCAGGAGCAAAAAGGCAGCAATGCAGACATAATATTTGTAGTGCCCAGGGTAGCCTGTTTGAGACTCAGAGTTTGGGTAGTTTCCTGGGGGCTGGTTGCATAGATGTCTCTATGCAGCAGCTACAAAATTCCAGACTTCCAGAAAAAAAAGCATGTGTTCACCATACATTACATTGTACACATGGTCCAGGCCCAGAGAATCTACTTTATCAGCTAGGGAATAGAGGAAGCACTGCGAAAGCCAAGTCCCCAGGTACCAGCTAAGGACCAATCTCGCAAGCAGGTCTTTCTAAAGATCACATCCCCAGACTGGCGATGTTAAGTCTTTTCCACAAAGGCCCCCTTTCAGAACACTGACACGCATTCTCTGAGTCTTTATGGAGCTCTCACTAAGTTTCTGAGATGGGAGGCTGTGTTTGTGTTGGGGCAACGAGAGATCCCGATCTCGAGGAATTGGCAGTCTAGGTAGTGAGAGAGAGACGAGGGGAAAATACCCAACGATGACAAGAGAAGCCTGCCCAGGACATCTGTTGGTTTGGAGACCTGAGCCCCTTCACTGTCTCCCTCTTTGTGGCGAGCTTCCTCCCCAACTTCCCCCCACCCCGGCACTTCTCTGGTAAGGTTGCCAATCACAGATGCCCACGGGGACTTGCCCACATTGAGCCGATCACATTCGGTCCGCCATGAATTTAAATTTTGACCAGAGATGCTCAGAGGCAGAAAGTGGGACTGTGTCCCTCATGGCAACATCTTAGAGAGACCTCCAACTCCTGCTTTTATAATCTCTGAAGCCTGCCTGGTGCATAGCCCTCTGGAAGCCTGGGCGTGTCTTCCAGTAATGCCTTGCCCTGGTTCCAATGAGCCAGGGTGGGTTTCTGACACTTAGGCCCTCAAGGGAACATGCAAAAGTGTGTCTGGACTGGGAAAGAAGAGCGATGTGGGACACGTAGCAGAGAGCTACCCCTGACAGAGTGTGGGGTAAAGAGAGGCGGCATTCAAGCGGGGACCACGGGGAGGGGCAGGCAGCATGTTCTGGGCCCGGGATATATTGGGTTCAAAGGCTCAGGGGTGCGAGGGGGCAGGCCGTGTTTGAAGAACTGGGAAGGTCAGTGTCTGGGGCACCGAGTAGAAGGTAGGAGGGAAGATGGGTCAGCCAAACCACTGAGCCTGGCATGCCGCAGGATGGAATGTGGATTTCATCTTGCAGGCGTCCCCGGCAGGATGTATGTTTCAGAAAGATCATTCTCCCTGAGGGCGGAGGGCTCACGGTCCAGCGAAGGCCATGACCAGGGCCACTTCAGGGCGTTTTCATGCTCACGCTTTCTGCCCATCTTTATCACATTCCAGAGTGAGGTAGGGCGGGACCTACCTCCATTTTACAGATGGGAAAAGAAGGGCCCAGGGAGAGGGAGAATGGCATGCCCCGCGGTCAAGCTGCCCCTGTAACCAGTGACTGCAGGTTCTTGATCTGGAGGGTTTGGCACGGCGGGGAGTGAACCGGAGTCTGTCCCTGTGTCCCCTCAGGCAAGCCAGTGGGTCTCAAACTCAACCAATGGAAGGGCCAGGCAAACGACAATGAAAGAGCAAGTTAGGCCCAGGTGGGCAAGTAGGGGTGACGGTTATGGTGAACTGGTGGCAAAGGGGGTGAGTGACCAGACCTCCGACTTCTCAAGAGAAGGTGGAAGTCTGGATTGCATGTGAAATTTTCTTATTTTTGAAGCATTTGCTGGCCAAGCCAAAACATTCTAGCCTACAGGCCACAAGTCTATATTAAATATCTACCAGCCCCGCCCCTCCCAAACCAGAGTTGCCAGGATTCACGAATAAAATATAAGACGCTTGGTCAATTTGAATTTCAGAGAAACAATAAATAATGTTTCATGTAAGTATATCCCAAGTATTGCATGGGACAGACTTATGCTAAAAGTCATTATCGTTATTGTTTGGTAATATTCATTTTTGGGAGAGTGCAGCGGGGGAGGGGCAGAGAGAGGAGAACAGAGGATCCAAAGCGGGCTCTGCGCTGACAGGCTGGCAGTAACGAGCCCCATGTGGGGCTCGAACTCACAAACAGCCAGATCATGACCTGACCCGAAGTCGAATGCTCAACCGACTGAGCCACCCAGGTGCCCCCATTATTGTTATGTTCTAATCTGAAACTCAGATTTTGCTGGGGTTAGGGTTAGGGTTCAGGTTCGGAACTCTGTGCCCTGCCGGTCCATTTGGCTCACCCCACGGAAGAAACGGACCGGACTGGCTCCATTCGTCTCTACCTCCCGGCTCATCCGGGGCTCGTGCTAATTCTGCGCCTTCAGCAAGAAACCCCTAGTGCTCAGCCCACCATTCCACTTGAGACCCATCCTGTCACCTTCTCTTACTGCCGTTGATGGATGGGGATCCCAGAGGCTCATCAGAGGCATCCAGGACAGTCCTGCCATGCAGTCGCCGCTCCCAGCCCCTGCAACACAATGCCAGGGCACCAAGCATCATCTGTCTTTTGATCCTATGAGAAGGAAGGAAACACTCCTGTGCCTCACTCACAAAGCCCGGGGGCTCCAGTTCTCTGGCGCCGATTTGAGATTCTGGAACAGGCTCTTTGCAACCCAGCTTCCCCAGGTCACAGATAAGACGATAATATGCCATCTTACTTGGATGCAATTGCTTGGGAGTGTCCAAACTGCCGAACGCAAGGTTTTCTTTCTCTGCCCAACACATAGACAAAGCCCCCGGTTGCAAAAAGTGTTTTGGGGACAGCTGGGTGGTTGGGGTGTCCTGTTTCTCATTCTTTCTTCTAAATGTCGTCCCTGGATGCCTCTGAATGCACTGCCAATGAATGGTCCGCCCCCAGTCCCAGATGGTTTCAAGTGTCCCTCGTGGGCCTCCCTGACTCTGGCCTCTTCCGCCTTCCACCCAGACTCAGCCTTGGCTGAGCCTCTGCACCTCCCCTAAGGTGGGAAGAAGTAAATTGCCCCTAATCTGTTTATAATAAGCCGTGGAACCAGGTTCAAGCTCAGGCCCAAGTGACCCCAGAGCCTTACTCTCTCTAAAACTCCCTGTCTCTCCTCCGGCTGAGTCCTGCAGGACCCGGAGCCAAAAACAGTTGGATTATCCACACGCCAGCTTCCAGAACCGTGATTTAATTACAGCATCGATGCCAAGGGCTTTGAGAGTCCCAGCCTAGGTGTTGAAAGCACAGGAAGTAAGAAGGGCTTTGCTGTGCCTCTGTCTACCTTCGAGAATTGCTCCCGGGGACACATCAAATCTCCAACCCCCTTTCATCTTGCTTTTGCTTCTCCAGCTCTGTAGCTGAGAAGTGTGTGCGTGTGTTTTTTTCCCTTCCAGATAATTATTTACACAGAAGGAGAATAATTAGCAGCCCAGGAAATCCTTCTTTGTTCTCAGCTCCCTGCCCCTGCCTGCCTCTCTTGTCTAAAGCAGTGCCGCTTGGAAGAAGGACATCAAAGCCTGCTGAGGAGGCTTTCCATGGAGAGGGATTTTCTTTGTCTGTTTGAAAAGCAAAGAAAGACAATCTCAGCTTGTTTGTCTCTACCCCCTGACTGCTGCCATTTCTCTGGGCCTGCGGCCCCCCCTTCGCGACCCCAGAGAGGTTAGAATAACAGATTGCTTCTTCCCAAGTACCATGAGTGTTTTCCTGCTTGGGTTCAATCTGTTTCCCTGGACCCTAAAGGGTCTGTCTTGCCTTCCCAGAAACCGATAAGGCTGTAAGGGAATGGTTGGTCTGGAGGACACATGCTCAAACATCCCTTGGGACCAGCAGGTGAGGAGCTGAGTGAAGCAGGCACGTATAAGGTGATGGGGTCTAGGGGTGACCCAGAGCACACATGCCCCTCCTAAAGCTCGTCTGTCATTGCTACCTGACAGTGGGGACCCAAGGCGGGCTGCCGCCCCATTGTTCTAAAGGAGCTGGGTACTTGACCTTTCAGATGGAGATCTGTGAATTGTAAAACACCCTGCAGGCCAAATGAAGTACCAACAGAAAGGCTGGATTTCGCCCACGGTCACCCAGTTTGCAATGCCTGCTCTCCTTATAGATGAGGGAAACTGAAGCCCAAACTGTAGCCGTACCTTATCCAGTAGTGGTGGTGTAGATTTCCATGTAGATTTCCAGCACTTGTAACTTAACCTGCTTGGCACATAGTAGATACCCAAATAGCTGTCAACGAGATAATTGGTAACAATATGTACTTAACACGGATCGCCTATTGTGTTTTAGCAGTATGCTAGATGTCACATGTCTTAGATATATTCCACAATACTCTTTTGGGTGCAAAGAACAGAAACCCAACTCAAAATAGTTTAAACAAAGAAACGAAGATACACGAGCCTCCACATATAAAGGTGCAGGATCTTTAGATGTGGCTGTATGGAGATGTTCACCGCAGCTGTCAGTGTGTTTTCTCTCCTCCGTGTTCTCTTTGTCTCACTTCCATTTTCCTGAAGGCAGCGTGTTGATTCCATTGCCACATAGGGGCAAGATGATGAAATCGGCCACAGACAGCTCCAGATTTGCGCCTTTCCGGGTAAAACC
Organism: Lynx rufus; assembly: GCF_022079265.1. Lineage (NCBI taxonomy): Eukaryota > Metazoa > Chordata > Mammalia > Carnivora > Felidae > Lynx > Lynx rufus. Next base: position 21,067,183 of record NW_025814839.1, read on the forward strand.
CCTATGAGGCAAAAGAGCTCCCTGTCCCAAGAGTTGAGCAAAAGTCCCAGGGCTGACTGTCACTCGACCCAACTGAGTATTGCTTCATCTTTAAACCAATCCTTGTGGCCATGAGGATGAAATGCTCTGATTGGCTACCTCTGGGTCACGTGACGGCACGTAGCGCGCGCGCGTGTGCGTGTGCGTGGGGGGGGGGCAGGAGATGAAAAGGAGGTGCATCAACCCCATCCACATCCATGACCTGAGGGTGGGGGGTGGGGCCCCGGGGCCCCCCAAAGGAACATCAGCATGCTTTATGGGGAACGAAGCCTGGACAGACAGAAGCCGCCGATACCCATTCTATCACTGTTAATCCTTACAGCAGCCTTGTAAAATTGGCACTGTCCCCAGGGATCCATGTCCCTGTCCATCCATCCTCACTTTGAAGTGAGACCTGGGACCAGCAGTATGTCTCTTTTCGGGGGACACCATGCGAATTTTCTCAGGCAGAGGATCTCAACTGTGGGCAACTTTTGGCAACGGTGGGAACAGTTTTGATTGTTCAGACTGGGATGGGGATTCTATGGGTATCTCACCGGTACAGGCCAGGGATACTATTAGACATCAAGCAGTGCACAGAACAGCCCCCACCTCAAAGAGTCATCCATTCAAAATGTCAATAGTGCTGCAGTGGAGAAAATCTGTCCTAAGAGTTAACCACTAAAGAAAGTGCAGGCATGTTTTTCAAAGCAAATCGACAGGAAGAAGCCATGACTCCCCTGGGTCTTTGTCCATTTCCTTACAATAGGGTAGAGCACACAGGAGGGCAGAGCTAATTCCTCCTCCTCCTGGAGGGGGCATCCCATATGTTGGTGCCCAATCATGTTCAAGCTGGTAGGAAAAGGTTGTCATTCATGGGGTCAACTCAAGTTCTAGCAAACATGATCTTTGAGACTCCAAAGTGACCCACTGGCAAGGCACTGGGAAGACCAGAGAAATGAGCATCAGGAAAATCCACTGCAGGGATCAACCTCTGTGCTGGGGTTCAGGACCCTACAGGGATTGGACAGATTGAAACAAGACTAAGGCATCTCAGAGATAGAGATTCAGGCCAAAGTTTTTGAGAAGGAGCAGGACCCTGGGCAGAGGGCACCACGGTTTGCTTATCCATTTATCCATCAGTGGACATTTGGGTCACTTCTAGATTTTAGCTATTGCAAATAATGTTGCTATGAACACAGGTGTACAAATATCTCTTTGAGATCCGGCTTTCAATCCTTTTGAATATATACCCAGCAATGGAATTTCGGGAGTAGGTGGTAATTCTATTTTTAACTTTTTTGAGGAACGACCATACTGTTTTTTGTATTGGCTGCATCATCGTAAATGCCCTCCAGCAGTGCATAGGGTTGCAATTTCTCCATATCCTCACCAACACTTACTTCTGTGTGTGTGTGCGTTTATAATAGCCATACTAATGCATGTGAGGTAACATCTCATCGTGGGTTTTATTTGCTTTTCCCTAGTGATTAGTGATGTTGAGTATTTTTTCATGTGCTCATCAGCCATTTGTAGATCTTCTTGGAAGAAATGTCTGTTCAAGTCCTTTGCCCATTTCTGAGTTGGGTTTTAGTTGGTTTTTTTGTTTTTGTTTTTGTTTTTTTTTTGGCGTTGAGTTTTGGGAGTTCTCTACATAGTCTAGGTATTAATCTCATATCATATATATGACTTGCAACTATATTCCCCACTCTCTGGGTCACCATCTTACCCCATCAGAGAGTAAAAATTGATGCACGCCATTTTAAATTTTCACAAAGTCCAAATGTCTGGTTTTCTTTTGTTGCCTGTGCCTTTGGTGTTATGTCCAAGAAATCATGATCAAATCTAATGTCCTGAAAGATTTGCTTTGTGTTTTCTTCTAAGAGTTGTATAGTTTTAAGGTCTTACTTTTAGGTCTTTGATTCATTTTGAATTAATTTTTGTATGCGATATTAGGTGAGGGTCCAGCTTTTGCATGTAGCTTTCCAAATTTCCCAGCACCATTTTTAAAAAAGACTATACTTTCCCCATTGAATGGTCTTAGCACACTTATTGAAAATAATTGGACCATAAATGCAAGGATTTATTTCTGGACTTTCTATTCCATTCCTTTCCTGGATATGTCTGGCACTATGCCAATACCACACTGTTTTGATTACTTCAGCTTTGTAGTATGTTTTGGAAAAAAGGAAGTGTAAGTTCTTGAGTTTTTTCTTCTTTTTTAGGATTGTCTTGGCTACTTGGGGTTTTTTAAGATTTTATGTGAATTTTAGGCATTTTTTTTCTACTTCTGCTAAAAAAAATTGGGATTTTGAAAGGCATTAAAACTGTAGATCACTTAGGGCAGTATTAAAATAGGAACAAAATTAATACTTGAAAAATATGTCTTATGTGAATATATATACCTATATGTATGTGATGTGTGTTTATGTCTCTGTGTGTATGTGTAGTATGTTTGTGTGTGTACATTTTTTGCATATCTGCATGTCTGTGTGTTTGTATATTGATTCAGTCCAACAAGATTATGAAGTGGTTCTCGATCTAAGGCATCCCTGGAACACAGAAGGAAATTAATAACTAATTTGCTGAATTACACTAAATGAGCAGAGAGCTCATACAGTTCAGAGGCTAATGTTTTATCTAGGGTCAGTCAATGAGTAAGTTATATTTGTGCTGATTTGATTATGTCATCTTAATGGTTTACTTATTCATCCAATTAATATATTAGTTCCTCATTTAGGCGTTTAGCATGTCCTCAGTGCTGTACTGTTGCTAAGGATATAGGGTGATCTACAAGACAGGCACAATTTCTTCCAGCATTTATTGATTTGGGAAGAAAGATATTAATGAAATGGCAGCTAACAATCTAACTGATGGCTGCTGTCCTTATTAGGTACTGTTGATTCATCTTAATGAAGTTGGCTGTGTCTGTTAAGAGTCATAAAATTTACTTATATCCACAATGCTTTCAAGGATTATCTTTGGAATACTTTACCTTCTTCCCAAATTTTTTTTCTTTGATTTGTTAAAATGCTATAATAGGCCTTAAACCCTCAAATCAAGAAATGAATGATTGAGAAAAGGAAAAGTCTAAGTTGCCATCACATTATACTCAGACTCTGACCCTTTATGGCTGAGTTGAGCTCTCATAGTCCCTGTTTTCACAGATGGCAACCAGAAAGGCTGGAAGGAAAACACAGATATTCAAGCAAAATGGTGTTTATGGTTGAGGATAAACTTTAGATCTCAGGGTGGAGGCTAAGGACAGACGTTATCTATCTGCTGGCTTGAAAAATGGGAAACAGAGTCCCACGTTGACCACAGATGGGAATTGCCAACACAGCCTTGTGGGATACTGTGCAGAAAACTCTATCTGTACCAGGTATCCCGCTTTCAAGTCCTGACTTACCCCCTCTTACCAATGTGACCTTGGGCATGTAACTTCATGTTTTTGGCCACCTCCATGATTTCCTCTGCAAAATGGGGCTCATCATCTTTGCCTGTTCAGAGGGCGGTTTGAATGTCAACAATATTGTCTGTGGAAGCTCTTTTCCAACGATGAGTGGCGGTGAACATGGCAGGTGATGTTTTCATTGTTCTGTTCACGCACTGGATTCTTCTCATTTTACCACTTGTTTGCACCTGTGTTCTTGGTGCTCCTGCCAGTCCACATGAGTAATTGCTGAATTAAAACTGCCACTCAGCTGGAAGGCCTTGGCGTCTCTTGTTTATTAATCTGAATATCTTTCAAGTCAACATATGTTGTTTTCTAGTTGCACCAAGTAAATTATTCCAGGGCTAGAATCAATGATCTTTAGTGTTAAAAGAGTGTCACAGCAGAGAATGCAGAAGTTTGGAGGAAACAGAATCATGGCCTAATCCAAGGGGAGGCACAGGGCTGGGTGACGATGTCCTAGAAGCCTGCCCAGTGGGTGTGCATATGACCAATGCCTACCAAGTTGACAACTGTGACCTGTCATTAGAAAGATAAATTTCAGATGGAGGCTATGCTGTGTTTTTGCCATCTGTCTACTCCATATTCAACCCCTTGCTTCTATACAGCCCTCTCTCTTTGGGGAACCTGGAATAGGTAGAGCAGAATGCCAGCCACGGAGCTTAACCTTGGGGACTACATCCCAAGGATTCAGGGACAGCAGGTGCATTCTGACCCAGTGTGGCATGGCACATACATTGAACCAGAGAAGGCTGTGTTTTCTCCATCAGCTATGTTTCATTTCTGAGAGATAAAAAGGGAGCTCAAGATAGCTTAAGCAAAAGTACAATTCAAAATGGGGTGGTGGGGCACCTGCTGGGATGAGCGCTGGGTGCTGTATGGAAACGAATTTGACAATAACTTTCATATTAAAAAAAAAACAAAATGGGGTGGTGGGATCTATTAGCTTACATTGTTAGGGAGTCAAAGGAATGGAACCAGCTTCAGGCTTGACCGGGGGCAGCACTTGGGAGATATTGTCAGGGTTCTGCTCTCTCTCTCTCCATCCGTCAGTGCTTTCTTGGCTTGCGTTTCCACTGCAAAGAGTTCTCTATATCTGATGGCCATTTGACCTCCTGGCCTCCTAATCACCTAGCAACCCAACATTCCCCGTCGAAACCAGAACAAGTCTTTCTTGAAACCCTTGCCAGAAAAATCCCAGGAAGAATGGTGGTTTGTCCAGTTTAGACCACATTCTCAACCTCAGCCAAGCCCTGTGGCCAGGACTGGGCCACACTGATCCTGTGGCTAGAGATGGTGGTCCAGGGTGTCACCTACACGGAATGGGAAAGGTCTCTGACCACAGAGAGGTATCCCATCACCAGAAGAAGGGGTGTAGGGGAAGGATGGAAGGTGGACAAAAATAGCAAACACTCGTTATATCAAATAATGCTTCATGGATCCCAGGTCCCATGAGATGATCCACACAGAGAGAGAAGAAGAAAAGAAAAGGGCCCATGCTCAGATAGCTTTGAAAACATTGCTGCTGTCTCAGTTGTCTCGAGAAGTCAGAGAAGAGACTTCTTTACATGTGTTTAACCCAGCATCTCCTAAGATGGTTTGACCACAGATTCTTCCTGTTTTTTCAGAATCAATGAAAACATTTTTAAATGTTTATTCATTTTTTTTAGAGAGACAGAGAACGAGCAGGGGATGGGCAGAGAGAGAAAGAGACACAGAATCTGAAGCAGGCTCCAGGCTCTGAGCCGTTAGCACAGAGCCCAATGCAGAGCTCGAACTCCCAAACCACAAGATCATGACCTGAGCCAAAGTCAGAGGCTTAACTGACTGAGCCACCCAGGCACCCCAGAATCAATTTTAAAAACACCAACTGGATGGGCTAGGGAGGGCCAAGATTCAAATGCTAAAAGGGCCAAGGCCAAACCGTCTAAGGCAGGAGTGAGTGTGGCGTTACAGGACCAAGAGGTTGGAGCTGGGCAGAGGCACACTGAGGGTGTCAGCAGTTCAGAGACGAGCCAAGGACATCAGACGGATGACCTTCCTTGGATGGTAAGGACATAGGGCATGGGTGTGCTAGAGTGGCCCGAAAAGCCAGAAGCTAGCAAGTCTAACAATGTCCCCTATTTGGGGACCCACCTCACTGTGGGCAGGAGAATGGAGGTGCGTGGTCGTCTGGCGAAGGGTAAGAAAGCCATGGTTCTAGCAAGGACTCCTTAGCTGATGGAGCTGTCTGCCCCCAACACATGGCAGAACCGTCACTGAGAATTCAAAGCAAAATTCTAACAGCTTAATCAAAGCCAATTCTTTTTTTTCTTAATGTTTATTCTTGAGACACAGAGAGAGAGAGAGAGAGAGAGAGAGAGAGACAGAGCATGAGCAGAGGAGGGGCAGAGAGAGAGGGAGACACAGCAGGCACCAGGCACAGAATCTGACACGGGGCTCGAGTTCATGAGCCGTGAGATCATGACCCGAGCCGAAGTCGGACGCTTTACCGACAGGGCCACCCAGGTGCCCGCATCAAAGCCAATTCTAGCAGGATTGGCTAATCCTGTGAAAGGGATGTGAGAGACGGAATTTGGCACAGGGAACTGGTTACACGGGCAATGGAACAGCCGAGAGGCTGGAGAGACCCTGAGAGAAACACGGCAGGAAGCCTCTGCCTTTCTTGGCTGTGTGTCCAAACTGAGGAGAGCCCCGCAGAACCTGGTATCACAGTGGGCGAGTTTGACAGAACGTGGAGCCACGCAAAGGGACACGGTTGCTACTGGAGATGCTGACTAGAGTGTGTGTAAAAACGCCCCTTCTTTCCTTTCTCTAACCTCCTGTCAGTGCCAGCCATTGGTGGACCCAGACAGAAGACAGCTGACCCAGAAGCCTCAAAGGCACCGAGAGTAAGCCCCTTTGCAATTTCCTGCTTTGCTGAGCAGACCAGAAAAAGAGGGGAGAGAGGGCGTGGACCAGCACAGAACCCGGGCTCCAAAATCCAAGATGCTTCCCAGATGTTCACCTAGAGCAAGGAATCAGCAAAGTTTTCCTACCAAAGGTGCAGGTAGTAAATCTTTTAGGTTCCGCAGCCCATTCAGTCTCTGTTGCAACAACTCAACTTGGCCCTTACAGTACAAGGCAGCCACAGACCACATGTAAACAAATTGCTGTGTTCTAATAAAGCTTTATTGACATAAACAGCCTTAGGCTGGATCTGGCCTCTGCCGGGATGTATAAACCCGGGAATATATGAGAGACAGTGATCATTTTTGAACTTGACACCCACAAGTTGAAGGCTTTGCTCCTCCCAGTAGGAATAGAATCCTGGGCAGTCCAGATCACGTGGGTAATAAAAAAAAATTAAGAATATCCTTATGCTTGGGGCACCTGGGTGTCTCAGTCCAACTCTTGATCTCCGCTCAGGTCATGATCTCACGGTTCGTGAGATCAACCCCTGCGTTGGGCTCTGGGCTGACAGCACAGAGCCTGCTTGGGATTCTGTCTCTCTCTTTCTCTCTCTCTGCCTCTCCCCAGCTTGTGCTAGCTCACTGTCTCTCTCTCTTAAAATAACTCTATAAATTTAAAAATATATATTCTTATGCTTAACACTGTTTCTCCCAGGATTTTGATTTGCAAAATCTTTCCTAGGCTGTCACAACAATCTACTACATTGTTACCACGAGTGTCTTTACCATGCGCCAATCTGTTGCAACCTGGATCTCCACACCATCTTCAGCCTTCTCTAGGACAACATGTAATTTCCCCTCTGAGAGCCCCGGGCACAAAGGATGCTGGGGCAGCAGGAGGTTGATTTCCAATTGAACATAATGAACCGCCAGTCAAGAGCTGCTCTCTCATTGGCTTGAAGAGGCTAATTCTGTCTCTGGAATTGTGAGAATAATTTTCTAAAATGCCCCCTCTTGGGGTTTGTAGATGGATTTAGGCAGGCAGTGGCAATGTATTCAAGTTGGAACTGGTCCAAAGTGGTGCAGACTCAGGGAGACTGTTCCCTTTCCTAAGCTCAGAGCACAGCCAATGCCTGGCCTGACGTTCCCCTGCCTGGGGAAGAGGCTCAGTATTACACTCTGATGCATCAACGAAATAGAATTCCTCCCTTGAAGACAAGCTTCTCTAGAAAGCCTTTGTTTCTTGGCATTCCCCATGTAAATAGAGGTACTCATTTTGGCATTTGTGGATTCCCTCTCTTCCCAGCCTGGGCTGTTTTAGACTGGGTGCCACATCATCTGCCTTGACCTCACATATCACGGCCTTTATCCCTCTGTTCTTTTGATGTCCTTAGTTAATGCCCCCAAGATTCATCGTCCCAGTAGCCATGGTGCTTAGGGGGGCGTGTAACAACAAGCAAGACACAGACTTGCTTGGTTGGAGGAGTCTTGATGGAATTTGCTGGCCACGTGACATCAACCACCCCCGGACATCAGTATCCTTGTCCGAGCCAACTTCAGAGAGGGAAACACAGTTGTCAGCACAGAGCCTGATACGGGGCTCGAGCCCATCACTGCAAGATCATGACCTGAGCTAAGATCAGGAGTCAGACGCTTAACTGACTGGGCCGCCCAGGAGCCCCAGGGCCGCTATTGTATTACTCTTTCCTCTTAATTCTATTACACTCCCTTTGACCATGGTCAGCCGTATCAAAGAGGGGAGGAGCAAAGAGAAGAGCTATCTTGTCTAGAAGTCTTGAATATGGACAGCCATTCATATTTCTTACCTGTTCCATCAACCATCAAATTCTAGCACTGTCCCTGGGTTTCAAGCCTGCTTGGGATTCTCTCTCTCCCACTCTCTCTCTCTCTCTCTCTGTCCCTCCTCCACTTACTCTCTCAAAAAAAACCTTAAAAAATAAATATAGTTTATTTATTTTTGAGAGAGAGAGAGAGCAAGCAGGGAAGGGGCAGAAAGAGGGAGAGACAGAACCCCAATCAGGCTTTGTGCTGTTAGTTCAGAGCCCAATGTGCAGGGCTCGAGCCCACTTTCCCTCTCAGTCTCAGCTTTCCTCTTGGTCAGGTCGCATTTCCCTGCTCCTTGGTTTCATGTACTCACAGATTGCTCTCATACTGTGTTCTCATATTGACTGGCTCCAGCTACTCACTTCCCCTCACCTGCAGTCCCCTAAAGGTGGTCCCCATCCCTATTCCCAATCTGGTTTTTCTTGGCCTTGAAGCAGGGTGTGGGCATCGACTTATACCCCTGCGTATCTGTCTCCAACAATCACCAGCATTGAAATGGATCTTTCCAGGGCACATGGGTGGCTCAGTCAGTTGAGCGTCTGACTCTTGATTTCAGCTCAGCTCATGATCCCAAGGTCTTGGGATTGAGCCCTGTGTGGGCTCTGCACTGAGTGTGCTGAAGATTCTCTCTCTCCCTCTGCTCCTCTCCCCGACTTGTGTACCCTGTCTGAGAAATGGATCTTTCCTCGTACTTTGGAAGAAGTTATTTGGGGCTGAAATAATTTTCTGAAAGCAATGAAGTCTTCCATAGCAGATACAGTTGATTGGGAGTGTTTGCCTGTAGCCACATCCAGGCTCTGCGGCAAAGGGTTCCATGACTGATTAATAATGTCTGCAGTAGGCATAGGCTGGGAGAGTGGGGACATACGTGCTGCTTGTCTACTGTCCCTATGGTAGGTGTTCAACTATTATTTCTGAAGCCTAGAGGGAGTATAAAGAGCTCAGGACCCAATGTTAGAAATGCTAGGATTTAAAATTACCATTGCTATGACCTGTAGTTCGTGAGTTCGAGCCCTGCGCGTTGGTCTCTGAATTAACAGAACAAGGCCTGATTGGGATTCTGTCTCTCCCTCTTTCTGCCCCTTCTCTGTACTCTCCCTCTCTTTCTCAAAAATAAACTATATTTATTTTTAAGGTTTTTTTTTTTGAGAGAGTGAGTGGAGGAGGGACAGAGAGAAAGAGAGAGAGAGGGAGAGAGAGAATCTCAAGCACGTTCTGTACTGTCAGCACAGAGCCTGGTGTGGGGCTTGAACCCATGAACTGTGAGATCATGACCTGAGCTGAAATTAAGAGTCGGAAGCTTAACCAGCTGAGCCACCCAGATGCTCCTAATATAAATAAACTTTAAAATATTAAAAACAGATTCTAAACCTCTCTAGACCTCTATTGCCTTAATATTAAGGGAAAAGTTGGGACCATAACAAAACATTTAACCTGGAGCCTCCGGTCTTGCGGAAGCTGGTGAAGAAATTGCTGGACAGTCCTTATGTTTGAAAAAGACGAATGAAAAGACAGTAGCATGTAATGGTTAAGAGTGACGTTGTGGTCAGAGCAAGCCAAATTTGGAGCCTGGTTGGGCAAGTTTCAGAACTCCTCTGTGCTTCAGTTCCCTAGACCGTGACATAGGACAAGCTCATGATGGTCTAGTAAGGGTTAAGCAAGATAAGATTTGTCAAAAAAAAAAAAAAAAAAAAAGAATCCCTTAACTGGGACCGAGGCAGGATCCAATAAATCCTACTATTGATATTATTATTATGTGAGATGGAATGGGCCACGTATCTCTTAGAGGCATCCTATGAACTGAGTCATCACTAATTCTATAGATCTATGGTTATTCTCTGGGAAAACACATCCTTTTTCAGATAATTAGGGCAGTTTGTTTTGCTGGCTACATCCTTTAGACCATGAGACCCATGGGAAGGGGGAACATATCAAAGAGCCCTCTGATGTGGAAAAGGCTGGGGACCCCAGGGATGGTTGCCTTCCAAAGCCCTTTCTTATTCCAAACGTCCGCTGTCCTCCAGATGCCAGACATGTGTCTCTACAGGGCTCGGCACACAGGCAGCCCTCTTGGCAGGGGGGCGAAGCCATTCTGAGATTTTTCTGTGCTGTTCCGACTTCGTGTACAATTCGTGTCCCCTGTTGGGCCAATTACTGACTTAAAGTGTTGTTAGGAAAAGGTAAGCATGTTCATTATGTAGTGGTGAGCCTGCGAGTCCCGTGGATTTCTATTGATGCTGTTTGAAAAAGCCATTTTTGCCTAGTCTCTTTGTGTGCATGTCACCAAAGGGTCTCCAGAGCACAGATTCTCCCTGGTAGCTGTCCACCTTCCCTCCCCATGCCTGTCTGTCACCCTGTCCCCCTCCCAGGGAGCCGCCAGGACAGGAGCGGCAGGGTATGGATTGCGGAGTAGGAGGATACAGTTATTGGTGGTGGAGATGCTAAGTACTGTAAGACGACAGGATGGCAAGAACAGGGAGGCAGCAATTGATTTATTGAACCTGCATTCTTATGGCTCAAACGGAGGGGAGATCTCGTGATACCATAACGGTGGGTAAATTCAAGGAAGACACTCGAAACCATCAAATAAAGCAAGAGCTCTCCTTTTGTAAAAGGCGGACGAGACTAGGCGCTAGCATTTCTGGGTTCTGGTGATGGCCTGTTTGACCTTGAGCAAGTAATCGAACCTTTCTGGCTCCCAGATTTTTCTTCCAGAAATTGAAATTGTTTGGTAAGATCATTGTGTTTCCATCCAGCACCTACAATCTATGGGGTTATGATGCCGTGAACCGGAGCTGGTGGAGAAACTGAGTTCTTCGGTGGGTTCCTATTTTAGCTTCATAGAGACCAATCTCGATACATAAAACAGAACCTCAACTGACCGCAGCTGAGGTCCCAGATTTGCAAACACCTTAGGTAAATCCAGATCTGTTAGAGTACAGGATGCAAATCGCCAACCCCTTGGGATACTATTTACTCATCTGACCAATCAATCTTTTTTACCAATGTGATAAATATTTTATTGCAAGAAATGCATACCTAGGTGCTTTTTATTAATCCAAGTCTGCTATCAATCAGGGGATAGATTAATGCCTTCACTTTACTTTTCTGAAGCCTGCAGAATGAGCTCATCTCAGGGGTAGGATTAGCTCCTCCAGGAGTGTGGATGGCTTTCTGCATCGTCCAGCCTACCTGACATCTGAGCCCTCACCTCAATAGGAGCCTGCTTCTCCAACCCAGAGACAAAGAGGCATGTGTGAATCCTCTCCTAAATTTCCTCTCCTGATTTTGAATTTATTTTCTCTTACTTTAAAAAAAAATCACTTGTTCTAGGGGCGCCTGGGTGGCTCAGTCGGTTGGACATCTGACTTCAGCTTAGGTCATGATCTCAGGTTCATGGGTTTGAGCCCTGCGTTGGGCTCTGTGCTGACAGCTCAGAGCCTGGAGCCTGCTTTGGATTCTGTGTCTCCTGCTCTCTCTACACCCCCGTCTGCTTGTGTTCTCTCTCTCTCAAAAATAAATAAATAAGCATTGAAAAAATCACTTGTTTTAAAGTATGAGGGCACAGGTTTCCAGAGGTAACCTGTGGGCTCCATAGAGCCCAGATTTCTCGATTAACTAGAAGATTACTGTGGGGTTTCTCCATCTCCCCTGCCTCCTTTCTAGACTCATGGTAAACCAACAAAGAGTGGCAAAGTGCTTTGATCCTCTTGGCAAAATGATGGCAACAATCTCCATGATGGCTTTCCCCCTTCCCCAATCTCTAAAGGGAGAGGTTTTCCTTTCTCAAAACAGCAAGGCCCTCTCTCCTCCCTAGAATCACGAGCATCTCAGTGTTTACTGAGTTAATATGACAATGGTCTCCTTAGCAACCTCACTGCCACAGGATTAGAGGAGACGAGCCCTTCTTCAGTGCTCTGGATTACAAAAAAACAAAAAACCCAGCCTAGATCAGGACATGGCTCTTTCCAACATCAGTAAACAGAATAAAAGGAGGTTGCAAAAAAAGTAGGGATATAAGATAGTTCCTCCCCTCTGTAGCAAGGGAGGGTTGTTATGTTATACCGTGGTTCTCCGTAACTAAGGGCCCAGCACACGGAGGACGGTCGGCCCCATCCCTAAATGAACTTGGTGTTCCGAAGAGACAAAATGTTGGCTTTTAGAGAATGTGTGTCTCTCAGCTTTTGATTGAGGCTCAGTGATAATAAATGCAAACTCCTAGCGTGGAGTCTGGCACACCCCAGGTGGTCACTAAGGATGCCTGATGGGTGCAAAGAGCTTCTGGTTTACTAGATTATCTGGTGTAGGAAGACGGGATCAGTCTGCCTCTTTCAGCAGTCGATGCTTAGCATGGAGCCTGGCACATGACTGATGCTCAGAAGTCAGGGTTGCTCAAGTGCCCTTTGTATGTGCCATTACATCATCGAATCCTTGATACACCAGAGGAGGCGGATAACACCATCACCTTACGTTTTACGCAAGAGGAAAACGAGACTCTGAAGCCAAGTCTCCGGACGCGGGTCCCATGCGAAGTGGAAGAGCCGAGCTCTGTCCCCACGTCCAGGTGATATGGTGCCGTAAGCTCTCACCTCGGTGACGCTGTCTCAACAAACAGTTGCTCTTTCTCTGGGCTCCGTGAAGAACAGAACAAGGCTCGGTTTCTCTCCGGTGCCCCCAGCCCTGTTGACCGGCCAAGCTGGAAGGAGCAAGCGTGATGTGGGGCTTCCCCTCAAGGAGCTTTCTGCATCCTTGCGTCTTTGCAGTCCTGCAACTCTGCCCGCCCGCTCTCTCCGCCATCCTGAGCCCCGTGAAAGCCGTCTCCAGACTTGATGCTCGAGCGATCCGCTTGCCACACGGCTCATTCGAATTCATCCAGGAGAGCTCTCACTCTCTGTTGCTTTTCCAACATATGTTTATCCAAATTAATCACAGTAACAGGGGATCGCACGTCCCTGGCATGGGGCTCTGCTGCCTGGGCAGATTTTCCTGGCAAGGAACCCGAGCACACAGAACTCGGGGAGCGGGGGTGGGCACGCAGCTAATTTTATTGAGCCCTGGCAAGGTGCTGACAGCCTCCTTCCACAGGCGAGGATAATGGAATAAGGAGGCAAAAATGCAGCTGTGAACATCTGGGTGAGGCTATGTAGTTCAGGACACAGGTTGTTCAGTGGGAGCCCCTGAGGGGAGGTCGTGCCACAGAACTGTTCCCTGGGGCGACAGAACTTCTGTATGATCCTGGGACTCCCTGCTCTGGGCTGATGTTAATCTGTGACCTGAGGAAGTAGCAGTCACCCAGACTAAAACCCCAAGAGACAGCCGGGGATTCTCCCCTTTTCCCAACCCCCAAGTCCAGTTAGTTTCTGGAACCTTTTGTATCACCTCCTCTCTGTTCAAGTTCATGCACTACCATCTCTCCTGTGGACTTTTGCAATAATGTCCCTAGTGTCCCCCAGCCCCTCCTCACGGCCCTCTCCAGTGTATCATCTCCTTTACAGCTGGAGCGCTTTTCTTAGTAGAAAACATGCCATTTCTATGACCTGGGATTGCATTCTAGCCCTCTACGCAATTCTTACGAGTTGGCACGTTGACACACGGCTTTCCCCCAAGGGACATGCTCCAGCTCCCCGGGAAAAATTTAAGTAGCCATGATTTTGAGGTCCACTCCCAAGAGGGTGAAAGGTGCGTGGTCCATGTTACGCACAGCCCCGCGTTAACGCAGATCACACAAGCAAGGTGTTAACCAGAATGACAGGGAATTAGAGCGCGGACTTTCGACACGGACACACACGGGTGTGAATTCCAGTGCTGGCACCAGCCACGAGGCCACAGGCAAAGTGCTGAACCACATTTCGCTTGGGTCCCTTCCTCTGCAAGAAAGGGATAGGAATATGACCCACCTTCGTGGCTCTTAAAAATCGTGCAAAGCATCTCATGCCGTGTCTTGTGCACAGATGTGTTTGGTAAACAGCAGCAAGGATGGTGAGGGCAGTTGATAATATGGGTGGCAGCTGCCACAGCATAACCCACGAACATTCGGGGGGCACCGCGTGGTCCAGTTTGGGGTAGCGCGATGTTCCAAGAAACACAGTCCAGCAGCCAAAAGGCACGAGAAAGCAATTCCAGCATTTACTCGCCCGTCTCAAAGAGACACCCAATTCATAAATCACAGTGCCATGTCTAAGACTCCTTTTCCCAAGTTCTCTTACTCTCCCATTTGATAGCTGCCCCCAAAGGGCTCCCCTCCTTAACCTGCCTGCCGTGCTCAGCTCCTAACCAAAACTTGTCCTCTTCTCCTTTCTTTCTTTGTCTGCTCACTTTTTCCCTCCGTGAGAAATCCCTCCAACCCCATCTTTGGCCTCGCCCAGCTGAGTTCTCATTCTTTCCGCCTATAATGAATGTTTGGGAGGCCAGAGGAGGGAGGATGTGAGGGGAGGCCAAGCAAACAGTGGCAAAATTTTCCGTATTTGGTGAGGGGAGGGGGGGGAGCTGATCATATATACCTATTATCCCCATGTTTCACCTTAAAACGGCAACCTTGGTAACCAACTCTGGAAATTGAGATGACCTTTTTTAGTCTATAAAAAGATAATGTGTGAAATTATCAAAACCATTTCAAAGCATACTGCAGCCAAGTTGGAAGGATTCCTAACACCCCAAACTATGCCTTTCACCCTAACAAGCCAACGTCGAGCACAGCCAACAGTGGAGAAGTGTGGGGGGAGGTGTCTAGGATAGTGGAAAACAATGCCAGCTTTAGATTTTACCAATACCTACTAAACACACACACACACACACACACACACACTCAATCTTTTTGTTTAACTTTAAAAATTCATCCTACAGGGGCACCCGGCTGGGTCTGTTGGTAGAACATGTGACTCTTGATCTCGGGGTCGTGAGTTCGAGCCCCACACTGGGCGTGGAGCCTACTTTAAAAAAAGTTTAGGGCGCCTGGGTGGCTCAGTTGGTTGAGAGACTGACTTCGGCTCAGTTCATGATCTCATGGTTTGTGAGTAAGAGCCCCGCGTTGGGCTCTGTGCTGACAGCTCAGAGCCTGGAGCCTGCTTCTGATTCTGTGTCCCCCCCTCTCTCTGCCCCTCCCTCACTCATGCTCTGTCTCTCTCTGTCTCAGAAATAAATAAACATTAAGAAAATTTTTTTTAAAAAGTTTATCCTAGAAATGACCTCAATCATGTATCACACGGTATATTCCAGGATATTCATCACAACATTGCAGAAGCAATGGCTGGAAAGAACCTAAATGTCTGCTGAGGAGGAATGGTTAAGGAATTCTAGATGATTCACGTGGTGACGTATTCTGATGGCCCTCTTTGGGCCGATACAAGTCAACTTCCACAGTGCATTTTTAAGTACAAAAAGTAAAGTACAAAAAAAAAAAGGAGTAAAGCACAGAAACACTTATTTAATATGCTCTAGTTTATATTTTTTAAATTGTATTTTACCTTTAAAATTCGTGTCTTTTGCATTTATGTTTGCTTAGGCTTAAAAAAAACTTTTTTGGGAAAGATTAACAAGAAATCAGTGGGAGTAGTTTACCTCCGGCAAAAGGACCAGGGGTGGAAGTGAAAAGGAAACCTTTCTCATTTGCATATCTTTTGGTACTTATTTTTTCCACAGGCGGATCTTACTTTATAATGAAACCTTTTCTTTTTAGGAAGAAAACTGCACTCACTTGTGGACGGACCTGGATTCAAATCTCATCTCTTTACTGCTTAGCTACATGACTTCAGCAAAGCAGTTCACCCTTCAGACCTCCATGTTCCTACTGTAAAATGGGAACAATTATCTATCTATATCTTGCCTCGTTCTGAGAATAGTGATGCCATGTATTCAAAATACCCAGCATGCATCTGGAAGGTAGAAAATGTTCAATACACGGCAGTCTTTCTGCTTTTGTCTGTCTCCAGCCCTTGTTAATCATACAAGTCCCAGGCCATCTCTGTTCCCAGGTCTCCTGTCTTCACCTCCTCCTCCCTCAGAGCTATACCTGCCCTTGAGTTTAATAGCTATCCAGATTTACCTTCACGGACTCTCCCCTCAGCATAGTTTGTAACCTTTCCCAGAAGCTTTTCTAGCCAACCTTATCCAACCTCAGACCCTGCAATGAAACCATTATCTGCTGGCCCCCTTATTATGGCTCATGAGCAAAACAATAATATCTAATATTTATTGGGCATGTTCTATGTGCCTAATACTGTTCTGACACTCGATTCATGCAAACATCCAGAGAGGGTAAAGATCATTATTGTTCTCACTGTGTAGACCGGGAAACTCAGGGTGAGGCCTCGTGAGGTTAAGAAACTTGCCAAGAACTGGAAAGTGGTGGTATCGTATTGTCTTCTGAATTCCTACTGTACCCTATCCAGAAAGTTCAGATACGGTAAGACCTGGAGATCTCCACCTTGTCACTACCATTTAGTAACGCTTACCCATTCAAACAGATTTGTTCTTCTCTTCCTCGTTGTCTTTCCAACCAACGCCCACAGAATAAGTAACTGCAGAAGGGAACCTTAAATAGCTTCTCCAGACGGGTGAGGCGTGTTGAGGTCTGAGAACACTTCTGGACCACCGTCTACATGTCAAAACTTCCGAGGAAGCCACCCTTCCCCCATTATGCCAGGGTTCCGATTGGACTCTGGAACCTGTGCTGCATACTTGTGGTATATAATTGTGCTCCCATAGGCGCGTCTGTGAACCCATTTCCAGCCACCAACAAATGGCTCATACCACCCACATGGCCAACCCATGTGTATCCTGCGATTCTGCAGGAAGGATTATGCATTGAACGAGGGCCCATCAATTTCCGTGTACCCACTGAGGCGGCCTGATGGGTGGGGTTCACCCTTGTTTATTTATTTCATAACCTAATTTCCCACCGGAGGTACTTGGAGCTGTTTTTCTGAAGCCGTGTTTTGTAAGAATTGAAATCCACTCAAGCATCGATTCAGAATCGCTTTGTAGAGATATCCGCACTTTAAATACAGAGGCGCCCCGGTATTTGATCTTGGCTTTGGAATGCCGAAGAGTGTCCGCCACTATTTTGCCCTTGCTGTCTACCAGCCACTGTGCCTATTATTTAACATGCATTTTCACGTTGAATCCTCAGGGCAGTTTTGTGAGGTAGGTACTGTGGCCACAGGTGAGGAAACAGAGGTTCCAAAGAAGTGAAGTGACATGCCTGAGACCACTCGGACCTGTGGTCAGAACACAAACTCAGGCCTCTGGCTTCCCAGCCTTGAGATTATCTGTGTTTTCATTTCGTCACTCATTTATCCAACAAGGACGTGTTGGTGTCTCCCCGTGCTGGGTGCTGGAAATTCAGCCTTTGAAACAAGACAGTCACAACTCTGCATCATGGAAGCTTTATTACATTTTGTCAGGAGCGCATTATGCTTGCAAAAGAACCATCGCCTTTTATTTGCCAAGCACTTTAAAGTTTACAAAATGCATTCGCACCCATTATCTCATTTTGAATAAATTTACTGTACTCCCTGATGCTTAAATAAATGGTAAATGAGACCCATGACTTTGGAGTAGCCTGTTATTAAGAGTGCACTCTCTTCTACTCAATCTTTCCCAGACTGGAGGCTTTTGTTTACTATATGGAGGCAATTGCATTGAAATTAAATTACTATCCCTCCTTCATTCACGTCCCTCTCTGCTTTCGACTGCTCATAAAATCCTCCTTGGGTCTCCAGATTGGTGACTTTTGCTTTCTCTTGCCATTGGATTTGGATGAACACGTAGGTCTCCCAGTACTGGGGACTGGGCGTCACCTTGGAGACTTACAGGGTTCCATCTGACGGCTCAGAACAGCCCCCGAGCTGTCAATTCCCCTCTTAGAAGTTTGTTAGTCCCCTGACATGTATCCATCCATTTTTTTTTCAGGTTTCTTTTCTTTATAGTGGGGGACATAACAAGCAAATACTCTGTCAAACAGTTGCACATCAATGATGTGTCTATAGCCCTGCCGATCATGATACAGAACTGAGATTTCTTTTTTTAGCCAGGGTAATAGGGAACCATGGAATGGTGGATCCAGGTTATGAGAGTCTATCCATTTCTGCACTGCTTTCCTCTCTGCTGATGAAGGACCCTGAAGACAGACAACAGGAGCCCTGCTCTGCCCTTCACTCTGTCCCTGAGAATTCCCTCCAAGTCTTCTACCCCCAGCTAATGATAATTAATAATAATACATGTAAATCTAAGCCTTGATTTTACAACCTGGGGGTTCACTACACATTTATCTTGAGTTTGGGGGTTCTTCTAGCCTGTGCCCCTGTAAGTCTCTGTAGGGCATTCATTTAGCAATTATATTTTGAGTGCCTGCTCTACACCAGGAGAGCATTCCTGTCCTTGTGGATTTTACTGTAATGGTGAAACAGACGACACATCAGTAGACCAATAACTAAAGCACAGTCTGTGATTCAGGCCATAAAGAAAATAAACAGGGAGTGAGGTATAAAACGACCATGCAGAGTCTGCTTAGACTCTGGAAGGAGGGGGCATTTAAGCAGGGGTCCAAGGGATGAGAAGGAACCAGATGCTCAGGCTTCAAGGGAAGAGCGTTCCAGGCACAAGCAAGAGCCTGGGAAAAGGATCAGACATAAGCAAGGAACTGACAGGAAGCCAGTGCTGTAGGAGTTGGCGAATGCAAAAGTTGGATCAGGTGTCAGAGAGGCAGGTAGGGGCTGAAGAAGCACTACTCAGTAGAAAGGCATTATTACCATCTCTGGATAATCAAATTATTACCATCTCTGGATGGTCAAATTATGAGTAGAAAGAAGCAGGTGACATTAATTTTAATAATATATGTGATTTGACCCAATACAACCACAAGATTTCTCATTTCAACTTGTAATGCACCTACAAAATGATTAGTGATACTTTTTATATTTTTTGGAACTATATCATTGTAACCTGGGATGTATTGTATGCTTACAACACGTCTCAATTTGGACTATGGTGGCTACCATATTGGACAGAGCATGGCCAGATCGTGAAGGGTCTTGGTACTCAGTGGCACTAGTGACATCCCCTTCCCCACCCGCAATAGACCACGCTTCTCAACAGTTTTTCCCCTCCTGTAGTTTTCTCCCACAGTAAAATGGACTAGAGGGTATTATGCTAAGTGAAATTAATCAGAGAAAGACAAAAATCATATGACTTCAGTCATATGAGGACTTGAAGAGACAAAACAGATGGACACAAGGGAAAGGAAACAAAAATTATATAAAAACAGGGAGGGGACAAAACATAAGAGACTCTTAAATATGGAGAACAAACAGAGGGTTACTGGAGGGGTTGTGGGAGGGGGGATGGGCTAAATGGGTAAGGGGAATCAAGGAATCCACTCCTGAAACTATTGCTGCACCATATGCTGACTAACTGGGATGTAAATTTAAAAAAATGGGCCAACTAATAGACAACAGCAGAAGTGATGCGGGCCTTAGGAGTTCAGCAGCCTTCACTTTCACCTCTTACAATGCTTGCTCTTGGACTTGGCCACCATGCTGGGAGGAAGCCCAAGCAGCTGTGTGAGTAAGATCGCATACAGGAGGACATGGGCACCCAGCTAACGGCCCCAGCTGACCTCCCAGAGAGCAGTCACCTCTAACTACTCGCAAGGTGAGGGAGCCCATTTTGGACCTTCCAGCTGTCCCGGGGCCCCAGCCCATTCCACGTGAAGCAAAAGTGTGTAGTTAACCCACGGAATTGTGAGAAACAATATATGGTTATCTTAAGCTGCTCAGCATTAGGGTGGTTTGTGTCGTAGCAGGAGAGAAGAAAACACTGGGGTAATGGTGTTGTTTTCTCATGGGTGTGGGATGAGGAATCGGGGAAGTATCTTGACCAGAGGTGTGATTTGATCTGACTTTATGTATGTATGTATTTATTTATTTATTATTTTAGTTTTTCAGTTTTTAGAGAGAAAGAGAGCAGGGGAGGGGGCAGAGGGAGGGAGGGAGAGAGAGAGAGAGAGAGGGAGAGAGAGAGAGAGAGAGAGAGAGAGAGAGAGAGAGAGAGAATCCCAAGTGGGTTCCATGCTCAGTGTGGAGCCTGACATAGGGCTGGATCCCACGACCCTGGGCTCACGACCTGAACTGAAATCAAGAGTCGGACACTCAACTGACTGAGCCCCCCCAGGCGCCCGATTTATTTATTTATTTCTTTGGCGGGGGCGGGGCCCCATCTTTCCCCAGTGAGAAGTGAGGTCTACACCTGTTGAGAGCCAAGCTAACTCATCTTATCAGTTGCCTGTTGCCACTGCAACACTATAACAAGCCTCCACAAAAGCCTAGGGGTCTACAAAGGTGAGTGCTTCTTGCTTGGTGCCTGGGTGTTGGCTCTGCTCTGCAGGTCATGGCTGGACTCTCTCGCCTGTCTGTGTGTGGCGGTCATGGGGGTGCACTGCTTGCATCTGTCCTCTAAAAGAATTATCTGTCCGGCCGCAAGGTGTGCCATTACGTGACAGCCTCCAGCTGCTGGTACCTTCAGGATCTCCCTCAGCTTTCAAGCCAAGACCACATCCTTCCAGGACACATTCAGATAATGACTGAACACAGTAGGATTCTAGAGCCTGGCTATTTCTGCCCAGTGCTAGACTCCTGTAAAGGGACGTCTTTGCTCCAGAGCTCCCTTTGGGGTTGGTTGGGACCTCATCAGAGGTGTATCATGACCTGAGGCTCTCTGCCCAATCCTGCTTCCTTCCCATTATTGCTTTTCACAGGTGATACCCTCAAGAAACACCTTGCACTCCAAGCTTCATTTATACCTCTGCTTGCCACACGACTCAGGTGACATGCTGGCCAGCTGGGTGCAGGCTGGTGTTGGATGGCCTCGTCTAGGATGGCTGGGGTGAGCTGGTGCTGTGCCACGTACTTCTCCTTCACTAGAAGCTCAGTCTGGGCGTGTCCCCATGACGACGACAGAGGCACAGGAGAGCAAGCGGATACATGCAAGACCCCTTGCTATGGACACAATGTTTGTGTTCCCTCAAAATTCTTATGTTGAAGCCTTAATCCCCCATGTGACTGTATTTGGAGATGAGACCTTTATGGAGGTAATAAGGTCAAGTGAGGTCATGAGCGTAGAGTCCTGATCTGATAGGATTTGTGTCCTTCTAAGAAGAAACACCAGAGAGGTCTTCTCTCTCTCTGCACAAGGAGAGATGATGGCCATCTTCAGGCCAAGAGAAGAAATTCTAGAATGAAACCTACATCACTGCCACCTTGACATTGGACTTCAGCCTGCAGAACCATGAGAAATAAATCTCTACTGTCTAAGGCACCCAGTCTGTGATATTTTATAATGGTGGCACTAGCTGATTAAGACACTTCTTGAGACCTAGGCTTGGAACCGACACGCTGTAGCTTCTGCCTCATTTAATCACCCAAGAAACTGTCACAAGGGGAAGGAAAGACTTCATGTGGAGGGAAGGAACTCCAAGGTCAATGATGAAGCATGGGGATGGGGACAGATGAAGACCTGGAGCCATCCTTACAATGCACCATACTCGTTACCATTGGACAAACCATTCCAGTGAGAGGGATGCCAGCCTTGAGGCTTTGCCCACATACTTCCTCTCTCTTGATGTCTTTTCTTCGTGTACTTGAACATTGCATTTTACCCAACTTCCAAAGGCTATCCCAAACCCTCTTCTGTGAGGTCCTTCCCAGTCACTGTCGCTGTGTCCTGTGTTCCCTGGATTCTCTCTGGAGAGGAATTGAGACTCTTCAACATGCAAGTCAAATGCAAATTCAAGGCAGGTCTGCTCAGCTCCCATATGAACCTCTGATAAGTGTTTGTGGAACAAACAACTGAAGGAATGAGAAAAACGCAACAAGAAATCTACATAAGAGTCCTCCTATGTAAAAATTAATATTCATACCTATTGCATGGAATTTCTAAGAAGAATTAAATAAGACACTCCATGTGAGGCATTTGACACATCTCTGGTATTATTATGAGTAATCCTAGTCCTAAATATAAGAGCTAAAACAAAGACCTGCTGGTAGGAAAAAAAAAAATAGGAGAATATCTTCATGACCTTTTCGGCAGGCAAAGGTTTCTTTGAAATGGTTTAGAAAGTACGAATCACAAGAGGAAAAAAAAAAGAACGGAGCTTTACCAAAATTAAAATTCCTGTTATCAAAATTCACCTTTAAGAATATAAATAAGCAAGCCACAGACTGGAAGGAAATGCTGCAAAACATACATCTGACAAAGGATTTGCACCCAGAATATATTAAGAGTTTGTACAACTTGGTAATACGGAGAAAAGAAATTCAATAATTAAAAAACACAAATGTGAGCAGAAGCTTCCTACAGGAATATATGCAAATGGCCAACCTGCACATGAAAAAGTGCTCAATGTTATTAGTCATGAGCAAACTATGAATTGAAATTTTTTTAAATTTTTTTCTTTATTTTGAGAGAGAAAGAGACAGAGACAGACACAGAGCATATGAGTGGGGGAGGGGCAGAGAACGAGGAAGGGAGAGAATCTCAAGCAGGCTCTGCACTTCAGAGCTTGAACCCACAAACCGTGAGATCACGACCTGAGCCGAAGTCAAGAGCCGGGCGCTCAATTGACTGAGCCACCCAGGCTCCCCCCAGTTGAAATCTTGATAAGATACTACCACACACACACCAGCGTGGCTAAAACCAAAGGACCCACACCACCGAATGTGGGTAAGAGTGTGGGGGAGCTGGGACCCTATCGTGGCTGGTAGGGCCATGACATGGCACAATCACTTTGGAAAACACTTTGGTGATTTCTCAAGAAGTTGAACATACACTAGCCCCGTGAGTCACCAATCCTTTCTGAGGTGTCGATCTCCAAGAAATGAAAACAAGAATGTCCATGAAAAGCTTTGAGGACCAATCTTCTCAGCAGCTCTTTTCATAAGAGCTCCCTAGGGGTGCCTGGGTGGCTCAGTCGGTTAAGCATGGACTCTTGATCTCGGCTCAGGTCATGATCTCACAGTTCACGAGTTCGAGCCCTGCATTCGAGTCAGGCTCTGCTGACTGTGGAGCCTGCTTGGAGCTCTCTCTCCCTCTCTCTCTGCCCCTACTCCACTCGTGTGTGCATGTTCTCTCTCAAAATAAATGAACTTAAAAAATATTTAAAAAAATAAGAGTTCCTTAAAGGAAACAGCCTAAATATTCACCTACGGGAAAAGATGTTAAAAAAAGATTATAGTATATTTAGATAATTAAATATTACTCAGGGAAAAAAAACCATAAATGACTGATTCATCCTATGACATAGACGCATCCTCGAAATGGTTTGCTGAGGGAAAGAAATCCAAGCACACAGAAAAGGTATATTTTGCATGATCTCATTTACACGAAACTCTGGGATAGGGAAAACTAACCTGTGATGATGTAGATCAGGACAGTGGTTGCTTGGGGATGGGGAGGGAGATTTGACCAGGAAGGAGCATGGGGGAACTTTCTGGGTTGTCTAGACGTCTCCTTTTGATAGGAATTCTTCAAAACAGACTGAACAGGGCACTTCAGAACCGAGCATTTCACTGTACGAAACGTCAGTCTCAATCGGGTAAGAACCGTGAGCTATTGTTAATATCATTGCCATTATTGTTTTTCTGCACTGAGCCCCTCGCCTGACGCTTCGATGTGTTGTCTTGCACTCAGAGGACTACGAATGCCATGGCGGGGCAGGACCCTGTCCTGCTTACCCCTGCTTGGTTCTCCAGGGCCCGGCACAGCACCTGGCACAAAATAGTTGCTCAGCGAATATCTGCTCAATAAATCCATGAATGAACAAAGGTGTGCGTTGGAAGAGGGGGAGAGCAGTAGCGAAAGGCATGGCTGGCTTTCGACAGCAGAGCTGGGAGAAGTGCAGTTGCCGATATTTACAGCCCTCAAGCCTCTCCGTTCTGGTTTGCTGGACAAATGGGGGCTCCGTTAACACTCGTCTCTGTGTAGTTACAAGACAGCCCGGAGGCTGCCTGGGAACTAATTCAGCATCTCGAGGAAATCATTTGCCTTTAGAGAAGAAGATGTAAATATTCCCCACTCGGCTGAGCAGAATGGCTCCACTGGGCTTCCAAAAACAGTCCTTAAGAACATCCTCTAACTCACTCTGGAGGGTGGGAGAAGGATCCCGGGAAAGAAAGAGCAGCTGGCAGCATTGAGGGCTTACTACGCTTCCCCATGCCTTGTCTTCTTTACTCCTTGTGTTGACGAAGCCACCAAGGGTCACTGCTTCCGTTTCACAGATGAGAAAATGGAGGCTCAGAAGTGTCCCAGGAGAGTTGCACTCTGCAGGGGTTGGGATTAGCGGTCCCCACACTGGTCTCCCTGATCCCACTCTTGTCCTTTGGAGTCTCCTCTCTACTCAGCAACAGGGTGACTGCCATAAACCCCAGGTCAGCTCGTGTCACAGCTCCAAACACTGGAGTGGTTCTACAGTGACCGCCTTGACCTGGTTTGCCTGGGACTTTCTTGGTTTGAGCACTGAAAGTCCTGTGTCCTGGGAGCCCTCTCAGTCCTGGGCCAGGTGGGATGGTTGACCACCCTAATGGCTTCCAAAGCTTTCTGAGTTGGAGCCAACATGTTCACAAAGTCCTATATCACGTGGCCCCCGTCACCTCTCTGACCGTTTCCACTGCTCCTTGCCCCCTCACTCACCCCTCTCCAGCCATGCTGGCTTCCTTGCATTCATGCTGCCACCTCAGGGCCTTTGCACTGATTGTTTCTTCTGCCTAGAATGCTCTTCCCCATTTATGGTTGGCTCTCTCAGTCCTATCAAGCCTTTGCTTAAATCTTTCTCTCTCAATGAGCCTTGCTCTACTCATTCCGTCTAAAATATTCCCCCACACCCCTCTCAATGCCCCCTAGACCCCTTCCCTGCTTCATTTTTTTTCTCCCCCGCCCTTTTCATTAACTGATGCATTGCGTGTGTTACTTTCTTCTCTTGTCTACCATTTGTCCCTACCCCCAGCTAGAATGTAAATTCCACCAGGGCATGCATGTCTTTCTACCTGAGTCACTGTTGTATCTCGGGGGCCAGAGCAGTGCTTTATAAATCAACACACAGCAGCGCTTTATGAATCCTGGTTGTGCGAATGAACTGCCTTGGCATCACCCTAGTTGGGTCCTGAGCTCCCGGTTAGGTGGGAGGGAGCAGCGAGCGCACAGAGGCTAGAAGCCGGACTGTAAATGCGACGGCAGAGGGACACGCAGGCATGTGGACACTGTGGCAGAGCCCCCACGAGCCCACCTGAGAAGTCAGGGAAGGCTGAGAATGGAAGGAAGATGGGCCACAGAGAAGGTCCCTGCAAACCCCTCCCTGCTCACTCTGCTCTTCAAACTCCCCTTGGGGACATCTGTGGCCAGCTCTAGCGGGCAGTGGTTCACGGTCTGTGGTCCACGGTCTGTGAGCCGTGGCACCCACCTGGCTCCCACTGAGACACTTGATGGACCACCAGCAGCAAGAATGATTTAGATCCGTCCAGCGGCTTCTCATGCTATGGCAGTTTGGGATAAGCCACTCTACCCACTAGGCATGGAAATGGGTTCCTTCGACGTCAGGAGAGCCGCTGGGCACTCATGGAGCCATCTCCCCATCACACCCCTTCCTTCAGGGATGCTGCTTGAGATCAGAACTGACAATAGCGGTGAATGGTTGGGTAGGGGGTAGGGGGGTCACTCACGCTGGGTAGGGGGGTCTCTGCCTGTGTCAGAGCCAGAACACCCTGTCAGCCTCTCCCTACCCTGGCCAGGCAACCAGGTTGTGAGGTCTGGAGGTCAGCCAGAGAGCACTGAACCAGGGAGCTTGGAACTCTGATCGCAGCTCGTTCGTTGCTAGCACGGTCATCAGTTTTGTCACCCATAAAATGGGCTCAGTAGTCCTTGGGCGGATGCTTCTGTGGGCCAGACTAATTCCCAAACTGGGTCTCCTCTCCCACTGCTTATTATCCAAGGCCTAGAGAGATTTGGTAAAGTGCTTGAGGTCACAGCTTTAAAAATGGCAAAGGCAGGCGTAAACCCAAACCTGTTCCCAGTGACTGGGCCCCATGACCTCCAGAGGGAGCATGCCCCCAGGGTCTTTCCACCTCCGGCCGCAGACCCTCGCAAGGACAATGAGGGGCAAGGTGAGTCCAAGGGCTTTTTTTGTTGTTGTCTACTTATTTTGAGAGGGGGAGAGACAGAATCCTAAGCAGGCTCCACGCAGTCAGCACAGAGTTCGCGCAGAGCCCGACGTGGGGCTCGAACTCACAAACCGTGACATCGTGACGGGAGCCGAGATCAAGGGTCAGATGCTCAAGCAACTGAGACAAGAGTTTTTGGCAAACGTAGCCACATCTCCTGCTACCCTTTGCGGCCAGCCCAAGCAGGAGGATTACAAGCTTTCAATTATGGGAGATGGGAGATGGGGACTGTTTACGTAAGCCACCCCACCGAGCCCTGCAAGCTGAAGGCGTGTGGTATGAGCGCGATTTTACCAGAGCCCAGAAAGGGGCTACCGGGCCTTCATGCAGCTAGTGATAAAGCAGCATCTGAGTCACTTGTATATTCTTTCATGTATAGAAAGCGTGGGGGTGATTGACAGGGCAACAGACCCCCCAACACCCGCCTCCTAGAAGTGATGCTGAAATTTGACCAAGCACAGCACCCAGCTCCCTGCAGACCTATGAGGAGTGGGGAGCTATCGGCGGTTCTTAACAAACGGTGACACTGCCTCACCTTGTCACCAGGGCTGCTGCTTTGCATCTGTCACCATGCTCTGAAGGCAGCTGCCCACCCTGACAGGTAAATAAGCAACTGGGACTTGGTGGCAGGGGGAGGGTGGGAACAGAGCTCGGCTGCCCATCACCTCCCAAAGACAGCAGCGGGAGCTTGGCTAAGCCATTAATCACATCTAGAGCCTTCCATGCTATATCCGACATCCTTTGGCATCTGCGTCCCCCGGCTGCAATTTCTACCTTTTCTTGTTTTTCCCACTTAACGATCCTTGGCATTAGGAGAAGAATGCAAACCTTCAATTGCTCAGCCCTAAACTGTGCAGATGGCCAGGAGCCTTGGGACAGAGCTGGGTCCCTGGTGGCCTGCGGAAGGCTCCGGGCAGGGCTGAGGTGGTGCAGATACAGGGAGATGTGACCTGTAGCAGGCAGATGACTGATGGGGGATCAGGTGATGGAGGCATGGCCGATGTGTAACTCCAAGCTCATTGTCAGTCTTCCGAAAACCGAGAGTCTCATGAAGGCAGCCCTCTGCCCACCCCAGCCTCAGCTTTATCCTCTCACCTACAACAGGGCCCGGGGCGTGGGGTGGCAGGGAGGTCCATAAATATTTATTGAATGAAAAGAATGTTAACTGGGTCTTAAGCTCAGATCTGCCGTTGAGTGTCTTTGGACGCATCTTTTCCTTCTTGGAGTCTCATTTTCCTTTCCTGTAGAATTATCTCAAGTCCTTCTTCTCGTCCCGAGACTGGAGGGTTGTTTTAAGACCCAAGCACGCTGTTGAACATGGCCTCAGGGCATGGAAACCAGAGGAGAAGTTGGGGCTGGCCACTTAACCCACTTGGATCCATGCCCCCCAACACCCTCACCTTTGAAATAGCTCTGGTTATGTTGGCGGGGAAGCCACAGAAGGGCGTGGCTGTGCACACGGAGCCTCCAACTCGGGCACCAGTGCTTTGAGTTCCAGACCCTTTACATGGATGAGTGAAGGGAGGGCCCGGAAAGAAGGGAAGTGGCTGAGGGCACACAGGGAGGGGATGGCAGAGCCCAGGACGTGAGCCATTTTGATACAGAAGTGGTGGCTTGGGTGGTGTTTATTGTGCTGGGTCCTGGGCTGAGTGAGCAAGGAGAATGTGACACCAGGGTCCGCTTGGGAACTTCTGCAGTTGGCTTGCATGGAGGAAGGCCACATTGGGCCAGTACCTTCTGCGTCAGGCTGTGTCGAGTTGGGGGATTTGCGGGGCAGGGGGACGGCTGACTTCTAACAAGCATCTTTGGGGTTTCTGTTTCCTGCTGAACAGTGAGGAAAGCTTTGTGGTTATGACTTGAGCTTAACATTTTTGGGTGCACTGCACGCACACCATTGAAGAATAACGACTCGTCTCTCCCTTACCAAAATGTCCTTCATAAAATAAACGCCCAGGGGTGTCTGAGTGGCTCAGTCAGTTAAGCATCAGACTCTTGGTTTCGGCTCAGGTCATGATCTCACGGTTCGGGAGTTCGAGCCCCGCGTCTGGCTCTGTGCTGACAGTGTGGAGCCTGCTTGGGATTCTCTCTCTCCCTCTCTGCCCCTCCCCTGTTTATGCCCTCTCTCTCTCAAATAAATACATAAACTTAAAAAGAGTCTAAAAATGAAATGAAATAAAAATTAAATTAAAGTCCAGTAAATTTTTAACAGGGAACTCAGCAAGATAATTTCATCTTTATTTTCCCTTATCACACTTCGCATTCTCTGACAACAAATTTATTTTCTTGCTTACTGTCTTTCCAGCTAGGATTTTGCCTCTAGAAAAGGAAGAGGGGTTCCTGCTTGCCATGGATCCCCCCTGTAGGGGACAGCGCCTGGCACTTAGCAGGTGCTCAACAAATATCTGCTGAATGAGGAATCCTGCGGGCACAGGAAGAGAGGCTCACGGAAATGCCCAGCTTCCAGGCCCTAAAAATCTCTGCAAAACCCCAATGCCAGGAAGGCAGTGCAAATCTTTTCTCCAATTCCATAATTGCTTTCACTGGGGGACCCAGCCGGGAGCTTGGGACATATTTTTCTGATCACTACGTGAATAACGCTTGCTCTTAACAAATGAAATTGCCACCTACTTTCGCACAGCACGTGTTTACGGGCTGAATTATGATCCTTACAAAATGCGTTTGGGGAAGGAAGCCCCAATGCCCAGTACCTTAGAATGTGACCATATTTGCAGATAGGGCATTTAAAGGGGTGAGTTAAAGTGAGTTGAGTTAAAGTGAGTTAAGTTAAAGTGAGTCCTTTGGGTTGCTCCAATCCAATCTGGTGTCCTTATAAGAGGAGGAATTTTAGACACACAGAGATAGCAAGAATATGTGCTGAGAAAAAAGGCTGTGTGAGGACACAGGGAGAAGGTGGCCATTTACAAGCCAAGGAGAGACCTCAGAAGAAACCAGACCCACTGACACCTTGATCTTGGACGTCTAGCCCACAGAACTATAAGGCAGTCTATGTGTTGTGTAAGTCATCCAGTTCGTGGTACTTTTTTTTTTTTTTACAGTAGCCCTTGCAAACTAACACACAGAGGGAGCTCCAATTGGCTATCCCAGAGGAGCCCTAGGAATAGAGGTGCATTTGGGGCAGGACATAGTCTATGCTGGTGGGACTTTAAATAGGGGCAGCATTGGCATCCCAAAAGTGGGCGTAAGCTAGCAACTGCCTTTGCAAGCAAGGAATAAGAAGTGTATTTATCTCTCAGGACTTTTTATAAAGTTGCAGTGAGATGTACATATAAAATGCTTAGCCCAGTGTCCAACACAGTATATGAATAATAAGCAATAAATAGCCTATAGTTTTAGTATTAAGACTTCAAGGATGTTTGAAGAAGTGGGTGCCCAAACTATAGACATGCCTGGGGGAGTGTGGTCTGTGGTACATGTGGATATTTGTGTTTGGATGGTAGGGCTGTATACACAAGGAGCTGTATGAGGGCCTGTGAGCACATGTTTACGGGGATCTACAATGTTGATATGGGCGCACATTTGTGGGGATATATTCATGTCAGTGTGTCACATGCATTCGAAGTGTGTAGGTTCATTAACTTTTTTAGTGGCTCATTCATTCATTCATTCATTCAAAATTTCTTGAATGCTTGGGGCACCTGGGTGGCTCAGTCAGTTGAGCGTCCAACTTCGGCTCAGGTCATGATCTCGCGGTTCATGAGCTCAAGCCTTTCATCAGGCCTGCTGCTGTCAGCACAGAGCCCACTTTGGATCTCCTGTCCCCTCCATGTCTCTCTGCTCCTCCCCTGCTCATGCTTGCACTCTCTCTCTCTCTTAAAAATAAACAGTTAAAAAATTATCTTGAACGCTTGCCTCCCCATATATACACAATGTAGACAGTAGACAGACAAGGGGGCTATGATGGGAGGATTGAGGGAGAATGGAGACAGAGCATTTATTTCAGTTTGATGTATCAGGGAAGACTTCCTGGAGGGGGTGACACTTGAGTTTGACTTGGGCAGGTGAGGAGGAGCAAGGCCATTGCCTGGAGTCATGTAGGGGGGAGAGAAGTGTGCACTCGAAAATACGGTTTGGGTTGATTCCATTCCTTGGAAACTTTCTACCCGGATTGCCCCCAGTCGAACAACCAGAGTCCCCGGGGACAGGATCACAGAACGGAGAGGAAGCACAGATGCCAAGCAGCTATCACTTTATTTTGTACAGACCAAGCAAGCTGGGATCCCCATGCCTGAGGGATATGCCTCCTGCTGGGGTCTTCTTGCCTCTTGAGTGCAGCCATGCTGGCCGGCTCTGGACTCAGGGCCCCTGGGGAGGTCTGGCTGGTCTCTCTCTCTCTCTCTCTTCTCTCTCTCTGTCTCTCTCCAGACAGTTGTGGAGTCAGGAAGTCTTCGAGGGCAGTCTATCTCAGGAAGCTGGAAACAAACGCAGGTCAGAGCTGATCGATGGGATATAGGAAGGCTGTTCTGGGGATGGAGGTCCTGCGATCCCATGTCCCCAGGGGACATTCCTGCAGAGACACCACCCAGAGGGATGAAGGAGTGCAGGCAGCAGAAGGGAAATGAGTGGAAAGAAACTTGGGACAGAGCTGCTGAAGGGCCAAAATGTCCAAGCACAGCACAACCTGACCCTTACTGCCTCTGGCAGGTGCTGGGCCCTAGGCTAGGGGTCTCTGACATTCACACCGGACACATGGTGTTACTTCGGGTGACTATTAGTAGCCCCATTTTTGAGCTGCGGACACAGGTGCTTGGCAAGGTCACATCACGTGCCCAAGGTCGCGGCCAGCTACAAGGAAGAAGTGAGCGTTGAGGGGCTTGCTTGGGTTCTGAATCCCACAATACATTTGCTCAGGGGGGACAGGGCTGTATCGTTCAGTTCATGCCTCCAGCGTGGATGTCAGGGTGGAGGATATTTTTTGGCAAATGCTCCTTTACCACGGTGAGCGCTGCTGGGAGGGGGAAGGACTTGAGTTTAAAAAAAAAAAATGGCAGAGACAAGATGTTCTGTGATGACTTCGGCTAAGAACTGTTCCC
Source organism: Lynx rufus (assembly GCF_022079265.1). Lineage (NCBI taxonomy): Eukaryota > Metazoa > Chordata > Mammalia > Carnivora > Felidae > Lynx > Lynx rufus. The sequence goes on from NW_025814839.1 coordinate 21,098,645, forward strand.
CTCATGGACGTGTGCCCTTTACTTGGCCTTTGAAACTGCTTTCCGTGTCCCCGAGAGCATAATAATGTAAATGAATATCACATCTCTTCCCGGTAATTGAGAGCAGAGAGAAGGCCATGTTAAGTCAAATTAATTTGCTCTGATACAGTCCAAGCCCATCTCCAAGGAAGGGGCAATGGCTTTTTGATGGGCTGAGGGTGCCTCTCGAAGTAGCAGATCTATGAACGTGGAGGCCAGGTGGCTCGTTTGGGTCCAGGAGGCCTCTGGAAGGAGGGCTGGGGACTGAGGCGAGGCACCGGCGAAGCACCTGCCTGTGACCGCTCCGTTATACTGGAGCCTTGAGCTGTTTCAAGTTCAGTGACTAAGAGATTTATGGAGGCCACGGGTTATTACTAGGGAGGGGGTTTGCCTGGTGTCTGAATCCAGAGGGAGGTTCTTACACCTTCTCCTCTGATGCCAAGTTTCCCCTAACTGGCTTTGCACTTCAGCCAGGATCCATGAGGTGCCCTAAGGCTTGAGACGTGCCCAGGGTCAGGGGCTCGACTGCCTTGGGCAGAGAGCACTGAAATGGGAGTGAAGGTGGCTGGGTTGGAGGCAGACTCACTGGGCAGGGGGGGCTCGATCTGGGGTTTTCCCTCATTTGTTCACCAGTGAGGGTCGGGGCCTGGGGGTCCCCACATCCCTTTACGTTTAGATGGTCCTGATGTCTGCCTCAGCTTGGGGGGTCAGTGGACCTCTTTAATAAAATCCAGCTCCTTCAAGGAGGCTCTGAGCTTATTCATGTGCATGCTTGGAATAGGCACCCGAGGAGACGTATTGCAGATACAAGTGGGGTCTCCGGAGTTACGGGTGCCAGTTCTGTCTGGGTGATTTCGTACAAGGGCCTTAACTTTTTTGATTCTGTTTGCCAACCTGTAAAATGGGAATAAATCATACTAACCACCTTTTGGGGTTACTGTGGATACTAAGTGACTTGCTTGATATACCCAGCCAATGAATTGTAAGCCATTATGAGCAGTGGACCCCTCCTCTTAACCTTTAGTCTGGAGAAGTGGCAGGATTAGCACTGGGGGAGGAGAGGAGGCAGAGGGAAGCCTTGTTTCTCCCACTGCTTCTCTGGGCAACTTTGTACTTGCCCCTCCCCCCAACCTGGGGCCTCAGTTTCTCTCTGGCTACTTAATGCAAGAGTCAGACTCCAGGGGCCCCTGGGTGGCTCAGTCGGTTAAGCGTCTGATTCTTGATTTTGGTTCATGTCATGCTCTCAGGGTCATGATATCGAGCCCTGCGTCGGACTCTGCACTGGGCCTAGAGCCTGCTTGAGGTTCTCTCTCTCCCTCACTCTCTCTCTGCCCCTCCCCTGCTCTCTCTCTTGCATGCTCTCTGTCTCTTTAAAAAAAAAAAAAAGAGTTCCGCTCCACTATTCTCAAAGCCCCTTCTACCCTGGCCTGACCCTCCCCCACAGATCTGCCGTCGTCAGGTGGACAGAATGCCATCTCGGCTCGTCCAGCTCCAGGTAGATGGAGCCCTGGAAAGACTACCAGGCAAGGGTGGGGAAACCCGAAGCCCAGAACCTTCTTTAGTGTTGCCCCACGGGACCCCCCGGCTTTCCGACAGGTCCGCATCTTAAAGTGCTAAGGGATCAGTGGCACCTAGCAGACAGCTTTGCAAACGGCAACTCATTATTTCCGCAAAAACCTCTAAAACCCGTGGTCTCTAGAGAAATCACTCACAGCGTGGAAGGCAGTGACAGCAACAGGTTTGTCTCCAGGCCGCCAGACCCGCGTGGGCTATTTGGTTCTCATTCCCCAAGAACAGTCCCCGCCTGCCTCTTTTACCTGCACTGGCTCCTACTTCTGCAGATATTTCTTCATGATGCTCTCAACATCCTCGTCTTTCCTCCCTGCCCCCGGCTCTCTGCTCTCGGGGGATGTTCGCTCGCCACCGTCACCGTCCAGCCGCGGGATTCTTGGTCGGCTCTTGATGCTGTCGGCGCTTTTGAAGGACACGATGGAGCTGGAGGAGGAGGACGAGTCAGAGAGGTGAGCGGGGTCCTCCTTGGACTCCGGACTCTTTTTCAAAATGGTCTGGATCCCTGAGAGGAAGGTCCGGTCGGCCTCCTCTGTCTCAAAGTGGATGCGCGGATGCCGCGGACTGTCCTGACCCTCTTTGGCCGCTCTGGCCAAGGACACAGGAGCCTCGGGCTTCCGGATGGCTGGGAGGAAGTCATCGAAATCCACTTTGGTCTTGCGTTTGTAGTTGAGGCTTGGGACCTTCCAGGTGAACGGATCACTGTCCAGAGGTTCCCCCATGAGGTGGGCGAATTGGCGGTTCTGGAAGACGAGAGGCTCCTTCCCGAGGTCTGGACAGCCCGTCTCGTCCAGTGAGGACTCCAGACAGCGCCTCCGCGGGCGCAGCGTGGGTGACAAGACCAGGTCCCTGGATGTGCTTGGGGAGCTCAGTGTTCTCCCCGAGCTCTGCCCTGATTCAAAGAGGGAATCGCAGGAGCTGAACCTGGTCTTCGGCTTCTTGGGCAGCAGCGTGGTACCCTCTGTGCTGGGGGAAGAGATGCATTTCAGGCTGGTGGACCGCAGGAGCCCGGCCGACGTCCCGGAGGCGCCCTCCTTTTCCAGGGCCGATTGTGCCCCAAACCCCAGCGAGAGGTCTCCCTCGTCACTGCCCGCCCTGGACCTCCGCAGCGTGGATGCCCCGGTGGTCTGGTAAATGGGTAGAGTGGGCCAGTCCTCCAGGCTCAGCGTGGAGCCCTGTCCCTTCTGAGCTCTCTTCCTCCGGAGACCTTCCACGAACTCCGACAGGGCCGCCGAGGGGCTGGGCAGCTTTTCCCTGGACCCTGGGGACGAGTCTGGACTCCGAGAAGCCGGGGAGGAAGACCGTGCTCCCAGTCTCTCCGTGGGCTGCTTCTGCCCGCCACACTCATCACCGTCCCCCAAGTGGTAGTACTTCTGTCGCCGGAGGGAGAGGGGTGAAACAGACTTGTCCCCCGAGGTCTGGCTCCGCATGGTCCGGGGTCTGCTCAGGGCCGACGCCGGCTGGGACCTCTCTGCATCCCTGGTCTCCTCGTTGATCCTGTGCCAAGAAGACAAGTGCGGTCAGTAGAAACCACGCAATTCATACAGTCTGTGTGGTTGGTACGAGGGCACTATGCACAGGCACTAATATGAGTTTTCTTTGGACGTGCCGTCCCTAACCGCGCTCTCAAATGAACCGAATGACTTCAAGTGTAAACTGAAGCCACGCAAATGATTTCTTGCTGCTTTCTGAGATGTAGTTTCTGCCTCTAATTAAACCCAGCTAACTACGTGTGAGTAGATTAAAATGGCAGCGAGGACAGTGGCTTAGATTTATGAGGCATCCTGTCTGACATGATAGGACCCACCACCCCAGGGCCCGCTGTGACATAAGTCGTTTGCTCCTTGGAGACTTCGAGGGGGTCCTGTGGTGGTTGGGGGGGGTATTTATTTATTGACTTAGGGCCAAGCCCAGAGGAAGGTCCCACCAAGCAGGGCTTTTGAGAATCAATGACCCAAATATGTCTCAGTGGGATGTTCCATGACACCCCTCAATTGTTTTACGGGGTGGAGGTAAGAAAAACACCCCCCCCGCCCCCCGCCAGAAGAGAAAGGCTTTCATAAAAGAGACATGAAACTGAGTCTATACACGAGAGGACAGACGGTTTCTATTCCGGGACTACACCAGGCTTGGCTTTGATGCAGAGGCATTTTCACAACAGGCGGAGCCAAAAACACTCCCCCTCTGAAAAATGGGAACCTCGCAGCGAGACGAAATTATAGACTATAAAATAAAGGGCATCTTTACAGGAGAGAGACCAGAGTCCCCTCAGCCATTCCTGTAATAAATAAAATCTATTTGCCCTCTCCCTAAGAGAAACGACCCCCTTCTCACCCACGGCAAAGTCAACATTTATGAAAAAGCGAAAGGGGTAGGGATGTCGGAGCTTTGGCACAGCAGACAGGGCCGGGGGCTGGGGCCTGAGGGCGGCCACGGGCCATGTATATGCAGGTCTCTAGTCATTATTCTGCTTCTCTATAGACGGCTTCTCCGGTTGTGACAATAGGATCCAGCCCCCTGCACACTGGGGCGGGGGTGGGGAGGGTTGGGATTCGGGTACAAGATGCTGAAGAGGGTTTCTTGCTCACTGCTGTGTGGTATCACCATTTCCGCTCCCAATCACACAGGATGGTTTAGAAGGAAATGAGCTGACCACAATGTCCCAAAGGGCTCTTGGATCTGGGAGGGAAGCGAAACCGAAGGTCCCCCCGAGGAGATACCCAGAGGGCGGAGGAGGGTACAGACAGGGCAAGGGGATCAAGATCTTTTCTAGGGAATTATATTCTGCCTTCCTGAGCTCCTGAGGCCAAAGCTTTAACCATCCTATCTGTCTCTCTCTCTTGGGGTTGGCAAGAGCCTCCCGAGACCGCAGGTCTGTGGTTGGTCTCCATGGCAATGATTCCATGAGTGATGGGCACAGGGCTGGCTGTGTTCATCTCCTTATTCCCTTGGTCAGCTGGGTGGAGGGTCAAGGTCATGGTTGGGGGGGTGTGGTGGGGAGGCCACGGGGTTGAGGTGGTGTGGGTAAGCTATCTCCATCACCAACTCTCCCCCCACCCTCAGTCCTTCTCTTGCGGGATCAGGCTCCCTACTCCCTTCCCAGCCTCCTGCCTTGAGTCCCCCTCTTGTGGTCCAGCCACACCAGTCTCCTGGTGCCAAGCCCTTCCCAGCATCCGGTCTGAAAGGGAGGCACCCCGTCATGATATGACACGTGGGGAAGTCACAGGAAGGAACACAGAGCTGGCCCTGGCTCCTCAAATAAGAGCAGCAAGATGCACAATTAATAACCAGGAACTAGAGACTGCGCATCATTAACAAGTAACAGTTAATGGTGATCACAATTTCTCCCAGAATCTCTGAGTTTCAAGCCTAACCCACCTCTAGACTCAATGAAAGCCTCAGTTCAAGCTCCAGGAGGGATGAGCGGATGAATGAATGAACAGGTGACCTTGTGGCTCATGGTGCCCGAGAAAGCTTGGTTCCCGCCCCCCCCCCTCCAATCCCACTGTGCTAAGACAGAAGCCACACAATTTCCCTGGAGCAGCTGCCTCCTTTCCCATTTCTTGGCTGTCACCTTCCATCTGTGTCACCGCTGGACACGGGCTGGAGGGCCCCTGTTGTGGGGACCTGAAGGTGTGCTGTCAGTATCATCGGGGTGGAGTCCCCTCCCTGAGCAAGCCGCAGGACGGCATTCTCACTGTTTTCTTTATCTTTGCTTTTTTAAAATAAACAGCTCTGGGAGCTGCCGGGGGCAGTGGGCTGCCGCAAGAGCCCGACAAAAGTCATTTCCGTCCTGCCTTGGCCCTGAAGGGAGGTGGGCGTGATGAATGTGTCTGGGGAGCTCAGCCTCAACCGTCGTCTGCCATGTGGGGATGGCAGCGTCGGGAGCACCTGCTGCTGAGTCTCCCGGGATGTTGCTATCCTGCTCATCCCAGCTCCCACCCGGAGGGCTGGCTGTGGATGCCGGGACAGGGCATGGGGGCAGGGAGGGGACAGAAGTTAGAAGGAGGGGAAGAGGAGGAGGAAGGAGGCAGGAGAATGGGGGAGGAGGAGGGAGAAGAGGAGGAGAAGGAAAGGGAGGAGGGGGAGAGGAGGAGGAAGGAGGCAGGAGAAAGGGGGAGGAGGAGGGGAAGAGGAGGAGGAAAAAGGCAGGAGAAAGGGGGAGGAGGAGGGAGAAGAGGAGGAGGAACGGGAGGAGGGGGGAGGGAGAGGAAGGAGGGAAAGGCAGACGGAGAGGTGGCGGGGAAGCCCCACTGCCCCCAGCCCTGCTGTCTGGACCGCACAGGCTGTCACCCCTGCACACTCTGACTTGGCACTGAGCCCAGCACAGAGCAGCTGCTCAGTAAATGTAGTTGAACTGAATCAAGTCTACCTTGGAAACAGAGTCTACGAGGAAGAGGTCCTAGAAGAACGGGAGACGGGGAGGAGGGGCAGAGGGAAGCGGGAAGAAGAAGAAGCCGACGAGCTAGCACCTGCAGTCAGGAGAGATGGGGGTCCGGAGAGGAGGGGGAAAGAGCTCGACTGATGGAGAGGGGAAGGAAGAGGGTGTCTGAGGGCAAAGACAGGGGAGGGGGGACGTGGGAGGGGCGCAGGCTGGCAGTGGAAGATCTGCCCTTTTCTTCTTTGACCAAGTGGGATGGGCTGGGGGCATGGCAAGCCGTCAGCGGCCTAGGGCTGGGGGTCTGGAGGCCCCAGGCTGTGAGAGCTGGTGCCCGGGACACAGGGTACAGGCTCACTGGGCCCAAGTCCCGGGGACCCCAGCTCCACCAGACTGGCCAGATCGGACCGCCTTCCCCAAGACCCACCAGGTGCAGTGCCTTCCATAAGGGGTGCAAACCAAAACGTCCCAGCGCAGTGGCTCAGGCCCCAGCCGGGCGGTCCCTGGGCTCGGCCCCAAGGGCCTGGTGTTCTGGGGGTGGGGTGGGCTGGGTCCCGCCTTCTTGGAGTTGCCTGGTGCGTTCAGAGCCTCAGCTGGTAGGCTTGAAGCAGGAACACAAGCCAAGCTGTGCAGACTCCTGGGGCGCTGAATGGATGAGGAGGAGGAGGAGGAAGAGGGGGATGTAGGCAGGTGACATGGGGAAGGGATGGGAGGGACAGCAGGAGAGAAAGAAGTGGTGGCTGGGTCTACCGTTCAGAAATCCACCCACATCTCTGCGATGCCGGCCTCTAGTTCCCATCTGCATTACCAAAGTACAAAGCCCCTTGCATCCACTCCTTTCCGGGTGGAGACTGCAGAATTGAACATGAATGCAGACGCCCTCGCACAGGCTTCAGGGAGAGGGTCCCCGTTCTGCCTTTTGAGGCAGGACGATCCTCTCCATGTCTGACCCGGCTTGGGGCATTTCGAACCAGCCTGCTGTCATCATCCAGGGGCCCGGGAAGACTCATTTTTTGCCCGTAGAGGACAGCTGGGCACAGATGAAACCCTCTTCCATCAGCATCACATGATGGATGGATGGCAGATAATCAAGACGTCGCTGTGCCTGCCTCCCACAACCTTGGCCAGGGCGAGGGATAACGGATGGGATGCTCTGCAAGTGGCTGGGACACAGGTGTGGACAAGTGCTAGGCGGGGATACCGTGCTTCTCTAAGGAGAGACTCCAGGAGCATCTTGGGAACTTCTGCTGTCTAGCCTTTAGTCTATCCAAAAAAGACTAGATTTCAAGCATCCCTGCCGTCAGGAGCCAGCGGGCCTCCCTGCGCATCTAGCCACGACAGTGCTGGGTGGGTCCCCTAACTGGGTAGTCAAGCGTCACTGGCACAGCTACCTCTGGTTGGGCACCCCCTGTGTGCCAGGTCCTGTGCTGGGTGCCATGCACACGAGGGAGACCAAGCTGATGGATGGGCCAGCTGCCCTCATGGAGCGGACGGTCACGTTCATTCACAGTCTTTACCTGTAACATAGGTATTTACCTGGACATAGGAATCATGACCTCCAAGCATGGCAAGGTGGGGTGACCTCCACAAGCATACAGAGGTTACAGTGACAGAGGTGGGGTTGCAATCCCAGGATAGCTGACCCCACTGCCCGCAGCACCGTCCTCTTAAACTTCCTCTGAGCCCTGCAATGTCCACATAGCATTTGTCACCGGCAGCTTACTCTGCTTCTGCCACTCACCAGCCACATGGTTTTGGGGACAGTCCCCTAACTGAGCCTCAGTGTCCCCAGCTGTGAAACGGGGGACACCAGGTCAACTTTGCAACGTTGTGGAGACAAGAGCACCGAACAGCCGCTCCACAAACATGTGCCGAATGAATGAATGAAGTGTCAATGCCGCAGCACCTAGTAGGTACTCAACGAGTGTGTGCCGATGAATGCATGAAGCGGCAATGACTGGCGCGTCGCAGGTTTATTAAGTGAACCGAGGAAGAAGAAAATATCCATGAAAGTGCTCTAAGTACTGGTGGCTTAACCTCATGAAGGTCTATTAGGGATATCAAGATAGGAAATACAGAAGATCCAGAAGTACTGGAATTTCTACTTTCTAACCTCCAAGGCTAAGAAAATGGGCTTCAGAGGAAGACAGACACGTCCAGGTTCAAATCCTGGCTGTCTTCTGTCCCAGCCAGGTTTCTTGTAGAACCGGAGATGACTCAACTGTAGGACTGGGAACCACAGCGCCCTATCTCACAGGGATCTGTGCGGAATCAGAGAGGACATAGGCCATAGGGATAGTCAGTTCCCAGAAGTGTTGCCCGGGGCCACCTCCACCTGCCCCCAGCACTCCATGAAGGCAAAGGGCGGTGCCCTTCAACGTGCACGTATTACTTATTCATTTCAAAACGTCGCTACTAGTAAATGTATGTTTGGAAATCTTGGGCGCCTGGGTGGCTCAGTCGGTTAAGTGTATGACTTCGGCTCAGGTCATGATCTCATGGTTCGTGAGTTCGAGCCCCGTGTCGGGCTCTGCGCTGACAGCTCAGAGCCCGGAGCCTACTTGGGATTCTGTCTCCCTCTCTCTCTGCCCCTCCCCTCCTTACACCTTGTCTCGCTCTCTTTCTCTCAAAAATAAATAAAAAATTTTTTTTAATTAAAAAAAAATTCTTAATGCTTGTTCATTTTCCTTTAATGGCCCTTTCCATCAGGATTAGAGAAGGCCCCAGACTGAGGGCAGATGTTCAAGAATAAGCAGTTGCTCTATATGATCCTGTTCTGAGTAGAAAAGGACAAGGATATTGAAGTGGTCTGTTGGGCCACATTATTATGAGCCAGCTGCTGAGACCCGTGTCTCCAGCGCGAACCACGCCTCTTCCCCTGCCAGGATGTCCGTGAACGTGGCTCCACTGTTTCACCACATGAATAGATGCTTCACGGATGTCGGGCGAAGAATGAAAAATGCACCTGTATGTGCCCGCAATTTGAACGCGTGATCTCGTCAGGATCAGAATTATCGCCCCATCTTGCAGATAAGGAACCTGAGTCTCACTGATGAGAAGCCATTCGCCCAAGGTCGCGCGGCAAAGTGGCTGGGCCTGATTGTGAACCCCGGTTGGCCAGATCTGAAACTCATCCCTTTTTTCCTTCTGTGACATCACATGCCCTCCAGGCAGAAAGCCGAGTGGAAAACTCAACCGGTAGAGCCCATAGCTGCATGTATATATTTTTCCAATTCCACTGGCACAAAATGAACGAAAAAAGTGAGGCCCGAGACAAGGAGAGACATGGGATTCACCGGCATCAGACGCAATCACGCGGCAAAAATAATTCCTGGGTCTGAGTCTGGGCAGAGCCGGGACCAACAGGAGCCACAGGAAACTCAAGGCAGACTTAATGACACCATGAATCGTCCCCCAAGATATGCTGTCGCCCCCATTCTTCATCCACACCCTGAAATTAAAGAGGAAATTAAAAATGTATAGATGTTCTAATACTGGCGAGGCCTGGGACGGGAAACCAGATGTCTTTTTTAGATGACCTGTAGGTTTTGTGACCACGTCCAACACGACAATGGATAACCTGTAATAAAAGCTGACACGGTGCCCACCAACTGTGCGTGATGGGATAGGAACGTGAGACATTTATTAAGCCCCTACAGTGTGCCGCTGAATTCTGCATAATAATGGCTGCTGTATCTTGTGTTTTTAGGCTTCACGGGTGTTACTTGATTTCATCTTCATGACGGCCCTCTGTTATAATCCACTGCTGTCACCTTCCTGTGTCACAAAGGAAGGATGAGTAATTTGTCACGTAATAAATCAGAGAACACGGAGGCAAGCCAACTCCGGGACCCATGCCTCCTAACTGCTCTGTTCTCCTTTATCGTCCTATTGTACAGACAAGGAAACCGAGGCTCAGAGAGGCGCATGGGCTTGCTGAGGAAATAGCAGGTTCTCATCTCTGTCTGACTGTATACAATGCTAGGCGGAGCTCATGGCAGCTGATGGCGTGCTGTCTTCCCCTCCTGCAGAGCACACGGCAGAGTGGAGGCTGGATAAGCCCATGAGAAGGGCCAGCAGGGCAAAAGTTCCAGGTAAATTGAGCCTCAGACTAAGAGCAGCGAGAGGTTGGCAAAGGAGAGAGGTGTTGGAGCCTGCATGCATGGCCTTTCTGGAGGATGTGGGTGGGGTTGAGTGAGGCTTCTGGAAGCGGGGTAGGGTTTGGGTGGTGATGGTAAGAAAGAGACGCCATGCAGCAGGAGGAGATTCCCGTCCCCCCACCCCCCAACTGCCACTTGTGAGCTTATTCAATCTGCAAAACCCTTGACAAGTGAGGGCTCCTCATCTAAATCTCAAGGCAAGGAAACCAACCAAGGCTTAGAAAGGCCATCCATCTAAGGCAAGGAAACCAACCAAGGCTTAGAAGGGCCATCCATCTGCAAGGCTCAAAGCAAGGAGGGAGCCATGGGAGGGGAGAACCAAAGAGGCGTGTTCAGCTGCAGTGAGCTTCGTTCTTCCTGGCCTGATGGTACCATGACTCAAGTCAGATTAAAGACTCTGTTAATATCTTATATTTCTTATAATATAATGGATGCTAGGAGGCCAAGATAACTCTCAAGGCTTCCTTGCTGTTCCCTCCGATCTTAAGTGGGTGCTGAGTCCTTGAGGCTTTGCCAAAACCAATCCAGCGACCCACCCTCAGCAGATACCTGTCTGCATACCTTTGGGGCATCTGCAGATTTTGCCTTGGCCTCACCCATACATTCTAGTGGTTACTACGTACAAGGACTACAATTAACAGTTTTTGAACACACTTGCCCATCAGAATCATCCCTGGAACTCTATACAAAAAAAAAAAAAAAAAAAAAAGAAAGAAAATTATTTCAGCACAATGGGGGAGTAGTGAGGGGACCATTCCAGTTTCAAAGGGGATAAAGGCTAAAAACCAAGATGTGAATAAGAGGGGAAACTGTGTGTGGGCAGAGGAGATATTTGGGTACTCTCTGTACCTCCTGCTTAATTTTTCTATATCCTTCTGAAACTTCCCCCTCAAATAAATTCTACCAATTTTTTTTGTTTTAAAGAGAGATTAGGGGTGCCTGGGTGGCTCAGTTGGTTGAACATCCAACTTCAGCTCAGGTCATGATCTCACAGTTCGTGGGTTCGAACCCTGCGTTGGGCTGTGTGCCGACAGCTTAGAGCCTGGAGCCTGCTTCGGATTCTGTGTCTCCCTCTCTCTCTGTCCCTCCCCCGCTCATGCTCTGTCTCTCTCTGTCTCTCAAAACCGAGTAAATGTTAAAAAAATTAAAAAAAAATAGAGAGAGATTAAAGAAACAAAACCACCAAATACAATGAACAGCGATACAGACAATTTTAGGATATTGGGGGTAATATGGATGTTTGGATCTTGGATGACCTTATGGATTTGTTAATTTTCCTAAGTACAAGAGTGCTATAATAGTTGGGAAATGTCCTTCCTCTGAGGAGGAAGATGGGAAACTATTTTAAGAAGAACCATCCTGATGTTTTCCACTTACTTGCACATTGTTCAGCATCAAAAAAAAAATGTGTTTAGATACAGACAGAGGTAGCAAAGGAGGTGAAGGCAGAAATGAAGCTGATATACAAAACTCCAGTCATTGTCAAATTAAGGCTACTAGAGTGGATGGTGCCTAGGTACTTCTGCAGTAGAAAAGTATTAAGAAGACGAAAGAAGGTGATTTGGAAGAACCATTGCTCTATATTACCAAAAAAACCAAAAATAAAAACAAAACAAAAAAACCCAGCAAACATTTTTACTCATCCTTCAATGTTGAGCCCAAGGTTAGCCTCCTCCAGAAAGCCTTCCCCCACCTCCCAGGCTGGGAGAGGTGCCTCTTTGGGCTCTCATAACCCTTGTGCACCCTGCCTCCATCACTCCGTACTGCAATTGCTTGTTGACTTACTTATAACTCCCAACAAGACTGCTATGAACTAGATCGAATTTTTCTTCTATGAATCCTGGGTATCTCAAGAGCATCTGAAGGCAAGTTCACGGAATGGAAAGAATGAAGAAACGGAGGAGGAGAGGGAAAGAGGGGAATGTGGAAACGTAGATAGAATGAACAAAAGGGCTCCTCTCGTTGATGAATTCAGACCCCGGCAGTGCTGCTTCTCAGCCAGCCAATCCCACTGCTCTGAGCTTAAGGAGAATAGATTCAAAGCCAATATCTGGTACACAGGCTGGAGGGCATGCTTCAGGTCTAATCCCAAGCCAAAAGCCTGGTTTCACTGCTACGGATTCTTGTCAACTTCTGGAATATCAGAATAGAAAGAGCTTGAGCACCTCATCCTACACCTGGAACACCAGAGAAGGGAAGAGAACATCTCAGCTCATAGTCTGACGGGACAGTGGAAGATCTGGGTCTATACTTCTTGATCTTCTGATACAATTTCCACAGTGTTTTGAAAGGACAAACTGGATATGTAAAGGCATTAAAATCTCTAATTGGATTGGAGATTCAACTTGGGTCCAACACACTTTAATACATGTTCAGTGCCTTCCTTCACTTTTCGTAGACATTGCCGCAGCGAAACATGGTGCAAAGGCAATAGCCACACACACAAAAAAAAATCTTAGACGTATTCATAAAAGTACCCAGTTCCTCATGAAAACACAGTTTTAAGTGAGTGGAAATTATTCAACCAGCCAGCCAGCCAGCCAGCCAGCCCTCCTTACATCCATCCAGTAACAATACATCCTTTACTGAATCCATGATCCCTCGCAGTACAGAATCTTAAAGTCTAAAAGGGAAAGTCGATTCACCGCGTTATGACTGGAAGGAAATACGAGTGAACCTTCACATCGTCTTAGGCATGGAAACTAAAGAAGAAATGTTTACTGAGCAAAGGGAGTAGAAAAGCTAGCTCAGCATTCAATTTCCAGATATGATAGATGAGCTTGTATCAGAGAAGATCTGCGCTTAGAAAAACTAGAAAAGCTAAGTTTAAATTTACAGGCATCGGAGGGCACCGAAGCCACCAAGACTTAAAGGATTAAGTTCTGGAAAGAGGAAAGAATGTTGAGGTGAGCCCAGCTCTGTGGCACTTTTCCCCTAGAAAATTGCTGATCTTGAGGAAGAAGAACTAATCTCAGGAACACACAGTCAGATATCAAGACATACATATAAAGCTACATTAATTAAGGCAATGATAAATCAGCTCAAAGATAGACAAGTAGAAACATGGAATAGAATGGGGTCTAGAATATATATAAAATCAGTTGCTTTAATAGAAGATGATACAGTTTTAAAATGTGGAAAATATGATTTCTTTTCAAACACACACGCAAGACTAATTGCATATTTACATGGCTATGAATCTTAACCCTTACCTCACAACATAAATATCAATTCCTGATGAATTGCATATCTAGATATAAAAGTTATATCAATACAGCATTTACTGGAAAACACAGAGAGATATTTTCATAAATTGGGAATAGGCAAATAACTCCTCGATGGGATATATAAAGCACCAACCATAAAGGGAAAATATTCTGAATTCAGTTATATTATAATGAATAACTTCTGTTTGTCAAAATAAACCACAGGAGAGTGAAAAAGGCATCCTACCAAATGGAGTAGATCCTCTTACTCAAGAAAGGACTTACATGTAGGGGCGCCTGGGTGGTTCAGTCGGTTAAGCCTCCGACTTCGGCTCAGGTCAGGATCTCATGGTTTGTGAGTTTGAGCCCCACGTGGGGCTCTGTGCTGACAGCTCAGAGCCTGGAGGCTGCTTTGGATTCTGTGTCTCCCTCTCTCTATTCCCCTCCCCTGCTCACTCGCCTGTGTGCTCTCTCTCTCTCTTTCAAAACCAAATAAACTTTAAAAACATAAGGAAAAAAGAAAGGACTTACATGTAGAATATAGTTAAGACTCCTACAAATCAATAATGAAGAAACAACCCAAAAGAAAAACCATAATGAGAAAAAGACTTCATCAGACATTTCACCAAAGAGGATATCCCAGAGAACAGATGAGCACATGAAGAGGCTCATTTATCAGGAATGTACAAGTTAAAACCAAAAAACATGGCCCTAACTCATATCCACCAGGATAGCTAACATTAAAAAAATGACAGGACCAAGTGTTAGCAACAATGCAGAGCAAATGGAACCCCCGTTTCCTGCTGGTGGGAAGGTAAATTGTTTCCCCTGTCTTGACAACAATTACTAAAGTTGAAAATACACCTCTCAGCAATTTTACTCCTGGGTATACACCCAACAGAAATCTCAATCCATGCGACAAAAGATCTGTACAAGATTGCTCACAGTAGTGCTATTCATAACAGTGTTAAACGAGAAACAACCTGAATGTCTATTATCAGAATGAATAAATCATTATTACATATTTCTACAATGGAATATTATAGACTAGGGTTTCTCAGTGGTGGCATAATTGACGTTTTAGACCAGATAGTTCTTCGTGGCCAGTCCTGTGCATCATAGGATGTTCAGAGGCATCCTGGGCTCTACAGTAACACCCCTCTCTGCTAGGACGACCAAAAATGTCTCCAGACATGATCAACTATCTCTTGGCAGAGAGGGGGTTGCATAACTGCCCCCAGTTGAGAACCGCAGTTCTGGACTAGAGAGCAAAGAAAACAAAGCAGAACAACATGTTGTTACGTAACAACAGTATGAAGGAAACTCAAAAACGTAATATTAAGAGAAAGAAGCCAGAGGCCAAAGAGCACTTACTACTGGATGCTTTCTTTCATATTGAGTTCAAAACCTATCTAATTTATAGTGTTAGAAGTCAGGGTGGTAGTTACCTGTGAGGAAGGAGGAGGTCATGACTGGAACAGACCCAAGAAGGGTTGTAGGGGCACCTGGGACGATCTGGTTTTGATTTGGGTTGTCATGACACAGGTAGGACCAATTCTGGAAAATTTCATACAGATGCACTTTCCTGGTTGTATATATCGACAGTGGGTCTACTTCACGGACATAGAGCCCAACGGGAGAGCCACAGATTCCAAAAGAATGTTCTGAACCATCACCGATGAATCCCAGTGTTTTTACACAAACCTGCAGCTAAATTAGATGAGCCTCAAAATTCCCGAAAGGTCCATAGATCCACCATTCAAGACCTGGAGTTTTAGATAGAAAATAGCCGCCCCCCCCACCCCCGCCTTCTCATGGAAACCTGTCCAAGAATCCTGTTGGCTCCAAGGATGAATCCTGGGCAGAGCCGGACTTCTGGTTCTGCTTGCTCAGACCTTGGGTCCATGGTAAATGTGGTAAAATGTTTCAGTTTCCACTAAACTTCCTAATAGTGGTAAAATGGAATAGAACCTGTTTGTCCCAGGAAGACATAAAACCGTATTCATGGGAGGCCTCTTCATGAAGTATATTCAGGATGGATTAAAATGATTCTGAGCTCTGGTTCTGAGAATGCAGAGACCAGTAAATAAATGTACTATTGAAATAAGATTAGCGGTGGATGCTTAACCTACTTTGGGAACAAGCTGTTTTTAATGCTAAGTACCATCCATTCACATTTACATAATTAATGAACTAATTACAAACGAATCTTATCTAATCATTTAAGCAGGCCTCGTGTGACCCATCCTTGCCTTCCTTTCTGTAGTAGAGTAATTGCACTTCCCTGAAAGGCATACGACTTTATTTTAAAAACAATACCCTGTAATTTAGACCTTTTTACTAATTCAAGCCAGCCTCATCCCACGTAAAAATCAACGGGGCGAAAGGAAGTTGGTGTCTCAATCTTGTTCTTTTTTAAACCGAGAGCTGCAAGCCGCGAGTATAGGGCTGCAAATGTTTACAGAAAGCAAATTTTTCCCAGAAAAAGGAAAAGTTGTCATGCCATCGTTTAGCCAAACGAACAGCGGTTGTGTTAAATCGGCACCAAAGCAAATGATACATACAACAGTAATTAGCGAAGATTACACAGTAATTAAAATCACGATGATTATGTGAGTGAGAATAATTTATACAATAATCTCCATGCTCACATTGCAATATGGTACAAGTCCAATAGCAACAGTGGAGAGCCATGTTTGGTAATAAATTCCAAGCACGGCGTCACTAATTATGTGGTGATAGATGGGTCACTGAAATTTAGGGATAAAGAAAGTCTCTGACCAGGGTACACACAATTTTATGTGGACTTCCCAAGGCTACCAAATTGGACCTCAAACACTTGAATATGTCTTCTCTGTTCTCACTCTCCTCTCCTACCCCTTCTCGTCCCTTCTCCAACCCCCGTCCCCCCGCTCTGTCTGCATAATTTTGTCCACTCACATAATGCAACCTTCCCCTTGGTGGAGAACATTTGCTTTGCTTATTTTAAAGTTTTTTTTAATGTTTTTATTTATTTTTGAGACAGAGAGAGACAGAGCATGAGCAGGGGAGGGGCAGAGAGAGAGGGAGACACAGAATCCAAAGCAGGCTCCAGGCTCTGAGCTGTCAGCACAGAGCCCGACGCGGGGCTTGAACTCACGGACTGTGAGATCATGACCTGAGCTGAAGTCGGACGCTCAACCGACTGAGCCACCCAGGTGCCCCTGCTTTGTTTATTTTTTTAAAAAAATTTATCCACCCCCTATTAGTTTTCTGCTCCAGGTAAGGCATTCTGTTGTCCTTTGGGGAAACCCTTCCTCCCCCAGTGTTTCTATGGTTTGAGTGGGAATAAAACCTATATTCCAGAACCAGGTGAGAACACCAACTTGAGCCTAAGGTAAAAGGCTCCTTCATTCCCCTTATCTGTCTGACTGGTTTGGAACAGACATGTGATTCCCTTTGGGCCAATGAAAGCCAAGCTCAGGATTTTTGTGGAACTGTTTAGAAGAGAGGTTACTTCTCTTTACTTTTGGACTCTGAGTGGTACAGGCATGAGCTTGAAGATCTCGGCTGCCATCTTGCTACCTCAGAAAAAAGCCAATGCAGAGAGGAGTGGAGCAGAGAGGTTGCTGAAGGATCCAATCCCCATGATCACTTCTGAATCCCTGGATCCCCTAATGCCTGAAACTAGACCTACCTTTGGTTTCTAAGCTGCATGAGATAATAGTATTTTTCATTTTGTATAAGCCAGTTTGAGTCGGGCTTTTTTCTGAGGTAGTGACTCAGACACTATAACAAGCTCATGGTCAAGTGGCTGATAAGTTTGGATTAGAAACCAGGTCAACCACACTGCAAAGCCTGTTATCTCCTCTTACCTCTTTTGAAGCATGTCTTCAAGACCTCTGCCACATCTAGTTTAACACAGTGCCCGCCACTGACCTCTACCCCCGGTCTGCATTCTGGGGTTGCTGAGGCCCAGACCTTGAGTATTCCCCTCTACATTCCATCAACACTGGAGACAGTCAACCAGCCTGGGAAGTCCACCCTTGGTATTGATTACCAGCATTAGCCATCAAATCACTCTTATGTGGGGCCAGCCTACTTCTCTATCCACTGTCACTCTTTTGTTCCATGCATATTTATTGAGTGTCTACTATGTGTCAGCCACTGTGCTAGGTGTTGAGGTACAAGAGGAAAAAGGTGAAGTTTGTTTCCTTAAAAGGCTCACTGCCCCATGAGGGAGAAAGACACCCAAACAGATAAGCTCAACATAATATGGTAAGTGCTATGGGAGAGGGCTGTGTGGGGCCTGTAGGACTGTGGTGGTCATGCACCTGACCCAGCCGGGGCATCAGGAAGCCTCCAAAGGCAGGTAACCCACGAGCTGAGTCTTGGAGAATGAGTAAGAGTCTGCTCAGCACAGAAACAAGAGAAGGGTGTCTAGTCAGAGAGAATATCATGGACAAAAGATCAAAGAGGGGGGCCAAGAACATAATGTATGGGGGAGAGCTCTAGTCCATATGGGGCACAAAATATGAAGAAGACAGAGAGGGTAATGAGACCAGAAAGGCAGGCAAAAGCCAGATCATGAAGGGCGCCGTAAGCCTGCTAAGGCGTCTGAATTCCATCCTGTTCATTCCGGGAGGGCAGAGATCACCAAAGTTTTCTGTCAAGGGCAGATGGCAATTATTTTTAGCTTAAAAGCCATCTGATTTCCATTACAAGTACTCAATTCTGCCATCACGGTGCAAAGATAGTCATAAACAATATGTAAAATCAAAAACAAAAACGTGAACAAGGCTGTGTTCCAATAAAACTTTGTAAAATCAGGTCGAGGGCCAAGTTTGGCCTGCAAGCAGGAGTTTGCTGACTCTTGCAGTAAGAGACGGGAAGCCACTGCAACTAGACTTTCATCTTAATTTGTTTTAATTTTTTTTATTACATTTCTTTATTTTGGAGAGGCAGAGAGACAGAGCATGAGCGGGGGAGGGGCAGAGAGACAGAGGGAGACACAGAATCCGAAGCAGGCTCCTGGCTCCGAGCTGTCGGCCCAGAGCCTGACACGGGGCTCGAACCCACGGACTGTGAGCATGACCTGAGCCGAAGTCGGACGCTCAACCGACTGAGCCACCCAGGCGCCCCAACTAGACTTTCATTTTAAAAGCGTCACCCTGGCTGAAGTATAGAGAATGGACGAAGGAAGGACAATATTGGAAGTTCTTTGCCAGCACCTAGGACAGAAATGACGGTAGCCTGACTTACAGGTGTTGGTGGTGAGGATGGAAAAGAAGCAGAGAGAGCCAAGAACGTTGAGACGGGGCAGAATAAACAAGATTTGGGGATCCGATGAATATGAGGACGAAAGAGAAGGCATGAGAGTCTGAGACGACCCAGCTTGGGAGGCTTTATGAATGAGAGAACCACCAAATTCGACACTGATAACACAGAGTAGGCGGGAAGGCAGGAGTTTCCTCCCAGATATGCTGAGTGAAGACATCTGGTTAGCGGTGGTTGGCGATCTTCTCGGTACAGGCAGTGAGATGTGATGTCTCCATTTAAAACCCGGGAGAATGTAAGAGTTGGAGGTCTAGACTGGGGGTTTTCCCACTTACGATAGGGGTGTTAAAAATCACGAGACGATGGTCTGGGATCAGGTGGAAAGCAAAGCAGCCAGATGATGGTGGCGCCCCGTGAAACTCCCCACCCACACACATTTGGGGACTGGGGGTGGGAAGGAAAAGACCAGGGGTTTGAGGAGTTCCAAGGAGCAGAAATGTCTAAGAGGTCAAGTAAATAGAGAAGTGTTCGGCAGTTGCTAAGGGCAAGGATAAGTCTAGAAAAAAGATCAAGACTGGAGAACATCCCCCCTTTTGTCCCTTGGGAATCTACTGGCGTGGTAAGGCAGGTTTCAGGGAGCGGTGGGGGCCGGGCTCCGGGTTGTAGGCAACGAACGAGGCACAAACGTGAGGCGTATGAGTGCAGATGGCACGTGCGGACCCCCACTCTGAAGAAGCCTGGCTCCAAAGAGGAGAAAAAGGTGGACTTCGGTGGGACTCCGGGGTGACGGGGGGGAGCACACCATTAGGATGGGGAGGACCTCAAGGTGTTTCTCACTCGTGAAGAAGGACGACCGGAATGGGCAGTTGAGCAGACAGGAGAGAGAGGGGACACTAAGTGGACCAGAGGGCTGCAGGGGAGGGGGGTGCGTGGGGTGCAAAATGGGTGCCGGCAGGGCCGGATCTCGTCTTCTGAGACCAGAGGGAAGATGGGGAGAGGTCCCCTGCTTTAACACTCTTCCAGCAGGGCAGTGGCCGGAGAGGCCAGGCACACGGCAGGGGCCGAGCTGACCGTCCCTGGATGGCCCTGGCACTACCTGCAGCCAGGTGTTAAGAGAGATTCCTGAGCCAAGTGTTCCTGCCACCACCAAACCCATAAACTTCCTCTCTGGGGGCCACGAAGGTAATTTAGTGTCTCCATCTCCAGAAGCGCTTGCATTTATCAGCAGCAGCTGCACGGTTCCTGGTCTGTAAATCATAAGGCTCTAGGTGTATTTCTCTGGGGCTGACGTCCCTTATAAATAATGCAGTGAATGCTTTTATTTTTCTGGCAGAAGACTGCTTTCTCTCTCTCCTCTGTTTTTAAAGTGACCTTCTTTCTCAGTCAAATTCGAAACGTCCAAGAGTCTCCTCTATTGAGCCCTACGACGTGCCAGGTAACACGGGGCTGGGGACACGGGCGTCTCAGGCTCTACTACCTACCGTCTCCTGGCAGAAAGGACACTGGGACGATCTGGTACCCATATCTGGTAGTAGTATCTAATCAAGTTTAAAATGCAAATGCCCTTGGACCCTGAGAAGAGTCTGCCCATGTGGATGAGAATGCGTGTGTTTTTATTTTTTTTTAATTTAAAGTTTTATTTATTTATTTTGAGAGATGGGGGGGTGGGGAGAGAGAGAGAGAGAGAGAGACAGAGTGCATGCATGAGCAGGGGAGGGGTAGAGAGAGAGAGTTCCAAGCAGCCTCCACACTCAGCACACGAGCCCGACGTGGGGCTCGATCTCACGACCGCGAGATCACCACCTGAGCCCATGTCGGACGCTTCACCGACTAAGCCACCCAGGCGCCCTGAATGTGTGTGTGTTTTAAAGGCTTACAAGCTCAGAGAAAATACCTTGAAAACAGCTAAAAGCGGAACAAGAAGACTTTAATTAAAGAATCCATGGCTTAGCTTGCACATCTTTTGCAGGCATTAAAAGAATGGTAACAGACCTAGGCATACTGATAAGGAATGATCGCCAAAATATATTGTTGAGGGATGTCGAAGGAGAGAAAGACATTGTAAGAATTTATGAACCCCATCATGTACATAACAAAGCATCCTATCATTGATGGTGGATACCTTTGGGAAGGGAGCTGAGATGGGGGTCACCGTGGTTAAGAGGGTTTTAGCTTTATCTGTTCTATTTTGAGTTCCTGAACAGGGCGGGGAGCGGGGGCAGGGAGTATTTGTAGATTACTTGTGCAATTAGGAAGAGCTGGAGGGCACTTGAGCTCTAAGCCAGGCCGTCACTATACGCTTGGGTAAGGTATTTCCCTCTCCATACCTCCATGTCCCCCGTCTGTGTAATGAACAAATCACATCAGATAATTCTAGGGCTTCTTTCCAACTCAGAAGTTCTTGCAGCTTTAAATTGGAAACGTGTTCCAAGGACAGTGCTCAAAATGTTCAGGGCTTGATCTGGGGGATCTGGCACTCAGTAGGTATCTTTCGGATGGCTGCTGAATGTTGAGTAATAATCCTTATGCAGTTTTAATAGTAAGAACAGCTGTATGCCAGTAAATGCCGCAGGTGAGTAATCTGCATCGCCAACCTTGGATAAATGTCAGAGAGCCCATGGCAGGGAAGCAGATACAAATACAGGCTTTGGAGGGATTCAAACCTGGGTTCCAATACCCGCCCTTCCGCTTGGCTGCTATGGGATACTGGTCAATTACCGACTCTCTGTGACTCGCAGTCAGGGCTGAGCTGTGACCAAGTATGGTTACTATTTCTGTTCCAGCCTGGATGTTATGGTCAGTTACTCACTCGACAAACATTCATTGAGCACCAACTGTGTACCAGCCCCAGGGATACAGATATAAGGAAAATAGACAAGAAGTTTATGGTCCCTCCTTGCCTCCTGCCCTTTCACTGTCCCTGGAGCACCACTGCTCTGAGCTGTCCTGGGACAAGCCTGAGGACTCGGAAGGGGAGAGGGGAAGAAAAAGGGGGGTGAGGCCCTGGCGATAGCTGCCTGAGCATGTGGAGGCAGGCTCTGCCTCAGGCAGAGCTCTAGAAGCCGGGTAAGACCATCTGTGCCTGAATCGGTTGTCTCCTCTCTGTCTCTGGGCCTCAGATTCCTCTGCTGCCACATGGGGGGAATGTCTGTCTCCTGGGCTTCCTCTGGGCATCCAGCAGATACTGACACGAATAAAGCTAATTTTCTTGAGCTCTCTCTAGGTGCCAGGCTCCGAATGAAGACAAATGTGTGCATCATCTCATTAACCTGACAACAACCCAGATTTATTCACAGAGAAACACGGACAGAGAAGTTGAAAGATCTTGCCCCAGATCTCGCTGCCGCAAAGGAGCAAATAGAGGGTTGGAATCCACATGCTGCAACTTCCGTCCGTGCACCCAAACCACGGCAGCCTCCCACCTCCCACTCACACGGGTGTTCGGCCACTTAGGATGTAACCGAAGGGCTAAGGATCCTTACCACGCACGTCACTACAGGCATGCCTCGGAGATAGTGTGGGTCCCGTTCCAGACCACCGCAGTAAAGTGAGGATTTCAATAAAGCGAGTCAAGTAAATTTATTAGTTTTCCAGTGCACATTAAAGTTATGTTTGCACTACACTATTACATCATAGTCCATTAGGTGTGCAACAGCATTATGTTTTTTAAAAGCATACTTAAGGGGCGCCTGGACGGTTTAGTCTGTCAGGCTTCCGACTTCGGCTCAGGTCATGATCTCGCGGTCTATGAGTTCGAGCCCCGCGTCGAGCTCTGTGCTGACCGCTCGGAGCCTGGAGCCTGCTTCCGATTCTGTGTCTCCCTCTCTCTCTCTGCCCCTCCCCTGCTCATACTCTGTCTCTCTCAAAAATAAACATTAAAAAAAAGCCTGATCAAGTCCATACCTTAATTAAACCTTTATTGTTAAAAATGTGAACCATCATCTGAGTTTTTGGTGAGCCATCATCGTTTTGCTGGTGGAGGGTCTGGCCTCAGTGGTGATGGCTGCTGACTGATCAGGGTGAAGGTCGCTGAAGGCTGGGGTGGCTGTGGCAGTTTCTTAAAATAAGCCCGCATGTTGTGCGCCCCATCAGTTGACTCTCCCTTTCACGAATGATTCCTCTGCAGCAGGCGATGGTGTTTCATAGCATTTTAGCCACAGTGGAAACTCTTTCAGAATTGGAGACCGTCCTTGCAGACCCCACCACTGCTTTCTCAGCTACGTGTGTAGAACCTTCTGAATGCCTTCTTGTCACGTCAACAGTCTTCGCGGCATCCTCACAAGGAGCACAGTTCATCTCCAGGAACCACTCTCTTTGCTCATCCGTGAGAAGAAGCAACTCCTCCTCTGCTCACGCTTACCACGGGTTTCTAGCAATTCGGTTCCCCCTTCAGGCTCCACCTCCAGTCCCTGCTCTCCTGCTGTCTCCACCCCATCTGCAGCTACCTCCCCAACTCAAGTCTAGACTCCTCCACCCTTCCATGCGGGATGGAATCCACTTCGTCCGCACTCCTGTTAACGTCGCTGTCTTGACCTCTCCCGTGAATCAAGAACGTTCTTAATGTTCTTCAGAATGGTGAGTGCTTTCCAGAAGCTTCCCAATTTGCCCGGATCCATCAGAGGACTCCCTGTCTATGGCGGCTCTCTAGGCTTTCGGATGCATTTCTTCCATCATAAGACCTGAAAGTTGAAATTACTCCTTGGTCCATGGGCTGCAGAATGGATGTTGTGTTAGCAGGCCTGAAAACAGCATTAATCTCATCGTACACCCCCACGCCATCGGAGCTCTTGGGTGACCGGGTGTGCTACCGATGGACAGGAATATTTGGAAAGGAGTCTTTGCGTTCCGAGCAGCAGGTCTCAACAGCAGGCTTGAAGTCTTCAGGAAACCACGCTGTGAGCAGATGTGCTGCCCTCCAGGCTTTGTTGTTCACCTTACAGAGCGCAGGCAGAGCAGACTTAGCACAATGCTTGAGCACCCCAGATTTTCAGACTGGTCAGTGGACCCTGGCTTCCACTCAAAGACATCAGCTGCACCAGCCCCTAACACATGAGTCAGCCTGTCCTGGGAAGCTTTGAGGTCGGGCCTCGGCTTCTCCTCTCTAGCTGCGAAAGTCCTCCGACAGTGGGAGCTTCCGTCTGCACTGAGCCTCTGCTGTCTTCACGAATGACCTTAGCCAGATCTTCTGGATAACTTGCTGCAGCTTGGGTTCCGGGGGCGGCGTCTTTCCTTAAACCTCGTGACCCAATCTCTGCTAGCTTCGAACGTTTCTTCTGCGGCTTCCGCACCTCTCTCAGCCCTCACGGAATGGAAGAGAGTTCGGGCCTTGCTCTGGATTGGGCTTTGGCTTAAGGGAGTGTGGTGCCAGGTTTGATCCTCATCCAGACCACTGAAACTTTCTCCAGATCAGCAGGAAGCCTGTTTCTTTCCTTATCATTCGTGAATTCACTGGAGTAGCACTTGTCATTTCCCTCCAGAACTTTTCCTTCGTGTCCACCCGGTCGGCTAAGCGTTTGGCACAAGAGGCCCAGCTTTCGGCCTCTCTGAGCTTTCGAGGTGCCTTCCTCACTAAGCTGAATCGTGTCTAACTTTTGATCTAAAGGGAGAGATGTGCGACTTTTCCTTTCACATGCACACTTAGAGGACACTGTAGGGTTATTCGTTGGCCTAATTTTAATATCGCCGTGTCGTAGGAAATAGGGAGGCCCAAGGAGAGGGAGAGGGGCTGGGACACGGTGGATCAGTAGGGTCGTCAGAACATACACAACACTTACTGACTAAGTTCACCATCTTACATGGATGTGTTTCGTGGCGCTCCAGGATAATTACAATGGCAACATCAGAGATCACGGATCACAGATGGCCATGGCAAATAAAATAATGAGGGGAAAGTTGGAAATGTTGCAAGAATCACCAAAATGTGACACAGAGAGACAGACCAAATGCTGTTGGAAAAATGGCACCCGTAGGCTTGCTTGACAAACCTCCAGTTTGTAAGTAACACAATATCCGACAGTGCGACAGAGCGAACACGACAAAATCGTATGCCGGTGCGATTATAATTACAAAGCTCGGATATTATGTTAACACGCATTCACATGCTGTTATGGCTGCCTCCAGTTCTGCTTCACTGCCTTATACACTGGCCAATGGGGAGAAACAGGGGCGTTTACTTATCAGGAGAGAATAAGTCCTCAACCTTTGGGGTTCACGGAGGAGGTGGCTTTTTCTCCATATAGGTCTTTGTTTTTAATTAAGAGCAGTAATCAGATGATCTTGCTTTAATTAACTCCCCTGATGCATCCACACTCTAGGAGCCTCTCTCTGATATTTTCGATGTCAAGTTTTTCAGCCTAAGATTATCTGCAGGCATGCGTCAGACATTTGCCATTTGCTGAATATGCCTGAAAGGTTAGCATGAACTTCCACCCCCTTCTTTTTGTAGAGACAGCCCCCTCCTTCAGAGCAAACACATTTCAAGTCAGGAAGGGATTGTCTGTATTTGCTCCTTGAGTCTCTGACTTTTCTTTCTGTCTTTTCACGTTGGGTCTTCTGTTACCACAAAAGGAGTATGCATTTCATCTTAATTACGCATCTGCTTAATCCATAATTTCTGATTTATGGCTGTTAGCTCCTAATTATAAGAGGGCCGCCCTTGAAAAGGAAAACCAAATGAGCTGAGAGAAACGAGGCTGAAAAACTAGGGTGATGATGGATTTAAGCCCTAAACTAAGGGTGCATCCTGAGGCCCGTTTATTGAAGGAACCTATTGTTGGCAATCCTACAGATTTGCGAGAGTTTCGTCTCAGGCTGTAACTGAATCCATCACCCTCTGTGGTGGGGAAAATATAAAACCTTGACATTCAGAACAAAGCTAAAATCTCTGAGGGAGAAATTATCCAGCCTAACTGTCAATGATACTGATTTGCCATTTAAAAAAAAAAAAACACACAAACTCAAATACAGAAACACTTAAGTGAATGTGTTTACAAAAGAAAAATTTAAATCCAGAACCATCCATACATGGAAAACAAGGAGGGCTTGCTTTAGATAGAAGGAAACTATAATAAATCCACAGTTATTTAAAAAATGTTCACCACATGCTTTTTAAAAAATCATCATGAAAATGGTGCTTTAGTGAGGGCTGCATTAGATCTTCATCATTTTAACTGTTTGGAGCAGTAAACACAATTATATTTCCTGTTGCACAGATGAGGAAGTGAAGGCTCAGAGAAGATAATCGACCTGCCTAAAGTCATTCAGGTAAGAAGTGGCAGGGTCATAGCTCAAACTGTCCAAGACCATGCCTATGCTGGAGAAAGTGGAAGACATGAACAACAGCCTTTGAAGGATGAGATTTTTCAAGCTATTGGCCATCCAGAGACAGCAGGGAGATACTCTTACCTGGGACTGAGCGTGTGGCTGCTGATGACTGACTGTCGAGAGGGGGTCCTCACGGTATCTGTGGCCAGGGACAGAGTACAACTCAGCCAGGACTGCAGACTGCCTTCTGGCTGGGAGCTGAGGATGGAGACATTATCTCTAGAACCAGAAGACAGGATGCTGTCAGCACAATGACAACCACGGTAACAGCAATAACTAGATATTAACCCCTAAGCATAAGCCAGGCATGTGCTACATGCTGTACTCCCATAACGTCAATCAGTGCTCACAACACCATCCCTGAGACGTGAGAGCCAGTGCTGTCCCCATTATATATATGAGAGTAAACGGAATTTGAGGAGGCCAATTTGGGTCTTGCCAAGGTCATCCGTCTAGTTAGTGAAAAAGTTGAGATGCCAACCCTGGTTTCTCCGATTCTAATGCCCTTGCTACTAACTACTGCTCTTCCTTGGGGAGATAAGCACTCTAATATAGATATTGAGGCAATTCTGATTTTAAAGTAAAATTTGGCATTGAATTTTATACCAAGTGATAAGCCCATGGAATATGTCAAGTGTGAAGGTCTTAACTTCTTGCCTGCCTTAACCAGAATGTCTTTGTAGACAGAGCCTTTGCTTTTATGTCCCCTAATTCTGAAAGCAGCACAGGGTGAGGCTATGTGGGCCTGTCACTGATTTGGGTACTCAATGATTATTCTGTTTTCTAGTTGATATACTCACTCAACTATTATCTGTCAATATTTATATCAATCTTTATATCTATAACTATATATCTATTTTGATATCTGTATCTGTATTTATATATGCCTATATTTGTATCTGTCTATAAATTCATTTGTTTGTTTATAGCATGCTCCATGCCGGGCACCATGGGAAGGACGTATAAACATGAACCCAACATTGAACTTGTCCTCAAGACTCCATCTTACCAGAGTAGACATCTATAGAGATAACCACAAAATAAAGGAGAAAATTATTAAGGCCATAGAGAGGGATAGAAAGTAGGAGAATTAGGAGGGAGCCTTGACTTGCTTCTTGGAGGCATAAGGGAAGGCATCAAGTAGGGATAGCTGAGCCATAACTTGTTTGAAGGCTGGGGGTTGGCCACGCAGGGCCTGGGGAAAGGACTTTGAGCTGGAGGGAACAGCATACACATAGGTATGGACGTTGGAAAAGGGCAGGGCATGGGTGATATGCAAAATAGGAGTCCCAGGTACAGAGGGAAATAGGGTCAGGTATGTGTGTCATTCTGAGGTAATAGGGAGCCACTGAAAGTATTTGGTGGGGACAGTGGTATGGTAAGTCATGGGCTTCTCTGTCTAAAAGAAGTTGGGCTGTTCAATAATGTGTACCCAGTGCTATATGTTGTGACCATGGAGTCAGAGCTATCGTGGCATTGCCAGTAATTCTCCAAGCGGGCGTGCATGTTCCCTCTGCGGACTGGACCCGGAGAGCCAAGGGCTTGCCCCTGGCTTCAATGTCAACTGCTCAATTCCACTCAGGGTTCACTTACATCTCTTTTCCGCCACGGCTGGTGCAGTCCACTGCTGTCTGGACACTAGAAAGAGACACAAGAATGAGTCTGTCCCCCTTGTGCTTCCAGGGGAAGAACATGGTCTTCGATGTCAGACAAACTTCCAGCCTTTGCCCCTGTGTGATCTCAGGCAAATCACCCTCCTTCTCTGACCCTCCTGGGCTCCTTTGTAAAATGCGGTGACGAATGGGGTTTGGTTGTGGGGCAGACTAAGCGAGATAACCCTTGTAAACGTCGCGGCCTAGTTCCTGACAAATAAATAGTGTTGATTAAAAGGCAACAACCATTATCCCTGCTCTTGTTTGAGTACAACCAGTACTGCTGTTATTAACAGCATCATTATTGTCAACAAGCAACGCGTTTGCTTTATGTTCTTTGTGAGTGCGAGTGAATCAGACAAGAGGGCAGGTGGCCAGCTTTCCAGGGCGTTCTGGGAAACTCCGAGACTAATTACAGTGGTAGCTGTTCCTTAGGGAGCATCCCTTCATTCAGCAAAGATGCTCTACCTGTGATCTCATCTAACCATCCCGCCTATCTCCATTTAGTGAATGAGGAAAGGGACACCCTTGTAAGGTCACATAGCTTTGAATCCATCCCAGGTCTGTAAGAGCTATTAACCTCATGCTCTTTACCAGTTGTCCCGCATGCGGGTGTGGACAACCAGACCACACCCTCGGACACCAGAGACCTCATCTGAATCCTGGCTTCACAAGCCAGGGCCTCCCGCTTTGTTCTTCGCATGGAATCTGGGAAATTCCTTCCTTAGAAAACCCGGTTGTTCTCTAAGGGATGTACCTGTGGTTCCTTGGTCCCTATCCTCGAGGATCCGTCAGTCTTGGGGCTCCTATTCATATCTATCTGTCCCCACCAGACTGTAAGAGCCCCTCATGATCCAAGAACGTGTTTTATTCATATCTTTAGCCCCAGGGCTCAGGCCAGACCAGAAGTTCTTTCAGACAATGTTTTGTGAATCCAATGAGCTCCAGCCATGGGCTAAGTCCAACCTACAAACGTTTTTTATAAATAAAGTTTTATTAAAACACAGCCACGCTAACTCATTTCCATGTTGCGCATCACTGCTTTTGCTCTACCGTAGCAGAGTAGTTGCAAGAAAGATCATGTGGCCCCCACAGCCTAACATATTTACTATCTAGCCCTTTATTTTTTATCGTTTTTTAAAAATGTTTATTTATTTTTGAAAGAGAAAGACAGAGCATGAGCAGGGGAGGGGTAGAGAGAGAGGGAGACACAGAATCCAAAGCAGGCTCCAGGCTCTGACCTGTCAGCACAGAGCCCAATGTGGGGCTCAAACTCATGGACCCCGAGGTCATGACCCGAGCCGAAGTCAGACGCTTAACCGACTGAGCCACCCAGGAGCCCCACTGTCGAGCCTTTTAAAGAAAGGTTTGCTGTGACCTCTCCACCATAACAAAAGCAACCTTTGTGAATGACCCTGGGAGAAGAAGAAGAACAACCCCCAGAGATGCCCATGTCCTAATCCTTAATCCCAAGAACCTGGAGCTACATTTCCTGACACGGTAGAAGGGACTCTGCAGATGTGGTTAAGGTTAAGCATCCTGAGATGGGGAGGTTATCCTGGATTATCTGGGTGGGCCCAACCTAGGCCCTCACATCCTTCAAAGCAGGGAACTTTCCCCAGATATGGTCAGAGGGAGATGTGGCTATGGAAGATTGGCCGAGAGGCAATATTGCTGGCTCTAGAGTCTCCAGACAGCTCCTTTGATACCTTTATTAGGCCAGGGAGATCCTTGCTGGGCTTTTTAAAAAAATGTTTATTTATTTTTGAGAGAGAGAGAGTGAGTGAGAGCGAGCATGAGGAGGTCAGGGGCAGACAGAGGGTAGCAGAGGATCTGAGGGGGGCTCTGTGCTGACAGCAGGGAGCCCGATGAGGGGCTCAAGCTCACGAACCCTGAGATCATGACCCGAGCTGAAGTTGGATGCTCAACCGACTGGGCCACCCACATGCCCCAATCCTTGTTCGGCTTCTAAACAACAGAACTGTAAGATAATAAATCTCGTGTTGGTTTAAGCCACTAAATTTGTGTTAATTTGCTACGGCACCAAAAACAAAAAAAAAACAAAAAAAAAACAACAACCCTGCAGTAGAACAAAACTGTCTTTGCTGGGTGACCCTGAATCTTCTTGAGGATCTATAGACAAAGTTTTGATGGAGCTTTTCTTTAAATGCTTACTGATTTATTTTGAGAGAGAGGAACAGAGGATCCTAAGCAGGCTTTGCAATGACAGTGCAGAACCCAACTCAGGGCTCCAATTCACAAACAGAAATCATGCCCTGAGCTGAAATCCATAGCCAGATGCTTAACCGACAGAGCCACCCACGTGCCCCTTGATGTAACTTTTTAACAAACTATTGAAAATACTTAAAAAAAACCCCACTTTGCGGGGAGTGCCTGGATGATTCAGCGGGTTAAGTGTGTGAATGGTTGGACAGCACAGAACCTGCTTGGGATTCCCTGCCCCCCTCTCTCTCCACCCTGAAGTGGTCAATGTGAGTAGATCCGACTCTGATCCTGCTGCTGCTCTGGGTCTTTCCATGCCTCTGCTGGGTTAGGGTTGTAGAAAGAATAAGACACTGAGAGAAAAGGCGACCAAAGCCTAGGGGCCTCGCTGTGTGGCCCGGGTCTACTCTCTTCCCTGCTTGTGATCTCAATTTCCCTCGTTTGGGGTAAGCCTCTGGCTCCTGCCAGACTCTGGCTATCACAAGAGTAATCCCAGGGCCCGCTTCTGCCTTAACAGAAAGAACCGGGTTTTCTAAGCCAATATTCTCGATGAGAAATCAGCAGGCAGCAGGCGTGACCCATCACTGCTGTATCAATGACTGTTGCACCCTGTATCACCACGCAGGGAAAAAAAATGGTGAAGAATCTTAAGAAGCAATCTCGTAAGAGCGTTAAGATTATCAGTGGTCACTATTAGTGCCTTCGAAACCCTGTGGCTCTGGAAAAGAACCAGCCGCGAGAAATAAAAAGACACAGGTATGGATGCTTACGGAAAATAATCTTACGTTTTTATAGAAATTTTCGTCTGTGCACTGGTTGCTTTTGCCTGTGAACTCATGTCACTGCACTTTCACAGAACTCCTGAGGTTAAAGTCAAGGTCTGCCGGCCATTCTGCCTGTCGACTTCCTGATGAATTACCATCCAGGCCAAGCGTGGTGTCCAGGCTGGACCCCACACTACCCGCCATTTTTGAAGGTCTCGACAAAATGGAGTATGTCTGAAATAAAGAGGCGGGGTGGAGACGGGCTTCTGGAAGCCACCTCACGCCTTATGGTCTGAGAAACTGCGGAAGGCACTTAACAGCTTCGTTCTGAGGTGGTCTGCAGCTTGGAAGGAGGGGGAGGGGAAAGGCTTTCAGGCTGAAGCAGGCTATTTTGTTCTGCGTAATCCTGAGACTCATTGAACCAGATGGGTAGAAATTGCCACCAGGTTGACTTTTTATAAGCCGTGGATTATTGGTCCTGGTAGATACTGGAGTTTGTACACCACAGTCTACAGAGCCTCTGCATTCTTGGAGACCTCACAGGGGTGTCTAAGGGGTCAGGGAGAGAGACCAAGTAGGGAGGCTTGACCCCGAACCTTCATTTCTTTCTGCACTCCATCCTAAGTTAGAATTTTCTCCAGGACTTTGTGTTGGTATACAAAATAAAAGAGTATGAAGAAAGAGTCTCTGTGCTCCAAGTTCCAAAATGGAACTGTATTTTTTACTGCACCCCCGTCTTTTTTTTTTTTAATGTTTATTTGTTTTGAGAGAGCGAGAGTGAGCATGAGTGGGGAGGGGCAGAAAGAGAGGGAGAGAGGGAGAATCCCAAGCAAGCTCCCCCTACTGTCAGCGCAGAACCCACTGCAGGGCTCGAACCCACAAACTCTGAGATCATGACCCGAGCCCAAACCGAGAGTCGGACGCCCAGCAGACGGAGCCACCCAGGCATCCCAACGTACCTCCTAGCTTAACGTAGAAGGTGAATATTGCTGGTGGTGGTGATGATGATGATTTTAACGTGTTGGCTAGGCAAGCAGAGGCCCAGGAAGGGCAGGAGACCTGGTCCGCATCTATTTGGCGGTGCAGCCCGGACAGAACCCTGTCTCCTGACTTATCGGTGGCTCTTTCTCTCACGTTGGCGCACGTGGCTTCTAAAGAACTTGTGCCGAGCGTTTGCGGACAGGGGCTTGCTGCTAAGCAAGATAATTAATTAGATGTCTTCTGTTGTGGTCCTTCAGCGAGAGTCTCCGTCAGACAACTCCAGTCTAAACGCACACACTGCCTGGGAAGTAAGGCGTGAATGCGTTGGCCCCAGGTCCCAGTGACACAGACACGCATCCACCAGAGTGACAGGCCAGTTACTGGGTGGAGAACCAGGACCGTGACAAGAGAAAGGGGGAAGAAGGGGTCTGTTGAACACAACAGCAGAGTTTGCTTATCGGGAGTGTGGGGGGTGGGGTCCGCCTGGAAATCATCGTGGCCCCTGCACTTGCTGCCTGAGCCCAAGCCGGCTCCTCGACTTCTCAAACGCCAGTGTCCTCATCCACAAACTGGGTACCAGCTTCAAAAGTTGGGAGACAGTGTCTACAAAACAAGTAGGTTGTGCAGCCTGACACAAAGCGGGTCCTCAGCAAAGAGTACCCGCCTGGCTGGGGGATCCAGTCCTCCCAAGCTAGAAGGACGCTCGGAAAGCCAGATGGCCTCCGTGGCATCATTTAAACGTGTGCTATCCTGCAGTAGGGAGCCACGCTGTGCTTGGGAATGGGGCATCAACCTTCTCAGAATAATGGAGACAGGCTCTGAGTCTGCATCTTTTTAACAGTCTGGCTGGAGCCCGGGACCCCTAATAAATAAATTAACTCAAAATTGTGCCCGTGGCAGGAGCTGCAATCTTTGGTGCGACCCACATCTTCCCACTTTTCCCACTGCGGCCTAATTTTACCCAGGCTGAGAAACATACAAGTCACACACAACACAGCAATGGAAGGCACCTTTCTAGAGCACTGGTCTCCGACTGGGCCAACTGGAATTGACACACTCTCAGCTGACCTAGGAGTCAGAGGTCATCCATCGACCTCGCCACACTTTCCCCCCCTCCCCCTCCCCCCTGAGCCCCCAGAAAGGTGAGTAGCTACAGACCCTGGGATAGCCCCAGGAATAGATGGGGCCATCAGCTGACACATCTCTCCCTCCAGGAGTAATCAGCTTGCCCCAGGCCGTGGGGGGAACAGCTTAAAGCATTTCCCCCATTCATCCGAGAAGGCTGACGCCACCACTGAAGTCGCAAGGCAGAGCCTGAGTGCAGGAAGGCACAGGAGTCAACACTGCCATACGGGCCGCCTGGCTTTCCGAGCACGTAACCACGTTTCCAGCCTGGAAGGCCTGTTACGCTCGGATTGAATTCCCAACACGGGGAAATGTGACTTTTCATAATTTGAACAAGTCTCTTAAAGAACCTTACCTCCAGCGGAAGCACCACACACACACACACACACACACACACACACGCTGTTTCTCTCTCTCTGCCCGGTGGGTGTGAATCCTAATTGAGAGCTCAGTTTGGAGAGGTACTTCGACGAATCCCTCGGGCTCCCATCCAAACCTCTGTACCCCGGGAGATGAGACAATTAAGAAGGAAGTACACCGTGGAGCCGTCAGGATGGGGGAAGAGGAGGAGAGGCTGGCACCCGGGTAGGAGCTGGGGCTCTACTCCGGATGTTGGCTCTGCAGCCTGGCAAGGCACGGACTGCCGTTCACTGCCGATAATCATTTTAATGGCAGTGTGACCAGAGAACAAGGTTTGTGCCATATTAATTCTTCGAAATGTGTTGAGACTTCTTTGTGGGCAATTTCCCCCCAGTGTCCCCCCCCCAATTCTTGTGCCACTGGTCAGATCTCTGCTCTGTGTCTAGTTCAATTCCAAGTTAACGGGGCAGAAAGTCAGGATGGAGTCTCGCTGAGACCCAAGGCCGTGAAAATGCAGACAGGAAGCTGGGGTTCAGATGGGATTCCCGGGGACCTCAGAAAAGTAGGATTGGGACAGAAGGTGAGCATGAGGCTTTTCACCTGGAACAGAAAGAGATAAGCATGCTCCCTATCAAGATGAGGGTGAGGGCAGGGTCCTTTAAGGCTCCGAAGGATCCCCTCTAAGCTGAGACTGGAGTGATGTCTGTGACCCTCTATGACCTTGCCACCAGGATCTCGCTTCCCAGGCTCCTTGCTTCCTGTCATACCTCTGCCCAGCCTATACCCACACCTGCAAGCGCCCACACCCTGTGCCTCTTTCCAATTTGGTTATTTTTATAACTTTCATTTGTTCTGCTGATAGCTTTTATTTATTAGAAAAGCTATCTTAACACCCCAAACCCAACTAATCCAATTAAAAGTGGGCAGAAGATGTTCGCAGACATTTCTCTGAAGAAGACCTACAGGGGCACCTGGGTGTCTCAGTCGGTTGAGCGTCCGACTTCAGCTCAGGTCATGATCTCACACTCCGTGAGTTCGAGCCCCGTGTCGGGCTCTGTGCTGACAGCTCAGAGCCTGAGGCCTGCTTCGGATTCTGTGTCTCCCCCTCTCTCTGCCCCTTCCCTGCTCATGCTCTGTCTCTCCCTGTCTCAAAAATAAATAAAAACATTTTAAAAAATTAAAAAAAAAAGAAGACCTACAGACGGCCAACAGCCACATGAAAAGATGCTTAACATCACTGATCATCGGGGCAATGCAAATCAAAACCACGGCGAGGGATCACCTCACCCCTGTCAGAATGGCCAAAATCACAGACACAAACAAAGGTTGGCGAGGATGTGGAGAAAAAGGACCCCTCTTGCACTGTGGGCGGGAATGCAAACTGGTGCGGCCACCTTGGAAAACGGAAACTTAAAAATCCTCAGAAACTTAAAAATCAACTACCCTACGATCCAGGAATCGCACTACTGGGTATTTACCCAAAGAATACGAAAACGTTAATTTGAAAGGATACATGTATTCATAGCAGCATTATCTGTAACCGCCAAATTATCGAAGCGGCCCGAGTGTCCATCGACTGATAAATGGGTAAAGAAGAAGTGGCATATATACACAGTGGACTATTCCTCAGCCATAAAAAAAGAATGAAATCTTGCCATTTGCAATGACACGGATGGTGCTAGAGAGTATCATGCAAAGCGAAGTCAGTCCGGCAGATTTCACTCATCTGTGGAACTGAAAAACCAAAACAAATGAGCAAAGGGGGGGGGGGAGGAAGAGACGCACACAAACCAAAAGACAGATGCTGAAATATGGGGAACAAACTGGCGAGTGCCGGAGGGCAGGGGGGTGGGGGGATGGGGGAAACAGGTGATGGGGATCTAGAGCACACTTGCCATGACGAACACGGAGTAATGTATGGAATTGTGGAATCACTATATGGTACACCTGAAACTAACCTACCACCGTATGCTAACTATCCTGAGATTAAAACAAAAACTTGTGGGGCGCCTGGGTGGCTCAGTCGGCTAAGCGGCCGACTTCGGCTCAGGTCATGATCTCACGGTCTGTGGGTTCGAGCCCCGCGTCGGGCTCTGTGCTGACCGCTGGGAGCCTGGAGCCTGCTTGGGCTTCTGTGTCTCCCTCTCTCTCTGCCCCTCCCCTGTTCACGCTCGCTCTCTCTCTCTCTCTCTCTCTCTCTCGGCCTCTCAAAAATAAATAAACGTTAAAAATAATAATAAACAAACAAATAAATAGGCGTATCAAGTCTGTAACTTATAGGAGCAAAATCTCCTCAAAGAGGAACCTACCTAGTACAGCGAGGACTAGGTATGTTCACTGCAGAAACTTTAGAATATGTAAATACGCTTGAAGCAAACCAAAATTTAGGTCACCGGCAATGTCTTCCACCAGAATGTTGGTGTGCTTCCTTCTGGGCTTTCTTCTCCCCCTTAACGAGGCATGGTCAGCTCTACGGGCTCTCCCCACTGGCTAGACCGCAGCTGACTCACGCCACTGCTTCCTTCCCTCACTGCCCAGCTCATGCCCACACCTCCTGCAGGTCAGCAGCTGGCTTCTGCTTCATCCTATTAAGAGGGGTGTGACAGGCAAAGGTCTAGGGTGGGAAACTCAGCAGCCCCGGGTTTTGCAGCACCTAATTTGCTGTGCGACCCCGACCTTCCCCAGGGTCCTCGAGAGAGTGGAGAGGGTTGCACTCCATGGTCTGATCGTTGATTGTTGTGGCTGCAACGCATGCCATCCCCCACAGAGACAAAGCCCAAGAGGGACCAGGGGCCGATGCAGCCCACACAGGGGTGTGTAAGGAGGGCACCGCCTCTGAAGGTTAGGTTAAGGCACCCTGTTTCTTCCCAAAGCAATCGCAAAGAAGATGTCTCTCCCTGCTGCCCAGGCTTTGCAACAGAGGCTGGGATGGGGACAGAGAGGCTGCAGCCAGACAGGCAGCTGTGGGTTCCAGAGAGGTGACAATGCCAAGGTTGCAAAGGCAGCTTTGGGGAACAGGACGCTATGGGCCTCCTGCAGGGGCTCAACAGCCCGGGCCCATGTGGCCACCCGGGGCACCCCTGGCCTGCGGCAGCTCGAGACTTGAGTGGAGATGGTAGGAAGCAACCTGTCTTCCGAGAAAGGAGAGAAGCCCCGACACTGAACTTGAGAGGCCTTGCCTATCACCTGCTGGCTAACTTTGCATCCTCGAATCAGTCGTTGCCTTTGTGAAGCGATGCCCATTTCTGGGCACAAACACAGTGCACACCCTTACAGCCTGCGTGCCTGGTTCTAAGCGATGTCCATCTGGTACCTCATTTGACTCTGACAATCCTACCGGGTAGGCAGAGGACTGAGTCCACGGAATGCCAATCTGCAGGTCAAGAGTGGTCAACGCCTGGCCATTTCACGTGGTCGGTTCAAAGTATTACGTCCGCTTGACGCGTGAGGGGACTGGGCCCAGCTTGGACGCGTCACTGGCCACGATGACAAACTGGAGCCCACTCTGCAGACACGTCCCAGGGTCACCTCCCCTAAGTCTTGGAGAGCTGGGCCAGGCGGTTTTGGTGGCAACAAGGAGATGCTGACACTGGAGAGGAAGCAAGCATCCTGCCCCTCCTCACGGGAGCCAGCCGGTCGTCCCTCCCACCATGAGATGCATCCGGGTGTCCCCGCAGATGCGGCCCCCGGAGGACCTGAGACAAGGAGTTCCGTCTACCGAAAGCTGCAGGGCACCCCAGGGCCCCAGGCCACCTGCTGCACCCCGCTGCGCCTGCCCCCCCCCCCCGTAGGTTACCTCTCCGTGTCACTGTCGCTGGATGCCAGCTCCTCCAAGGCTGCCTGCAGGTCGGCAATCCGCCGGATGGACGTCTCCAGGTCTGTCTGGAGGGTCTGTCTCACTGCCGAGAGGTCCTCCACGTGCTTCTCCTGGAGGCAGAGACCACAAGCACACGTTGGCCTTGGGCAAGAACCCACACACCTGCCAGAGCTTCTGGGGAGGAGACACATGCTGGGCTCAGTCAAGTGTTCACTGAGCACCTAGTACATGGTGGGCACCCCTTGAGGCACGCTCTCTGCACAGATGGGCTTGTGGACCCTCAGAGAGATGCTTTGAATTTTATAGAGGGCAGGGGCGTTTGGGGGGCCACCGGGGCGTGGCCCATGGACAGCGCTCACTCATCCATGCTGGGGTTCTGAGCCCAGCGTGTCTGACCCCAGAGCCACGCTCGGAACCTGCATCACCCACTTTGCACCAGGCACTACACCCTGGATGGATGAGCAAATGTATGAGCCAATTAATGTTTCCCAGACCAGTCACCGAAGCTGGTTCAGGAAGCTGAGTCTGCCTCAGGGTTGGATCTGGAGTGGGAGATGGGGGTCGGCTGGGGAGCAGACAAGAATGGTTCGCGGGGCGCCTGGGTGGCTCAGGCGGTTAAGCGTCCAACTCTTGATCTCGGCTCAGGTCATGATCTCACGGTTCGTGAGGTCCAGCCCCAGGTCAGGCTCTGTGCTGCCAGGGCAGAGCCTGCTTGGGGTTCTCTCACTCTCTCTGCCCCTACCCCACTCGAGTGTGCTCTCTCTCTCTCTCAAAATAAATACACTTTTTAAAAAAGAACGGTTCCCTTTCCACTCTGCCATGCCGTCCTCAGAGGGTGCAAAGACAAAAATTGGCAAGCCAACAGGTCTCATCCCAGAGCACCCCACTGCCGTTTACTAAGATCCTTCTGTGCCTGGCACTGTGCTGAGCGTCTTACCCTCAGGACCTCCCTCCCTGCTCAGAAGCCTGGCGGATGGCTATCATTGCTCCCATTTCGCAGATGAGAAACTGAGGCCCGGGGAAGCAAAGGCTTAATGGCAGTGCTGGAACTCCAGCTCCGCGCATCTGCCTCTCCTCTGTGGGCTCATCTCTTCCCCCTCCGACCCTGCCCTAATCGGATTCTGTCCAGACTCGGGAAAACCTCTGACTTCCATTGGCAACAGGTTTCACCCACAGATTTCACCCACCCCTACCCTTTAATTGCAGTGATTAGCAACTGAGGGTGATTTTGCGCTCCCCCCAGGGGACACTCAGTGAGCAATGCCTAGAGACATTTTTGGCTGTCACACCTTGGTGTGTGTGTGTGTGTGTGTGTGTGTGTCACTGGCACCTTGCAGGGATAATGCCCAACATCCTATAATGCACAGGACAGCTCCCTCCGCAGAGCATTACCTTGCCCGAATGTCCACAGTGTCCCTGAGAAACCTCGGGTTAAATCCAGAATCTCACCGGCCAGCAGGTAAGCCCAGGGGGAATCAATCAAAGGCAGAGGGAGGTCTGTAGGGGAGGATGCTTCGAGCTGTGGTGTTGAGGATGGGGAGAAGCTGAAAGCAGCCTCATCAGCCAACAACTGGGGATCGGTAGGGGGGTCACTGTGTACCACTTTGGCGCTCTTAGACATTCCCGTTGGAAATAAGGGCTGTGGCAGCATGGAATGCTTCTGCAGAATGAAGGCACGCAAACGGGATAGAACGGAGGAATATTGTGTCCCTAGCAGTCTGCAAATAACGCGCGCGCAGTTGGAAAAACACTTAGGAAGTTGGTAGTATTTATAAGATGAGGATGAAAGGAGTGGGTATTATAGATAAAATGTTTCTTTTAAGCTGTTCTAATATTATTTAAGGATTATTTGCCGACTTTAAGAAATTTTTTCACATTAACGTTTGTTTATTTTTGAGACATTAAGAGTGTGAGCAGGGGAGGGGCAGAGAGGGGGAGACAGCAAATCCCAAGCAGGCTCCAGGCTCCGAGCTGTCAGCACAGAGCCCGACGCGGAGCTCGAACTCGTGGACCCTGGGATCATGACCTGAGACGAAGTCAGACACCTAACTGACTGAGCCACCCAGGTGTCCCTTGTCGACTGTTGTTTTAAGGAACACATCTATACCAACCGCTGAGGGCGTGGAAGGGGGCAAAATATAAAGACTTAGGGTCAGACCTAAGCACGGTCCCCGGCTGCCCATTTAACTCACTAGCTGTGCAACCTCAAACAGTTTACAGCCCCTCTCTGAGCCTGGGATTGTTGCCTTTGTTTCGTAGATGAAGAAATGGAGGCCAGTGAAGGCATCCAGGGCAGTAAGGTACATGGCCTGGATTTAAAGACTGCTCTTGCCCCCGCTCCCAGGCCAATGATCTTTCTGGGGCTACCTGTGCACACCCCCGGCGAAAGTCAGGGAGGAGCAGGGGCTGCTCCCCAATTATGGGGACATGCACAGCTCTCCTTTGCAGAGCGGCTCAGCCATTTCTGCTTATTGTGAGTCTGTGCCTTTCATCCGATTCTGAGGTTTTCCAATTTTAACGAGAGAGAGAGACAGACAGACAGAGAGAGAAAAGGCAAAAACTGAGAAGCCCAAGGGCTGAGCAGAGGAGAAGCGGCATGGAGAGAGGCGGTCGGGGGGGTGACAAGGAGCTGGAAATGCATTGCAGTTGATCGAAGCCGCCAGCTGTGAAATCCCCATCTTGGTGCTGACAAGGTGAGAGACAGTCCGAGGCAGGGCACCCCCCTCCCCCACCGGGCAGGAGGCCAGTGGGCTGTCAGAGGAAATAACACACAGCGTGGGATGGCTGAGGAGGTACCTGCCTCTGGACGCCCACACGTCAGCTCCTAACGGCACCCAGAGAACTGGCTGGGCGCGAAGTCCCTGTGGCTTCCGAGCTCAGCCCCTTCCTGGGGGCGACAGAATCGACCACCTTCTCCCAGGCGACGGGGCACCCGTGTCTTTGTAAGACACGGAGAGGCTGCGCAAGGGCCGCGGCTGGGCCGTTTTAGGCATGTGGTGAATGTTTATTTGGGAGATTGGGAAAGTGAGGCGGGAGCAGTGGAATGGCCATGCAGCCGGGAGAGGACAAAGCCAAGATGGGCGGCCAGGTCTTGGGTTTCTCAGGAACAGCTCTTTATGCCTCATGAGCCTCAGGGATGAGAAGGGAGCCCAGAGGTCCCCTCCCAGCTGTGCCTGGGTCAGCTGTGCCCATGCAATGTCACACGGAACCCTCCCGGAGCCTCCTGGCGGGCAGAGGATGGGGCCACCAGGGACAGGCACTGTCATCTCAGGGGTGGGTGACTCTGGGCTGGGACTAAGCAGGGGGGCAGAGGAGAGGAGGCGCTGAGACGAAGCAAATCTGTAATATCATGAAAGACAAAGTGGCCTCTGGACCCAGGGTGCCGGGGTTCAAATCCCAGCTCTGCCATTCACTGGCTGTGTGACTCAACCTCTCTGATCTCCAGAGAGGAAAGGCTTGGCCAACGCTGGCACTGCTATCATTTAATTCTTAGAGGAGAACGAGGAGTGACCGGAGTGGGGGGGAGCATTGCTGAGGTTTGCCAAGGTCACGGGCGAGCAAGGACTCTGGCTCCAAGGCATTTTCAGTGCCCTGCAGAGGAAGGATGTGGGTGAAAAGCAAGGGCAGCGGAGGGGATGATGTAACCAGACAGAGCGAGGAGAGCTGTGAGCAAAACCATCCATAGGGATGCCTGGGGTGGCTCAGTCCATTAAGTGTCCGACTTTCTGCTCAGGTCATGACCTCACAGTTTCATGGGTTCGGGCCCCGCGTCGGGCTCTGCACCAGCAGCGTGGATCTTGCTTGGGGTTCTCTCTCCCTCTCTCTCCCTGCCCCTCCCCTGCTTGCGCCGCCTCTGTCTCTCTCCAATAATAAAACAACAACAACGAAAGAAAACCCTCCGTAGATAAGGGTATCTGTGGACCAAGGACGGGGCCCGGGGGAGTCACATCAGACTCAGCGGGAACACCCCAAGGAGATGGTTTGGGGAAGTCTAGAGTATGTGCCATCAGTAATCAGCAAACCTTTCCTGCTTCAACTTGGAAGACAAATAGCGTCTGCTGATTGCGGAGACCAACTCATTAGGAGAATGGATGCGGTGCCCCAAACAGCGTCCCTGGGGCAGACAAAACAATGCCCCCGCGGGAGACCCCTCGGGAGACACACAGGGGACACGCAAGAAGGGGGCACAGGGGAGGCACCTTCTCTCGCTTCTGGGAGCCTGGGACCTTCTTCCATTCTCCACAACATCTGACTAACAGTGCTTGGGATTGGACTGGGACCACCACGTGCACATGGGGTTGCGTTTGGAGGCCAAGCGTGAAGCCGGTCTTCTCTGTTTTCATCTCTCTTTGGAGGCTTGAAGCGTGAAGAAGTTGGGGGAGGAATTAGGATATGGAACTATTCAGATACTTAGACGTATACGGCAGAAACCCACTAGCAAATATGCCCACGTTCATCTATGGCTGCAATCGAGCCATATACACACTGTAATAACACACAACATAGATATTATATACATGTATGATATATTCATTACATGTATGTATATGTATGTTTATATATCTGTCATTCATTCAATAAACATTTATCGAGTACCTACGGTGTGCCAGCCCTGATCTACGCACAAGCGATGCAGGCTAAGTCCTGACTTCTACGGAGTTCAACATTCTCGCAGGGACCTCATCTATCTGTATTGCTGGTGTTCAGAACATAGCAGGCGCTCAGTGTATGTTTGGGAATCGCATGAATGGTGTTATAGCATGACTCTAAGTGGTGAATGAAGGGGGGGGCCTGGGAATTCATTATGCATACGTACTTCCACGCACACAGAGATAAATACAGTACTGTGTGTATGTGCTGACCTCCCCAGCATCGCTTAAGAGAATCATTAACCCTTGTTATACTTCCAGGCTACTCCCCCTGGAACATGCCACACAGAGCTGCCCGTGTGGGAGGTCGTTCATACGATAATTAGTAGCTGCAATTAAAATCATCTCCTCCTGTGACATTCCACTGGAGGCTAATATTTAAAACCGTTGTTTGTTTTCTCTGCCCAGGGCATCTTTAGCAGACGGCCTCCTGTCTGCAAATGCGCAGGACTCACGCATCAGTTTCTGCAGCTCGAGAGGTTGCCTCTACATCCTTTCAAGGTATCCCACTGCAAAGTTCATTTCTCCTAGTTTATATTGTAGATCAGGCCATCTCAAAACACCTCCTGAACATAATGAAAACTCACTTTGTTTTCTTCTGATGCGCTAAAGACAAATAGAAATGTTATGTTACAGAGCCTGCCTCCTCCCCCCCAAAAAAATTACACACAAATATATATGCTATTACAAATACATATAAATACGCATGAACACACGTGTACGTGCGTATATTCAGATGCACCTGCATGAACATTTCCAGTCTGACACATAGCACATACTTAATAAATATTTGTTTAATTCATTACTATGTGAGTATATTTATTTCTATTTTCTCACATGGGCAGGTCCCCTGCTAAATGTATGAAATGCCTCATCTCCCATAATTTTTATGAGAACCCTCAAAGTCAAGTGCGACACAAGCACATAAGAAGTAACTTGAGGACATGACGACAAAGTAATGGCAGAGTTATTATCTCAAGTGGTGAGAGGTCAGGTGACTTTTGTTTTCCTTTCTATACTTCTCCAGACTTTCTGCAAAGAATATGGATGAGTTTTCTTATCAGAAAGTTAAAAACTATATAAGATTTTATTTCTGTCTATGCTGTGAGGAACAATCCGCCGGACCACCCGCTCAGTGCCTCCCACGCTGGCCTCATTATCCCCATTTGACAGATGAGCAGACTGAGCCCCAGAAAGGTGAAATCATCCGCCCAAGGTCGTGCACCCAAGACACAGTGATCTACAGCTGGACCCCGGTGTCCTGACCCCAGCCCATGGCTTTTGTCCCCTTTGCTCCTGCTTTACCCAAGGATATTTGTGTCTCCAGAGGTGGGGGGAGTCTTCTCTGAAAGAAGTGATGAGATGATGGGGAATTTCCATTGTTTCATTCAAATTGTCCCAGGGTCCCTTGCCTGGGAGAAATGAGGCTGCGAGGCAAAATAAAAGCCCTGTCAACGGTGTCCTGGCTAGAGTTCCAGGGTCATATTGGCAATAGAACAAGCATTAGCATGGAGCTTTGAGTCTCATTGTGGGAAAGGAAAGTCTTGGGGTACCCAGTAGAAACCCCCAAAGGAAGCACCAGATTCTCTTACTTAGCGCCCAACCTCCAGCAACAAGAGGGGTTAAGGATAAGGTGGTCATCACTATGCAAAGTCCCTTTCTTCACAATCTTCCTGCAAATTAATTATTTGATTCTGTGTTTATCATGTGGTAATAGACACAGAGAGACTCATCAAAGACCCCGAAGTCACACAGCTAGAAAGTGACACACAGATTCAAGCTCAGGGCTGCCTGTTTCCAAAGGGTCAGTAAATACCTAACAACTCCTCCCACCCTTTTCTGCACCTGCAGCAGGCATGTCCAATCGATCCCTGCATACACCCAGGCAATCTAGGGCCAGAGTTCCCTCTATGAACCACCAAGCTAAGCACTTCATCCAGTGGCCCATCTACGAGCGTCAGCCGGAACTCCCAATCGTGTCACACCCTAAAAGACCTCCATCTTCCTGGAAATGCATCCTGAATCCTCAAAGAAGATACTAATATTAGTTGGTTGGTTGGCAGGCGAGAGGGCCAGGTCTCCTTGAAAACTGGCAAGTGCTCTGTGGAATTGGGAGACCCCGGTCGGGGGCGGTGGGGGGCTAACAACAATATGGGAACAGCAGGAGAAATGAAACGCTTATGTGAATTTTGAAGAATTCTTAATCCTTCCTTCCTTCCAGTCCCTCATCTGGCAAAATGCAAGTATGATTTCCAGACAAAAGATCATGGCAAGAAACAAATGAAATAATGTATGGTGGTGTACATCTGGTCTACCTAATATGTGGGCACACACTTGATACGTAACAAAATGTCCTTCTTTCTATGAAAAGACTCAGAAAGTATGAAGCCTGCAGGTATCACATAGCAAGGACAG
Organism: Lynx rufus; assembly: GCF_022079265.1. Lineage (NCBI taxonomy): Eukaryota > Metazoa > Chordata > Mammalia > Carnivora > Felidae > Lynx > Lynx rufus. The sequence goes on from NW_025814839.1 coordinate 21,142,541, forward strand.
CCTCATTTTTCAGAAAATGTAGTTTTATAAGCCTGTTGCTTTTTTGTTGTTGTTGAAACTGGAAGGATTTAATACAGTGCCTCAAAGGAGCCTTTATCAGTTGAGAAAATAGAAATAGCTCTAGATCATTCAAACAAAAGAATTTAATACAGGGAATTGGTTATTCAGATGACAGAAAAAGGTGAGAAGCCAGGATAGATTAGCAATGGCAGGAAGGCACTGCCGACCTAGAGCTCGAAGGACAAATCAGAATGTTGGGCCATCCAATGGGAGGCTGCCTGGTGGATGGGAGGCCATCCAATGGGAGGCTGTCTCAGCTGCTGCCGGGGATGCACCCCCAAGGTAGTGCAAGAGAGGGAGAAATATCCTGGCTTCTCTCCCTCTCCTGCTCATTGTCCATTGCCGCCTTTCATTGGTTGACCAATGAAAGGCAAGGAAATGAGAAAATAGAGTTTCCTACAATTTATTTTTATTTTTTTAATGTTTATTTTTGAGAGAGACAGAGACAGAAACAGAGAGACAGAGCATGAGCAGGGGAGGGGCAGAGAGAGGGGGAGAGACAGAATCCGGAGCAGGCTCCAGGCTCTGAGCCATCAGCACAAAGCCCACCATGGGGTTTGAACTCAAGGACCTCGAGATCATGACCTGAGCCGAAGTCGGACGCTTAACCAACTGAGCCCCCCAGGTGCCCCTAGTTTCCTACAACGTAAAGTCGAGAAGAGAAGGAGCGGGAATGTATCTGAGAGGAAAAGAGGAGAATCACGGGCACAGAGCACAGACATATCCAGGCTCAACCCAGGCTTCATTATGAAAGACAGGGTGTTCTCAGTTTGTAGAAAGTCATCCAACTGTATGTTTGCAAGATCTGCACACTTTCCTCTCTTTCTCTCTCTCTCTCTCTGCATCCATACCTATATTTATAAATATTTATATTTTATATAGATGTAAATATATAGTAGATAGATAAGTAGATGCATGTGTATATATATGTAAATATATATATATATATATATATATATATATATATATATTTCAAGGAAAAAGTCCTAAGAAATCCAGAATTCCAATTTTCAAGTGTTACAGAACCAAATGTTGGATTACAACCCCCTAATCTGTATTAGTTATTTATTGTTACATTAACAGGTTGCCTCAATACCTAGTGTTTTGAAATATGAAAGATCATTCACTATCTCTCAGTGTCTCCTGTGGGTCAGGAATTCAGGAGTGGCTTATCTGACTCAGAGTCTATAGCAGAATGAATAACAGCCTCCAAAGACGTCCACATCCTAATCCCTGCTACATGTGACTATGTTAACTTAGATGGCAAGAGGAATTTTGCAGGTGTGATTAAATTAAGGATCTTGAGATGGGGAGGTTATCCTGGAGTATCCGGGTGATCCCTGGATGTCATCAGAAGGGTCCTCATAAGAAGAAGGCGGGAGGGTCAGTGGGGAAGAAGGCAATAAAGTGATGGTGGCATCATACCGGAGTGAGGCAGCCAGGAGCCAAGAATTTCTGGCTGCTTCCACAAGCTGAGAGAGGCAAGGCATGAGTTGTTCTGGGGGCCTCCAGAAGGAACCAGTCCTGTTTGCACCTTGATTTTAACCCCTTAAGACTTATTTTAAACGTCTGACCTCCAAGTCAGTAAGAGGATAAATTGCATTATCCTAAGCTGCTAAATTCGGGGTAATTTATGGCAGCCGCAAAAGAAAACTAATCCAGAACCTGTATTCGTGAAGATGTCAGCCAGGGCATGGTTGTCCAAAGGCTTGACTGAAGCTGGAGGGTCCCTTCCAAGAAGGGCTCACTGACATGGCTGTTGGCTGGAGCCTTCGGTTCTCTGCCACAAGGGACTTCACTGAGCTGCTTGAATGTCCTCAAGACGTGGTGGTTGGGGGTCCCAGGGCACATGATCCAAGACAGAGGAAGGCAAATGCCAAATGCCTTGGATAACCTAACCTTGGGAGTGACAAGGTGTCATCACTACTGACCATCTCTTGATCACACAGACCAACTCTGGCACAATATGGGAGGAGGCTACGTGGGGGTGTGAATGCCAGAGGTTGGGATCATGGGGCACCATCTTGGAAGTTGACCAACACGGTAACACTAGACGTTCTTCACATATAAGCTCGATCTCAATGGACTCCACCACCCACAAAGGAAAACACCATAGCCATCCTGCACTTCTTCTCATTTCTAGAAACATATCTGTTTATAGGTTGAATTATGCCCCCCCGACCCCAAAATAGGTTGAAATCCTAATCCCCGGTACCTCAGAATACAGCTGTGTTTGGAGACAGGGTCTGTACAGAGGTAATCAAGTTAACATGAGCTGACCCACATCCAGTATGACCAGTGTCCTTATAAGAAGAGAGACATTTGGAAAGGGACAGACACACACAGAGGGGAGATGATGTGAAGACACACAGGGAGGGCTCCATGTGTCAACAGGAGATCCCAGGGATGCATCTGCAAGCCAAGGAACATAAAAGACGGCCAGCAAACCACCAGAAGCTAGGAGAGAAGCACGGAGCACTTCCCTCTCTAGCCCCTATAGAGGGAGCACAGCTCTGCCGACACCATGATTTCAGGCTTCTGGCCTCCAGACCTTGAGACATTTCTGTTTGTCCAAGCCACTCAGTCTGTAGCACTTTGCTACAGCAGCCCTAGCATACTTGTATAATGCCCTGTGATCCTTTATTTGTCTTTTAAACACCACTTCTTCTCTTTTCTGGTTCCCACAGGGCTCCCTATAGAGAATTTAGAAAATAAAGTGGCAAAAAAACCCTTTAAAAATGTCTGTTACTTGGGGACAACCCCTCTTAAGGACTAAGATAGTGTCTTTCCATCCTGTGTTCATTTCTGCACGTGTGTATAGATACTTGGGTAAAATGGTTTTATGTGAAAGGCAGAATGGAGTTAGCCATGCAGACAAGCAGGGAGCCTTGGAACCCCCACCCCGCCCCTCCAGCTTGCCCCACCAGGATTCCCCGTCACCTCGAGACAGAAGGGCTTGGGATTCCAGGCACCTGCTTGCAGCCCTCCTTCTCCCTGCTCATTTTCCTAACTGATTGTTTCAAAATGCCCCCAGCTACTGCCTGAAGGCCTTTATAGAATTCTGGAAAATGACAGCTTGGGCTGTTAAACATCTAGATGATGAGGACCTGGCCTGCAAAAGGTCTAAGCTGTGTGTGCGATATGCATGCACACGTCACAGATGCATCTGTGGACACACGCAGCATCTGCCAGGCCCCAAAGCTGAGGCTCTGAGCAGGAGGACACCTGGCCAAGGTTGCTGAACCACCCCCTGGGTGGCCGAGGTAGAGCTAGAACCTAGGTCCTCTCTCTGTTAGACAGTGAGCTCCCCCCGGGGCGTTGGGATGGGTTAAGCGTCTGACGTCGGCTCAGGTCATGATTTTATGGTTCGTGGGTTCGAGCCCCAAGTCGGGCTCTGTGCTGACGTCTCAGAGCCTGGAGCCTGCTTCAGATTCTGTGTCTCCCTCTCTCTCTGCCCCTCCCCCACTCACGCTCTGTCTCTCTCTCTCTCAAAAATAAATGACCATTGGGGCACCTGGGTGGCTCAGTCGGTTGAGCATCTGACTTCAGCTCAGGTCACGACCTCATGGTTCGTGAGTTCAAGCCCCACATCGGGCTCACTGCTGTCAGTGCAGAACCCTCTTCCAGTCGGATCCTCTCTGCCCCTCCCCCACTTGTGGTCTCTCAAAAATAAATAAGACATTTTAAATTAAATAAATAAATAAATAAATAAATAAATAAACATTTTTTTTTCAACGTTTATTTATTTTTGGGACAGAGAGAGACAGAGCATGAACGGGGGAGGGGCAGAGAGAGAGGGAGACACAGAATCGGAAACAGGCTCCAGGCTCTGAGCCACCAGCCCAGAGCCTGACGCGGGGCTCGAACTTACGGACCGCGAGATCGTGACCTGGCTGAAGTCGGACGCTTAACCGACTGCGCCACCCAGGCGTCCCTAAACATTTTTAAAAAAAGGAAGTTAGCTCCTCCCTCTACATTTTCTGTTTCCCCCACTTTGGACTATGAGCCATTTTTGCCTAAACACTGGGCCCCACCCCTGGGTGATAATGGTGCCACGGACTGGGGTTCCAATGGTGAGGAGGGGGCTTTGTACTGGATTCTGGAGGGTCCCAAGTTTCTCTGGATGGGTGGGGGGTGGTGGAGGGCATAGACTCCTTTCCCCGGCACCAGACCCTCACAAAAGACCAGTGGGGAGGGGACAGCCAGGAGGGAGGTGATCAGGCTTCGTGAGTCTTTGAATCACAAGCTTTGAGAATTAAATTAAATTAAATTAAATTAAATTAAATTAAATTAATTATTAATTTAATTAATTAAATTTAATTTAATATAGAACAGAGTAGTATAAAATAAAATAAAATAAAATAAAATAAACCCAACTCTCTAAAAATTCCTTACAGCTCTAGCTACTCAGAGCTCACAGCCTTCTCAGCCCTAACACTGGCCCCAGGCTGTGACTTCTGATGCAGCATCTTCAGAAAGGGGCAAAGAAGGACTGTGGGTGGAGTCCAGCCCTCCCAAGGGGACACCTGCAGGCTGTCACAAAGCCCCGCCAGCCACAGACAGCCATCCTGACCGGGAGTGAACTTCCAAACACCCCATTCCTGACTCCCCAGAGTCGCCCACCCAGTTGCTTCCTGCAAAAAAAAAAAAAAAAAAAGAAGAAGAAGAAGGAAGGCATTTCATTTTTCTACTCAGATGCAAATATGACGTATCTGTGCCACCCAATTTCTCCTGACAGAGGAATAATTATATCAACATAATTAAGTCTCAAATGCAAAAATTATCTGTACCACATATACTGACACTACACTTCCCGCATCAGAGGGCCATTGTTCCAGGCAGTAATTATTGAGTCACCTTTGACATGTCTTATTTCAATTTAAATGGAAATGAAGCTCGTATGTCTTCTCAGCCCACTAGTCCATGTGATTGCAGAAATAGGGAAGCTGGACTTTGAAACTTCTCAAGTGTCCCCTGGGTCCTGCACCCAAAGAAGGTAACGCGAACACCATTTATTCCACACCCCTCTACCCCCCGCCCCGTCCCTACTCTGGACTTCAAGTGTCTCCTCAGTACAATGGGGCTGGTCTCTTGCATTTTTCTCCTGCCCTCTGTTCATGATCATAGAGGGTCCATCATCATCCCCTAAGGGTGCTCTTGCCGTCTTTAGCTGCTGTCCCTCTCTTCCGCCTAGGCCCCTTTCCATGCTGCATCTCATAAATCGCCCAACGGAGAATCTCTGTAATGTGATCACGTCCTCTCCTGCTTAAGAGGCCCTAGTTCCCCCTCATTTCTCACTGTCCAAACTGTGTGGCTAAGCCTGGCGAGGCTTCACGGTCCCCCACCCACCTTCTGACATTCTTCTCCTTCCAGTGCCCACCCTCTGCACCCCACTCATTGGTAATTCCCATGGTCTTCACCAGCTCCCAAACAGGCTGCGCTCCTTCCTGCCCCTGTGCCTTTGCGCCTACTGTTCCTCTACCTAGAATGCTCTTCCCTGCTGAGTGAACTCCTACTCATCCTTCAAGACCCATTTCGTAGTCATTTTCTCCATGATGCCTTCTTCCACGATGATGCCTTCTCCATTGCGTCCAGTCTGACGCCAGTCCAGTCTTGTCACCCACCTACCTGACCCTCAGTTTCCCTAAACTGTAAAGTGGGAATGACCTCAGCATGGCCGTGCTGTGGGATTGTACAAGAGCCCACAGATGTGGGCTCCTGGGTGGAAGGTGCTTGATATACCGCATACAACACAGCAGGTGCTCCATAAACAGCCCTCTTTCCTGTTCCCGGAGCAACCAGGTGACAGCTTGTAAAGTGTGGCAAGTTGACGGGGGGTCCTCTATTGTGACATTTTCTCACGTTCCCCCCATGTCCCCTGGCCCTCTCATGCTCCTCATTTAGGCAGCTGGGCCACTCAACCCTGCACCCTCCCTGGCTGTACTATTTCAATGCCCCAGATCCTTCCTGTCCCCTCTCCACCAAAACACACTCCCATCTCTCCCAACTTCCTCACTTCCCAGTCACAAGTCATGCAAACGTGTCCAAGAATCGGAGAAAGTCATTATTGCCAATGTGCTAACCCCCACTGTGCCCATGGTCAGGTGAGATCTCGTCCTTGTTAGCATCCTTCTGTGTTCAGAGAGTTCCAGGAGAGGCGTGGTGCAGGACCACAGATACTCCCTAGGAGTCGAGGAATATGCACAGCCAGGGAGAGACAGCGCAGCGGTGAGATTGAGAAAAGGCACCAGACCCAAGCCCCGGATACGGGGCCCGCCCCTGCCCCGACTCCCCAGCACCAGGGACACATGCGAGAGTCTGCCCTCTCAGCTCCACGTTAGCCATCCATTCTCTCCCTGTCTGCAAAGCCCAGGTCACGTCCACGTGCTTTGTAAACTGTGAAGAGCTGAATGCGTACAAGACCATTGTCATATGGCTGCGTCCCTCTCCAGAGATCCACTTTGCTTCGGGCACACACAGTCGTCTTATCATGACTGAAGCCCCAGCCGGCGGTCCCAACAAGCCAAAGAACCATCAGGAATGAGCTTGAGTGAACGGAAACAAACCCTCCCAGGTCCATCGACCTTCGTTAATAGTCTTGTGTTACTAGATACGTCCCCCCGCCGGAAGTGATCAGCCCGGACGTGGACCGGAGCTGTGGGTCCTGGCAATCAATGCCGGATCCCAGCTTTTCTTGTGCTTGGACCGCGGTCAATGCCGTCTGGCTGAGAAATGGGTGGAGATAGGAGCTGTTGTCAGAGAAAACAGCGCGTGCGACATTAACAGCCAAAGACGCCGATAAACAGCGTGCGGCCAGGCGTGATAATGACCGGAGATTAAGACAATGATTTCTGGACCTGATTGACTTCCATCTGCTGAGGCGAGAGGATGTTCCAGAGACACAAACACCCTGGCTTCATCTCGAAGCAGTGGAAAGTTCCACTTATTGACTGGGAAATGGGCTTTTGTCAGTAGTTATGACTGTCATTTTTATTCATGCTACTTTTTTTGTGGGAGCATAGTTTCAAATGCTCACTAACTCCTCTAATTCAAGAGCACTATGTGGCCTCCAGACAGGGGTTCTGGGTGGATTTTTATTTTCTGGATGGAAGGAGACTCTGTTAGAAAGGAAGATTTCTCAATTTCAGTGTTACTGACATTATCGACACTATTGATGTATTGACATCGATTGACATTGACAGGGGAGGGAGATCATTTTTTTAAGTTTATTTATTTTGAGAGAGAGAGAGAGACAGAGACACTGAATGGGAAAGGAGAGAGAGGGAGAGAGAGAATCCCAAGCAGGCTCTGTACTAACAGCCTGCCGACAGCACAGAGCCTGACACAGGGCTTGAACTCAGGAACCGTGAGATCATGACCTGATCAGCCAAAATCAAGAGTCGGACAGTTCACTGACTAAGCCACCCAGGTGCCCTGGGGAGGGAGATTATTCTTTGCTGGGGGTGCCGGGAAGCTGGCTGTTCTATGCATTTCAGGATCATTAGCAGTGTCCTTGACCTCGACCCAGTAGATAACCAGCAGCACGCCTGCCCCCACATTGTGCCCATCAGTGATGTCTCCAGATGTTGCAAAATATTCCCTGAGTGGCAAAATCCAATGCGGTCGAAAGCCAAGCTAAAGGCAGAAGGGGGGGCAGTAGACAGAGACTCTGGATCAGACAGATGCGAATTTGAATCCTGAACTGGTAAACCACTTCCTGCTGTGTGACCTCATCTTAAAAGAAATCAGCTTTCCCCTTCCATGGCTTCAGGGGGTCTGGAATAAGGAGAGAGCATGATACAGTGCCAGCCACTCCCAGGGAGGCCCCTGGGCCAGCGGCATCACCTGGTTCCTGGTTAGGAATGCAGATTCTCAGGCCCTGCCCCAGATGTGCTGACGTAGGCTCTGCATCTTAACAATACCCCGAGGTGATCCACATGCATCGTGATGTTCCTTCACGAAATAGCAACATCTTGATTGGGCGCGAAGGTTTCGAAGTCCAAGAGACCAATTCCATGTCCCGGCGCTAATCTTTCCTACTTATTTAGCCTTGGGCAAGTCACTTCGTCTTTTTAAACGCTTTTTTAAAAAAAATTGTGTAAAATAGAGGGGAAAAAAAAATATTACCTGGCTCATGAGGTTGGAAGTGCCGATTTCATGAGACAAATTGTGGGAAGTGTGGAAAGCACTTTGCACTGTGTCAGCCACGTAGCAGACAGGCAGTAAATGTCCCCAGATTGCCCTGTCCTCCTTTGAGATGCCTCCCAGACTGTAACATTAGGAAGCCCAGGCTCCCCGCGGGGGGACACAGAGACGTGGAAGCTCCCTCCATACACTTTTGTGATCTTCCTTTTGATGGAGTCTAAAATTATATCAGCCACTTGGCCACTCGTGGTCCATTTATTCTTTTATTGACTCAGCGGGAAAGAAACGATCGCTAAGCAGTGTGCGATCTCTCTTTTCTCCTCCACATATCAAGGTTGTGGCCCATGCCACCTGGACGAACAGCCTCATCAAATCCACCTCGCTGCTGCCCTCCATCCCACCCTCCCCCCACCCCTGGCTCTTGCCAGCTCTATCCATCCTGCCCTCTCCAGCACTCAGGGTCATCTGGACCTTCTCATTGAGGGGCTTGGCTCAGAGGGGCTGCTGGCCTCAGAGGGGCTGGGGCTGCTGGAAGGCAGACCTCGTTCATTCCCCTCAGGGTAGACACATGGCTTTGACTCCCTCCCAGGGCCGGGGAACATGCTAGCAACAGGCTCCAGAGGCTTCTCCTTCTCCTCACTCCCTCTCTGGAGGCCACATGCTGCCCCGGGGGAGAGACAGTGGTCTGAACTAAGCAACAATTCCTTAAAACGTCTCCACGTTTGGGGCTGCCTGGGGGGCTCAGTTGGTTGAGTGTCCGACTTTGGCTCAGGTCATGATCTCACGGTTCATGGGTTTGAGCCCCACATCAGACTCTGCTGTTCTCACAGAGCCTGCTTGGGATCCTCTGTCTCCCTCTCTCTCTGCCCATCCCCTGCTCACTCTCTCTCTCAAAGATAAAATAAACATTAAAAAAAATGTCTCCACATTTGAATGAGGCCCTTCAGGACCTCTGAAAGTAGGTCTAGGAGTTTCCTGTGCAGATCCAAGTGCTTGATGGAACCCTTTCAGCTTTTATGTTCCAAAACAGGGGCAGCAAACTATGGCCTGCAATTCCAATCTGGCCTGTGCCTGTCTTTGTAAATAAAGTTTTATTGGAACACAACCACACATTCATTTATGTATTGTCTGTGTGGATGCTTTCAGGATTCAGAGGTTGAGAGAGAGTTTGTGGTGCACAAAGCTGAAAATATTTACCCTCTGGACCTTGGGGGAAAAAATTTACTGGTCCCTGTTCTAAAATCTTAGGGTTCTAAAATTCAGTAGCTTTTGGGAGTGAATAATTCTAAGAATGTATGACTTTCAATAGTCCATACTTTTATTAGGCTGAACCGTGTGAAATCAACTATAGTCAACCATTTTATATACAAATGGAAATTTTGTATGGTTCAACCTAATAAGATTTTACTATTATGTATGTCTAATGATTCAAGCTTCTATGAGTCCTAAGATTTTCTACTTTGAAGATTCTAAGGTCTTAGATACCATAGTATCTCTAGGATGCTATCATTCCAAATGCTAAGATTCCACAGGTCTAAATGTTGAGCAACCATGTTGTTAGGAAGTCATATCAGAGGAGAGGAAGGTTTGAAAGTTAACTTACAGGCATAAAAGAGTTTAGCTGTAAAACTTATTTTTCAAAAAATGCAGGGCGGTGACGCCCTGTGGAAAAATGGATGAAATACAGAGACCAGATGACAATGTCGGTGTCCTTGCCATCCCAAGACCAGGGTGGCCCAAGGCACAAGTGGGGTTTAACCTAAAGGAGTTGATGGCTCAGTGAGGCTATCTTGAGCATAGCCTTGTACTTCTTGCTCCAAAACCAAGTCCCCCTCCTTCTGGCCATGAGAAGAGCCATAAGTGGCCCAAAGAGGGAATTGGAAAGGAAGTGCATGTGGCCTGGCTGGCTTCACCCCGGGAAGAGGTCGGGGAGGAACCGCGAATAAGACTGGAACAAAGGGGAAGAATTCAGATTACATGCCGAAAGGTTATGTTGGTGCCAGATTATGCCTGCTGGCCACAGGTGGCTACTGAGTGTTTGATATGTGGCCTGTGCAAGTCAACAGCTGTGTCCTAATCGTATTTAATTTTAATTAACGTAAATTTAAATAGCTCCATGAGGCTCCTGGCTGACATATTTGGACACCACCTCTCTAGGGGATTCGCATACGTTCTAGTGAGATAGAAAAGAACCTAGGGGAGCCTTGCTGGCTCAGTTGATGGAGCATGGGACTCTTAATCTCAGGGCCATGAGTTCAAAGCCCCACACTGGGCATAGAGATTACTTAAAAATAAAAACTAAAATAGAATAATCTAAACACTGGGGAAATCACTGTGCCTCACCTGTCCTGATTGCTGAAGTTATCACTCCAGAAGACAAAACTAGAAAAACCTGAAGCTTCTTAGAGCCCTTGGGGTCAAGGTATTTATGCTTCTAACCCTCCAAGAGAGGTTATTATTCTATATTCTAAAGACTCAGCACTGAAAGGCACATGTGTCCAGGAAACCCTACTGATTACAACTGGCAGCCCCCAACCCCATTTTTTTTTAAATAGCAGGCTTTCAGTTTTGCATATGCAAATGTTTGATGGAGTCACTCAACCAGACAGCAGATATTTAAGCACCTACTGGGTGTGCGGTTAACTTTTGGACCGCCACAATGGAAGAGTCAAGAAGAAAGGGATGCCTAACAACAGGAAGTACATGGTTAGCTGGGCGGAAAGGTTAGAGAAGCAAAATAACCATATCACTAATACAGAGGCAGGAACCATAAGCTAAATAGGGTAGTCGACTGTGTGGTCAGGGTCTGGAGCGGGGGAAGCTCTGTCTGTCACCTCTCTCAGCCTCTGTCTCCCGATCTGTAATATAACCATGATGCAGTGTCTGTTAGGATTCTTTGTGTCTACGTGCACCACTGAGGGTCTTGTTAAAATGCTCATCTTGACTCAAAGGTGTGGCGTGGGGCCTGGGATTCTGCATTTCTGTAGCCATGACCGCTCATCTGTGAGCCACACTTTGAAAAGCAGGCAGTAGGTCCCAGGGGATTTGGGAGAAATAAATAATATAAGGCATAAAACATGCCTGGCATAAATGGCAAGCTGTTATATAAATAACAGCAGTTAAAAAAAAAAACCAAGTAAATATAAACTATATACAACTCAACTTAAAATCAACCTCCAGCTAAAATCCATAATGGAAACCAACCGACCAACCAACCATGGGATCACAAATCAAGGTTCTTTTTATACTTTTTCTACGAAAAGGAGTCCCTTCCCCCACTCTGGTTAAGTATGTCTTAACTATTAGCATCATCTCAAAAAAGTCAGAATTCTCCCAAAGATCCCTTCTGAAAGCCATTCCAGTTAAAATGCAAACATAATTGTTAGGCTCGGAACAGTGCAGTGTCCTTGACTCTCAGTGTCTCATGATGGCCTGACATTAACCCACAACCTACTGTTCACTCTCACAACAGAAGTGTGTATACAGACTGCTGATTTGTGTCCTTGTGCCTATAGAGGCAGTGCTCTATAATGAACATGGGGTAGGTAGGGACACTTATTATTTTTTGACCTTTAAAATGTGCCAAACACTTTTAAATCACCTGACTATGTTATAACACATTTTAAAGATGAGGAAACTGAGGCTCAGAAAAGACAGGTGGATTTGCCCTGGACACACAGTCTGGAAAGGCTGGAACCAGGATTTAAATCTAGCTCTGCAGTCTGTCTCCTATTCTATTTTTCCTTCCACTAGAGCTTAGAACAGGAGTCAACAAGGCACAGCCTGTGGTTTTGTTGGTTTGTTTTGTAAATAAAGTTTTATTGGAAGACACATGCCCATTCATTTGTGTATTGTTTATGGCTTCTTTCGCACAACAATGTGCAGCGTTTTGTGACAAATTGTATAGGCTGCAAAGTCTAAAATATTTACGCCCTGACCCTTTACAGAAAACATTTGCTGATTCCTGGTGAAAAGCATCCAATTGCTACCTGGGCACAACTCAGGACGTTTGGCCAGGCTCTTGGGAAGAAGTGAAAGCCATCTTATTTCCTGAGTTCCTTCCCTTTTGTTTGCTGAGAAGTGACATTAAGGCTTCTTTTTTTTCTCCCCACCCACCAGCAATGAGCTCACAAAGGCTGGAGCCTAAAGGATTCCCCTTGAGTATTTGTTTATAAGCCTCTCTCCAGCAGGACGCTTTGTCTCCAAATCGCTGCCAAACTTAATAACAGCACCGACCACATCATCTCCCACCTAGCTCTGCTCCGCCACAAACCTGGGTGGATGTCAGCTGTGGAGAGCTGCAAATTGCCCAAACAAGGACAGTTGTAGCTTGTTTTTGCCTTTCTTTTTCTATTTGAAAACTTTTCGGGGAGGAAGATGAGAATGCCATTAGGGAAATGGATGTGTTGATTCTAATTATCTGAGCGGGTGGCAGAGGTGACTAGAGGCAGGATGGGCTCCGCGTCATTTACCTGGCATGCAGCCAAGGCAAGGCTGGGGAAAGGGCAGAATTCCAATGAAGCCAGTGCCCGGGACACTGAGCACAAACAAGGAGGCATCCATGAACCCACCCGTTACGAGGGAGGACAGCACACGGGGGACAAGATTCCCAGAATTGTCAAACTGGAAAAGATCCAACCACTTCTTCTATCTCTGCTCTGAAGCTCAGAGTTTGCCTGCTCTCAAAGGGGCTCTGAGGTGCTCTCCGCTCTGGGTCTGACTCTTGTGTTGATGATAATAGTGATGATGATGGTGGTGGTGGTGATGGTCATGCTAATAGTCATAGTGGTGGTGATGGTGATGATGGTGGTGTAATGATAGTGCTGGTGGTGGTGGTGGTGGTAGTGGTAGTGGTCATGGTGGTCGTCATGATGGTGGTGATGATAATAATGGTGGTGGTGGTGGTAGTGTTCATGGTGGTGGTGTTGGTGGTGATGGTGGTGATGATGATGGTGGTGATGATGGGGGTGGTGGTGGTGGTTATGGTAGTGGTCATGACAGTGATGATGATGATAATGGTGGTGGTGGTGGTAGTGTTCATGGTGGTGGTGTTGGTGGTGATGGTGGTGATGATGACGGTGGTGATGATAGGGGTGGTGGTTATGGTGGTGGTGATGATGATGATGATGGTGGTGGTCATCACGATGGTGGTGATGATAATAATGGTGGTGTTGGTGGTGATGGCAGTGATGATGGGGGTGGTGGTGGTTATGGTGGTGGTCATGATGGTGATGATGATGATGATGGTGGTGGTCGTCATGATGGTGGTGATGATAATAATGGAGGTATTGGTGGTGATGGTGGTGATGATGATGGCGGTGATGATGGGGGTGGTGGTGGTGGTTATGGTAGTGGTCGTGATGGTGATGATGATGATGATGATGGTGGTGAGCATGATGATGACGGTGGTGGTGGAGGTGATGAGAATCATGATGGTAATTAATGGTAATGATGGTGGCAGTGGTGATGTTGATGACAATGGGGGGATGGTATTAGTGGTAATGATGATGAGGTGATGGTGGGATGGAAAATGACAGTGAAGACGATGATGATTATGATGAAAATGATGGTGATGATGGTAACAGTGATAACGATTGCTATGGTCTGAATGTTTGTGTCCCCCCACCCCAAATTTTTATGATGAAATCCTAACTCCCCAAGGTGAAGGTATTAGCAGGTGGGGCTTCAGGAGGTGATTAGGTCATGAGGGTGGAACCCTCATGAATGGAGTTAGTGCGTTAATGAAAGAGGCTCCAGGGGGCTCTCTAGACCCTTCCGCCGTGTGAGGACACAACAAGAAGGTGCCAGCTACAAACTAGGAAGAGGGCCATTACTAAAACACGACCATGCTGATGCCTTGGTCTTGAACTTCCCAGCCTCCAGCACCGTCATCAGTAAATTTCTGTTGGCGAAACATCACCTAGTCTGTACTATTTTGTGATAGTAGGCCAAACGGACTAAGACGATGTTCATGATGATGATAGGTAAGTTTGCTTTGCACCAGCTACCACGACGTGTTCTCATTAAATCTTCCCCACAATGTTGTGAGGGAATTGCAGCGATTATCCCCATTTTATAAGATGACAGAGACACAGAGAAGGTGAGTGTCGTGACCAAAGTCACACAGGAGGGAAGTGAGGGAACAAAGATTTGCACCAAGGTCTCCTTACTTCCCTATCTTGCCCTTCTGTTAAGCTCTTTCTTCACTCAACGTGCATTTTTTTTTCATGCCTTGTATGCACCCAGCAATGTTCTAGGGCAAAGGTAAGCACATTTTTTTTCCTGTAAAGGTCCAGATAATAAATATTTTAGATATCATGGACTAAGTGGTCCCTGTCACAGTCACCTCTGCCATTGCAGTTTGAAAGCAGCCATAGAATATACGTAAATAGTTGTGACTATGTTCTAATAAAACTTTATTTACAAAAACAAACAAAAACACACAGAGGACAGGGTAGATTTGGCCCACGGACTGCAGTTTGCTGACCTCAGGTCTAGGTGATGGGATATCAAGCTGTGTTTTGTGGGTTTTGCCTCAGGGGCCAGGGGAAAAATGGGTGAAGCCTGATGGAGGGCTCTGCTTTGATTTCCCATAAATGTGCATTAACTATGGATTTAAAAGTGGGGGGTGGCTGCTTAAAAAAGACAACACGGTCCTCTCTGGATAACTCCTGGCTCTCTCTCAGGTGAGAGAAGCAAGAAGGTACCTCCCATCTCCCCAGAGATAAGGTGACACATCTGGAATCCACATCTGGAATCTGGGGTCAGTATAGAATCCACCTGGAATGCAGTGGAGAAAGGCAGGTAACTACAGGGGTTTTGTCGCCTGCAAAGGTAGGGATTTCTCCAGCACTGCAGCTGCTTAACCAGAGGTGGGCTTTCCACCGGTCTGAGGCTGGAGGAGGCATCAGATGGGATGGAGGAGCCTACACAGCTTCAGGTTTGAGATTCTGTGACTCTGCACAGAGGTCTTGGGGTGTAGGGACGGGCTCCTTCCAGGAGGAGGCTGCCACCATGACCTGTGGGCTGTTTGAGACACACTCAAAGCCCACAGCTCCATGATCGCCCAATTCTAGCCTCGCATACCATCCCAGCAACAAGGGCCTTAGAGGTGATCCAATCCATTTTACAGAGAGGGAGAAAATGAGTCCCACTCAGGGAGAGGCATGCCCCAGGTCCCACAGCCAGCACGAGGCAGAAGCGGGGCTCCAATCCAGGCCCCCTGGCTTCCAGGCAGGCTCCTCCCATTACAGGAGCCACTCCCTCGAGAAGATGTGAAGGAGAATCAGGCTACCCGCTTCTGGCCTCCGCTCCCCTTTCTTTGATCCGTCCTACTTACGGGACCTCCCAGCTCCAGGAGTAACAGAAAAGAAGTAAAACAGGAGGGAAGTCAAATGAAAGACAAGAGAATAAGTAGAGAAGAGAAAACATAAAAGGAACCCGGGCAGAGCAGAGGAAAGCCAGCCAGGGTCAAGATACACAGACACAGCCTCTGCAGTGGACATCTGAGGGCGTCTCCTCTCTGGAATCCATTCCCAGGCCTTCTGGGTTTGCTTGGGGGAGGACTTCTTCCCTTACTCTCCATCTACGTGGTTAGGATAGGGCTGACTCCACCCCTGGATTCGGGCCTGGGCATGTCTCCCAGAACTATCCGGCCAGAGACTGTGCCCTTTTGGCACTGGTGCTCGCTTTAGGGACGTGCATGAAATTCAAACCAGGCCAGTCAGAGTCAGTGAGATTCCATTTTTGGTCCTCCATCTAAGTTGTTGGGTGCAAGGCACCGTGTCTTATCACAGAGGTTGATTTGCTGATCATTTTTTCAGCCTGACTGTTTGTTGCCCCTTGGGAAGGAAAAGCCTACCTGAGAAAGGGGATGGAAGAAAGGGTTCAGCCCCTGGTATCCTGGTGAATATTTAAAAGCTGGCTCAATGGGGTTGGGAGAAGCCAAGGTTTGGAGCATTTGCCTATTTCCATGGTATAAATTCTCCTTCAACGGCTAACGTCAACCTACCAACCTGATACCCTTGAACACACGGTTAGGAAAGGATGTTCACAATTTGCTCTGGTCCCAACACAGTGCCTTCAGCCTGTCAGTATCTTTTGTGTCCCTGCATCCCACTGGACCTGAAATCAGAGGTCACTAGACTTTTCCATTAGATGAACCAACGCATTCCCTTTTGCTTACGCCAATTTGAATTTTGTCTGCCACTTACAACCAAAAGGGCCGTAATTTAGACCAGTTCGCTCACCCTTTTCTGTTATATTACACTGGCAGTTCCAAACCAGCCAATTCTCCCAGTAAAAACCATTTTCTTTCTCACTTCTTGGTCTGAGGTCTCCTGACTTCTCGTTGTTTAAGCTCAGCCAAAATAAAAATGGGCACCAGAAAGAGATGAATTACCCTTCCAACTAAGTCACAGTTTGGGAACGAATTCAGAACATTGAGTCTGATTTGGGGCCCCCTAGACTTCCCTGGGACCACTATCTTCTGGAGACGTCTAATCGTGCCAATGACGATGCTTTCGATCGTGAAGATTAACCTTCCTGAGCCTCTCTGACATGCAATTAAGGGAAGCATAATCGCATCTAAACAATTTGAATTGGATCTATTTGAATAATTTAATGTACACCTGCAACATTCAATCAATATCTGCTCCCCCCTTGCCTTTTTAAAATAATTAACTTTGTAGAGTTAAGTTACTCTAATTTCCAGCAAGTCTGAAGTGACAAAAGTTCAATTGGTGAAGTCTCGGGGGACAAGATTAGTATCTGCTCTTCTGTTCACCATCTCAAGACTCCATGCATTATTTGTAATTGGTATTAGCGACTTTAAATTCTGATTAATTACAGGAGAGCCTGTTCTCGATGCAGAAACAAAGCCACAAGTCGGGGAATAATAGACCCAATTATTCCCAGGTTGGCTCTCCGTAATAGATTTTATTATCAAGATAGCTCATCTCAGAGGCAGACGCAAAGAAACCCATTTCATCAGACGATACTACCTCTTGAATGGAGACAAACACATTCACGGTTTGGGATAAAGGCAGGTTGGAAGAATTCCGTCCCAGAAACGAGTCTGGGGCTGTGGGCATGGGGTCCCCTGTCCCCTTTAGGACCAAGTTTCTTTTGTAGAGAAACCTTTGTGGGGAGACAGACAGGAGCCTGTGGTGCCCGGAAGGGGGTAGTGATATAAATATCCACATTTTCCCCTGTCAGCTCACTGAGAATGCAGGAGGCCAGAATGGGTGGGGAGTGAAGCAGTGTGAACAGTGAGTTTATAAACGTGTTGGGTCATTTTGGATCACACTGAGATAACGGGGCTGTAATTAGGAGAGCTCTTTCCCCATCAGGAGAACCATAAAAGGTATTATTTATACCCTGCTCATGGCCCCAAATGCCCTCCATATGGAATGCCTTTTTAAATACTTCAGTTCCCAGCCAAAATAATTCATCTTTATGCTCTGAAGTTCATAGCCATTTGCGGGAGGAAAACATAGAGAGGTGTGTGTGTGTGTGTGTGTGTGTGTGTGCGTGTGAGTGTGTGTGTTTCTTAAACGAAACCCTTAACTCTGGGTGTGGTGAATGCCTCCGGGCTGCATTCTCAACACAGGTTGGAAACATGGGTCCTTGGGTGACCAAGAAAAAAAAAGACGAGAAAAAACGAGAACAAATGTGAAAACCAAGGCCCTCACCAGGTGTGGCCAGGTTCTCAGAAGACAGGAGGAAGTGGACAAGAGGGAGAGTAGGAGGGGCGGGCATGACAGGCAGAGTTAGGACATGGCGTGAACTGCTTGCTCTAGTCTTTCTGAGCAGATGGGATCGATCATACCCATTTGACACACGAGGCCAAAGAAGTCCTTCTTCTGATGGTGAAGTCCTACTTCTGATGATGAAGTAGTTCCACTTTAAAAACAAAAAAAGTGAATGTGGGGCACCTGGGTGGCTTAGTTGGTTAAGCATCCAATTCTTGATTTTGGCTCAGGTCATGATCTCATGGTTCATGGGATCAAGCCCCGCATTAGGCTCCGCACTGATAATGCGGAACCTGCTTGGGATTCTCTGTCTCCGTCTCTCTCTCTGCGCCCCTCCCCTGCTTTCTTTCTCTCTCTCAAAATAAATACATAACAATTTTAAAAAATTGTCAGCGAATGATGAGATTTGATTTCAGAGCCTAGGACCCCAAACCTACAAATCCTCCTAACCCTGGCAACCCCACCCCAAGGAGACTCCAAGCCCCTGGCAACGGCTCCTATCAGCTTGCACAGCTTATTGCTAAATGTTCAGGCACTTTGCAGGCCAGTTGTCAAACACAACTGCCATTAAAACACAATGAGTGTAAATTTACAATCAAATAAATCATGAAGAACAAAAAAAAGGAACAGAGCCTCAAAATGCATTGCTTCCTAATAATTGCAGCAACATTTTACTCTTGGCCAATGATTTTGAAGTGTCTCATCTCTAGCCTGTGTGTAGGGCAGCTCCCCATTTCCGCGTTCAGTGACGTCATATTGATGGCTTGAAGTCAGCTCTAGGGGGAGGTTTGAAAACACTACCAGGATTCACCTGCTCTGGAGAGCTGGTTGTTAACACGCTTACTAGCACATGACGGCTCCAAGCTTTTCTCCTGCCACTGCCTTCCCAGATCCACATTCATTGCAACCTGCCGCTCACATCAGTGGGAACTCTTCTCCTAACAGGGGGTAGGGAAACCCCCCAGTTCAGAAGGGAGACAAGACCCTCACGGCTAGCCCATAATCTGTCTTAGGCCTCACATTCTTTCCCTTCCGCCACCCCAAAGGTGGAAAATGTACCCCCAAGTCACACCAAATAAATAATTCATGGGCCATATATAATTGATGCTGGATTTAACAAAAGGAGAGCCATAAGTGGTTGCCCATTAACTATTAATGATTTTGCCCGGGCGGCTGACAAGCCAGGCTCAGTGAGGAGATCACACCCATGCTCCCATGTTTTATTTAAACATTATTAAAAGTACACAGTCTACAGCAATATCTTTCATTCCACCCAGAATTGGGTTGTGCTGTGAAGTTGCCACTGGGGCCAGGAAAAGTTGGGATTGGGTTTTCCTGGACTCCCTCCTGTCTTTTTCCTCCGAGGGTAGGGAGTTAAGCTGCTTCCTCCTCCTGCCCTGAATTCCTCTCCTTCTCCAGTATGTTTGTGACCTTGGGTACATCACATCACACCCCTAAACCTGTTTGATCAGTGGGATCAATGAGTGGGGACTTCATGAGCATTGCCTTCAGAGTTATTGTAAGGGTGATGTGAGGGCAGTGATCTTAGTTGGGGGCGCTTCTGTTCCCAAGGGCACATTTGGCAATGTCTGGAGATATTTCTGATTGTGACGACTTGGGGTGGGGGGATGCCACTGGCCTCTAGTGGATAGAGGCTGGGGAAGCACCTAAATATCCTACGAGGCACAAGAAAGTGCCCCCAAGAGACAGTTATCCAATCCCAAAAGTCAATGAAGCCTAGATGACAGAATCAAAACCAATATGACTTTTTATACCTCAGGGTTTTTTTTTAATTTTTTTCACATTTATTTATTATTGAGAGACAGAGAGAGACAGAGCATGAGCATGGGAGAGGCAGAGAGAGAAGGAGACACAGAATCTGGAGGAGGCTCCAGGGTCTGAGCTGTCAGCACAGAGCCCGATGCATGGCCTGAACTCACAAATCCAGCCAGATCATGACCTGAGCTGAAGTCAGACACTCAACTGACTGAGCCACCCAGGCACCCCTCAGGTTTTTGTTTTTGTTTTTGTTTTTGTTTTTAACAAATGTACTCGAATGAGTAAATACAATGTGTCTAAAAATTTATTGAGTAGGAGAACGGGTTTGAGTTGGTCAGACCTGGGTTCAAATTCTGATTCTGTCATTGCTGGGAAGGTGACTTTGGACAAGGTGCTGCAGCTCTTTGGCTCTTGTTCCTTTACTAGTAAAATAGGGATATTTTGCTCAAAAGGGAGGTTTAAATGAGAGAACTTGTGTAAGTGCTTAGCCCTGTGCCCAGCATGCAGTGAGTGATGAACAATCAATAGCTCCCACCAACATCACGACCATCAACCATCATGGGCATGGGATGGGAGGGAGAGTCAGCAGATTTATGATAAAGTTTAAGTAGATGGAGAATCAGAGTCAGGGGAGGGGTAGGAGAAGAAAGGAGAAAGAAAACAGTGTGACATCTGCTAAGACCGTACCGTGTGCTATCATTGGGCCCTTTTACATAAATCATCTCATTTAAGCCTCACTGCCACCCAATGAGATTGGCTGCATCATATCTCCCTTCCCCATTTTACAGATGGGGAAACTGAGGTCCTGTAATGTTAACCTAGCTGCCCAAGCTCTCTGACTCCAATCCGGTTCTCTTTCCCACCTTGCAGCAAGCTGAAGGGTGTCTCCCCAAAACTCATATCCACTGGGAACCTCAGAGTGTGACCTCTTTGGAAACACATCTTTACAGATGTAATTAGTCAAGACGAGGTCATATGGGATTAGGGTGGGTCTTAAATCCAATTTTTTTTGGAGTGTATTTAATTATTTGGAGAGGAAGAGAGAGAGAGAGAGAGAGAGAATATGAGCAGGGGAGGAGCAGAGGGAGAGGGAAAGAGACAGAATCTCAGGCAGGCTTTGTGATGTCAGTGCACAGAGCTTGGTGCAGGGTTTGATCCCACGACGGTATGATCATGACCTGAGCTGAAATCAAGTGTTGGCTGCTTAACTGACCGAGCCACCCAGGTGCCCCCCAATGGACTAGTGTTCTTATAAGAAGAGGAGAGGTCATGGAGGGAGACAGGAGAAGAAGGTCATGTGAACACAGAGGCAGAGGTTAATGTCATGTTGCCACGACCAAAGAACACCCAGAGCTGCCAGAAATTGTAAGAGGAAGAAAGGATTCTCCCCTAACGCCTTCAGGGGGACTGCGGCCCTGCCAACACCTTGATTTTAGACTCTGGCCTCCAGAATGGTGAGATCATACATTTCCACTGTTTTGAGACAATGGGTTTTGGGTAATTCGTTACAGAAGCTCTAAGAAGCTAATACGCATTCACACGAGTTAAAGCAATTATTTGAGGGAATGAGAAAGAGAGAGAGATGTAATGTGTCTGCCCTATGCAGGTGGCCGACAGGTAGGAGCTGAAGAAGAGTGAGGGCAGCTGTAGAGGAGAGCAGGTTCAGGGTGGGAGGAAGGGATTTTGTGGCTGGCACTCAGGTCAAGAAACAACACAACGTTGGGTCCTGTCATGCCGGAGTAGAACGCTCGAGGTGCTAAGAGGCAGATGACCAAAGGCAGAAGGATCTACAGAGGCTTTGGGAAGGAGCTGGGATTTGGTCCTGAAGCCAGTGGAGAGCCGTGGAAGATTTCTCAGCAAGAAGAGTAACCCAGTAAGACGTGTCCCTTCTGGAAAGATCTTCTGCAGGGATGAGTGAGGGTGGAGGGAAAGTGGGGAGACAAGTTGGAAGGTAACTGTGGAGCCCCAGACCAGAGGGAATGGGGCTTAAATAAAGACAGAGGAAGCAAGGACAGGACCGGAAGGGATGGATGTTTTTGTAAATAGCCAAGTAAATTAAAACAGCAGGTCTGGCCGCTAAACTGTGTGAGCCAGAGAGAGAGACAGGCCACTGGGATTTCTAGCGTGGGTCACTGGGGAAAGTAAGCAGAAGTCCAACCTATGTTTTTCCAGACCTGGGGAACTTTTGAAAAAGACCGTTGACTCAGGGGAAAGTTCAGGGTAGGAGTCAGGCCAAGGTGCTAGGGGGTAAGCCCAACAGGTGCGGCCTCCAAAACAGAAACACGTGCTGCAAAGCAGGCAGAGAGTAGGGCTCCCTGTCACCAGGAGCCTTTCCAGCTGCCCTTGACCTCCCTTGGTAACCCTGTCCTGGGGCTGAGGTGGTTTCCCCTGGGCTCTGTAACTATTGAAAAATAGCAGGACATAAATCCACGGATGAGCTGTCTCATCGCTCCCATGACAAAGGGACTTGAATGATTTGGAGCCAGAATATTCTTTTTCTCCATAATGGCTCCTGGAGTCGCCAGGAATAGTACATTTACTAAAATTAATGGCAAAACCTCATTTTTCTTTTTTCCGGGAAGAGAAGTTCCATCGGCGGGGTAATTGATCCTGATCTGGACGTGCCGGTGTGCCAGCCAGGGGTGTAAATCATTCACGTGAAACAACTCACAGCCCTTTAAACCAACACCAACAGTGACAAATGGAGCAGGCTGGGACAGGCGGAAGGGAACACGAACGGGAGATCCATCAACATCCTTCCCACTTCTCCCCAGGGCCCAGAAGGTGGGATCTTTTGGGGGGTGTCCCCCAGCAGAGCAGGATTTTTCAGCAAGATTGGGCTGAAAGGGCAGGGTTGTGTCATGGTGACAGCTTTAGAGCTGGACACACGGGGACACCCATCCTACCTCTGTCACTCCCAACTCTGCAGCCCTGGACAAAGCCCCTCACATGTGTGCCCCTCCACCTCTCCACCTGCTGGACTTGACATGTACATGAAAAAAAACCATGTCTGCAAAGGGTCTAAGCACGGAATGTCCAGTGAATGAATGAATGCACGCATGCTTGGTCTGGGGAGTTAGAAAAATTCATCCTAGGGGCGCCTGGGTGGCTCAGTCGATTGAGTGTCTGACTTCAGCTCAGGTCACGATCTCATGGTTCGTGAGTTTGAGCCCCCCCCCCCCCAATCGGGCTCTGCGCTGACAGCTCGGAGCCTGGAGCCTGTTTCAGACTCCGTGTCTCCCTCTCTCTCTGCCCCTTCCCCCCCCCCTCTCTCTCTCTCTCAAAAATAAAAATAAACATTAAAATTTTTTTTTCAAAAAGTTAAAAAAATAAAAAAGAAAATTCATTCTATCTCTCCCAGGGAGATTTGAACTTAAAACATGGAAAGCGAAAGGAGCAATGCTTTACTCAAAGAAATGGCTGGCAGTGACAGTGGCCATGGTGTCAGCTGGCCTTCTAAGAATCCCCCCAAACCCCAGTGCACAGACACCTTGCTTTGCCTGTAAAAGCTCTGAGGGCCCATCACAGAGGGATACATGAAATACATGAATAACGGCCTTTGCGATCTCTCTCTAGTCCGTGTGAGCTCCTTACGGGCAAAAGTGTGCCTTGTTCCCTACAGCCCATGCGAAAAACTAAGCGTACCTCTTGCATGAAGGAAAGAACCGGAACCGTGACTGCCTTGCAAGCTTTTGGTGAAGTTGGTTAGGCAACACACGACGTGGAGCAGCCGTCCCCTCGTCTCACAGGGAGGGGACGGAGGAAGGCACGCGCATGAACCTGGAGAGGTGAGGTCACAGCCAAGAAGCCTGGGGACGCACCAGGACACCACACTGATGGGGCGGGGGGGATTGGGGTGCTTAGCATCAGGGCGCCCCCACCCCCGAGATGCATTTGGTCGGCACTGTGAGCGCCTACAATGCAGAGGCTTTCCGATTCTCCCGGCTCCCCACCGAGGCCCACCCCCCGTGCCACGCCCACAGTTGGTGCCACGCCCACAGTTGGTGCCACGCCCACAGTTGGTGCCACGCCCACAGTTGGTGCCACGCCCACAGTTGGTGCCACGCCCACAGTTGGTGCCACGCCCACAGTTGGTGCCACGCCCACAGTTGGTGCTGGATAGACAGACGTTGGTGAATAAATGGTAACAAGAAATTACGACATCCTCTCCTTGCCCAGTGGAAATATCCCAGGGCCCACAGGCAAGGAGTGTATTTGAAGGCAAGTAGGTTAGTGAGTTTGGGACATCCACTGTTAGGAAGCGTCTGCCAGCCTGACACTGTCCTTTGAGCCTTGCTAATCCACAGAGTCACGGAAGAAACAAGCTGTGTGGGGTCACGGTAAGAACACACCGGCTAAGCAGGAACACGCCCTCCTTTCCCGGGGTGGGTTGAAGCGTGGCCCCCGAAACCTGGAAAGCCTCCTAGAACCCGGCAATGTGACCTTATTTGGAAAAAGTCTCTTCATAGACATAATTAAGGTAAGGATCTCAAGATAAAATCCACCTAGATTTAGGGATGAGCCCTAAAGCCAATTACAGGTGTCCTTAGAAGAAAAAAGGCAGAACAATATTTGAGACACACATCCACGGAGAAGGCAAATACTGGAGAGATGTGGCCACAAGCCCAGGAATGCCTGGAGCCACGAGAATTTGGAAGGACAGAGAAGGATTCTCCTGCACAACCTTCAGTGGGAGTGTTGGTGCTGCTAATACTTTCATTTCAGGCCTTTGACTTTCGGGATGGTGCTAGAATAAACTCCTGTTGTTTGAAGCCACTGAGTTTTTGGTACTTTGCTAAGGCAGCCCCAGAAAATACACTGCCCAACCACAGACACACCAAAACAAAGAGCAGAATTCAGTCTTGGTAAATTTATGTAGCATCTTGCAATCGGAAAGCGGAGAACCATACAGGTCTCATTTTGGCAAACACACAAGCTTTGTGTTTTACAGTTTTTTGTTTGTTTTTATTTTGGTTCCTATATGGGGGGGGGTGGGGAGTGCACTATAATCTTTTCAGCATTTCAGGGCCTTTAAAGATCTTAAGCTGGGGTGCCTGGGTGGTTCAGCCGGTTAAGCATCCAAATTCGGCTCAGGTCATGATCTCACGGTTCGTGGGCTCGAGCCCCACATCAGGCTCATTACTGTCAGCATGTTAGCGCAGAGCCTGGAGCCTGCTTCGGATTCTGTGTCTCCCTCTGTCTCTGCCCCTTCCCTGCTCTCACTCTCTCTGTGTCTCCTGTTCTCCCTCTCACTCCTTTCCCTCCTTCTCTTCTCACTTTCCTGTCTCTATCTTGTCCCTGGAAATGGGGATAGAGACAGGAAAGTGAGAAGAGAAGGAGGGAAAGGAGTGAGAGGGAGAACAGGAGAGCAGAGAGAAGGGGAAGACAGCCACTATCTGATCTGGCCGGCACGCCTGGGGGTCTGGCCGGTTAAAGAAGACATCAGAGAAGATGGGTTGGGATGTTCTCTCGCTTCCAGCCAGACATGGCAGGTGGGGAACTCAGCTGCATGAGAAACAGGGCTGGTGAATGAGGAAGTCATTCTGTCAACTGGAGGAAAGAGCCTTTCTCTCTCCCTGGCCATGGGAGGCGGGGAAACTGCCAGTTATGGGGCTTGGGGTTTGTCTGGGAACCTGGGTCTCTGTGCGGAGCCTCACCTCCCCCCACACAACAGCCTGCCTGATGGCTTGTCAAGGGCAAAGCTTATGAGAGTGACACCAGCCGTGGCAGGCAGTGGCCCGAGAAATATACTCGCTGCAGGCGGACAAGTGGGCGAGACCTGTCACAAAACCAGAATGGACGGGGCGGGAAGAGATAAAGACCGTGATTTAGGGACCTTCTGGCCAAGCCTTGGCAGGTGGTGGGTTGTCTCAGTGAAGGCTCTATGGTGGCAGGCAAAGGGGGTGCCAGATGTCTCCCGGGTCACAGAAACAGAAACCTGGAGTTCTAGGGACATCAGACCTCGTGGGGAAAAGGAGAAGCCAGCTCTCTGAGATGCTCTGTGATCCATGCAGGGAGCCATTCTTAGAAAAATACAGTGCATGATGGGAGAAACCTTCCCATGGGGCAAGATACAAATTCTTACCTTTTTTCCCCTTTTATCTCCCTATGAAATTTAGTAAAATGCCAAACTCTACATTTTATTTATTTTTATTTTTTTATTATTTTACTTTCTTCCTTTTTTTTTTTTTTTTTTTCAGGATAGGAGACAAATTTTTAAATCACACCAGGGAGCAGAGCACGGTTTAGTCAATAAGAACACAGACTACAGAGTTGGACAAGCCTGGGTTTGAATTCTTACTAGCGTGCGTGTAGCCTTGGGCAAGTGTATGTACCACTCTGAGCCTCCATTTGGCGTGCTGCTGTCCCCTTGCCTAAGTTTCCCCAGCTGCTAAGTGGAGATAAGAATAGTACCTACCTGGAAGTACTTTTATCTTTGCTGTTGCTGTTATTAGCCCAGAAACAGCTCTGACAGTTCTTAGATGTGACATTAGACTAGTTATCTCACCCCTTTGGAGCCTCAGTTTCCTCATCTGTAAAATGGGGATAATAATTCTGACTTCACAGGGCTGTTATGAGGATTTTACGATATGGGTGTTAAAACGCGATGCAAGCTGGGCATTTAGTCAATGTTGATTCCTTCCTCTTCCCACGAGGCTTTCCTGCATTTGGAGTGGAACGCACGAGGCAGGAAAAGAAAGACTGGAATCTGACGTGTACACGTGCTGGGCGGCCCATCCAGCAGCAGTGAATGCCATTGGCCCACTTGGGGCCGCCCCCAGGCTCTGCAGCCAATAGCAGCGTGGATCCTCCGCCCGGCCCCTTCCCTTCCGGTGTCTCCCTGCTTCCCAAAGGCCCAGACCTGCCCCAGGGGGCTCCGATTCAGCAGGCAGAGGGCACGCCTGCGCCCGAAACCCTCCATCGCAGGAGAGCCAGCTTTGGGCACTCACCAGCTCCATGCACCTGCGGCTGGCCTCCGCCTCCCGCCGCACCAGCTCTTCCATGTCCGCCTTCAGCTCCTCCAGGCGCCGCTGGTAATACTGGCTGCTCTCCCGCTGCTGGGACTCAGACTTGGCCGCCTGCGTGAGCTCCTCGCCCATCTTGATCAGGCTGTCCCGAAGCCGGATCACCAGGACCTGGAGGCAGGCGGTGTGGAGAGCACACATGCACCGTGGAGTTAGAGGCCAGGCGCCCGAGACAGGAGGCTCCGGCAAGAGAAATCCTTTGCTGAGTCTCCCTGCCCTTGTATAAGGTAATCAGGACGACAATCCCGAGTTCTGATACCGAAACAAAGAATTTATTTTAAAAACCTAGCAAACGAGGGGCGCCTGGGTGGCTCAGCTGGTTGAGTGACGGACTCTTGATTTTCGGCTCGGGTCATGGGATTCTCTTTTTCCCTCTCCTGCTTGTGCTCTCTCTCTCTCAAAATAAATAAATAAACTTAAAAAAAACCTAGCAAATGATAATTGCTATTCAGAGAGGCAGCCTAGCATACAGCTGAGCACCCTGGCTTTGAATATGCCCTAGGTTCAATCCCCCAACTGCCTCTTCCTGGCTGTGTGACCTTAGGCAGGTTATTTAACCTCTCTAAGAGACAGAGATGATGACAGTATTTATGTCCTAGGGATCATGTCAGACTTGAAAACGTTAAGTTCTGCAGAAGGCTTAGTTCAGTGCCTGGCACATAGAACATTCTAGATAAGAGTTGGGGATTATTTAAAAAAATTTTTTTTAAATTTTTTTTTCAACGTTTATTTATTTTTGGGACAGAGAGAGACAGAGCATGAACGGGGGAGGGGCAGAGAGAGAGGGAGACACAGAATCGGAAACAGGCTCCAGGCTCTGAGCCATCAGCCCAGAGCCCGACGCGGGGCTCGAACTCACGGACCGCGAGATCGTGACCTGGCTGAAGTCGGACGCTTAACCGACTGCGCCACCCAGGCGCCCCAATTTAAAAAATTTTTTAATGTTTATTTATTTTTGAAGGAGAGAGAGACAGAGTGTGAGTGGGGGAGGGGCAGAAAGAGAGGGAGACACAGAATCCAAAGCGGGTTCCAGGCTCCGAGCTGTCAGCACAGAGCCCGACACGGGGCTCGAACTCACGGACCGCGAGATAATGACCTGAGCCGAAGTTGGAAGCTCAACCGACTGAGCCACCCAGGCGCCCCAAAAGTTGGGAATTATTACTATTTACAGCAGCCCCCATCATTTTACGAAGATGTGCAGTGGGGAGAACACTACGCTGGGAAATCAAAACCCCTTCCCCAGTATGGATTTTGGTCTCCCAGTTTGTAAAGTGAGGAGGTTTTGGTCAGATAAGGTCCTTTGAGCCTCAGCTCTAATGTTTTATGGCATTTTTCCCTTTCCAGGGGGAAAAGCCAAGAGGACACAATGAAAAAATAGAGAGAAGAGAGCTGTGGGCATCACCAGTGCTACAGAAAACAAACCCAAGTGCTGTTTTGCAGAATTCATTAGTTGGCCAACATGCCTGCAGCCAGTCGATTCTGATGGGCAAATACTCTAGTGTTGACCTAAAAGGGAGCCCACATGAATATTTCAGGTCCTTGAGCAAGACGCTGAGCCCCTCTCCAGATCTGAGACTGAATCATGGTTTAGAAGAAAAGCGTTACAATTCAATTGCCCTTCGCCTTTCAAATGGAGTTTGGTAACAATTTCAAAGGGTGGGGTGGGGGGTGTTAAAAGGAAGAAGAATAGTTCTCAAAAGGTGTCCCTGAGGCCTGGAATTCTACTAAATTCAAGTCACAACAGCAGAGGGGAAAGGGAATTTGGATATGGAATCTGCCACATAAAGGGTTTTTTAAAATCATAGTTTTATTTTATTTTCTGCTATCACTTGACTATGCTAGATTCAAGCAAACGGATATAGCCTGACATTATATAAACTTAAAGTGTAGTAGATCAAAGTTCCATGGTGATCTGCAGAGACAATTATGCCTCGAGGGATCCCTTGAGCAGCTCCGAGAAGCTCTGAGGGTCAAGGCAAAGAAGGATCTTTCTCCATTCTTCATATATCGCACACAGCCTTCTTAGAGACAAAGTGCCCGACGGGGTATTGGAAGAATGGCTCAAAGTGAGGAACGCAGCCTCAGCCTCGCATTTCTAGATGGACCATCGTCCGGTGGCTAAGCCAGCTGACTGCGGAGAAATTACAGCCTGGGACCAGGGGAGAGTGATGATCCCCGGTCCATCTACTCCTGTCACTGACACTAAACGGCTTTATCTTGAACAGGTCCCTCGACCTCTCTGCCCACACCTTGTAGTTCATTCGGTGAGGCCTATCCTACCTTCCCTACAGGGGAGTGGCTAATGACAAACAACTTTGACAGTGGTGACGTCCATGTCACTGGCCTGCAGAGCTAAATGTGAATGTTGTCACTGAATCTCACCCCAGCCCATCCACGTCTTACCTGCCCTGCTCAAGATCCAGCATCAATGTCACCTCCTCCTGGAGGCCTCCCTGATTCCTCAGCTTGAAAAGACCTCCTTGCCCCCCAAACCTCACAGCCCTCTGTCCGTATTATGGGTATTTATGTACCTATTTTACTCACATCTCCTACAAAACTCCATGTTTCTGAAAAGCAGAATCTGCTTTGTACATCTGTCTTTCATGTGCCTAAAACAGAGCCTGGTACACACTAGGTGCAAAATAAATTTCTGCTCAAAGTGAGTGTTGGGTGCATAAGTGCATGAGTGGTCAGATGGGGACAGGCAGAACGGGATCGATGGATAAAAACACACACAGAGGGGTCAAGGTCTGAAGAAAGGGAAAGAACAGAGGGAGAGAAGAAAGCATGGAGAAAGGAAGGAAGAAAAGACATAAGGAGGGTGATGGATGGAATGATGGCATATGGACGTGGATGGAGATACATAGAGGTGGGTAGGCTGGATGGATAGTTATCTGTGGGACCGTGTGGTTGAAGGAAGGCAGAAAGGAGGGAATGGGGGAAGCAACACGGATGAGAGACGGGTGAGGAATGTGTATCCAGAGAAAGGCATGAGTGGATGGAGGGACGGTCAGAGGACGGACGGAGCTTACACGAAAGACCCACGGCTCTAGGCACGAGCAATATTTACATGTCCACGCATACCTCAAATCTCTTAATCTGCACTTTCTGGAACTCCGTCTTGTTCTCCAGGTCACAGATGACTGCCTCCTGCCTGCTGACAATGGCTCGATCCACGGTGGACTGTTCCAGGTACTCGATGCGCATCTGGGCCACCTGCAGCTGGGAACGAGCCCAAAAGATCCATTGGCCACCTGCTGGCCCTGAGTCCCAGAATGGAGACATATGCCGGACTCAGCCCCAGGCCCATCGCCACGGCCTCCTTCTTGGCTCTGGTGATACATGTTAAAGACACAAGTGCCAACTGCCGATCCCCTCATGCCAGACCCTGCCCCTGCGTCTCAGATGTTGGAGGTGATGTTTCCCGTGTCTTCCATGTCCAACACAAGACTCAGTCAGTGCTTTGCTTACCTCCTTTCCCTGCTCTGCTAAGGGGGCAAAGCCAGCGTGTGAGCCGCGAGCTTCGGCACCCAAGGACGCAACCAAAAGTGGGCTTGGGAGCCGAGCATTTATACCAGACTTCAAAGCCAGGCTCTGCCACTCTCCAGCCAGATGCACCTGGGCAGGCCGGGTCCCTTCCATGAGCTCATTCTTTCTTTCTTTTTCTTTTTCTTTTTTTCCTTTCTTTCTTTCTTTCTTTCCTTTTTTTTGTCTGAGGATTGAAGGCGATTAGCGCCTGGTATATGATTAATACCCAACAGATGCCTACTGCTGCTATTATTTTTGTGGTATTTGGTATTACTCATCCCCATGGACATTTGCTTGAGGTTCTGTCATTTCGACAGAAACTCTAAGCAGGCACAGGCGACAGACCTTAGAAGCGCTTTGAGAATCCCATGGATGACAGCAGCCCTAGCTAATGAGTGAAATTCAGGGGCGTTTGGAGGAAATATGGCTTCAAAGGAAGATTTCACAAAGGACAATGGTCCTGTCTTGCAGAGACCATCCCTTTCCCCTTGGAACCATTTCTCAGAGGGGGAAACTCTTGCACTGAATGGCTGATGAGTTTCACTGCACAGGGCATCTTTGGATGCCACACTGGCATGAGCAAAAGTCAGCGTGTGTGTGTGTGTGTGTGTGTGTCTGCTGGGATCATTCTCAACTCCTTTGGTGCACAACCGAAGTTGAGTGAATGGATGAATGAATGAGTGAGTGACAGTTTCCGGGATCCAAACTGGGAGGTCCCAGAGGGAACCCTTCCTTTCGTCTCCGCACTGTGGAAGCTCTGAGCACATACTTGTTCTTGAAGTTTCTGTTTCTCCTTCTTGGCTTCCTCCAGCTGCAGCTGTAGTTCTTGGATCTGCCCAATGTCAGTAGCAGACTGGTGAGACAAAAAAAAAAAAAATGTCACCTTGAGGCTTTGCGGGGAAACTACTGCTGGAAATCCCTTCTCCCCACCCCCAGATGTCTAAGACTCTCAGAACCTGTGACACAATGGCTCGTTCCAGAAAGTTACTGCTCACATCCTTCCAACATTGTTCGTCTCAATGTCCGCTGAGTCACTCCCGTTATATAAGCCGATGGCTTTGGTCAACTGCCGGCATGCTGTTCTATACCCTTGAGAGCCCAGACAGAAATGGGCTGGCCACAGCGGTAGGGCCAGATACTGAGGGAAGAGAACTCTTGTGTGTCAAGTGACTGGGATTCTAGACTTGGCCTTGCCCTCTCTGCACCTCAGTATCCCCATCTATAAAATGGGCTGATAGTCTCTGCTTAGCTCCTCCACGTAGGGTTTGTTCAGAGATTAAATGCGGTGGAGACTATAAAGATCCTTTACAAAAAAAAGTAGAACCAAACTGTTAAGCATGATTATCTCCGAAGAGAGGGATTCCAGGGGGAAGGCAGACCCCTCACTTTCTATTTCCCGCATGTTATGTATTATGTAAATTATTTATAATGCGCGTAGGAGTACACTGCTTTTGTAACTGATCAAATGAAGAAATTTCCCTTCTGACCCCAAATAGGTGTGATTCACAAAGGTAGAAGATGGCATAGGCTATTTTGGTGATGGCTGTTTTAATGTTGATGAAGTATATCAGTGGTTATTTTTGTTACCGTTATTCCTTGTTTAGCAGAAATTCCCACGGATCCCATCTTGGTAGGATGCACCTGAAGCCTGATAGGCACTGCACCACGGGTCCCCTCTGGGGTACAATGTGGGGATGGTGCTCATTACTCCTGGAGGGGCTATCTTCCCCGTTACGCAGATCAGAAATCTGCCAGGGATGCCCTCACTCATCTGTCAGCTCCACCCCAAGCCTCTGCCGTGCCCCAGCCTGCCACTATGCCTCCTGATTGCCTCCTGGGTCCATCCCTCGCCCATGTCCACTCTGCCTCCCCAGCACAAGCCAGCCACAGTCTTCATTCATTCACCAGCTGTTTACTGGGTGCCCTATTCCACACCAGGCCCTCTTTCTAGACTCTGGGATCCAGTGTAGGACAACACAAGTGCGTCCAGGGGTGGCATCCTGGCTGATCCTCTCTCTCCTGCTCGTGCCCCTGAAAAAACTTGCCAATGATTCCCATCACACAGAGAGTAAAATCCAAACTCATCTCGGCCCCCAAGCCCCTGCTCTGCTGGCCTTGCCAAACTCATCTTGCACCACACTCCCCTCGCTGGCCTCCTGCCAGGCTCTCAAATGCACCATCCCAGCCCTTTGCGTGTGCTGTTCCTTCTGCCTGGAACATTTCCCACACCCCTCACTCCTGTTCCTCATTTGGATCTCCATCTGAGGGCCACCTCCTCAGGGAAGGCTTCCCTGACCTCTAACCTCAGTCAGGAGTCCCAGGACCACGTTCATTTCCTTTCTGGACTGTCAGCTCAGTTTGCAAACATTCCCTCTGTTCTGGGTGATTATGTGAGAACGTCTGCCCAGCTCATGAAACTGGGAGCCACGTGCACGCAGGAATGGGATGTGCTTTTGCCCAACATGGCATCCTTGGCATTTGACATGGTACCTAACACATGATGGGGGCACAGTAAATATTAGATAAATGAACGGATATCTCAATAGATGTATGGAGTGGTAGATGAATAGATGGAAGGGTGAATGGATAGGTAGATGGGTGATGAATGGGTAAGTGGGTGGAGGGAGGGATGGATGGTTGGGTAGAGGGACAGGTGAGTGGCTGGGAGGGTGCGTGGACAGATGGGCGGGTAGATGGGTGGATGGGTAGATGGGTGGATAAAATGAGGATAGGTGGATGGGTGATGAATGGGTAAGTGGGTGGAGAGATGGATGGATGGATGGATGGACGGATGGATGGATGGGTGGATGATGGATGGATGGATGGATGGATGGATGGATAGATGGATGGATGAATGGATGGATGGAGGGATGGATAGGTGAGTGGCTGGCTGGATGGATGGATAGATGGATGGATGGAGGGATGGATAGGTGAGTGGCTGGATGGATGGGTGGATGGATGGATGGATAGATGGATGGATGGAGGGATGGATAGGTGAGTGGCTGGATGGATGGGTGGATGGATGCATCAATGAGTGGGTAAATGGGTGGGTGGGTGGATGGATGGATGGATGGATTTTTAGATGGATGGATGGATGGATTGATGGCTGACTGGCTGGATGGATGGATGCATGGATGGCTGAGTGACTGGATGGATGGGTGGATGATGGATGGATTGATGGACGGATGGGTGGATGGATGGATGGATGGAGGGAGGGAGGGATGGAGGGATGGATAGGTGAGTAGCTGGATGGATGGGTAAATAGGTGGGTGGATGGTAGATGGGTGGATAAAAATTGGGGATGAGTGGATGAGTGGACCAATGAGCAGAAGAATGGTGGATGGATGAATATTTTGATGGATATATAAAAAGGGCATGCGGGTGGGTGAATGTGTAGATAGGTGTATAAATAAATCAAAACTTTTCTTGGTGGAGATGTCTTCCAATAATGCATGCCCATCTGAGGGTGACATCCTCCTCTATCAGGACCCCACAAAATTTCACAATCCCTAATTATCCTTGTGGCATTTACCCCTCCAAGGTCCTCAGACCAGAGAGGAGGGGCCCAACCACATCCCCCTGGCAATATCTCCCGCCTCCCCGGCCCAAGGCCACCAAGCCTCCTTCCACTTTCCGTCGCTACCTGAGCAATGAGGTCCTTGTGCTTCTGCATGAGGTCGTTCAGGTCGTCCTGGTCCTCATCGAGGCGCTTCAGCAGGTCAGCCCTCTCAAACTGCAGCCGGCATAGCTGCTCATCCACCTGGCGGGAGGCAGGACAGTGGTGGGGTGGAGGTAGAAGGGTGGGTGGGAGGACGACAGCAGGGGCCCGATGAGGAGCAAAGTGCGGGGGCTCGCCTGTGCGTGCATCAGAGGAGTGACCGTCTACCTGAGAGGCTGGCCGTGGGGGTGTCAGTGACAGCTCTGGGTGTGTGTGCATGCATGTGCATGTGTAACAGGGCAGCGTGTGTCTATGTGGACGGACGTGTGTCCATGTAAGCCCACACGGGATTACATGTTATGTCCATTTTAGATGCGCCTGGGACACAGTGTGAGTGCAAACCCTTGTAATCTCCGCGAGAACCAGGACTTTGTTGTGTTCACAGAGACATCCCCAGCACTCGGCCTACATACAGCAGGTGCTCTGTAAATAGATAATTGGGCAGATGGATAAAATTAGATGCATATTTTACCTATGAGGGCATTTATTTTGTGTGTGTGTCTGGCGATTTTGTAGGTGAGTGTGTACATTCGTGTGTGTGTGTGTGTGTGTGTGTGCATGTGAATGTTTGGGGTAAGTTCCCCTTAAAGGGTCCAACAGGGATCTGGAGACAAGCTTTTGCCTATGAATCTGTGGCTATACCTAAACTTCGGGATTTGAGATGCGGAGTAAAAATTTAAGTCAACTTTGTACACCCAGACAGGGCACTTAGAAATGCACACCCAATTTTCACCCATATATTAGATTCATAATATATGTTCATTTCCCCCATTCAGTGGTGAGCACATAGTAGGTTCCTAACAGATGGCTGGGTACCTTAGAGGAGTGAGCCTAAGAGGGCCCATGAGGGATGCCCTTGTCTCCACGTGTAAGAATGAATATGCAGTAACCCAAATGTAATGCCCAAGTCCCCTGTTATGATGGTGAGCACACAGTAGGGCTACAACAGGTGCCTGGGACCACTCACGTGGTGAGCACACTATGGGCACACCACAGACAGTTTTGTTTCCAGCCAGGGTACTGAGCAAACAGTAGGCTCACAATGAATGCATCCCCACAGTGCTGAGCACACAGTCGGTCTACAACAAGTTTCCTTGACTACCTTTGGGGAGATGAACACATAGTTGATCCTCACATATGCCCTTATAGCTTTATAGTGCCCAGCTCATAATAGGATGCCTGCTCTCTCAGAGTGTTGACCCGGCAAGTCTGCAGTAAGTGCCCTCGGCCCCTCAGGTAGTGCTGAGTACACAGTGGTCCCATGCTAGTTCCCAGAGCCCTATGCTGGCCCCAGGTCCCCGCAACTCTAGGAAGGGGCAGGTACCAGGCTCTTATTCCGGGTCATGTTCTCCAGCTCGCTGTGCATACTCTCCAGGTCTGCAGTCAGCGCCTTCTGGGTCTTCAAAGCATCCTCACACTTGGCTTCACTCTGCTCCAGCTGCACCAGGCAGGGGAATGAGAAGAGAGGGGAGGGGAGGGGAGGGGAGGGGAGGGGAGGGGAGGGGAGGGGAGAGGAGGGGAGGGAAGGGAAGGGAAGGGAAGGGAAAAGCCTCATGATGCCACCTCCTTGAATGTCCTTCCCCTCCAGCCCAGCCCAGCCCCTCCCAAGTGGCGGAATAATTTACAGACGATCTTCTCCTCCCGTCTGTCTTCACAGCTATTCATCAACCCACAATGAGGGGAGGAGAACGTGTTTGCATCTGAGATGGCCAGGCTCTGAGATACTCAAAATTGAACGGGCACTGTCCCATGAAATCAGGCTAGCCCGCTTCAGTGCCAGTAGCTGGTCCCCAGCTCTGCTCAACAAATATTTGCTGACACCCACTTAGTGCAGGGCAGAGAGCAGTCAGCCTGGGCCCTTCCCACCCGCTGTGGGGAAGACAGGCAGGGACAGCCTCCCTGAGGAGCAAAGGAAGAAAGCCATGGAGACACTGGGAACACAGGATGAAACCGGGGAAGGCCTTCTGGAGGAGGTGCTCAAAAGTCAGTGGGAACTTGCCAAGTAGATGTTTCTTAACCAGGTTTCAGAATTGTAAACCCCCTCTAAATGGTATGCAACATATTTGCCATGTAAGCATTTTTCCAGGGTTCTTGAAGGTTAAGAGCCACTGACCTAAACAAAGTTTCTCTTTCTCACCCTTTTCTGTTTCATCTGATGTTCACCCACCGGCACACAGTAGGCCTCTTATCTTAGCAAAGTGGGGCCATCAAAATAGGTACAACTATCTTCCATGGCCCCAGAAGACAGACTTTCCCTGTTGGAGAAAACCACATCCGGGCACAAACTCTAAGTCCATTCTGCACCTGTCAGTTTCCCCTTGATTTCCAAACCCTAGAATCTCTGAGCAGAAAACATCCTTAGAGATCACCCGAGGAAAACACTCAGGGCTCAGAGAGGGACAGTGCCTTGCCTGAGGTCACACAGCGGCAAGGAGTGAAGACGCCACTCGTTATTGTCCAGACTCGCAGATTTTCTCACTGCCAAGCCACGGTCCCTCCAAAACAGTTAATAATATGAAGGTGCGTGCTCACAAGACAGAACAAAAAAAGCTGCAGTCCTCGTGAAATGACATGCATACAATCTCTGATCCCCGAGGCCACTGAGTAAGTGAAGTGGCCCCATTGATCTGTAAAAGGAAAACAGCTGAGCCAAGGTGGAGGCCACCCCAGGACAACTGGCCAAGAGCCCGTCCGGGATCATTTTTATCTCCTTCCCAACTGGGCAGACAATATCTCCCCCAGGATATCCGGAGCTCAGCCCAGATGTTAGCATGATGCTAATGGCAATGGAAGGTGGGGACAATGGAGGTCACCAGTGACTCGCACATCTCCGGTCAAGTGCTCCGGGAAAGGTGCTACTCTCATTTTCGCTTGTAATCCTCATCTGTGAGGTGTGCACGGCTATTATCCCATTATACACGTGGGGAAATCGAGGCCCTGAGCTTTCTCACACTGGCATCTCTAGTTCTAGCCCCACCCCACTGCCGGCAGCCACCATCCACAAAACTCCCATTTTCCAAGACCCCAAGAACAATGTATTTGTGGGCTCGGTGGGGGACAGCCCGTTTCCCTGGGTGGGACAGCTGAGGCGCATGGAGTGTGATGTGGAGGCATTGTTAGAGCATCATCGACAGAGGAGGTGACACGTCAGGCACTGTCTTATCTTCCCGCAGGAGGCTCCAGGGGCCTCTGGGCAAGGCACGGAGGTGGCAGGGCAAGGCCAGGCCCTGGTTCTCGCAGAAGTCGGAGGCCTTACTAAGGAGAAGCATTTAAGCTAAGACCTGAAAGATGCAGCCATGTACATATCTAAGAAGAAGAGTGCCCTGAGTGGAGGAAGTAGCTGGTGCAAAGGTCCTGAGGCAGGAACAAGAACAAAAGCGGAAGCGGTGCTGAGGGACAGAAAGGGAGCCAGTGTGGCTGGACAGCTGTACGGGGAGGAGGGGGACGGGGTGCTGAAGTAGCAGATGGGGCAAGGGGCACATTGGTGAAGCTAGTGAGCCGACCTCAGTCGGTAGGGAAACCGCTGGTGGAACAGGAGGAGGAGGGTGGCATGATCTACCCCTGGCTGCTGTGGGCAGGATGGGCTTTAGTGGACACGACTGGAAGGAGGGCAGCCGATGAGGACACACCGTGGTATGTGCAAAGAAGAAAAGGTCTGGGCGGGCAGGAGCTGGTGGGCCGTCCTGGGAGATGACGTCAGATAACTAACAGTGGAAGGGAGGGAGGAATCACACAGGGCCCTGTTGCCAGGCCAAGTTGCGTGGCCCGGGGCCAAGAGGCGAGCGACAGCCACTGTCAGGAACGGAACAGTGTGGTTCCAAAGACAAGGACAGCAGTTCCCGACCTGGGCTGAGGGTTTGGGCAGCATGGTGCCCTGGCCCTCAGAGCCTCCCCGGACAGAGACGGGCATGGCTATTGGGGTTATTCTTAGCTCCTGCTGGGTTTGGGATAGGATCATCTTGGCCCCGATGGGTTTTGGCATGAACAGCTGCACCTGCTACCGTTGTCTGGGGACCATTTCCAGGGCACTGTGCTTTCTCTGTCTTGCTTCAGAAAAGCCCCGTAAGAGCTCTTGGGAGCAGGGTACCTCCATTAGGACTGGCTGATATATGAGGACACCGACGCTCACAGAGCAGAGAGGCCTTGCCCAGCGGTCACGCAGCTGGTCAGCGGAGAAGCCTGGTGCGTCCGACTCCAGAGTCCAAGCTCTTCATTGCTGGGCTCCACCGCCCCTCATGAAAAGACACTCTCTGGAAAGTCTGGACCGCGTGGGGAGGGCGGATTAAGAGAAAGAGAAAGCTCGGTTGCAGAGTGAATGGTTGACCCAGTGGCTTGGTGTTCCAATGGGAGCCCCCCGGGCAGTGTCACGACGGCCTGGACCAGGCCGGGGGCTGGATCAGTCAGAGACAATGGAACAGAACTCGGGGGTTGAATCCCTGCGGTCGGTGGGACCGAGGAAACACGCATCATCCCCAGAGCCTCCCGGAGATAAACATGTTCATCCCCGAGGGACGAGGAACGAAACCAACACTTATGGGCGCTTGTGAAGTGCCAGCTCCCACCGCGTGTGGGGGTCAGAGCTTGGGCATAGAGCCAGGTCGGGAGGATCAGCCTCTCTCACTTGGTCACATGACCTCGTGCCTCAGTTTCCTCACCTGTAAACTGGGCAGAGCCGTATCACTACGGAGTCCTGCGTAGTGAGTGAGTGAGACCCTGGGCGTGCTTAGCACCGTGTCTGGCAGCGAGAAACCCCTAAAATAGTAATGGCAGTTGTCACTCCTGTTTGCCCCTTTCATTACCTTTAACGGCCTAAGAAAGGTTGTTTTTTTTTTTTTTTTAATTTATTTATTTTGAGAGAGAGTGCGTGCGTGCACAAGCAGGGGAGGGGCAGAGAGAGAGAGAGGGAGAGAGAGAACCCCAAGCAGGCTCCGCACTGTCAGCACAGAGCCTGAAACGGAGCTCGATCCCACAAACCGTGAGATCATGACCTGAGCCGAAATCAAGGGTTGGACGCGTAACTGACTGAGCCAGCCGGGTGCCCCGAAATGGTTGTTTTTAACCCCGTTTTGGAGGCAAGGAGAATGACAGAAAGAATGTCAGGTTCCTGCCACCAGGGTGAGGCAGGGCCTCGGCTCCCACCATCGCAGGGAGGAACTTCAGGCTTCCTGGCAGACCAGGGAGGGAGGAGGCAGGGGGCCCACCAGAGGCACACAAGCCAGTAAGATCTGGAGGGGCAAAACCAGAAGCCGCCCGCCAGCCCGAGGCCCCCACCGGGCAGGCTCCGGGCTGCCGCTGACAAGCCATCTAAATGCCGAGCTTTAAAAATGTCAATTTATTACACTTTAGGGAGCGGGAAGAAATACAGGGCCATCTCGGGCTGATTTTCCATTATGGATGACCCGGCGTAAGAATAACTCACTGCACGTTATTTCCATATGGGGGCTGTTTGAGTGACGTTTTTATGAAGTCGGGTGGCAAGTCATGCTGGGGCTGAGATCAGACCTTTCGGGGGAGTGACACAGCCCAACGCTGCTTGGAAAACGCCCTCCCTTCCCGGGAGGCACTCCAGGAGGAGCAGTCAGAGAGCAGAAGGGAGTTGGGCAGCCAGGACTCCCCTCAGGAAGGGTTATGGGGGTCCACTCTCCTGTCCTCATAGCCAGTGTAAGCACTGAGGATCCCAGGGGGCAGGGGACACCTCACACTTTTCGGCTCTGCGTCACCATCTTCTGCGTGGACGAGCCCTCTGGGGCGGTTCCCTGCCAGACCTCCAAGATGCAGGGCGGAGAGGGTTCGGGGGACAATCATCTCTCTCCAGACCTGTCTTGGGGCTGGGTCCCCAACACGCTCCCAGCGAGACAACTGACTTGATTTTCGTACACGCTCATGTCTTCTTTTCTCCTCCAAATCTAGTTTTTCGTAAAACCAACACGACAGTACTGAAGGTAT
This sequence comes from Lynx rufus, assembly GCF_022079265.1. Lineage (NCBI taxonomy): Eukaryota > Metazoa > Chordata > Mammalia > Carnivora > Felidae > Lynx > Lynx rufus. Next base: position 21,182,494 of record NW_025814839.1, read on the forward strand.
ATGGAACAAAGCACCCAACGCCTTCCATGACTGGAAGCTTCTCTTCCTCCTGCACACGGTGTCATTCAATCGGGCACCCTTCCCCGGAATCTGCTCGAATTCAGAAAGGCGGGCGTCCAGGCGGGGTGTCATTTCCGCCCCGGCCCCTTGACCTAGGAGTCTTCTCTACGCTATAGCTACAGATGGGAACGTGCTTCCTGACCTTGTGCATGAACTAAGGGCTTCCTAGCTTTGTTCTGGTGAGGTCCTGACTCTCCAGGGATTGTGGGAGAGCCCTGAAGGTCCTTGAAGCCTGGTGCTCTCCTGGGCAAGAGGAAATGACAGATCAAAGCACTGCATGAACCTGGACAAGGGATGTCATGGACGTTGGTTATGACCAACTCTTACTCTGTGCCAGGCACTGCTCTGAGCACTTTTCACCAAAAGAAGGGGCTGGCAGTGCGTTCTCCCAATATGGCCTCTCATCCACCATGAGGTGGGACATTCATCGTTACCACAGCATTGCCTGGTGGTTAAGAGCATACCCAACGGTCAGGCAGAATTGGGGTCCAATCCGAAATTTCTATCTATGAGCCTACGACCTTCAGCAAGTGACTTAGCCTCTCTGAGCTTTCATTTTCCCATTCACAAAATGGGGGAAATAATGGTATGTATTTTCATTGAGCAGGACTGCTGAGTACAGTTGTATTCGTTGTGCACTGCACAAGCCTAGGGGCTGCCATGCACATGGATTATGAAGATGAGCTCTTACCCTGTGCCAGGCACTGCTCTGAGCACTTTTAATGTATGAACTCATTTATTCTTCACAATGGCACTCTGAAGTAGGGTCAATAACCATTCTTGTTGTTACAGTCGAGGAAACTTAGGATAGAGAGGTCAAGGACTTACTGAAGGTCTCTCAAGTGCTAAGTGGCAGACCTAGAATATGACACCCAGTCTGAGCCATTGCACTGCATTCCTCCAGTAACAGTGGTGCCCATGACGGATGTTTTACAGGGGAAATTCTGCGATGCGTCTGCACAGCATTTAATCTGCCTTCTTTTTTTTAAAAAAAAATTTCTTAATGTTTATTTATTTTTGAGACCGAGACAGAGCATGAGCGGGGGAGGGGCAGAGAGAGAGGAGACACAGAATCGGAAACAGGCTCCAGGCTCTGAGCCATCAGCACAGAGCCCGACGCGGGGGCTCGAACTCACGGACCGCAAGATCGTGACCTGAGCTCAAGTCGGACGCTTAACCGACCGAGCCACCCAGGTGCCCCAATCTCCCTTCTTTTGATAGCGGCACCCCATCTCCCCTGCAAAAAAAAAAAAAATGCCCATCCCCCAGATGTCCAAGTGTATCTGATAGAGCTGACCCTCCCCTAGCAAGCTCTGAGAAGGGCATGTGACTCCGCCCAGCCAATCAGAACACCACTTCCCGTTCGCCAGCGTGCTTAGCTGTGGGGTAAGAGCCTAGAAGACACCGGGATTTTGGGGAGACTATAGGAACGAAGTTGGTTCTTTGTGATGCAGGATGTGAGGTCGGAGTGTCTGGCAGTCCTTCCCAGCAGGAAAGAAGAGACGGCCTGAGAATATAAAGTGACATCAAAGGTGCTGAGGCAGGAAACACATTCGCAAGAATCTAGATCCGGCCAAGCCCGGAAGGCGCTGTCAGCCACAGAGTCAACACTCAAAGCCACTGGTGGCAGGGGCACCTGGGTGACTCCTCCGTTAAGCGTCGGACTCTTGATTTTGGCTCAGGTCATGATCTCACGGTTTGCGAGTTCGAGCCCCACATCGGGCTCTGTGCTGTTAGCTCAGAGCCCGCTTGGGATCCTCTCTCTTCCTCTCTCTCTCTCTCTCTCTCTCTCACACACACACACACACACACACAAAATAAATAAAATAAACATTAAAAAAAAAAAAAAAAACCTTTGGTGATAGTGTTTGCTGACTGATCTGCTAAAAGTGTTGGACCAAAGTAGCTCGATCCAAACCTTGGGGTAGGATAACAATCATTCGTTGTCTGCCTATTCTGTGTACAGATCCCTCCTCACAGGGGGATAAATATCCCCCCTTCCTGATTGTTCAGTGGGAAAAAGACGAGGGAATGAGATTTCTCCAACACCGACTCTATTAGGCACCTTGGGGGCCCTCGCTGCTCATTTTACCACTACAGCCCACAGCTGCCCTGCGAGGCAGGCCTCAGCCCACAAATGGGGAAACGGTAACCCGGGCAGGGGAAGTGACTTGTCCGGGATCAGATCCGAGCCAATGGGACTCCAAGCCCCTGCTCTTCCTGGGCCACCACACAGCCCACGCCGCAACGAGCCTTTCCCTACTGCTGACTTCATCTGCAGCGTGCTGTCTGCAACATCTCCCTCCTCCCCTCCCTGCACTCCCTGGGAGGGCGATTGAGATTCCCATCACATATACATCAACTACAACCCGATGAATAGCATATTACTTGCCTATGCAAAGCCATCTGCCGGCTTTAAATACCTGGCGAAAATGTTTGCTTTGGACTTATTAAGCCACGAGATGAGTGGGCCAGACATATGGAATGAGGCGGGGAGAGGGGAAAATGCTGATGTTTTGGAAGAGCTGTTAGAACTTGGATTTCTGGGTCTGGCCGAGCAACTCGGAGGATTTAAGAATCCTGCATCGCAAATGCCACGGGCAAGCGTTCTAAGAAACGGTGTCTCTGGCGGGCTGATCTCGACACATCCCAGGCCTTGACATCCCGTCAGGGCGCTTGGAAGAATTAACCTTCGGTAGGAAGGCTTTCCCCCGAAGGGAATTAGCGGCATCTCAAACTATAGACAGCCCTGATATCGAACAAATTTATTAAATGCAAACATATTAAAAATGTCAGGCCAGGTCCACCAATGGTCTATCCCGCTCAGAAGTCTGATGACTGTGGCCCCAAGGGGAAACTTCCTAAGAGCATCTGGTGGTTACTCTCTGTGTCCTTGGTCAAACGACTTGAGCACATATTAAACGTTCCATCGTCTTGCTTACCCTGTGCATCATTATTTATTGATGCATCGAAATGCTTTCTGGTTTCCATCCTCCTCAGAGTAAAAATAATCATTGTTAGTAGTGGACTAATCATAACCAGTCTCTGAATGCTTACCATGAACATGCTATTTGCAACACGTAACAACTCTTTGAAGTAGGGACTTTCACCACCATTGTATAGATGAAGAAACTGAGGCTCAGAGAGGTTAGTTAACTTGTCAAGATCACACAGCTTGTAAGTGGTGAATGGGGCCAGGACCGGACCTGAATTTTAAACCCACAGCCTTTTCTTGTAAGCCCTGTGGCCTGGGCTTCCCCCCTGCTGAGTAAAACAGACCTCCTTTCACTTGTTTGGAGTCTATTTCTTTGAGGGTTTGAGAGTCCTTCCTCGGTAACAGAAGGTAACGACACTTACGGCAGTGAGCATCTCATAACGCATATAATGGTCGGATCACTAGGTTGTACACCTGAAGCTAATATAATATTGTACTCCAACTATCCTTCAGTAAAAATTAAAATGAAAAAAAAAGAGTCCTTCCTAATTTTGCATTATAGGATCTAAGGACCGCTCAGGTACTATATGATTAAACAGACTTTGCGAATTTCCTTCTTGCCTTCACCTCTGGTTGCAGTGGCTTTCGCGTACCCTGATGTTCTCCAAAAAAAAGAAAACCTTGGAAAAGCAGGATAAGGTACACATAAAACGCCTCCCCTGCCCCCATCCTATCATGCCCTTATTTTTATTATATTTTCAGCACCCCATTGTCCCAGCACCCCATTGCTCCCCTAAATAGTGTTATTGTCTGAGTACCTCCCCATGTTCCCACTAGATAATGGGCTCCTGGAGGCCACCTGGGGCTCGCTCCCCTCTGGGTCCCCACACGGTAGGGGCTGCACCCACATGCGCTGAGGGAGCAAGGAAAGAGGTCAGCTCAGTGCATCACTAACCTGTCCCGCTCCAGGGAGGGGCGGGGCCGCCTGCGTCTGCAGCCCGAGCTGCCCACTGCCCCTGCTGCCTGAGCCAGCCCTGAACACCCCCTCGGGAAGCCACCTGCTGCCTGGCCGCTCCCAGCTCCTCCCGAGCACAGGTCTCTGACCCAGACACCGGCCGGAGTCCAGACAGCCAGCTCCACACAAAGGACGAGGGGCAGGCTGTGTGGGCAGGACCCTCCCCTGCAGGAGGAAATGTCCTGCATAGAGAGTGACCACAGACGTGTCCAGCAAACCTCCAGGGCTGGATCCTGAGTCCAGGCTAGAGGCCCGGGTAGAGGGTGGTGGGCTTCCGGCCATCTTGCACCACCGCGCTCACTTAGCCAGAACATTCGGCTAACCAGAACACCCTCTGCTGGACCAAGTTGTTTTAAATTTGGATTCCAAGATACCTAAGGTTGACCAGTTGGGTTACCTGGCAATGAAGAGCTTCTGTTCGTAAAACGGCAAAGCTAGGAGAATGCAGCAGTATGCCCCGAGTTTGTCTGCAAAGTCGGAGACACTATTCACAACATACATTACGAGCGAAGAGTTTTACATCCAGCATATCTCACAAATCACTAAGAAAAAGAGCCAGTAGTTTGAAAGAGGCAGGTACGGCTTGAACAGGGCAGAAGTAGCCATCCAAATGGTCCATCTACTTCGACAAGGTGATCCACCTCGTTACTCGTCGGGGAAATGCAAAACAGACCCACGGAACACCTCTTCCCTCAGAACGGCTAGGATGTGAATAACTAACAAAAGCAGGTGTTGACCACATGGGACACCGGTGGGACTGTCATATCCGGCTGGCCGGAGTAAACGTGTCTACGGACACTCGGGAGAACCATTTGGCTACATCGACCGCAGTTAAAGAAACAGGTGTACTGTGACCCAGAGATTCTACACTTTTAGGTCTACGCCCTACAGAGATGCACACACACACCCGCCTGCCTCCCAAATAAAATAACACGGGGAAGAAATGCCCACAGAGGCTGTATTCTTAATCACCCAAATCTGGATGCAACCTACATGCCCATCAACAACACAATGGCTAGATTGTGATATAGTCTCAGAAATAGCAAGGAGAATGAACCAACTGCGACATACGATAATACCCGTAAATCTTGCACGCATAAATGGAGCAAAAAAAGCAAGACACCGGCCAACACATGTGGACGGTAGGAATCCATCCAAAGAGCAACAACGAGCCGATAATCGAGAAAAGGCACTCAAGAGGGCATCTGGATCATCCCCCCCCTTCCCGAAACCCACGGGTACCTTCCTTTATCTTCCTCACAATTCCTCGCTGCTGGAGATGCCGGCCCTAGGATGGGCGACTCCCCCCTGTTTGCCGGGGACGTTTCTGGTTTTAAAATCAGAAGTCCCATGCCCCAGGAACACCCTCAAACCTGCACAGAACCCAAAGGCTCCGACATTACAAAGACAGGGGCTCGAATTCCAGTTCACCCGAATGGAAGGGCGAACACGGCTGGCGTGAACCCCTCCCAAAGTGCCAGCATCAGGAAAGACAGAGACGGAAAGACTGAGGGGCCATAACATCATGAAAACGAAGCACAAACACTTCTGCATCCTGTGTTGGATCCTGAACACGGAGAAAACTTGTTATGAAGAACACTGACGAGGGCAATGGACAAAATCTGAATCGTATAGATATAGATATAGATATAGATACAGATATAGATATAGATATAGATATAGATATAGATAGATATCTGTAAGTAGGTACCATACTTACCTAACTGCTTTTCTTTTAAAAATTTTCTTAGGGTTTATTTATTTTTGAGAGACAGAAACCAAGCACAAGCCAGAAAGGGGCAGAGAGAGAGGGGGACACAGAATCCGAAGCAGGCTCCAGGCTCTGAGCTGTCAGCACTGAGCCCGATGCGGGGCTTGAACTCACGAGCCGTGAGATAATAACCTGAGCTGGACACTCACCTGACTGAGCCACCCAGGCGCCCCACTTATCTAACTACTTTAATGTAGCCATTGAAAAACATGAAAACCAGGGGCACCTGGGTGGCTCAGACGGTTGAGCACCCAACTTCAGTTCAGGTCACGATCTCACGGTTCGTGACTCCGAGCCCCGCATTGGGCTCTGTGCTGACAGTGCATAGCCTGCTTGGGATTCTCTCTCTCTCCCCCGCTCTCTCTGTCCCTTCTCCACTTGTGCTCTCTCTCGCTCTCTCTCTCTCCTTCTCAAAGTAAATAAATAATTAAAAACACACACACATGAAAACCATTCTCAGCTCTCAGGCTGTGGCAAAAAGAAAAATCAAAAACCAACCAACCAAACAAACAAACAAACCAGACACAACAACAACAATAAATAGGCATTTGGATTTGAGCTGGATTTGGCCTGTGGGTCATAGTTTGTTGACCCTCCGGATTAGAAAACAGTATTTTATCAACGTGAAATTTTCCGTTTTGAGTGGAACAAAGGGGCATTGTGTTTGTAACTGGTTTTTCGATGATTCAGAACGAGAAAAAATGAGAAAGCAAACGTGGTAGAATGTTACAAACTGATGAATCTTTTTTAAAGTTTATTTATTTACCTAGAGACACAGAGAGCAGAGGAGGGTCAGAGAGAGAGTGGGGGGAGAGAGAATCCCAAGCAGGCTTTTCCCAGAGCCTGATGCGGGGCTTGGACTCTCGAACCGTGAGATCATGACCTGAGCGGAAACCAAGACTTGGACGCTTAACCAACTGAGCCACCCAGGTGCCCCACAAATTGATGAATCTAAATGAAGGATAAACAGGCATCGTCTTAACTATTCTTGCCACTTTAAGCTTGAAATTCTTTCAAAATACGTTATTTAAAAAAGAAATCCCACTTCCCCCCAAACTCTGTGGCTTTGGGCAAGTCTCCTATATGCTGGGCTCCCTCCTACCTGAAATGAGGGGGCTGCTTCCCACCGAGACTCACGGCCCATCCTGGGAGTCCCCACTGATCCACAGAGCACCTGCGGTGTGCGGACGCACTCCTACACTCTGGTCCCCAACAGAAGAGGTCCTGCTCACATGGCGTTCACTACACTCAAGTGGGTTGGGGGGGGTGCAAATTAAGTCATGGCATCTAAGCGCTTGGCCCCACGCTTGGTCCCGAACCAGCCGCATGCCTGCCACCAATATCATGACTGTGAAGACGTTTGTGATGACGCAGGGGGATGGCCGGCTGCTCTGGGGGCCTGGCCCTCCACAGCTCTCAACCGTCACGGGTCCTTCTGGGGAGATGTGTAGACAGCACCCCCGGCCTATCATAAAACCAGCCTTTCTCCATTTGTAACAGCATTGGAAGTGTCAATATTTGTGGGGCGAACGGGCCGCGATAACCATGTTTTCACCCAATTACAATTTGGTTTTTATCTCCTCTGACAGGAGGTTATGTTAATATTGAGTCAATTCACTCCAACATCATCTTTAAAAAGGAAAAAAAAAATTTTTTTTTGTCTCTTTGAATAAAATACCCAGGCCACCTGCCTTGTGGTTCCTGGCTGGGGAGGAAGGTGCTCGCTCACACGAAAGATTCCCATCAGACTCATCTTCCCAGAGCTTATTAATTATTTTCAATGTCTCGTAGAAGCATGGGTGACACATGGTGACAAACGTCCTGCCTAAGGGCACTGGGGATGAATCAAGGGTTATCGGTCTTCTGCACACTAGTGGTGGGGGTCGGGGGGGGGCTCAGGATGTTGCCTAGCTGTGGCTGGGAGTTCACGTAGAAGATACACCAGGCTCAAGGGGCCCCCCCGAAGGGACAGAAACTGAGCTGGACTCCCCCGGTGGAAGGGCCTGTAGGAGCACCCCGGGATTCCCGCAGGGACGTGAGGACCCGGAGGTGGCAGAGGGCCGACAGGAGATACATTCATGGGGGGAGGGGGGTAGTAGCAGCTTTAAACTCCCTTTTGTTGATGTCCGTGGGTTCAAATCCCAGCTTCATCTCTTACTACCTTTGTGACTTTGGACCAGTCTCTTGGTATGTTTACTTATTCGCCCAGTGTCTCCCTTGAAGGAGCTGGATGGTAAAGGGGGGACACAAGCAAGCAAAGGTGGTGACCGTGAGAGAATGTCACCAAGTCTCAGTCATTGTACCCCCCCAAAGGCCCTTCAATCCTTCCCCCTTCACTGCCCTACTTATCACCCACCCCCTGTATTTCTCATGCGGGGTTCTCATGTCTGCTGGCCCCTGGCCTGGTCCAAGCAATCCTCCTGCCACCTGATCTTCAGAGAGAGAATTTTAAAATTTATATACAGTCTCGGCTTTTTGTGTCCAAGATCTATCAGTGGCTTCCATTGTCCTCAGAATACACTGCGAGAGAATGTGCCACCCCAGAGGTAAACCCAGCAGACAGAGAGAGCCCAGAGGGGTGGGCCCTCAGCCAGCTCATGGGGGTCAGAGATGGCTCCCAGAAATGATGCCCACACCCAAGCTCAGAAGAGAACTAGACGGGGGCGTCTGGCTGGCTCACTGGGTTAAGCGTCTGACTTCGGCTCAGGTCATGATCTCACAGTCCGTGAGTTCAAGCCCCAGGTCGGGCTCTGTGCCTGGAGCCTGCTTTGGATTCTCTCTCTCTCTCTCTCTCTCTCTCTCTCTCTCACTCTGCCCCTCCTCCATTCGCACTCTGTCTCTCTCTCCCCCTCTGTCTTTCAAAAATAAATAAACATTTAAAAAACACAAAAACAAAAGGAAGAGAACTAGATGGTCACCAGGCAAACAGGCTTCAGAAGAGAGAAGCAGGAGTCTGGCCAAAGGCACAGCCTGGGCAAAGGCGGGAAGGTGATGTGACAGGTGTGAGCGACCCCAAGCTGTCCCTAAGCTGCTGGTCAGACATGTCAGGAGCATGGGAGCCAGACTTGGCACCCGTAAAGGTCACGTTGGAGAACCTGCATTGTATTCTGAGGACGATGGAAGCCAGTGACGGATCTTGAACACAAAAAGCCAAGACTGTATGTAAATTTTAAACTTCTTTCTCCGAAGATCGGGTGGCAGAAAGATTGCTTGGACCAGGCCAGGGGCCAGCATGAGAAATACTGATGGTGGGTGATCATTGGGGGGGGGGGGTGTCAAGGGGGAAGGATTGAAGGGCCATTTGGGGGTACAATGACTGAGACTTGGTGACAGCTTTGTACTCAGCACGAAGAGGGGGAACACGGTCCCCAGTATGAATGAAGTAAAGGAAGGAGCTTGGGGGTCTCCATTTCGCAAAAAGCAAATACCGTATTCCCTTTGGGGGAAGAGACGAAGGTCAAAGGCGTGAATTGAATGGGAAAAAAAGTGAAAGCAACCAGTGTCCTGGAGAAAACGTCCTCTTCCAGGGTCTTGTGGGAGCCAGGTGCCAGCATCTGCTTCTCACAGATGTTATTTACACACGGCGATGATCTCAATTACGTATCTTGGTTGTTGGGATTGCTTCTGTCTCCAGATTAGTTTGTTTCCAGTGGAAACATTCCATGGGAATTAATTAGTAATTGCTCCTAAAGAACAGGTGTCTTTAGATCATCCCCACACATCGCCCTGCCTAGTCTGTGCTACGAGGTCTTGTAAAATCGTTTACCCAGAAACCAAAGTCTTCCGGCAGTCAACCCCTGTGACTCGGACGAGGGAGCCGGCGGGGAGCTCTACGTTTTAAAAATCACGGTCTTCAAGTTTTTATTTTAAAGAATTCTTGCAAATGCACAGTCATAGCGTTCTTTAAACCAGCCCCGGGCCTGGGAATATCATGCCCCTTTTTATTTAAAAAGACTTTTTTTTAATGTTTTGAGAGAGAGGTAGAGAGAGAGAGACAAGGTGAGAGCGGGGGAGGGGCAGAGAGCTCGAGGGAGACAGAATCCGAAGCAGGTTCCAGGCTCTGAGCTGTCAGCACAGAGCCCGACACGGGGTTCAAAGCCACAAACCAGGAGATTGTGACCTGAGCCGAAGTCTTATGCCTAAGTGACTGAGGCAGCCAGGCGTCCCTCATGTCCCTTTGTACATGAGGAAAAGGAGGCTGCAACACAGGATGTCTCACCCCAAATCATACAGCTAATTAGGCAGCAGAGGCAGGATTTGAACGCCAAAAGTTCTAGGACTCTCCCATGATTTATCACAAGGGTCTTAAACCACGGTATTATCAGAGATATATCCAAGGCTCCCAGTGGAAGGAAACTGGGTGAAAAGAGCCAAATAATTCTCGGGGTCCTAGACGCCGGGGCAATGGGCCGAGGGGATGCCTGTCCACTAAGGGCAGAATCCAGAGATTCTGGAAGATGCTCGAAGGGAACTCTCCCATGCTGCTGGTTAGGCCTGGCACGCCGCACATCAGAGCTTCAGCTGGGGCCTGGAATCCCCACGCCCATCTGACCACGCCCATCTCTACTCTGTAACTCTCTATGGCTCCCCATCACCTTTGGGATAAAACCCAAACCCCTTAGCCACGCTCACTAAACCCAACTATCAACATACCCCCCCCCATACTGTCTCCTCCTTATCCCTGCAGCCTGGCCTCCCATGGGTCCCAGAGTTCAGACCACATTAATATTTGCTGAATGCATGAGTTTTTTAATAGGTGCATTCAAGCAATTCCCTTGTCCGTGCCCTGAGAGAGTAAACCTTTCTCTGGGCTCTTCCACGCCACAGTTACTGAGCTAGAAGGGCAGCAGGGCGTGGTCATGTTTCTGAGAACCTTGCTGCTTGGACCTCATCAGCCCCCCGAGAACCTTGCGGCTTTGACCTCATCAGCCCCCCACAAGCACTGGGCCATCAAGCGACGCGAACTCTCCACTTTGGGAAAAAGTCTCTGGGAGGTCACGCTGCGCGTTGAACGTCACGAGTTTAGCAGCTGCCAGATCCAGTCCTCTTGACTCAAATTTAATTAATGTTGAGACGGCCGAATGAAGGTCTGTCACACTAAGGTAACCTCGCCTACGAAAGTTTTCTCGTCTACGAAATGGACGTGTCGCCACAGAATTGTAAAGGGTGTTTTGAGAGATAAATGAGGCCCGCGATTCCCAGATGCCAGTCCTAAAAAATGTAGATACTGGGTGCCAACCCAGACTTAATGAAGAAAGACAAAGAAAAGACTACCTGGGGGTGGGATCCAGAACCTGGGATTTTTTTTTTTTTTTTTTTTTTTATTTTTTATTTTGGGGACAGAGAGAGACAGAGCATGAACGGGGGAGGGGCAGAGAGAGAGGGAGACACAGAATTGGAAACAGGCTCCAGGCTCCGAGCCATCAGCCCAGAGCCTGACGCGGGGCTCGAACTCACGGACCACGAGATCGTGACCTGGCTGAAGTCGGACGCTTAACCGACTGCGCCACCCAGGCGCCCCAGAACCTGGGATTTTTAAACAGTGCTTAAGTTCTCTGATGTGCGGCCAAGTTTGGGGACCCCAAGACACCACAGAAAAGCCTAGTACATAGTAGGTGCTCAATGTTAATAGGACCCATACTATACCAGCCAAGTTGCACGGACACAGAACTGCTGGCATTCACAGCTTTCGGACATATATTGCTGTGTGCCCTTGGGTAAGTTACTCAACCTCTCAGAGATTGTATCTTTATTAAACAGGTCAATAATAGAAGTACCCTCCTCCTGTGGTTATGGTAAGGATTATCTAGATAGCACATTTACTGCTGCCACCAGAAAGTCTACGAGCCCCCTATCTTTCAAACCAGCCCCAGGTTTGTCCCTTCTAGCCAGCTCTGTCACCACTTAGCCCAGATGACCATCTCCTCCGGCCTGGAAGGGTATTCTAGCCTCCTAACGGCATTGCCATCCTCTTCACGTCTAGTCTCCGCACAGAAGAGCGAGCCTCTCAACCGCGAATCGGATTATGTCACTCTCTGCTCAAAACCTCCCAATGGCTTCGCACGACCCTTCGTGTAAAACCCAAGCCTTCCAGGTCCTGCGTGGTCAGGTCTCTGTCTGCTCCTCCTTCTCCCAGGGTAGTTGAGCTGACCACCCAGGCTCAACCAGACCCCTTGCAATTGCCTATTCCAGAACTCCATTTATTGCCTTTATTCCCCATATCAAGGTGTGAGATGTTTCTACTTATTTCTATCATTGTTTGCTTGCCTCCTTTTCCATCAGATGTGAGTTTCACGACGGAGGGTACCTGCCTTACTAACCATTATACGCCTAGATGGAGCATATCACCTGACTCACAGCAGGTGCTGCATAGATCAGGAAGGAAGGAAGGAAGGAAGGAAGGAAGGAAGGAAGGGGTTCAGTGCCATACCCAGCACTTACGGCACAGTCAGTAGCAAAGTTAGCTCCCTCTCTCTTCCCCCTCCTCTCTGCTCTCTCTGCCTCGGTCCCTGGAGCCTTCAGGTAAAGGACAAATACCTTCCCTCGGAGAGGAAACACAGTGATGCCCAATGTCATCACTGCTTTATTTGATTAGCTCTGACTCCGGCATCCGGGACACGTGTGCTGGGAACCAAAGCAACTGTACCCTGACCTCTGGTCCACGCGAAACCATCCTTATAACGATTTCCATGACAACAGCAACAGAAAGCCAAGGCTGTGAATTCCCTTTGATAGGAGCCGGATGCAGAGATGGGGAAGAAGGACTTTCAGAAGAATGAAGCTCTTTGATTCAGCTCGAGGCGCCTTCATTAAATACCACCATTTGTCAAGAACACACATTTTAACCCTGCCGAGGAAGGTTGCTCATGAATACTTTAAAAAGGAAGGAAAAGAACGAACAAAACCATCATGGTTCCTTTTTGAGAACAATCATCTGTGGGGACGGGGACATTTGGATGCTGTGGCATCAGGAATATTTTGGTGGGAGGCAGGAAGAGCCTGGATCCTGACCAAGTGCTCAGACATCTCTGCCCACTTGAGGCAAGTCAAAAGGCTAAGCGTCTTCCACCCACGTGGCCAGCCAAAGAGAAAGGTCAAGGAACCCCTAGATCCTGCAGTTAGAATCACGAGACCTGGATATGAATCCCAGCTCTGCCACTTAGTTGCCGGACACGTCACTTCCCATCTCTGGACAGGACTTCCCCACCTGTAAAATGGGCGCAAGGTCACTTCCCTTCCCCAGGGAGTAAGAAGGGTAATGAGATTGAGTACAAGGGTGCACTTAAGCCCAGGGGATTCTAGTTTTCTGACACGGCCACGCGGAGAATAGGGTTTGCCTTAAAAGCAGGACAGTCCGGGACAAGCCAGGATGGTTGGTCACCCTGAAAGAGCATTAGCAGATACAACAGAGCATTAATTAATAGGATTATTAAGAGAGGAGGCCCTTCGGCGTCTTCAGGTTTCACAGCACTGCACCTCCGGGGAGGTCTCTCCCCAAACCTACCAACCTGGTCCAATCATGACAAAAGCATCACACAAAGCCAGACTGGGGGGGACACTTTACAGAATACCTGGCCAGTCCTCCTCAAAACTGTCAAGGTCATGAAAAGCAAGGCAAGACCGGGAACCTGTCCCAGACCAGAGGACACTGGGCAGGCCAGACCACCCAACACAGTGTCGTGCCCTGGGTTGGTTGGATCCTGGAACGGGAATGCACGGAATCCAAGAATGAACGGGGAAACTCGTGAAATCTGAATCGAGGCTGGAATTTTGTTTAAAAGGAAACCAAGGTTTTTCTCCCTTAGCTAACCAACTGCTACCCGAAACCTTTCATTTTACAGACAGGAAACTGACACCGGAGACAGGAAGCAGAGAAAGCTCTGGATCCGGTTTCTACGACCTGGAGCTAGACTCTGCTGTCTCCCGCTGCCTTCCTGGGGACCTGCTGACCTTCTTGAGCTCCTCCAGAAGGAAGAGAGAAGAGCAGTCAGAGGTTTCGGAGTCAGGGAAAGCGGGTTCAAGGCCCAGCTTTGCCTTTGACTGGCTGTGTGACCTCAGGCAAATCCCTCACCCTCTCTGTTCCCTAGTTTCCTCACTTGTCAAATGAGGCAGAGGACCCCACTGAATTCAACAGGCAGGCATTTATTCAGTATTTATTATGGGCAATGGACTGGACAGGTACCACCAGACATGGTTAAAGCAGAGCCTTGCCCTCCGGAAGTGTATCGTTTTGCCTGAGGGTCCGAAAAGTACAGATAACCCATCTAAGTTTCTGGGGATATTCTGTGGAGATAGAGAAGCCCGCAGCCATGTGGCAGCTCTGAGGCCACGTGATAGAAGGCCAGAGAAGGAGAAAGAACAGAGGGCAACACTCTGAGAAGGTGAGGTGGTGAGGGCAGCAGGAAATGCCTTCCGTCTCTCCACACCTGGATTCAGCACATGTCGTTTATTAGCAGGAAACGAGGGACTTAGAAGTGACACCAAATGCAAGGGCACCACACCCCCAGTGGGGCTCTCAGCTCCCCTGTGTTGTTTTCAGCTCACTCCCCCGCTCCCTGTCCCTGCATGGGTCAGGTAGCAAGTCCCGTGTCCCTGCTGTGATATTCCGCCTTGGGACCTCTCTCCCCAAGTCCGCCAACCTCCCCCCACCCCACCCTGCGGAATCTGAACACCTCACGCCTCTCGACACCTGCCTCCATGGGCTGCGCTGTCTGCACTGGGCAGCGCCCGAGCCCGTCGTCCCATCTCCCCAGGTCCTTGGCTCCTTCCTGGTCTCACCTCCCATCTGCCTCCACTCCTCCCCGGGGGCAGCCAGGGAGGGTGGAGTCCTGAGTTCAAATCCTGGCTCTGACACTTTCTAGCTGCCTTGGGGTGGGTCTCCTGCCCTCCTTGTCTCCCAGTCCCCTCCCTTGGAAAATGGAGATGAAAATCCTGGAGACCTCGGTACAGAACTCGGTGCCCCATCCCATACAGAGTAAGCGCTACATGGTGGGAGCTCCAGAAGGTGAGACGGCCAGAGATCCGCATCATTACAATTCTAACTGGCAAACGGCTATTGGTGGTGGTGGTGGCGGTTTAGGCTTTGCTTTATCAGCACGACTACCCGTTGTTTCATACCCAGCCTTGGTGGGCACCACCTGGCCACCACACATGCGCACGCGCGCTGCCCTCGGCCATTCTGCCACGGGCCCCCGATCTGCCCGTGCCCTCGGGCTGCCTTCTGCCTCCACCCTGAAGAAGGGAACTGGACTTCTCGGTCACTTATAAACCCCTCCCTCTCACTTATAAACCACCTCCATATGACATGCTCAGCCCCTCGGTGTCCCCCTTCTTCATGCAGGTCTGTGAAGGTCGGACGTCAGTGCAGTGGCCACCCCCATCCCCATGCCCTGGCTGGCTGCAGCACCCTCCCCAGCCTGGTCCTGAGGGGACCCACGACACCCACCTGGCTGTGCACTTTCTCCAGCTCCTCCTTGCTGACCGACGTCTTGCTATCCTCCATGCTCCCCAGAAGGAGCTGCACGTCGGACAGTAGCGCGTGAGTCCTTTTGAGGTCCCTCCGGAGACGCTTCTCCACGTCAAAGTCCCGATGGCCGATCTGGAAGCCAAGGGAAGGCTCTCATGAGCTAAGATGGCAAAGCAGTGGCCAGGGTCCAAGTTCTCTGGAACCAGACTCCCTGGGTTTAAATCTTGCCTCCGCCTCTCCCACTGTGGGACCTTGGACAAGACCCTTCTCCTCCCCGAACCTCAGTTTCCACATCTGCAAAATGGGAAAGACATCAACCGCACGGGGCTGTCGTGGGAATTAGAAAGGTGTTTAGCCGAATGCCTAATAAGCTGTGCCCAAAGCTGCCCTCACAGCCTGTAAGGATCCAAAGTCACTATGTCTCGTGGTTGGCACCAAAGCCATCAATATGGCCTCTCCCCAACTTGTGAGAGCCTACAGGTCAGGGGAGGCCCTCTGGTGACAGAAGTGAGGACAGCAGTTTCCCTGCAGGGGCAGGGACTAGATAGGGCAGAACTCGGGAGCCCCTTAATGCTATTCATGTGGGTGGTACTTCTCTGAGTTTATGAAAATGCATTGAGCTGTACGGGAGGGGTCCGGTATGCTTCTCTGCCTATATGTTATGCTTCAGTAAATGGTGCTTAATATAGCTGTGCTGTTTTTGGAGATCTAAGTCAAGTTTTGCTGTCCCTCGAGCTGGTCCCCTCTGCCAGGTTGAGGCATGAGGTCATTTTCTGCAAAAAGTTGTTACCCAAGAAGTGAGCACGTTCCTTCCCCCAAATCCCTGAACTTGTAGGCCCTCTGAGCGGGCAGCTGTCCAGTGGCCCCTGCAGAAGCCACGTTCCTGGACTCAGCACCAGGAGGGTGACAACTCCCAGCGGCCAACAAACGGAGAGAGGCACAGGGTTCCCCAGAGGACCGGCATGAAACAGCGACAGTCCACAGTCTCACCTACAAACAGCGCCTACTGGAAAAACACTAGGGGAGCACCTCTGAAACTCTGGAAGAAACTAACAGCCCCTTGGGGTGCCTGGGTGGCTCCATCAGTTAAGCCTCTGACTCTTGGTTTCGGCTCACGGTTCATGAGTTCAAGCCCCACGCTGAGCTCTGCACTGCCTGTGCAAAGCCTGCTTGGGATTCTTTCTTTCTCCCTCTCTCTCTCTGCCCCTCCCCTGCTAGTGCTCTCTCTCTCTCTCTCTCTCTCTCTCTCTCTCTCTCTCTCAAAATAAATAATAAAAAAAAAAAAGAAACTAACAGCTCCCTTCTCAGACTCTCCAGAGACCAGCAGAAAGAACACAGCACCATCTATCAGGTGGGGAGTTTTCAAGAAAATGGGGTGTAGGTGTGTTTCAATTTAAATATACAAAAAGAAACTAACAGCTCCCTTCTCGGACTCTCCAGAGACCAGCAGAAAGAACACAGCACCATCTATCAGGTGGGGAGTTTTCAAGAAAACGGGGTGTAGGTGTGTTTCAGCCGTGGGACCCAATTTCTACCCACCTGGATACCTGTGCCTCTCAACAACCATTTCCTGGGATGCTCAGAATGCCCCAGAATATTCTAGAAAGAAGGTGGGGTTGAGAATAGGGTGGCCCCGGTTTTAAACCCTGGCTCACCATTTGCTGACATTGGGAAGGATGGCTGAATCATACGACCTCTCTGAACCCGAATCTCCTTGTCTGTAAAAATTAGGTGAAAAAAATAATCTCTACCCTCCATGTTGAGATAAGACAAGGATCAGGCATGATAATGGATCAGAAAGCACTTTGCATGCTGTCAAGTGCTTTACAAATATAAAGAATTATGAGTATTGTCTGATGACCTAGAATGCACTCCTCTAGATTACGCATTACTATTTCTCGGCAACTAGCTTTGAATTCTTTGAAAAATGAGTTGGTTCTTCGAATATAGCCTCTTTGTTCTCAGACGTATTGCTTTGTTAAGTTTTAAATGCTAATGTGTGTGTGTGTGTGTGTGTGTGTGTGTGTGTGTGTGTTATATAATCTCACCTGCTGAGCTGAGATCAGGACGGGGCATTGTGCCAGGCCATTTGTCACATGTTACTGCATCTAACTCCTGTGACAATCTCTTAAAAATAGACGTTATTATTATTGCCTTTATAAAATGCAGTAATAGCTTACGTTTAAAGGGAGCTTTCTAAGTGTCAGACCCGGTTCGAAACCCTTTAGGGAAATTAACACGTTTGGTCTTCATGAAGCATCTATGAGGTATGTAGTATTAGGAGTCCCATTTGACAGATGATGAAGCTGATGCCTACAGAGGGGGAAGTAACCAGCCCAAGGTCACACAGCTATGAAATGGAAGTTTGGATAGGAATCCAGCTGTCCTGGCCAGAAAGGGGTAATTGTAGGGAAATGTACTATACAAGAGCTGTGTTCTGCTTTTTAATTTAAGGGAAAGCGTGCTTGGGAGGAGCATCGCCCAGCTCAGGTGGGAGGGGATCCGCAAGAGTCTTAGGTAAGTGGGAGCCAGGTGAGCTGTGGGAAGGGCATTTCAGGAAGAAGCCATGCCATGAGCAAAGACAGAGGGCTGAGAAAGTCTTGTATATCTGGTTCTGAGTGATTAGCATGAGGGTGTAAAACACGGAGGTGGGGTAGGGAGCCTGGGGCCAGCTCATGTCTTGTGAGCGGTGGGGACTCTTTAAGTATGTACCGTCTCCGGAAAATGGAGGTACAGCGGATGAAACTGACATAGAGAGAGTAAGTGCTCTCCCCAAGGTCACGGAGTGGCTGTGCAGGACCCTGGGCAGCTCACTATTAGAATGCAAGTCTCTAACCACTGCACGGCAGAGCCTAGGGGAACCTGAGTCCTGAATCACTAACTCGAGCCCAGGTTCATTACCCTGATTGCATTCAAGCAGCATATTAGCATCTTTCTTATCTCTATGTCTGTTCTTGATCTTTATACATCCCAAGAGTATAAAGAGCATTCATTTGCCTGTGGAGCAGGTTGGCGTCAGGGACACTCCCTAATGTTGGCGCTGACCATGGCTCAGAGTCTATCAACTTACTGAAGACCCTGAAAATGCGACCACCCCATCTCTTTTGCAGAGGGGTCTTTGCAAACAAAACTCACAACAAAATCTCAGACCAAGTCACCCTCCTCTTCATAATGAATCGTTACAAGAGAGGAGGGCAAGAGAGAGAGAGAGAGAGAAAGCTCATTAGGTTAATGGGAAATAAATGTCATTCGGCAAGTTTGCATTCTGTAGCACAAAGATTCAAATTTGGATAAAGCTGGTGAATAATTAACCAATAAATCTAAATGATGTTTAGTGTTGTTTTGGGAAACTATATTCAAACCTCAACTGTTTCAACATTTATCATAACGCCAAATTGTCTGGGGCTGTTGTTAAATGTCTGTTGTCGGGACACCTGGGTGGCTCAGTCGGTTAAGCATTCGACTTCGGCTCAGGTCATGGTCTCACAGTTTGTGAGTTCGAGCCCCGCATCGGGCTCTCTGCTGTCAGTGCAGAGCCCAATTCAGATCCTCTGTCCCCCTCTCTCTCTACCCCTCCCCTGCTCACTCTTTCTCTCTCTCAAAAATAAATAAACATTTGAAAAGAATGTCTGTGGACAAAGATCCCTGAGTCCTTTAAAAATGCAACCTGTAAATGCCATTGGGGATAATGAAGCCACTTTACAGAAGGGGAAATTGAGATTAGGAGAGAGAATGAATAACATTCTAAAAAAAATCAATATGGTCAACAAAAGTATGATTCTAATTAACTGGATATTTATCATTTTTTTTGGACCTTCATCATTTTTAACTTTTTTAATGTTAATGTATTTTTGAGAGAGAGAGAGAGAGAGAGAGAGAGAGAGAGAGAGCATGAGCGGGGGAGGGGCAGAGCAAGAGGGGGACACAGAATCTGAAGCAGGCTCCAGGCTCTGAGCTGTCAGCACAGAGCCTGATGCAGGGCTCGAACTCATAAGCTCTGAGATCATGACCTGAGCTGAAGTTGGACTCTTGACTGACTGAGCCACCCAGGCACCCCTGGACCTTAATCATTTTTAAGCAGCATAGCACTAGGTTTCAAAAATACAGGGCTTTCAAATAATATGGATCCCATTTCAAACCCACTTAGGCCACTAACAAGCTATATGATCTTGGGAAATTTCCTTTAGCTTTTAAGCCTCACTTCTATCATTTATAAGAAGGAACTAATAATACTTATCCCACAGCATTGTTGTAAAAATCAAATACCGTATGTTAGAAAAAATTATGACTAGTTATCTATCACAAGAATAGAAATATGGTTTGTAGCTTTAGAACAAACATTAGAACAAAAGGGATCATAGAAAACATTACCAATGTATCCAAGAGCAGGAAAAGAATATAAGAAGAAGCAAAGAGGGGCACCTGGGTGGCTCAGTCGGTTAAGCATCCGACTTCAGCTCAGGTCATGATCTCATGGTTCAGGAGTTAAAACACCATGTCAGGCTCTGTGCTGACAGCTCAGAGCCTGGACCATGCTTTGGATTCTGTGTCTCTCTCTCTGCCCTCCCCCATTCTGCCCTGTCTGTCTGTCTCTCTCTCTCTCTCAAAAATAAACAGACATTTAAATTTTTTTTCAAAAAGGAAGAAGCAATGAAGGGGACAAAAAGGCAACAAATGTTAAACACAAAATAGGAGAATAGAAGTAACTTCATATATATTAGTTATTCCAATAGATGTAAATGAATTAGATTCTCGTATAAAAAGTTCGAGACTAAAAACACTGAAAACAAAACACATTCACATACACATTTGGAAGGGGTGAACCTGAAGGGATGAAAAAAAAAAGGTCTTGCAGGCTAACTAAAAGAAATCAAGCAAAGTAACATAAGGCAAAACCCATTCATTGAGGAAAGAGGGACCATTTAATAATCAAAACAATCTGCTAAGGAAAGAAAACAATAATAAGCTGAGATGCACCTAAAAACATAATCTCAAAATATATGCATACCCTGGAGAAACTCTTGCCCACATGCACAGCAAGACAGATATAAGACTAGGCACTGAAGTTTTGTGTCTTTGTATGAAAACAACTACATATCCACCAGCAGAAGAATAGAATTAAAAATAAAAAGAATATGGGGTAGCACTTAAGATAAATGAATTAGAGCTACATGGATCATCATAGACTGATCTCATAAAAGAAGGCAACAAAGTAAAATGCAAAATCATATGTACTGTGTGTGGTTAACTTTTTTAAAAAAAATTTAATGTCTATTTATTAGCGAGAGAGAGAGAGAGACAGAGACAGACAGAGAGAATGAGCGGGGGAGGGGCAGAGAAAGAGGGAGACACAGATTCTGAAGCAGGCTCCAGGCTCTGAGCTGGCAGCACAGAGCCCGACGTGGGGCTCAAACCCACGAATCACAAGATCATGACCTGAGCCGACTGAGCCACCCGGGCGCCCCTGTGGTTAAGTTTAAATTCACATACAGCGGAATTCTACATTCCAGCCTCAGGATGATGGTTTCCTCTGGGAGGCAAGGAAGAAGGAAGGTGGGAGGGGCGGGACTTTGGGAATGGAAACCAAGGGGCCACCAGCTGTTTTTGGCGTGGGTTTCCTGTCCTTAAAAATATCTGAATGTAATACAGCAAAATTTTAATTTATGTGAACCGTGGGTGCTTGGTGCATGAGCATGAGCATGAATTCTATTATTCATTCTACTTTTTTCCATGTGTTTGGCAAGTGTCTTAATAAAACATTAAAGATTACCAAATGTGATCATTTATTTAGAGGTCCCAGCGTGGTGACTCACACAAAATTAGCATTTTATTCATCTCAAATCACCTTCCCTTTGCACAGAAAATGTTTCATTTCAGCAATATCTATAAAAGTCTTTCCTTCCTGGTTTACCTACTTTGTCAGCTCCAGTGGACCCTGCTGAATAGAACGCCGCCTTCTCCCGGCGATTTCCCACTCTCGTTCTAGAATCAAATACTGGGCTGGGCACTCTGGCACTAATGCTAACGAAAGAGTAACCCCGATGGCTCTGCACTCAATGGCCCCAGTTTGCTCGGCTGAGAAACTAGAAAATGCAGAGAAGGACGATGATGAAGCTTTCCTGTTGCCTCCTTCAGCTCCCCACCCAGATGCTCAAGCTATGGTGATCCTGCGCTAGGATTCACTCACTTAATCAATTTTTTAAAAATACCCAACGAGCTCCTATTTGTCTAAGGCCTGGATGCCCTAGTGGGCCATTTGGAGACCGGCCTGCATTCCTTCGTGAACAGAAAGGGAAACTCTGGTGATTGACGGCGAGAGCATCGCTAATTAAAAGGCAATGAATGCGTATTAAGCAAATCCATTAAAACCCACTCCTGTGATGCTTTCAAAGACATCATAGAAGCCACAGGCATCCCCCTCCAATGCTGAGGTTTCACGCAGCAGCGGTACAGACAGGAAGATGCTTCCCAGCTGGGAAATCAGGGAGCTGGTGCAGGGCCCTGCCTGCTTTGTTTACAGCTGTGGTTTTCCGACTTGGTGCTCAAGGGACATTTGGTAAGGTGTATAGACATTTCCGGTTTTCACAAGGGAGAGGGGATGGGAGGCTGCCTGCCGTCGTTCAGCAGGTGGAGGCCAAGGGATGCTGTTCCACATCCTACGAAGCGCGAGACAGCCTCACCTGCGACAAAGGCTGATGTGGCTTGAAATGTCCACAGTGCCACAGCCGAGAACCTTGATGTCCAACCGTGGCAACATGCGCACAAGGCTCTGCCTTCCAGTAGCGGTTAATCAGCTCACCCAAAGCCAGGCAGACAGAAGTGGCCCAGCTAGGGTTTAAAGCTACATTTGCCCGACTCGGAGCCTGCCGCCTCTGGCAAAAGTCTCGTCCTCACGAGGCCGGCTGTGAACACAGTGACCGTTCTCGTTCACCCCACTGAAGCAAGGGCTGCCTCCCCCGTCTCCCCGACAGCCTGCTGAAGGCAAGGCGACCTCGTCTGTCACTTCTGGCCGGGCCCACTCCATGTATTCTCATGGTTCTTCCAAGAACTCTGCTGCGTGTGGACCCCAGAAGCTGTCCTTTGAAGAGCCGGTGAGTGTGGACAGGGCCTGAACTGATGGGCAAGAGGGCGCTTGGGAGGATCGGGGGAGGCTGGCTGAAATGACTAGGGTCTGGCTTTTCCTGAAGACTACTGAGCTGTCCCTGCCCCTGAATCCACCTCTCTAATAGGGCCCGGAGGGCAGGGCATGCGTTGCCTCAAACACGTTTTGTTTGCGGGTGTTTCCCCCTTACCTGATCGCAGAGGGTTCCAATCAAGCCTTCCAAATCCTGCTTCTCATGAAGGGCTACCTGCTTCTCCTCGTATTCTTGTTCCAGCTGCATTTCCAGCTGGCGGAGCTGTGGACACGAAGGGCGGATACACACATGGGATAAATGAGCTCCATCCAGACCAAGCTCACGAGGCAGGGACCCCCACCCGGAGGAGGGGAGGAATGTCAAGTGCACGGCCGCCGTCCGGCTCCACAAAGGCTGCCCTGGCCATCAGGAGGGCGCGTCCCCGTCAGAGAACCCAGGAGCCTAGAAGCTTGGGAGCCTGACAGTTATGGGGCGAGCTGGCCGCTTATGGGAAACCCCCTGCCACTTGAGATGTGAAGCCCCTACCCCCAATTCCCTGCCCACTCCTTAACAGGTGCTTCCTCCTATGCCACGACCTTGCTCGAATGTTCGCAGATCTCGGCATTCGGATTTTAAGGCCTCTGTACAACATTATGTCTGATGTATTGAAATGTATCTACCCTCTTTATCAAATAGGCTGGGAATCTGTTCTTGTAAAAAGAAGTTTGGACCTCAAGTTCGTGTCTCTCCAAACTTCCTATGTTGAAATCCTAACGCCCTGGTGCAGTGCTCGTTGAAGACGTGGCCTTTGGGAGATAATTAGGTTTAGACCAAGGTCATGAAGGCGGAGCCCCCATGCTGGGATTAGTGCCCTTTATAAGGAAAGACAGCAGAGGAGTGCCTGGCTGGCTCAGTCGGTTAAGCATCTGACTTCGGCTCAGGTCATGATCTCACAGCTCTCGAGTTCGAGCCCCGCGTCGGCTCTCTGCTGTCAGCTCAGAGCCCACCTCGGATCCTCTGTCCCCCTCTCACTGTCCCTCCCCCACTAGCACATGCGTGCTCTCTCTCAAAAATAAATAAATAAACATTAAAAAAATAAGAAGAGACAGCAGAGAGCCTGCTTCCTCTCCCTCCACTGCGTGAGAACACGGCAAGAAGACTGTTGTCCCATTGTCCGTAAACCCGGAAGAGGGTCCTCCCCCGACGCCCAATCTGCTGGCACCTTGATCTTGGACTTCCCAACCTCCAGAACCGTGACAAGTAAATCTTGTTGTCAGCCCGAGGTCTATGGTATTCTGTTATACTAGTCCAAATGGACTAAGACATCTGGCTGCAAGCAACTCATTCAATTTACGGTTGGCTCTGACTTCCCTAATCCCCCCGCAAAGGCAGGTGCTCCCCGCCGAAGTGAATACCCCACGGCAACCGCTTTGCACACCTTCTTCCCTAGCAGCCTCTGTCCTACATGTTGTCTCACCCTTCCCTTCGTCCTTCCTTTCCATGCTGTCAGTGACCCCACTTCACAGCTGGGTAAACTGAGTCAGAGAGAAGCTGTGAGGCGTGTGCTCCTAAGTCAGTTGCTGCTGAGAGCAGTTAGTGTTCTATCTTCTGGCCCCAGCTTTTCTGCCACCCCAGACAGCCATCAGCTTTCCCACGTGGGTCGCTAAAACGATTGATTTCCTGCCACGGTGAGAGAGACAGAGCAGGCCCTACACGTGAAGTCCATGTGAGTGCCTGTCATAAGGATAAAAACACCTTTCTCTGACCTCACCCTCTCCCTTTATAAATCTATCCACGGAAAAGCCTCAGGAGGGTCTGGGTCACATCTCCGCCTCACTGGGGCCCTGGGTCAGGGCACCCGTGATGCTTTGCGACACTTTTAGAATGCGCCAGAACTTGTGCAACCTTCACCTGAGGGCGCATGGGAAGGGACTGAGGGTTTCCATCTCCTGACCCACGGAGGGGAAAAAGCACTGATTGATGGTCACTTACGTAGAAAGCAAGTTCATTTCAGAACTTTCTTTTAACAGTGAGAGAAACAAGGCACTCTGTTTGTATCTGCTTGTAGAGGGAAGACAGGCAAAGCTAAAACTCATTTTGAAAAATTCATATTTGAAAAATACACAAAAGAGGGGCGCCAGGGTGGCTCAGTCGGTTGGGCCTCCAACTTTGGCTCAGGTCATGATCTCGCAATCTGTAGGTTCGAGCCCCTGCATCAGGCCGTGTGCTGACAGCTCAGAGCCTGGAACCTGCTTCTGATTCTGTGTCTCTCTCTGCCCCTCCCCTACCTGTGCTCTGTATCTCTCTATCTCAAGAATAAATAAGCATTAAATTGTTTTAAATTTTAATAAAAAATAAAGAAAAAAGAAAAATACACAATATAATAAGAACTATATATCAAGCAAGGCCAAGTTTCCTGGAGTGTGCTCTGTAGGATGTTTCCCCTTGGCGTTCACAAGTGTGATGGGTATGTAGGTGGAGGACGGAGGAAAGTCCACGCCAGAATCACTGAGTGTATCATTTCTTCAGTGCAAGACTTATCAGAGCCTTTGGCAAGTTCGTGTGCAGGAAGCTCTAATGGAGGCAGCAGCATTGCCCAAGGCTACCTTCTATCAATGCTTCCTAAAATGGCCTTCCACGGTCCAAATGTTTGCAAAAGAAAAAAAAATTCAAATCTAGCATTTTGGTTAAGAGACTGGGCTTTGGCAGGAGACAGGTCCGAGCTGGGCTACTTCCCGTCTGGGTAACTTTGGGCAACGCACTTCACCTTCGTGAACTCTGGTTTCCTCATCTGCAAACCAGGACAATCGATGTTACAGAGCCCTTCAGAGGGGCAAAGAAGTGGGGCATAAAGAACCCAGCCTGGCGTGTGACACCCACTGGGTGTTCAAAGACTCCCATCCGTTTCTCCCAGATATGTGGATCATGGAAAAGGAGGAAAAACTGGTCCTTCAATGCGAACCCCCAGCACTTTCCAGTTTGCAGGGTACTTCTCATTCTTTTCTCTCTTCTTCACAATAGCACAGGAAGGTAGAACATTTTCTATCGTTGCTCCGATTTTACAGATGAGAAAACTGAGTCTCAGGGAGGTTATGGGACATCGAGGTCCGGAGGAGTCCAAAATCACTGGACTCTTTCCAGCCCTGGGGAGTTCGGGAAGGAATGCACTTGGTTCCTCTAGATGTGAACCCGCAGAGGGACTGAGCTTTCACGAGACCCACAAAAAGCATATTTGGAGACAAAGACAGGCAGCAGATACAGTAACATCACCCACTGGGGGTGAAGAATGGGCTCAGTTCTCAAACACCCCCCTGGAGTAAGGTCAGGGCACCACGGCGGTCAGATCCGCCCAAGGATGTGCTCAGCTAGCCTCCCGTCTCCTGCCAAAGCTCTGCCAATCACCGAGGCGCCCTTCAGCCCTGCCCCAGGTGATGCTCTTAGCTGTGAGCTCTATGGGATGCCAAGTCCCCACCCCCTGCTTCTCTTGGATGGATTAATCACACCCAGGAGCAAGTCAACCACCTGGCTGGTTCACGGGCTCCTCCAAAGGGCCACTGCCTAGAAATCCACACTCACCAGTATTGCTTGTTAAGAGTCCATTACAAGGAATACATTACCAAATCATGCAACACTTCCCCATCTGAGATCTCCCTGAGCCTTCACGGTGACCCTACAAGCAGCCATAGTCTCCTGTTTTACAGATGAGGACAGTGACGCTTCCTAGCAAGGTTACAGGGTTTCTCCAATGCCCCACACTCGGTAGTTGATGACATTGGGACTTGACCCAAGCCTCCATGACTCCAAGGAAAGCAGCGACATTGGCTTTCTTGTGCGTCTTATAAACTGGCCTTGAGTGACCAGCGCTGGATACAGAGCAAGGAGTCAGGGAATAGTGTGGATTTTAGTAATAGTTGAAGCTTTTAAATCACTTTCCTAAGATGGCACAGTTGTTAAGGTGGAAAAGCAAAGATCCAGACAAAGAGTCTGCAAATTCCAACACCCACACCCTCAAGCCCTACAGTCTGGAGGTCTCCGTAGACAGACCGCCCTGGGAGCTAATAGCAGGAGTCAGTTTTAGGAAATGCTCCTCAGCCCTTTCTTGGAGAGTCAAATGTACACAAAGCCATGAAAGATCTGCAAGGGTCCCGCAGCGAGAAAACCTATTAACTGAGCCATACCCCACAGCTTTCCAGCCACTCCACTGAAAGGACTCCTCTTACATTCACGTCAGTCAATGCATCTGTAAGGGTGTGTATCTCAGCACTGGTTATAATAACAGAAGATCTGAAAATCCTGAATGCCCAGCCACAGGAGGCTTGTTGAACAAATTACAGCACGTGCCTAACGTGGACTGCTTTGAAGCTCTTAACTATGTACATCAGACCGGTATTTACTGACATGGAAAGAGGAAAGAGGCCAAGGACAAAACGCTTGTGAAAGGCTTCAAGAAAGCACGGCCCCATTCGGGTGAAACGGTACCTCAACAAATATGTTATGTGTGTGTGTCCCATGACAGAGAGATACGAATTGGCTTGTAAAATAGTGGTAATGATGGTTTCTGGATGGTAAGATTTCAAGGGTTTATTGCTTTCTTATCCACTGTTTGAAAGGTCTGCAGGAGCTCGGATGACGCGTCAGGAAATTGTCTGCAAAGGAGACAGCCAGAAAGGACTGGTCCCCTTCTTGAAACATGGAAGGCCTTCCCCAAGGCCTAAGTCACATGGAACTGTGGGCTTTGGGCAGAAATCTGGGGGTGATTATGCTTGACAGTTCCAGAGGCTTCTGGAAGCTCCAGAACCATATTTAAGAGAGGTACTTCTGCTCTAGCAGCCTTGACAGCTAAGGTCTTAGGTGGATACAAAAAGTCGGTCCCCAGGCTCTGGAGTGCACCCCCCCCCCACTCTAAGGAAAATGGCACCCAGGACTGGACCTGCCAGGGCCCAAGGGGCACTGACCCGCTTCTGGCAGGACTGGCGGACATCTTCCAGCTCCTCCTCCTGGTCCTCACGGTCCTTCTGGTGCATCTGTTTCATCCGCTCGATCTCCAGCTCAAACCGCTGGCGGAGCTGGGGACAGCAAGGACAGCACATGAGGGTGACCCACACCAACCATGTCATCTGTGGTACTCCAGCTGCATTTTTCCTTTCTGGGATGCAGGGGTGAGAGTCCAGTAGCCCCCCACAGGTCCCCAGGGAGGCCAGAAACGGTAGATAAATAGCCCACATGCCGCCTCTACCCCCTCCTGTGGTCACTACAAACATCATTAATCTGTCATTAAACTTCTGCCAAGTTTAGATGGAAGAATGCTTTGAATCCTTCTCGACAATTGTTTAAGTTTATTTACTTATTTTGAGAGAAAGAGAGAGAAAGCACAAGCAGGGGAAGGGCAGAGAGAGACGGAGAGAGAGAATCTGGAGCAGATTCCGCACCGTCGGCCCAGAGCCTTGCACGGGGCTCGATCCCACACACCGTGAGGTCACGATCTGAGCCGAAATCAAGCGTCAGATGCTTAACCGACTGAGCCACCTAAGAACCCGCTTCTCAACACTTTTAAGATGAGGCAGATATCATAAAAAAATTTTAAACGGAGGGGGGGGAGGGCACCTGGGTGGCTCAGTCGGTTAGGTGTCTGACTTCGGCTCAAGTCATGATCTCAGGGTTCGGGAGTTCGAGCCCCCCGCCCGGCTCTGTGCTGACGGCTCGGAGCCTGGAAGCTGCTTCGGATTCTGTGCCTCGCCCTCTTTCTGGCCCTCCCCCACTCATGCTCTGTCTCTCTCTCTCAAAAATAAAATAACATAAAAAAGTAAAAAAAAAAAAAAAACAAATGAAGCATATGTGTCCTCCCTGGAGTAAAGATCCGTGATGGTGTTTTGAATGAGTGGGTAGGTGGGCGGCTGGATGGTAAAACGAGTTTATGTATGAAGGTATGAAAGCCTCCAGGGGGAGATCACTTGCCCAGAATGTCACCTTGGACAATTCACTTTGCCTCTGATCACTCTTCTCTGCGGAAAACAATCACCTTAAAATGCGTTATGAGAATTCAGTGAGATGGCCCGCGTAAAGCACCTAGCACATCGCCTGGTGCACGAATCTGACTTTCTCTTTTGAAAACAGAGAGGACTGCCCCCCTCCCTCCTGGAAGACGTAACGAACAGTTGTGTCCCGTGAAGGAGGTGAGTCTTTTCAATAAGAGCCTCCAAAACTTGCTCGCAGCCGACAAAGAGCTGCGGTGCATGATGTCTAAGCTGTATGGTGCTGTCTAGAAGGTTCTAGAATTGGAAGCAGCCGTCACGGGTTCCTGTTGCAGTTCGAGATTTTCCTTTTTTGATCTTTGATCCATGAGGGATTGACCCAAGCCCCTGCTTCTCAAATTCTGTGGTGTGTTAGAATTGAACAATGCAATTTGTAAAAAAAATTTGCATTTTTGGGGCTTCCCCCTTGACCTACCGCATCAGAATCTCCAGGGTCCAGGCTCCAAGAATCTATACTTTCCAGCTTTCTCTACTGTGGTGGTGAGGCAAAAAGATACTGTACCACAGAGCCCTTATTACAGCTCCTGGCATAAAGTAAGCTCACATTAAATGTCAACCTCCTTCCTCGCCTCCTTTTAAAATGACAGGTTATGGGGAGATAATCCAAAACGAGGAGCTTAAGCAAGTAAATATAATATTTCCTTTTCTTTTTTTTCCCCTAGCCTCTTGGACACTCCTGACATCTGCAATACCATTTATGTCAAGCCTATATGAGTGAACATAAAATTCCCCGGGGAAAGTGCTATATTGTAATCCATAAATATCTCCCGGATGTCTGCAAGGGCACAACGCCGCGTAGGGTTCTGGGCGAAGCTAAAGACGGATGGAGGTGTTGAGTCAGCCTTGCCTCCTGTGTAGGTTGAGGGTGGCGAATTAGGAAAGTTGCATTAACTCTCGGGTCCCTGCGGTCACAGGAGCACATTTCCGCTGCTGAGCGCCGAGGGGTGCCGGTGACATCTTAAAGAACCGACACAATTTTCCAAAGTGCCCACTTTATTCCTGACGCTGGGTGGCTATGGGAGCTGCGCGATCTTCCATATCCCTTAACAATCTACACAGACATCCCACCTCCTTCGTGCACCTCCATGGATTCCTCGCTGGAGCTGGGGAAAGCCAGGGGGTTGAAAAGCCTCCCGTTTCGGGGTACAGATGAGGAGACTGAAGTCTAGAGAAAACAGGGGGCTTGCCTAAGGTCACATCGACTGAGCTGCCTTGAGGACCCCATGTGGATGCCACCATACCTCAGCCACAGGCCTTTCCTCGCTCTAGGCTTTTGTACTGGCTGTTCTTCCTGCCCGGAACTCTCTCCGTGCCAACTTGCACTCACCCTTCCAGAAATGTCACTTCCTCCGGTAAATGCCACTTCCTCCAGGAAGTCTTCCCTGATCGTTCCTCCCCCACCCCAACCCCGCTCCCAAAACCAGATCGGCAAGTTAAACTTCCTCTTAACACTCAGCATGACTCCAAACTTCCAGAAGGCAGAGACCACATCTGTCTTGTTTACAGCTACATCGCGTGATGCATGATGCAAAGTAGGCGCTTGATAAATTCCTGCCGGCTGAGTGAGTGAAGGGACTCTGCTTCCTGAATTGCTTCGGACTCTGTCCCTCCATGCCCACCACAAGCCTGGGCTCCACGCCAAGGGAGTGAGGGTAAGTGAGAAGCAAGGGTAGGCGCCCCGGTGCTCCCTCTCCTCCTTGCCCCCCGAACCACCACTCCTGTTCCTCACTTACCCAGAGCTGCTCAGGGTTCATCTGCTTTACATATGCATGCTATACCTGGGGCCCCTGGGCAGCTCAGCAGCTAAGTGTCCAACTCTTGATTTCAGCTCGGGTCATGATCTCATAGTTCGTGAGTTCAAGCCCCGCATCGGGTTCTGTGCTGACAGCATGGAGCCTGCTTGGGATTCTCTCTCTCTCTCCCTCTCTCTCTGCCCCTCCCTCGCTCTCTCCCCCCCACCCCCCCGCATCAAAAATAAGTAAATAAACATTTCAAAAAAGTATATATTCATGCAACCTAGTCACACTTTCTTGAAAAGGGGGTCCCCAACTTATAACCACTTTGAAATCACGGCAGCCTGAGAACCGCCCCAGGAGACACCGCTTCCCAGAGAAGCATCAGGAAACAGCTTTGCTTCCCCCTTGAAGGCAGCTCACATTTCCTTTTTCTCTCTGGCCACCAGGAGTTTTAGAGCAGGAACCACGAAGGCTGTAAGATCGTATGCTTTGTGGTTCTGTTTATGCATTCGCCGTCCCCCAAACTCCTTAGTGTCTGCTTTAGTGTGTGTTTCTCTGGCTTGGATTGCTTTATTTATAATGTTTCTGTTTTAGGAGTACCCGGGTGGCTCAGTCGGTTGAGCATCCGACTTCGGCTCAGGCCATGATCTCGGGGTTCATGGGTTCCAGCCCCGCCCCGGGCTCTGTGCTGACAGCTCAGAGCCTGGAGCCTGATTCGGATTCTGTGTCTCCCCCTCTCTCTCTCCCTTCCCCCTGCTCATGCTCTGTCTCTCTCTCTCAAAAATAAATAAACATGAAAAACGTATATAATGTTTCTGTTTTATTATGCAGACATTCTATATGCTGCTTGAATCAATTCCTTTGTGGAATGGGGTGGGCATATCAACAGACAAGCCAACAAATAAAATCCTCATCTGATACCTCACAAAGGGTGCTGGAACTAGATAGAGTATTTGATATTTCTGCCGACTTCCCCTTAGTTGTTTTGTGGTTCCCAAAGAGCTAGTGCTCCAATCTTCCTCGAGGCTGTGCACGTAACAGGTGTTCTGGGTGCGACGGAGTCATAGGGCACAGGCCCCAGTTCCCTGGCACCTTCTCTCTCTGTCTCTGAGCCTCAGCTTCCACATCTGTGAAGTGGGGATATACTGACATCTGACCATCTAAGGTTCTGGGGGAGATTCCTGAGATATGAGCCAAGGGCTGAGTCTGGTATGCAGACGGCACTCAGTAAGCCTCAGATACCAGGCCAACCGCTATTTCTTGAGCACCAGCTAAGTACCTGGGCTCATTCTAGGCTCTGGGGAAGCCTGATCAGTAGCATCAACAAAGCACCCTACCTTCCTGAAACATTCTAATGGGGGAGAGCAGCATGGAGGAATTTTTTTTTTTTTAATACTATCGAAGAAGATGACAGATACTGTAAAGGAGAAGACAGTAGCTAAGGGCATGGGAAGTGGACGTGGGGTGGGGGTGGGGCTGCTTTCAAGAAGGTGATCAGGGCAAGCTTCTCTGAGGTGACCTTGACGCTTTGCAGGATGGGAGGAGTGGGCTACATCATGGAGGACCCGAATGCTGAACCTGGAGGTCTCAGGGGTAATCGGGAGCCATAGAAGAATGAGGAGCAGCTGAGTGAGGTGAGGCGTTGGTGTTGCCTTCCAACAACCCCCTACCGCACAGGAGCCAGCATGGGACAGGGCATCGGCCTGGGACAGGGCTTTCCTACCTGCTCCAGCTGCTTGATGGTGTTTTCTTGCTGACTCTGGATTTTCTCATGCTCCAGGGCGCTGGATTCCAGATTCCAGAGCCTCTCCTTCAAGCCAGCGACACAGTTTTCTCCCAGAGAGGACAACCCCAAGAGCTCCCGCTTATGGGCCTGCAACGTCTCTACCTCCTGCTTCAGCTGCGAGGTTTCCTGCTCTTTTTGCTGGAGACCAAGGGGGCAGAGATATAGAGTCATGTGACCACATGCCCCATCCACCAGGGAACTGCCTGACATCCCTACCTTGGCCTGGCAGCCCCAGGAGCCCCCCCCCCCCACCCCGCCGTGGGACACCAAGGGCTGCTCCCTGGGACAGCTCACACAGCACGGGTGGAGGCCTTTTGAGGGAGCAGTTACCACCCCCCCAGAGTTGGGCCTCAAAGCACATAAAGGGAGTGTTTGTCCATTTGTAAGCTGGGTATCTGCCGAGGCTGGGATGCAGACATTGGGGCAGAGAGGCAAGGTGTCCAGAAATGACTCGTTCAGGTTAGAAAGTCGGCTCCGAGGCCAAAGAACTTTGGGCTAGATCAAGAGGGAGCTGAATTCCAGGCTGAGAGCTCTTTTAGGGGTAGCAGGGAGCCACAGAAGGGTGAGGAACAAATGAGTAAGGTGCCTGTGTTGTACTTTAATAAAACCCCTCTGTGCTGGAGCCTGCATCGTGCCCCTGGGTGGGGCGACAACGACCTCCTTCTTTGCCCAGCCTCTCCCGCCTGCCAGGTGGGCACCTTGAGAGTGCTAGGGAGATCTCATTATCAATATCCCAACTACTTTTTGTTGTGTTAGGGCACCCTGGGATCCATGACCCCAGCTGGCGGGCAGACCGGCATACCCCCCCAGAGTTCTCTCCCCGTCACTATTTACTGCAGGTGCATGGCAGGGAATGGCGGGGGCAGGGGAGGTTCCCGGAAGCCAGCAACTAAGAGCCAAGATGGCTTCATGTGCCCCCCCCCCAACTCCACCCCATCCCTTACCTTCAACCGCTGCTGAAGCTGGCCCAGTTCCCACCGGACACTGGTGTTCTCCTGAGTCACTTTCTCTCGAAGACCCTTCTCAAACACAGACTCACCCAGGGCCTGGGCCAGCTGCATGTCAAACCTGTTCAAGCAGAGCAGGTGTCATGGCACTGGGGCTGAGGACGAGGAGGGCTGGAGAGAGGCGGTTAGCTTGCTGAGAACCGTGAGGCAGAGAGAGGGGGCCCCAGACGACGGGAGGTTTTGCTCCGTGCTTTTGCGTAAGGTTGCGGACGTGCGGTTGAAATTTGCAACGCCAGAGAGCAACTTTTAGGGTTCACGTGGAGTTTCGGCAAAAGTAGTGGAGACTCACATAAAACACAACATGCATAAGTAAAAATAATAAAATAAAAGTATATACAGATACGGGAAAAGAATTAAAAAAAAACTTACAGAGAGATAGAAAAATTGCACCTATCTGGTTTGCCCATATATGCCAGGAAATAGTTAAATCCACAAGACCTAGGTTGGGGGGGTGGGGTGGGTCTCGCACTCATTGACCCGTGAAGGAGTGAATGCATATATCTGCACAAACAAGAGATATTTTACATTTCATCCCCTCTATATCATCTGGTTTGGGCACGCATACGTTGCATTAGAGCACCGTAATTACTGATAAAAGGTTGGACATTAATACATTCGGTGTGGTCCTCATTTGTCATCTCAGAAAAAAAAAAAAACACGAAGTCTAGCCTGTCCTCTTGGGGGCTGGCCAGGGAATTAGGAAATGCCTCATTTGGGGGCTCCCTGCCCCTCCAGGATGGTGACCACTGGGTGAGAAGAACTTCCTGGATTCGATATCATTCCATGCAGTTTCCTTGGTCCTATATCCCTATCACAGATGAGGAGATCAGTACAGGAGGCTTTGGCAATCCTCAGTAAGATGTGATCTTGGTCACCTGCCCTTGGCCCACACAGAAAGTGCCACTGCTCCAGGGACCTTGGTATGGCCAGAAGGGTTAAACTGGGCATGGGGTTGGGGTCTTAGTGAGAAGAAAGTCCCCCTTGTTACAAGATTATCCAATGTATCTTAAAGCTAGATGGTCATTCAAAGCCTCAGACTCCTGAGAAAGCCGATCATGGGTCACAGGAGGGGGTCCTCCTGTTGGAAGAGCCCAGGAGTTTTCTGATTGGCCGTTGGTGACATCATTCAAGAGGCGCCCCCGGCCGCCCCTGTGAATGGAAAGGCTGTGATGGTGATAATGACCCAACAGTCCCAAGGTGCCGGGCTCTGGGCTGGGGTCCATGTGGTCTTTATAACAATTCAGCAAGAAACATGTAATGATATCCATTTTATAGAAGAGGAAACTGAAGTTCAGAGAGGCAGAGTGATTCGCCCCTAAATTCCAAAGTGGCCGAGGTGGGCTTGAGCCCAGCTTCTCTACTGTCTCAGCTAGTCCCCCATCTAACTGGGGCAGGTGGGATAAGGCAGTGGGGGCCAGACAGTGACCGATGTTTCAGAGGAGACCTTGACTTAACAGGCCACCCGATGCCAAAGAATGGCTCCTATGGACTCCAGCTTCTGGAACACACCGAACGACCACCTGCCTGAGGCCAGAGGGATTCACACACATGCCTCACCCCGCTAGAAGCAGGCCTGGGGTCTAACTTCCAGTATGTGTGCGAGTTGGTGAGCCCAGCGCAGGCCCCACCCCAAGGAGACAGGCTCGGAGCTCCATCGGCCCTCGGAACCGAGCTCTGTGACCCATGGGGTAACCCTGGCAACGATTAGCCAAGCCCAGATGGAGCCACTTTGGGCCACTCTGAACTTGGAAACCGCGTTGGGGACAGGGAACTCCCCTGCATGGAGACATCAGTCCATCCAGGGCTCAGCAAACTAAGGAGGCGGCTACCTCTACGATTCGATTAAAGTTGGAGAGATTATGAAGAAGTATTGCTGACTTCTAGATCTTTCCCTCCCTATGGTTATTTTGCCCGGATTCCCACTTAGGCCTTTAGCCTCCCTGCTATATTGCTGGACCACCTAGAAGGAAAATGGCTGCCATTTGCAACGAGCGTCAAAACATGAATTAACTTCTGCCAGGGGATGGTAGAGGGGTAGGGAAGCATCACAGGACAGGTAAGTCTTGGAAGGAAGAAATGGGATCTTTCCCAGGAGGGCGCCATGGGGAGGTTCTTGAGAGCCTGGAATGAAAGATTCTGACCAAGGGGGTCGGGAACGACCAGAGAGATGGAATTTTCTGGCTGCATAACCTCCACAGAGAGCCCCCGGGCCCCTCAGAGAGCGGAAACCCTACCTAGAGCCTCTCAGAACAGGAACAGAAGTCACAGATGAAAGCCAACGTTGTCACAGCTGGCAGAAACTCAGGGGATGTTAGAGTCCCCACCTCTCAGTTTGCAGATAGGGTCTGTTGGAGCTATTATTCAGCAACAGGTGGCCTGCTTAAGTCAAGGACTCCTCTGAAACATCAGTCTCTCTGGCCCAGAGAGGTGGTATCATTTGACAAGGTCACACAGGAACTGGCCAAGGAAAGACAAAGCCATTTTCCCCACTGCAAGGACAAGGTTCAGCCAGAATACCCCGGCAGGTGGAAAAGGAAACAGACTCAGATTATCAATAAAAGATTAAATAACCTCTCTCATTTGAGGGGGGCATGCTAACAACTCCCCAAAGACTTTTTGTTTTCACATGAAGAAGTCAGCTCAGAAAAGATCAAAGTGATAGGGCACCTGGGTGGCTCAGTCAGTTAAGCATCTGACTCTCAGTTTTGGCTCAGGTCATGATCTTGTAGTTTGTGGGTCTTAGCCCCGTGCCTGGGTCAGCACTGAGAGTGCGGAGCCTGCTTGGGATTCTCTCTCCCTCTCTCTGTCCTCCCCTGCTCGTGCTCTCTCTCTCTCAA
This sequence comes from Lynx rufus, assembly GCF_022079265.1. NCBI lineage: Eukaryota > Metazoa > Chordata > Mammalia > Carnivora > Felidae > Lynx > Lynx rufus. The sequence continues at coordinate 21,218,254 of NW_025814839.1, forward strand.
AATAAGTGAACTTTAAAAAAAAAAAAAAGAAAAAAGAAAAGCTCAGAGTGAGAGAAAGAATATTTAAAAAAATTTTTTTAATGTTTATTTATTTTTGAAGGATAGAGAGAGACAGAGCGTGAGCGGGGGAGGGGCAGAGAGAGAGGGAGACACAGAAGCAGAAGCAGGCTCCCAGCTGTCAGCACAGAGCCCGACGCGGGGCTCGAACTCCCAGACCTCGAGATCATGACCCAAGCCGAAGTCGGACGCTCAACCGGCTGAGCCACCCAGGCGCCCCATACAGGAAGAATATTTAATTATGCAGACCCAAGTTCAAAATCCGTGCCCCTCCCATGAAAATATAATTCAGCTTGCCACCTCTTGGAAAAGAAGTGCCTTGAGCAAAACCACATCCTAGTCACATTTTCCAGTATTTTTAGTCCAGACTGTCTGAAAGAGACTGTGTCTCGTCTATCATTAGAGGTGGTCTGACTCCAGACGGGACCCCTCCCTGCACACCATCACCCTCACCAGCAAAGCTGCAGAACTCAGGCACAGCCAGGGTGTCCAGGGATTAGATGAGCACAGGCACTGAGGTTTCGCATGTGCAAACTCATGGGTGCCAGTCTAGGCTCTACCATTTGCTGAGCTATGACCACATCCCGACGGGAAAGCAAGCGTGGGAACCAGAGTGCAGGGTGCAGCTTCAAGGCTGGCATCTCGTTCATGCACAGGGCCCTGTCTACGCCAGAAGTGCTCATGTGATCGGAGAGCCTAAGTGCCGACTGAAAAGGGAAGTGAGTCGATTTGGGGCCTCCCCCATTCTCTGGCCCCATTTTCCACAACGGGGCTAGGAGCCGGGATTCAGTCTGTCGAGCCTACCAACCCCATCACTTAGTCCTCGCTACAATGGGGTATTCCCATCCCCCACCTAAGGGTAAGGAACTGAGGCTGAGGGGGTTGGATGACTTCTCCAAGGTCATACAACTAGAGAGAGGCACAGCTCGGACTTGAACTGGGGTGGTCTGACATCAGCCCTTGCTCTCCCGCCCACCGTGCTCGGGTGTCCTCGCCCTCCACGGCCATCTCTTCACTTGACAAAGGGGGGTGCTGAGGCCCAGAGAGGCCAAGAAAGCTCCCCAAGGTCACATGGTTGATTGGTTGTAGAGCGAGACTGGGGAACAGAAAAGAATGGCTTTTTGCTGCATGCTTGGGAGAAGCCTACAGGAGTAAGTGTGAGGGGTGGGGAGGAAAATGGGAGCAGAACGAGGGGTGAGGGGTTCCACCTTGTGGATGAGGAGCCCCGACAGGAGTGAGGGGGCTGAGGAGGAGAATCTGGAGACCCCCAGGAGGCCCCAGCATTGACACAGCCCACCCTGGAGCCCAGCGACGGCGTGAAACACAACTCACTTCTTCTGCTTCTTCTCGAGCTCGTGACTTCGGCTTTGCTGGTCCTCCAGCTGGAGGCGGGTGTCCTCCAGGTCACAGGTCAGATGGTGGCACTTCCTCTTTAGCTGGTGAGCCATTTTCTTGGCCCCCTCATAAGCGCTCTGCAGCTCCCCGAGCTGTGGGAGTGAGTCACAGAATGAGCTACCCCTCTCCGCCCGCACTGGACGGGCTTTCCTCTTCTTCTTCTTCTTTTCTTTAATCACAACAGCGTTTTTATTTATTTATGTTTAATTTCATTTTTTAATTTTTAAAATTTACATCCAAATTAGTTAGCATCTAGTGCCACAATGATTTCAGGAGTAGATTCCTTAGTGCCCCTTGCCCGTTTAGCCCATCCCCCCTCCCACTACCCCTCCAGCAACCCCCAGTTTGTTCTCCATATGTGTGAGCCTCTTCTGTTTTGTCCCCCTCCCTGTTTTTATATTATTTTTGTTTCCCTTCCCTTGTCTACTTCTTATTTCAAGCAGTTGCCATTTCTGAGGTGAGCACAGTGGGAAAGAGAACAGGTACTGGGGTTGGAGAGACCCTGTCTTGACCACTTTCTGCCTGTTTCCCAGGGAGGAAGCTACTTCTCTGACCCCGTCTGCTCAAGAGTTGAGAAGGGGGGGGATGATTCCATCAGTCTCTCAAGGTTGTTTTTAATTTTACTCAATAATCTTCCTGCCAAGGTGCCCCATAGAGTCTTTACAAGCCCTGCCTCCACAAGAAGACTGAGGACTGTCTACCTAATAACCCCATCAGCCGGCATCATCCCAGAGCCCATGTGGGGATTAGCCATGGAGCAGCCAAAATGGCGGCCGTAGAAGATCTGGCCAGGAGATCTGAGAGATGGGCTCTGAAGGTTAGAGCAGTAAATGGCCCTTCCGACGGGCTGAATTACACGGGGATACACATGACCGTGAACAAACAGAAAAGCAAAGCCTCTTGCATCTTTCTCGAGGAACCCCCCCCCCCAAATGTCCTCGTTTGAATCTGGGAGAGAGGACAACTCAGCACACTCGCTTTGAAGAAATGGCCTCATTAAAGAATTTCTTTAAATAAGCAAAACTCTGAGTTAATGAAGCCTGTAATTCTAAATTCAGTATTTGATGGCAAATGGGATGTTTTCTTATATTCTGCTGCTCAGGAAAGGTTGCAGCTTTATTACTTTTTAATGCAGCATGAATAGCCCGCCCCCCCCCCCATTCCTTGGGGAACCTGACCAGCCTTTATAATTTGTTATTAAAAAACTGTGCTATTTTCCTGTAGTTGGGTTTAGCCACAGCTCAGGATGTTCTTGGGGAGTAGACATAATGCCCTTCTGGGAAGTGACCACTAAAACCATCAACACCATGGAGGATCCTGAGTTTCACTGCCATTATTTATCAAATCCCATGTGATCTTACCCTGGCCCACCTCTGCAGGTGATTACACAATGCTTTTCTCTCACACTGGGGAGATAGATATAGATTAGATATAGATATAGATATAGATGTAAATATAGATATAGATAATGGCAAGACAGGCAAATATGGCCTCCATTTTCAAGGCGCTTACGACTAAAGGTGGGGAGGGACCAAGAAGTAAGCAGATAATTACAATACACCATGATGAGGTTTATACTTGGAGACCCAATTCAGAGGCACCCAAACAATCTGTATCAGGGGAGACTTTCTGGTGGGAAGGACATGTAAGCTCAGATCTTAAAGATAGTTGAAAGTATCCAGGTAGGGGGGAGAGAGTATTCTAGGAAAAGGAAACAGCATGTGCAAAGGCCCAGAGGTGAGGAAGAACAAGGCAGTGCAATGGAACAGGATAGACAGCCCAGAAATAGACTCAGAGAAATCTAGACAAGTGGTCTTTCACAAAGGGGTGAAGCTGATACAATGAGCCAAACAGTCTTTTCAACAAACGATACTGGGACAACTTGGTCATCCACATGCAAAAAAAAAGAGAATCTTAACACAGATCTCACACCCTTCACAAAAATTAACTCAAAATGGATCATAGACCTAAATGTAAAATGCAAAACCTTGAAGTTCCCAGAAGATAATGTAGAAGAAAACCTTTATGACCTTAGGTTTGGCAATGACTTAAAAAACATTTTTAATGTTTATTTTTGAGTGACAGACACAGAGCATGAGCAGTGGAAGGGCAGAGAGAGAGAGAGAGAGAGAGAGAGAGAGAGAGAATCTGAAGCAGTCTCCAGGCTCTGAGCTGTCAGCACAGAGCCTGACACAGGGCTTGAACTCACGGAGTTCGAGATCATGACCTGAGTCGAAGTTGGATGCTTAACCGACTGAGCCACCCAGGCGCCCCTGGCAGTGACTTTTTAGAAATGCACAAAAGCCATGACCCATGAAAGAAAGTTTATAAGCTGGACTTCATTAAAATTTTAAAAAAATTCCACGCTGCAAAAGACACAATCAAGAAAATGAAAAGACAAGCCACAGACTGGGAGAAAATATTTGCAAAAAAGCCTGTCAGATAGAAGATTGTTATCAAAATTATACAAAGAACACTTAAATCCAACAAGAAAACAACTCAATTTTAAAAATGGGACAAAGATCTTAGCGGTAGAAAGAAATGAGCTATCGGGGTGCCTAGATGGCTCCGTTGGTTGAGCATCCAACTCAATTTAGGCTCAGCTCACGATCTCGTGGTCCTGGGATCGAGCCCCGCATGGGGCTCTGCACTGAGCATGGAACCTGCTTGGGATTCTCTCTCTCTCTCTCTCTCTCTCTCTCTCTCTCTCTGCCCTTCTCCCCTGCTCTCACTCTCTCTCTCAAAAAAAATGTTTTTTTAAAAATGAGCCATCAAGCCACGGAAGGACGTGGAGCTAACTTAAATGCACATTACTAAGTGAAAGGAGCCAGTCTAAAAAGTTTACATGCTGTAGGATTCCAACTATAGGACGTTCTGGAAAAGGCAAAAGTATGGAGGGATGAATTAGTAGAGGGGTGTACTGATAAAGTGGAGAGGATTTTTATGGTAGTGAAAATACTCTATAAAGCTACGATGGTGGATACATGCCATTATACATTTGTCTAAACCCACAGAATGTACAACGACAGGAGGGAACCCAACGTAAACTATGGACTTTGGGTGATGATGATGTGTTAATGCAGGTTCATCCATTGTATCAAGTGGACCACTCTGGTGGGGGATGTTGATCATGCAGGAGGCTATAAAGGGGAATCATAAGAAAGTACCTTCTGCTCTATTTGGCTATGAGCTTTAAACACGTGAGTGTGGTTGGACCCGGTGTGCTAGGGCTGGTATACCCACTTAGGAGAGCGGATTCTCCTCCCAGTTCCACACCCAGTGATATCACAATGGTAGGTGGAAACTGTCCCCTGTGGGAATATTTATGCCATGGACATTGGAAATTGGCAAATGCTACCCTACGGGGTGTTTATTTTCAGAGGGCCAGTTGCCAGCACACCGCTAGTTGAAGGGTAGACTGGTCAGAATGTACAAATAGGGGTAGTTGGAGACAATGCAACACAGGCAAAGAGGTCAAACTATCCCTCCATTCACCTAGAGAACACGAGGGACAAATACATTCTATTTGTAACATCCAGCTGCACATTCAAGAAAGAAAGGAAAATTTGGGGATATCCAAAATGCAAAGGACACAAAACCAAACTCTGGCAGACAGGGTGGAGGAGAAGACGAGCAGCGGAAAGATCCAGAAATAACACTGAAGATAATGGCTGTGTTTGAATGGCCAGACAGGGACGAGAGACAAAGCCTCGGGGGCACAGAAGATGAAAAGTTGGAATGAATACCCCTGCATTCATTCAGGACCCTCAAAGACCTGGACCTTGGGGCAAGGGGACAGGAAATGATCCACCCACTGGCCTGGAAGGTGGTCAGAAAACCTGGTGCACTCTGGCTCTGGGTAGGGGAGAAAGTATTCCCCTAAGAAATCCAAACCCCGGGTCTGTGCCTCAGGGGGGTTTAAAGCTCCAGGTAGCACCTGGCACAAGTTGCAACAGTCTGAAATGGAGAGAATGTCACATAGTCTCAGGGGCTGCTGTAGAAGACAAGGCAAAAGTGTCCCATCTCGAGAGAGACACTCACAACCCTGTAAACAGAACTGCCATGAAAAGCAGTAAAAACTTTTTAAAAATTTCAAAGTAAGACCAACTGACAATACAAAATAATGAAACACACACACACACACACGCACAATTCACCATAAGACAGGAAGCAAAAGGAACATTCCACCATGCGGACCACCTGGGGTTCCCGTGGCAGGAGTAGAGGGGCATGTTGAAGATGAGCTCACAATCAAAACTGACAAAACACTCAAGAAAACGATCCACCCTGAGAGTCAGCGTAATTTGCAAAGACAGAACAGTCTGAAAGAGACTCTGAAAGATCTCTTGGCCGCAGTGTGGCAGGTGGTTGAGGAGAGAGGCTGGAGGCAAGGAGACCAAGCAGGAGGCTGTTGCTCTGGTCTAGATGAGAGATGGAGGTGGCAGATTGAGGCAAAGGGAATGGATAAGATTTGACTATTCTAAGGGCTTATTAAAATCATTTTATAGAAGAGAAGATCTGAGGCCCAAGATCTGAGGTTCTTTATTCCAGAGTATTCTTCCCCATGCAGAACACGCACACATAGACAAAGTATTTCCCACCTCCCACAGCAACTCGCATTTGTAACAACAGTGGAGGTGCCAAAACATGAAATGGGGGTGCTCTCTTTCTCCCTCCCCAGGTTCGGCCAATACCTTGAACGGTGGAGGTAGGAACCTGCCCAATCTGACATTCTTGGGACCCAGACTAGCTACAACCTCTTACCTTCTGCTCCAGCTCTTTCCTGGATGTCAACTCAGAGTCCAGCCTCTCTTCAAATTGCTGTAGACGCTTCCGCAGGAAGTTGTTCTCCATCTGAGCACAGTCGAACCGCATCATCCATTCATCCGCTATTTGACAAAGTCAGGGAGGCCAGGATAGGAGGCCAGGTGAATCAGGGTGGTTCTCTCACACTCTCTTAGCTCTTTGATCATAATTTCACAGTATAGAGTTCCTGAGGCTTGATCTTGGACTTTAGGTTAAGAAATTCTGCTTTAAGTCCAAGTTTTTTTTTTTTTTTTTAAAAACACTTCTTCCAGGAAGCCTGTCCTGACCACTTCTGGTTGTCTAAAGTCATACTGTTCAATTCCTCTACAAGCATACATATACTTTCCTTCTTCCAAGGAAATCCCATGACCTTCAAGGACCGGAGAGATGTTTTAGTCATGTATAGATCCTCAACACTCTCTAGGAGTGTCCCCTACCCACACAGAATATTTCCCCATATGTGATGATACAAGTTCACCAACTGGAATCACCTTACTGGCCAACCACCTTGGATGGGATAGTACATACGCAGTGACTTTTGGTTAAATTATTTAATAAATAAACATTGAATAATAATTAAGGAATCTACTGAATACACAGCAACAGAGGCGTTGGTCCCAAGTTGTCTCTATGAGAGAACAATCCCTTGATTTAGTTAAAAAAAAAATCACTTGCTGACGTGATGAAAACTGTTTGCATGAATAGAATGGGCTAGACCAGGTTAGGATGTCTTTGGATTTTCTGAGTAATAGAGTAATGCCCCTTAAGGTAATGGAGCTGTGGGAGACATTCCATATGTGGACAGCTGAAGATAGAGACCACTTCATTCATCTTTCCATCCGTCCATCCATCCATCTCTCCATCCATCCATACCATCTTCCATCCATCCATCCACCCATTCCTCTCACCTTCCATCCATCATCCATCCATCCATCCATCCATCCATCTCTCCATTCATCCATCCATCCATCCCATCCATTCATCCATCCATCCATCCCATCCATCCCATCCATCCATCCATCCATCCATCCCATCTCTCCATCCATCCATCTCTTCATTCATCCATCTATCCACCCATCTCTTCATCCATCCATCCATCCATCCATCCATCCACCTGTCCATCCACCCATTCCTCTCACCATCCATCCATCCATCCATCCATCCATCCATCCATCTCTCCATCCATCCACCTGTCCATCCATCCATCTCTTCATCCATCCATACCATCTTCCATCCATCCATCCACCCATTCCTCTCACCATCCATCCATTCATCCATCCATCCATCCATCCATCATCCATCCATCCATCCATCCATCTCTCCATTCATCCATCCATCCATCCATCATCCATCCATCCATCCATCCATCATCCATCCATCCACCCATTCATCCATCCATCTCTCCGTTCATCCATCCCATCCATCCCATCCATCCATCCATCCATCTCTTCATTCATCCATCTATCCACCCATCTCTTCATCCATCCATCCATCCATCCATCTCTTCATCCATTCATCCATCCATCCATCCATCCACCTGTCCATCATCCATCCATCATACATTATTCAATTTACCATGCACTGAAATGCCCACAGCAAATGTACACAGCAACAGAGGCGTTGGTCCCAAGTTGTCTCTATGAGAGAACAATCCCTTGATTTAGTTAAAAAAAAAATCACTTGCTGACGTGATGAAAACTGTTTGCATGAATAGAATGGGCTAGAATAGAATGTTGCTAGAATGAGCAACACTACTTCATACCAGGCACAAAGGATAATGAAACAAATAAGAAACCACTGTATCTTCCAGCAGAAATCTAGTGGGGGAGACAACATACAAAAAGACAGCTGCAATCTAGAATGATCAGAGCTCTCGTAAGGCAAGCTTAGGGAACTCCAGAAGAGAATTCAAACTTATTAAAGCAGCAAATGTTTTTGTTCATCATTGTGTCCACAGGACTTACTACAATGCCTAGCATATCATAAATGCCTCATAACTTTCACTGGATAGGTGATGGATATTAGGGTGGATGGATAGGTCAGTACTGGGATGGACAGATGGAAGGAAGGAAGGAAGGAAGGAAGGAAGGAAGGAAGGACTCTTGGATAGATGGTAGGACTGAGGTCTTAGAAGAGGTGACCCCAATAGGGACTCCCACATAAGTAACCCAACCAGGATGATATAGTTGTAAGGAGTTAGAGCTTGTTCGAGTTTCCACTAAGGTAAATAATATCATGGTGGAAAAGTATCCTGTCTCCCGACCAGGATTAAAAAAAAACTGAAACAGCAGAAAGCTGCAAAAGGAGGAGAAAGCAGAAAGCATTTCTGCACCTGTGCATGTGTTCTGCGCTAAGATGTGCTACAGAGCAGGTGGTAGGAGTTGTCAACATGAGCAGAGGGGAAAACCATTCTCCATTCTTCAACGCTGCTTTCTCCTGCCAATGCCCCTCCCTGGGGGCAGGGGGGGTGCATTCTTTTCTTTAAAATAATTTTTTAATGTTTATTTATTTATTTTGAGAGCGAGAGAGCACATGAGCAGGGGAAGAAGGGCAGAGAAAGAGGGAGAGAGAATCCCAAGCAGGCCCCTCGCAGTCAGTGTAGGGTCCCCGGTGGGACTTCGAGCCCACGGACCATGAGATCACGACCTGAGCCGACATCAAGAGTCGGAGACACCATAAAAGGGCCTCTTCAGATACCCCACCATGCATGGTGGCAAAACAGCTACGTTTTTCATAATTGATACTCCGGCTCCATCCATTGAGGAGCTGTGGTGGCATTGCTCGGGTGTGATTAAAGTGTTTTATTGCTCCTTTTGACTTTCCTATATTTAACATTTTTTCCTGTAATGAGCATGTATTGCTTTCCTAATGGAAAACAAAATATTTGTGGATTGGCTTCCTGGAATGAGCCTCCAGGGCTGAGAGCCTCTATAGCATCGTGACAAATGTGCTCGCGAGCTAAGCACGCCTCCCCCTCCCATCCAGTTCCCAGATCCTCCCAGAAAAAAACGAACTGGGGACTAGCGTGGGGGGTCTCAGTCCCAGTCGGGACGGAACTGGGGCCATGCTCTTCTGGGGGAAACTTTGCTGCCCTACCTCCTGGTTCTGTAAAAACCCATTTCCTCTCTCCCTGCTTGTACTGAGTGTCGTGTGCCAGAGAACCCCCAAACTCCTCTGTAGACGCCTGTCCTGGGGGTGGGGGTGGAGGGCAGGAAGACAGGAAGCAAGAGGGGAGTGAAAGGCAAACGCACTTTGCCTCTTCACCGCCTCCTGACCTCCGTTCCTCTGAGCGTCCCTGACGTTTCTAGGGCATACATCCTCTGGGGGCATGGAAGAAAGAATGTCAACGTTTTATAAAAGCTGACAGACACACCGGGCATCCTTGTCCCCTGACTCATTTAGGCTGGGGAGAGGAGTTGACGGAGATGTCACCATGCCCGTTGAACCATGAGATGTGAGCCCCCAGGCAACTCCAGAAGCCCGGCTCCACCAGAAAACCCCGGCTCTGCTGCGCACACCTAACCGCTGGGTAATTCAGGGGCCTCGCCTTCTCTCCATCCAGTAACTGCTGAGCGCCTGGCACCGCTCTCAAATGGGGATGGTATGGGGCACGTGGGTGGCTCAGTCTTGATTTTGGCCCAGGTCATGATCTCACGGTTCCTGAGTTCGAGCCCCTCGTTGGGCTCTGCGCTAACGGTGAGGAGCCTGCTTGAGATTCTCTCTCTCTTTCTGTCTCTGCCCCTCCCCTGCTCTCTCTCTCTCTCTCTCAAAAATAAATAAACATTTTTCAAAATGGGGAGGGTAGTAGTTTCTGTGCCACAGCCTACGAACATGGATGGATGATGACCCCACTACAGCATTAGCAGTAAATGAAGTCGCCATGCACGTGGCGTTAACCGCTTTCCATCAACCGCCTTTCCTATCAATCCATCCATCTGAAAGACGAGGGAGCCAAAGCACACATTTCTCTGCCCAAAAGCCACCCACCTCAAAGAGATTCAAGTCCAGATTCAAATCCAGAAATGCCATTTCACAGATGCTGCGTGTAACCACCGAAATGCCTTAACCTAAAATCCATGTCGTCTATATCAAAACTATTCATGTAATTGTAAAGGGGCCTTGCCATAGAGTCACTGTTGTTTGGGTCGTTCTTTGCGTTATTACTGACCTGTACCTGTCACCTTGATAAAGGACTATCTGGGATATTGTTGGGTTCTCTGTTTAATGTCTGCACCAGACCGGAAGCTCCAGGAGGGCAGGGCTGTGGCCGTTTGCTCTGACAAAATGACAGCCCCTGATGCAGCCTCTGGGGCATACTAAGTGCTCAGGGCGAACGACTGCATGAACGAACGAATGAATGGAACAAAAGGACGGCATGTTTTTCACCCCTGTCTAATCCCGAGAGTCCCGGTTTGCTTACCTCCTCCTGTGTGGCTCCTTTCCAAGTCACCCAACTGAATTTTCTGCTGCGCTTCTCCCAACTGCTTCTGCACTTCTCCCAAATTCTTCTGGACTTGCTCATACTTGCTCTGGAAGAAAGGCCCCAGGGTGTCAAACTGGAGCCCAGTGCAGCCTGGGCCTGGCCATCCCCTCCACCCGCCCATGGTGGCTTGGTAACCAAGGACTGTCTACCCTTTACGTAGTCCTCATCCAAGGCACCTCCAAGGTCAAGGCTTAGGAAGACACAAATGTCCTCCAGGACCTTGAACACGAGAGTCAGTAAGCCACCGCCTCTTGCTTATAGGCTTCCGGCTCCCACGTGTGAGCAGACAAGGAGGCGGGTAGACCCAAAGGCTCCCAGCCACCCTGCTCAGCCACACCCGCCACCACCCCTGGGCCACCCACCTTCAGCTCCTGGACCTCCCGGAAGGCCCGCAGCCGCTCTGCCCGCTCACTCTCTAGCACCTGGCAGGCCACGTCCCCCCTGAAGTGCTCATCGGCCAGCTCCGCGGTCAGTTCAGCAACCTGGAATGGGAGGGTTACAGCAGAGTCCCTCGTGGTGAGGGGACGTCAACTCTTCTCCCCCCGGGCACCCTCCACAGGACCAGCCCGGACAAATCACGGGCTCTTGTGGCAAAAGGGCATCTCCGTGTAATGAGGCGGTTCGGGGTGTGATGGTCAGAATGTTATTGGTCCCGATGTGTTAGAATTCTTGGCCCGGTGCTCACTAGCTGTGTGACTGCCCCACGCAGGATGCCTGTCTGATTCTCGGTTTCCTCAGCTTTAAGGGGTGGGGCATGACTTAGAGAATTGTCTTGACAAGTAAATGAGATGATCCACATAAAGTTAGCGCAGTGCTGGCACGTAGTAAATGTTCAATTAAAGGAAGTTATCCTGGGTGGCTCAGTCGGCTGGGCGTCCAACCCTTGATTTCAGCTCAGGTCATGATCCCAGGGGGGTGGGATTGAGCCCCACACGGGGCTCCACGCTGAGTGGGGAGCCTGCTTAATATTCTCTTTCTCCCTCTGTCCCTCCCCCTGCTTGCTCTCTCTCTTAAGAAAAATAGAAATTAAAAAAAAAAAAGTTATTCTAGCAGAAGCTCTCCTTACCCATCCTTCAGCAAGCCATTTTGCTGGACGGATCAATGGGCTCCCCTTGGTAAGACACGCAGGTGCTCACCACACAAGAACGCCCTCAGCTAGGAAACCTCTCTGTGGCTCCCCGTGATCTACCTGCCTCCACCAGGGGACAGCCATGCACACCCAGTACTGGTTGTGTGTGTTCCCCACCCATTTATGCCTGTCACATTTCTGCTGTAATTACCGATTCAATTAGCTCTTGTATATACCTATAAAACACGACCAGGCCAGGAGTTTCCACGAAAACTAAATGGAACGCGTTGGAAGAAATAATACGAGTTGTTTCTCAAAACTCTTAAAATCTGTGGGGCACCTGGGTGGCTCAGTCGGTTAAGCTTTCAACTTCAGCTCCGGTCATGCTCTCACGGTTCATGAGTTCGAGCTCCGCATCCGGATCTCTGCTATCAGCACAGAACCCGCTTCGGATCCTGTCTCCCTCTCTCTCTCTCCCTCCTCCTCCTCCTCCTCCTCCTCCTCTCTGTCTCAAAAAACAAAAAACATTAAAAAAAACTCTTAAAATTTGTTTTTTTAATGTTTATTTTTTCTTGAGAGAATGGAGACAGAGTGCAAGTGGAAGAGGGGCAGAGAGAGAGAGGGAGAGAGAGAATCCCAAGCAAGTTCCACGCTCAGCACAGACCCCAACACAGGGCTCAATCTCAAGACCACAAGATCACGACCGGAACAGATATCAAGAGTCGAACACTCAACCGACATGAGCCACCCAGGTGCCCCCAAACTCATAAAATTCTAATTTTTAAAATGCATGTGTCTAGTCAAACAGTTTCAGGTGCCAAACTTATTTTTAAAAAAGGAAATTAAAAAATTCGGCTTATGCATTCAAACTACTTTTCCATTTGCTCTGCTTTAATGATATCAAAGCTGGAAATCACACGGTCACGTGTTAGGGGCATGGTTTAAGAAAGGAAGAATGTCTCAAGTCAGGTGCTCATACTCTGAAGGCTGTGGTCCAGAAATAGCGTGAGTTGTAGTCATGTTCAGGGGCAAAAATAAAAATGTTTATATCTTAATGAAATCCAACTTGCGCTGACTTTTCCCCCCATCAGTGACCAACTACAGATGCCAAATGGGTCAAGGCTTCTGTGTTATTATTGTCCCAAAGTGCAGCCTTCCAGGTTCAAGGCTATGCCAAAGCAAATGAGGCGAGAACCCGGGAAGTGGACTGTTTATGACCAAGAGGCTTAGAAATGACCTTACGCAGCAAGGTCGCTCGGGAAACGGAGACTCCCTCCATGGGGGCAGTGGTCAAAGTCAAGACAGGGAAGGAAAAGAAAACAATAGAAGTAAGGCATGGGGTTCAAGTCCAGACACACTGCGTGACCTTGGACAAATCCCTTCTTCTCTTGAGCTGTGAAACGCACTGCATTAAGGAATATCCATTGTCCTGCTGGCATTCCCATCCGATGCCACAACTGATGTGACCGAAGATGTCTACACGCTTCACTCTCCCATGAGACCCTGTGTGTGGCACCAAGGAGCGGCTGTGGGGTGTTGTCACAGACACCAAGTGGCCCTTCCGGCGTGGAATCCACCTGTCCCGCCCCCCAAGCTAGTTCCCATCAATACCATCAGCTCATAGGTGGTCTCAAAACTCATTCCTCCGCCCCATGAAGAAGGCAGATGAAGATCTGTATGTTTCGACATCAAAAACAAAAACAAGATATATGGCCAACGGTGGGGGAGAAAAGCAAAGTGGCAGAATAGGACGTTTGGCCCGTGCTCGTTTTTGTTTTCTTTCTACTTGTACAGAAAAAGTACTCTCAAACTGTTAATAGGGATTTTTTTTTTCTTGTTTTCCTAGAAGGGTGTGGGCTCACAGGGGACTCCGGTTTCTTTACGATGCATCTCTGCGCTGCTGGTAATCAGAAGAGCACAAAACAAATATCTTAAAAAAAATAGTCCCCCAAATTGAGCTGCAAACAAATAAGCCAGAGCTGCTGCTCTGCACGTTCTATGCTGCCCCCCTTTTTCTCCCCTCCACCTGCCCATTGGCTTCCCGTCTTGGTGACCACACCAGTAGCTGCTCAGACCTACATGTGCCTTTTATAGAAATGGGGTAGGGGAGAGGCTTAGGGGGAGCATTCTGAAGTCACACAGCAAGCGAGTGGCAGAGCTGGGACGGGAGCCCAGATCCCTCTGGTCCAAGTAACCGCCACTTAACAAGCCAGGGGCTCTCCCAGGGTGCACCGGGCTGTCTCTGGGGTGGGGATTCCGTTTGCTGTTCCTCCCACTGTCATCTTTAAAGTGTTCTGGGGGAAACATTTGCCCTGCAGTCCCCTGGGATGGCTGTTAAAATATTCCCAGTATATTCCTCAGTATTCCCAGAACGCCCACACCGTAACCTCTGTGGTGGGACCCGGGGATCGGAAGTTCAACACACTCCATGGTTGTCCTTAAGCACAACCAAGCTTAAGAATTACTGCCATAGAGGCCCTGGGTGGCTCAGTCGATTAAGTGGCCAACTCTTGGTTTCGGCTCAGGTCTTGATCTTGAGGTTCGTGGGTTCGAGCCCCGCGTTGGGCTCCGTGCTGAGAGCTGGAGCCTTCTTGGGATTCTCTCTCTCTCTCTCTCTCTCTCTCTTCTCTTTCTATGCCCCTCCCTTGCTTGTGCTCTCTCTCTCTCTCTCTCAAAAAAAATTTAATAAATAAGTAAACTTTAAAAAAAGAACTGCTGGCATAGAAATTGTCAGAATCTCTTCCTAATCTTGGCCTCACACCTGGCTTTAGATGGGTTAGATTTCCTTACGGGCACACAACAGCACCGGCACTGGGGGAGCGATCGTTTGCACTTGGCTCTGAACACAGGCTGGTACGATCCAGGAACGCCCAGATCACGCCCCTGATCCCCGCCTTCCCATCCCCACCACCAGCATCGATCCTAAACACCAGGATCGTGTTCTCTCCGCCTTAGACAATTAGTACGAAATTTCATTTGTGCTAATCAGCCTGAGCAAAGGGAGCACAACATTAATTTAATGCATTAATTTTGAGTTCTACACAATCCAAGTCTGGAGTCCAAAGGACAATTAGTCCTCTCAGATTAGGGAAATGACAGACGCTTTTCCCAGAGACGAGTAGCCCCCGGCCCTCCCCTAGCCCCACAAATCCCTCTCCCTTCCCACATTTCAGGGCCCAAGGGCTTTATTCACAGAGGTGAGAGGTGGGCACCATGCCCAGAGTTATTAGGTGAGTGCAAAATGAAAACCGGTTTAATGAGGGAAGAGCCTGGTTTGCAAACCCAGAAGGGTCCTTGCCGATTACTCAGGCACCAATTAACTAGAAATTATTCTGAAAACCTCCCTGGATCCACCACTTAAGCCAAATCATCAGAAACTCTCTTTCTACTCAGGGACCGTGAGTCCAAAAGTCTGCCGGAGAGAAGGGGACAGAAACGGATAAATGTGCTGTACATGTGGCATAGAGTCAAATAGAAATACTCCATATCCCGTGCCCTGGCATCACGGCAGCCTGAGGGAGACGGCAACAAAACATTTGATGGGCATTAAATGCTGAGCACACGTGCGACCCTTTGGGCTGTCAATGTCACTGCCGCTTATCATTCATTATATGAGCACGACTGTGTGCCAGGCCCTGCCTTCAGGGATCTTTCCGTTGAGCTGGGGAGATAAACCCACATGTCTGAGCCCAACCCTGTCCTTGGCTCTTATATTCAAGAGTTCTCAAAGCTCCCCAAATTGTCTGGTCTACAGAGAGCAAGCAGTGGCCTTTCACTGTGCACTTTTCAATGTAAGGAAAAGCATTGGTTCCTTAGAAGCCCTTGCAGGAGAAATAGCTCATACTCATCGGATGCTGGGGAGAGACATGTGCTAATCTCTTGCTGTGTGCCTGTCAAGTGCCTTATGAGGAGAGGATTTTTATTTCCTTTCCACAGAACGGAAAACTGAGGCATTGAGCGGTGAAATGATTTGTTCAACGTCATGGCTGATAAGTCACACGGGGGAGTCCAGCTGGGCAGCCTGAATCCCAGGTCCTGACTCGTAATTTCAGGGCCGTCCTGTCCCACATCTGCCACCTGACTCAACGCTGGGGGTCAGCAGTACAGGAGCCTTGGTGTACCTGGGGCAGACCGGGAGGTAGTGGGTGGGGGAAAGGAGGCGAAACAGACAGCTGGGTGTGGTTCAAAGGCAAGGCCACCCACCCCCGAGGGGCCATGACCTAAGGGAGCTTTATGGAGCCCCCGCGGAAGGGAAGCCCCACCCCTGTCAACCTGAGCGATTAAGAGAAAAGATGGAAAATGAAAGCAGAAAAAGAGGGGATGGGGAGAAAATAAATCAATAGGCAGAGGGTCTGTCCAGCTGCAGAGCCAGCTGGCCGCTTTGGGCTCCAATCGCACGGTATCTGCCCTCGAAGCTGCCTGGGTCATGAGGGGAAATTCAGAACAAATCTCTAGCTTACTGGCGGGCTCCAGGTCTCCAGAGACTCACTCTGGGCACCCGTTCGGGGACCGCCCTGTGTACTTCTCTTCCCAGCTGCTACTAAGTGATGGTAATAGTTCCCTTAATAATAATCACGACCACAGGAGCCTCTGGGTGGCTCAGTCGGTTGAGGCTCCGACTCTTGACTTCAGCTCAGGTCAGGATCTCACGGTCTGTGGGATCGAGCCCCAAGTCAGGCTCTTTGCTGACAGCATGGAGCCTGCTTGGGATTCCCGCTCTCCCTTTCTCTCTGCCTCTTTCCTGCTCTCTCTCTCTCTCTCACGCACACACACACAAAATACATAAATAAATTTAATAAAAAATAATAATCACTATCACAGAGGGTGCTTACCATGGGTCCGGCACAGGGTAACCCACAGAACCTTCACAGAGACACTGAGAGCTGGGGACTGATACCTCTGCGTTGCAGATGGGGACCTGAGGCACTGGGGTGTGGACATTCACCCAAGGACACACAGCCGGCCAGTGGCGGAGCTGGATGCAAATCAAGGCAGCCTGGTTCCAGAGCCTTTACTCGTAGCCATACCTTCAAACTGCCTCTTGGGGGCTCCAAGAATATATGCCAAGTGAATTAATAATGTATCCGGGAGCCAAGGAGGGAGGGAGGGATCCACAGCTTCCGGCAGGTCGGCGGGAATGGGGACCACGCTTGCAGGTGTGCTGGGACATATGTCATGCATCAGAGAGGGACTCACAGGACAACACATCACCGACTGGCCTTGGGTGGGAGAAGCAGAAGCTATGGACTTTCATGAGCTTTAGAAGGGGTCTTCAAGGTCCCGTAGCACCCCCCTAAAGAGGAAATAACCCCTCGGATGCTGTCACCCACATATCCCACCTTGAAAATGGTTTTTAGGGGCACGCGGGTGGCTCAGTGGGTAAAGCGTCTGACTCTTGATCTCGACTCAGGTCGTGGGAGTTTGAGCCCACGTTGGGAGTCTGCACGGGATTCTCTCTGTCTCTCTCTCCTTCTCTGCCCCTCCCCTGGCTCACTTGAGCTCATGGGCACACTTTCTCTCTCTCTCTCTCTCTCTCTCTCTCTCTGGCCCCCACCTTCAGGACGGAGTTCAAACCTCTCACGTCGTTCTCACAGCCCCTGGGATCTGGCCCAGCCTCGGCGACTGACCCTACCCCAAAATCTCCCCACACGCATGAGACCTTCCAACGGCGAGGACTGTGGGTGCCAGCCCAGGTCCCCGGTCTCTCTCTCTGTTCTTGCTGTGCCCTCTACCTGGAACGCACAGCCTCCCCACCTTGTCACCTGGCTAGCTCCGGGTCGTCTTAAAGGATGAGCCGCTCCAGCCTCCTCTTTCACAGCCTGTTTGGAGTCAGCCAGACGCCGGGTCAAAGCCCAGCTCTGCTACTCGCCGGCTGTGTGATATTGCACAAATCGCTCCACCTCTCTGGTCTTCGCTGTCTTCATCTAGAACTTGGGGTATGAACGACACCGTCCTCACAGTTTGATTTGAAGGTAAAACGAGATAAAGCAGGCGAAGGATGTGTCACGGCAGCCGGCACAGACACGTCGCTCGTTAAATATTACTTGAATTACTAAATTCAACATTATCTCCTTTACTCATGCAGTTGGCACTGAATGCTCTGAGGGGTGTAGGAATAGCTAAGATGTAATCACATATATGTTAGCAACAGCGGAGATGTGGAAAGACTCTGTAAGAACCAGTGTAATAATTACTTTCCTTTTTTAAAAAATGTTCATTTGTTTCTGAGAGAGAGGGAGCATGAGCTGGGGAGGGGCAGGGGGGGAGGGGGACAGAGGATCCAAAATGGGCTCTGCACTGACAGCAGAGAGCCTGACGCGGGGCTCGAACCCACGAGCCATGAGATCATGACCTGAGCCGAAGTCGGACGCTCGACCGACTGAGCCACCCAGGCACCCCTGTGATAATTACTGTACAGGCACCTCGTCACACCACCCTGTAGAGAGGAATGTGGAACCACCACTGTCACCATTCTGCCAACAACCACACAAAGGCTCAGAGCCTGGAAGGAGTTGCCCACGTCCTGACTCACCCTCTCTGCTCCTGGACCAGACATCCCGGGTCGGGCTGTCATACCCATCCCTTGCACAGTCCCCAGATTCCTCATCTGCGTTACCAAGTAGGTAGAGAAGGCATTATGGCCTGGATTTTCATACGGGGAAACTGAGGCATGCAGAACATCCCAGCTGTGCACTCCTCTGGGGGGCCTTAGCTGTGGTCATCTGTGAGCACGCCCACACGATGGCCATAGAACCTCTGCAGTCAGCTTTCTGCCGGAGGGGCACTCTCCCCAGCATGCCCCAGCAGTTGAAACCCAAGAGACCCTGACACCCTGAGTTAGTTAGGCAATCAGTCTGTCTTACTCTCTTGGGGATGGATCATGGACATACCACGTCCAGTCTCCAGAGGCACGGTGCCGTGGTACCGTGGTAGCAGTCAGGAGGCCCGGTATGTGTTCCAGACTCAGTCACCGCTAGGCCACACAGCCCTTGGAAAGTCGCTTCCCTTCCCTCCAGAGATCAGCGGCCGGCCACACATCATAACCTCCCGGGCCAAACACCCCAGCACTTTGCAAACGGACTTCCTGACCTGAATCTCCGGTTCCCGCCCCAGGCTGGTGGGTTCTGTCTTCTCGGCCGTCCCTTACCAAAAAGTGAAAACTTGTCATGCCGACGAGGCCAGACATCCAGAGTGCCCGGGGCCCGCAATGACTAAATTCTTGGGAAAAACCTAGATGACATGCCAGGGAGGGAAGAAAACACCCCCTTGTCATTTTTACCCCCCGTGTGCTCCTGCAGCCATATAGGAAGTCCCTATAAGAGGACAAGCCCTGCCTTCTCGTGAAAATAAAAAACCCCACTTTGCATCAAGGCAGATTTTGCACGCTTGAGGAATATTTATAGCCAGCTTCCTGGAGGCGTCTCATCTCCTCTTCTGCTCCTTCGCAAATGAAGCACTTAAATCATTTTGCAATAATGTTGTCTTTTTAATAAGCCTAGTCAAATGGAGTTTTCACTGATGAGGCACAACATGTTTTAGCAACATTTCTATCCGTTGTTTCCCCACCAACCGAGACAAGCGGGCGGGGTGCAGAGGCCACGAACCGGGGCCAGGAGTGTCTGCGTGATGCATGGCCCGTGGGAGTGTCTGCCTCCCAACTGTTAGCAGAAACTCTTCTAAGAAAAGAGAACTGCATAGAAGGGGGTCCCTTCTATCTGTTCCTCAAAGCGTGGACCCCAGACCAGCGGGTTCGGCATCACCTGACACAGCTCGTGGGGAATGCAGATTCTCCAGGGCTGCCCCAAGCCTCCTGACTCAGAATCTCTAGGGCTGGGGACCAGCCCGCTATATTCTAACACATCCTCCGGGGGATTTTGACACGCTTTCGAGCACGAGAACTACGAGTCTCACATGGCACGATGCTGAGTTCAGGTTCACCTCGGGGCTTGTTAAAAGAAGCAGGGAAGAGTTCCCCTCCCTGAGATTCCCTCCTGGGTCGAATCCTCGGGAGATGGGATGGGGAAGCTACAGGGGACACAGCTCCCCCAGGTGATCCTGATGTTCTGTGAAGTATAAAAGCAACCAGAAAAAAAAAAAAATCAAAGTGGCTTTTTGGTGGAGAGGAAAGAATTAAAGACCTTTCTTCAAATAAAATCTTACTTGGGCCCCAGGATACTACGTTTCACCAAATCTGAGCTGCCTCTGATTATAAGCTGCACCATTATGGAACAAAAGGAAAGAAAATGCAGTCATTTTTTAGTGTAAGACGCGTGATTGTGGAACGCAGTGCAATTCCAGAGACGCAGAAAGGTGGAAAATAATGGGAGTCCAAAAAAATCAATCAAATACAGAATGAAACTAAAGAAGGGCATCTATGGCCACTGATACAGGTTGGGGGATTCTGGAGCCCTTTGACCTCTTCCTAGCCCCTGGGCAGGTCTGAAGAGACTCGGGGCTTCAGAAAATACTTCCAATTACTGCATCGAAAAGGGCAAGCCACAGATTGGAGGAAGAGATCTGTGCCACATATATCCAACAACTGAACTTAAATCCACGGCATATAAAGAGTTGCTACAAACCAATAAGTAAAGCAGTAGTAAGTGGCCCAGGGACTTGAAAGACTGCTTCGCCAAAGAGAATAACGGCCAAAAACACGAGAAAAGGCAGAAATTAAAATCACGGTGTGGGATCATAGGGCGCCCAAAACAACCAATAAATGGAAAGGACATTATCAAGCGCTGGTAAGGGTGTGGACTGCTGTAGGAGGGTAAACTGATTTGATCACTGGAGCAAGCTGTTTGTATCCACTAAAACCCAACACAGAGAGAACTTGGAACCCAGCAATTCCATTCCCAGTGCATTCCTAATGGAAATGTATGATACCTGTACCAAAAGACATGTGGAAGGATGTTCACAGCAGGCTTATTCATCACAGGTTAAAGCTGGAAACAACCAAATTCTCATGTAGAGTAGAATGAATAGAGTGCTCTGTACCCATGATGGAATACTACACAGCAATGACAACGGATGGGTCACAGCCGCCCCCAACACGGAGGAATGTCACAATGTCATATGAAAGGCATTTGATTGCATTTTGGTAAAGTTAAAAAATGGAGGGGGGGGAACCCAATCTATAGTGCTAGAGGTCAGTTTATGGTTACCCTTGGAAGGTCGTGGCTGAAAGGGCCATGAGGGGGACTTGGGGGGAATCTGGGGATGTTCTGTGTCTCCATATGAGTGTCCATGCCTTGGTGCGTTCGGTTTGTGAAAATTCATGGAGACGTATATACTTAACAACCTGTGCACTTTTTTGTATGTTGGACCTTACTATAAAGTTTAAAAAGGAGGAAGTGGAGGAAGAGGAGGAGGGGGGGGGAGGGGGAGGGGAAAGAAATCATAGCACGCAGTCACCTGAACATGCTTCCTGGATAAAACTCTGCTTTGCCTCCTAACTGAGGTTTTAGGGAATTGATGTCATGCCCTTGTCTTGCAGTTCAGGACGAGGCCCGCCAAAGCCCTCCTAGAGGTCGCCTCTTCTACTTCCCGGACGAATATTACTGAGGTTGTCCTTTGCCACGTTACTTGGTGCCCCTTTTCACGAGGACTCATAGAAGAAACTTCTCTGATAGCTCAATACTTGGAAGAATGAGTATTATCTCAAGCAACAGGTGTGCGTGTGTGTTTAAGCTGGGGACAAGTCCATGTAATCTCTTGCCTCCCTCTTTGCTTTGGTTGCTAGGAAGCTCAGTGTCAACATTTCAGTTGACCTTTCATGGCGTCATTGGTCCATTGGATGTCTATTCTGTACCAGGGGCTCGGCCAACGTGATGGGCAAGACATCCCCCCTGCCCTTGGGGCCTCACCAAGCCAGGGCACAGGCGTGCCAGAGGGGGTGAGAACACCTCCATCAACGCAGTAACAGGAAGCTCAGGGCCCGGGATCGCCGACTGTAGGGGCCCAACCCATCCCTAAAAGGTTAACAAAGGCTTCTTGGAAGAAGTACCACCAGAACTGGGTGACGAGGGACGACCAGGCATTAACCAGCTGAGGAGGGTGGAGGGAAATATTCCAGGCAGAGGCAACAGCAGATGCAAAGTCTGAAGTGAGAGCGAGTCTGAGGCTCACGGTAAATCTCTATTTCTAATTCTCACCCTCCCCCCTTTGGTACATTCTTCAACCTCTTATTTCCCATTGTTCTGCCTTTCTTAGCTTTGAAATTTTGTCTTATTTTTTTTGCAGGCCCCGGACGTCTTTTCGGAGCCACGGAGGACACAGAGACGCCAAGAGCCTACGTAGAATATGGAGCAGGTGCGGACGCTTGAACGCTTGGTCCAGGTCTCAGCAGCCTGGCCCCTTCCTTTCCTTTTCCCAGTGCGGTGTGAGCTGTATAGCCAGATGCTAATGATGTTCCCCTCCTCACTGTCTCCCCGTCTCCCCCCGGCCGCGGAGGCACCCCAAGCGCCCACGTCCTACTCGACAGTGTGTGATGAATTACTGTATCAAATGTCAGCTCAGCGGGAAGGAGTTTCTGCAGGGGAGTCACCGATATTCCCAGCCCACGCACGGCTCTCTGATTGCTCCCTTCTGCTGCTCTGTCATTGCTACTTCCTGCGGGAGAGGTCAGGCTGGGTGCTCTCTAGAGCCTTGAGTGACACTTGGGTGTCATTTCTTCTCCTCCCTACGGTATTTTCTATAAGAGGGCAGAGGCCCATGGTGGAGCCTTTTCCACCCTGACTCTCCTAACTCTATGTGACGTGACTGTCCCCTTCCAGGAGCCTCTGAGTCTTCCTTGTCTGTGGGAGTGAGACAGAGAACCCTTGGTGGAGAGAGTGGACACGATGACAAGGAGAATGAGAAGAGGTGGAAAAGAGATAGCCCCTACCCCAAACTTCATTCCATGTCCCCACGGGAGCCAGCCAGGCTCAACTTGGGCTGTCAATACAGGAAGCAGAATGTGTTCCGTTGGCTTGATCATGAACCCAATTATAGCCCCCCACCGTCCGTCTAGCAAACCAAGCAATATTATCCGTCACGATAGCACCACAGGTTCGCAGGTGTGGAAAGCTCTAGTTTTGCTCCAAACTGACAAATATTATCCCATGCCGCCTCAGGACCTTTGCACTTGCCATTTCGACTCGACTCCCCAGATCTGCGCATAGATGACTGTGCCAGATGGCTCAGACCTAGTCTCAGACATCTCAATCCGTGGAAGCTTTCTCAGACCGCTCAGGCAAAAATAGCCCCCTCACTGTCACCTCCCTCTGCTTATTATCTGCAGCAGTTGGCCATCAAAAAGTAGCTTGCTTTTTTATTAACTGTGGTCTGTCTCCCTCGATTGGCCTGGAGACCTCATGAGGGCAGGGACTTTGCCTTCTGCCTAGCTGCATCTGAGGTGGCCAGCTGAATACCTGCTGCCTGGGAGATGCTCACACTCATTTGCTGAATGGGCGAATAAAACTGGACCACAGTTGAGCTTCAGCAGGACCCTGTGAGGTGCCCAGGGCTTCAAAAGTCAGCTGAGACTAAGGATGAGACTGGCAAAGCCCTCACCCAGGGTGTGGAACTTCAGGGAGTGCCAAGAAACCCAGAAACCGAGATTAAATAGCATTCTAATGCAATATTTAAGAAAGTCAAAATTCATGCCAAAAATCCACGATGAATAAAACATCAAAAATTTAAATGAAGACAGGATCCCACTGTGCATACTCTCTCACTTACCCCTCACCTTAATCCCGGCCCACCAGTCCTTCCTTTATTTGAAATTTTGGTATTTGGCTCATCGTGCATTTTTTTTTTTTGCATTCATTTACATTTTAAAAGACACTGCATTGAAATACGATTTCTCTTGCTGAGTTTCTGGCTCCCCTTTAAATTTCATGCCCCAGGCGAGTGACTTACTAGAGTCCTGGCCCTGAAAAACTAAGCGGAACAGCAAGTTACCGTGCACAGCTCTTCCGTGATCTACCCACAGCTCCCCGACCACATCTCACATTACACTGCATGAATTTGCTTAGGAATCTGAAATTGGCAGTAGTCTCCTGGGGGCAGGGACTCTCTGGCTCCCGTCCTCATCCCCAGTCTGTGAACTCAACACCCAACTAAAGACAATAAGACCTCAGCACGGTGATCACACCCCCATCCCCACCGATGTAATCTCCAATCACATGTTCCTCTCCACCCACGAGAGGCGACCACTACTCCAAAGCTGGTGTTATTATTCCCATGGAAATATCTTTACACCACAATCATACGGTATATGCCCCACGCAATATACAGTATCAGCCTGCACTTTTAAAAAATTAATATGTTCAATATCGTGTTTCAAGTATTCTTTCGTGACTTAAATAATCTTTCTCCAGCGTTATGTTTTTGAGGGCAATCCACGTAGAGTCACCTATCTCTAGTTGAGGGGTCAGGAAACTTTTTCCATAAAGAGTTCGATACTTTTGGGCTTTGTACATCACAGAGCCTCTGTCACAGCTACTCAGCTCTGCCACCGTAGCATGAAAGCTGCCGGAGACTGCACACGAATGGGTGGGCGTGGCCGTATGCCAATAAAACTTTATTTACAAAGAAAAAGGTGGAAAACTGGGTCTGCCTCCTGGGCCATTGTTTTCCTGCCTCTTTATTCGTGTTTATTTGGCAGCTCAATCTTTAATACAACAACATGGGTTCATTCATTCTCTTATTGATAGACTCCCATTTGGGGGTTCAGCTTTCTTCAACACGACAATGCTGTTCCTGTATACTTCTTGGCTTTTCTTACATATGTGAGAATATATTCCACACAGAATTGCTGGAGCACACAGTATGGACAGGGTCAGCTTTCAGAGACAAGCCTAAGTTGTTCAAGGGTGAAGAGATCAAATATCAAATTACACTCCCACGGCAGCATATGGTTTCCTGCTGCTACACGTCCTTGCCGATACGTGGCTACATCAGACTTCGATTTTGCCAATCCAAGGTGCAAAATCGTACCTAGGGTGGTGTTAATTTGCGTTTCCTGATTGGTAATTAGGTTGAGCATCTGCTCATGAGTCTATTGCCCATTTGGATTCCTGAACATTTGAACTCTTTTTTTTTAATGTTTACTTATTTTTGATAGAGAGAGGGAGAGTGTGGGCAGAGAGAGAGGGAGACACAGAATCCGAAGCAGGCTCCAGGCTCTGAGCTGTCTACACAGAGCCGATGCAGGGGTTGAATCCACAAACTGTGAAATCATGACCTGAGCTGAAGTCAGATGCTCAACAGACTGAGCCACCCAGGTGCCCAGAACATTTGAACTCTTGAAACAAGAGTTTTCCCCTTGGGAGTTGCCAATACCTCTTTTTGCCCATTTTTTTTTTTTTTTTCCTACTGGAGTGTTTCTCTTTTTCCAGTTGATTTAAGAAAGCTCTTTGTATGTCCAAATACCCTTTGCCGGTTACACATGTTGTAAATTTCCCTGCCCAGTATGTAGTGTGTCTTCCCTCTATGCTTGGATAAACAGAAGTTGATTACTTTAATATAGTTTAATGTGTCATTTTTTTTCCTCGCAATTTGTGCTTTTGTGACTTATGCCAGAAATTCTTCCCTTTGGAGTCAGATGATACGGGTTTGAATCTCAGTACTATGCATGCTAGTTGTGTGGTCTTGGGGAGATACTTAATATCCCAGAGCCTCAGTCTCCTCCTCTGTAAAATGGGGACAAGGACAGTATGCCCCCACAGGGTTATTTTGAGGGGTTATTTGTAAACCCTTTATTTGAGGCTATTTTGTAAAGCACTTAGCACAGTGTCAGGCACATCATAATCTGCCCCATCAACACACGTCATCCCACACAGGGGACCCCACACAGAAGGGACAGGGTACCTTGCTCTCTAGCAGGTCTGCATTCTGCCGGAGTTCATTCCGTGACTTCTCCGATTTTTCTAGCTTCTGTCTCAGCATTGTGAGTTCCTCCTATAAAAGCAAACACCTTAACAGAAGCCATCCTGGATCAGAGGCAGGGCTTCCGCATGTGTTAAGAGTCCCGGGAGAACAGAGCGAGGGATTCTGCCAGCCTCTCTGTGACGATGCCCAGATGCTAAGTTCCCACAAGGGACTTTTTCTTTCCCCATTTCAGAATATCAGCGTCTCTGCTCGTGCAAGTCTGGGGCCACCGGGCTTGCATGAGCATCCCAGTCAAGGGGTGGAACGCAGATCCTCAGAATGAGTCCATTACTCGACCCAAGACTGTGTATGCCTGAGCGGCATGGGGAGCTTGGCTCTTCCTCCTCCCCAAGACCACCACTCTGCCAGTGGCTCTGCGTTACGCTTTCGGTACTGTCGTTAGGCGCAGCCTAAATGCCCCCCCCCCCCCACAGCAGACCCCTGGGATGAACTATGGAATGCGCACAAAAAAAAAAAAAGAGTAGGAGGCTGTCACGGAAAGAGAATCAGGAAGACCTCTGTGCAAAGCCATTGTGCGCATGTGTGTGAAGTGGCTAATTTTGCAAGAATAGACAACAGCCAGGATAAACCAGAAACCGATCAAAACGGTTTCCCTGCAGAAGGCGGGCGCCACCGGGGTGGAAGGGACAGTCAGCACCTCTCGGAGAGGTAAGAAGTTGAAAGGCTCAAAGATGCCACCACCACGTCTCCCTGGGACGACCAGCATCACGGTCAGTGCTCCTGTGCCCCTGGGTGGTGATGGGGTATCTGACCAGCACCCACAAGCCCGGTGTAGAGCTGGACGTGGGATGGAGGGTGGTCTGTGTCTGTGTGAATGACAGCAGAGTGGTATCTGGAAGACGGCAGCAAGGCTGCTGAGCAGAGCGTTTCTGGATCACGAATCCGCAGAGTGGAGGCACTGAGTCTGGAAGCAAGCGTTACTATGGGGGTGTGAGGATGGGGCCACCCCGCGTCTTGCCTGCCACATGGACCGACCTCCTTGGCGTGGAGCTGCTCATCCCCAATGGTGGCACTCAGCAGGGGCCGGAGGGAACCGAGGAGCCGCCACCAGGACCAGTCCTTGACCGCCAGGAACACAGCCACGTTCTTCTGGATGCACCGCGCAGCCAGGCGGCGAATCTGCGGGGAAGGGAAACCAGAAACTTGAGGGGTCCTTCCCAACCCGGTAAAGGCGAAGGAAAGAGAGCAAAGGGGGTGGGAAAGGGGTTGGCAAAAGCGAGTTCCGTATCTTAACGGAAGAGGTTGGGTAACTCACACATTTAAAAAGCTTCTTTGCTGGGGGGTGGGGGGGAGGGGAAAGTGGGCGATGGGCAGGGAGGAGGGCACCTGTTGGGACGAGCACTGGGTGTTGTATGGAAACCAATTCGACAGTAAATTATATTTAATATAAAAGATAAAAAATAAAAGCTTCTTTGCAATGGTATTGTAATAGTATTGTCTGGTGACAGCCAGTAGCTGCCCATGTGAGCACAGCGTCACGTGTAGACTTGTCCAATCACTAGGCTGTGCCCCTGAAACTGTCACATTGTGTCAACTGTACTCAAAAAACAAGTAAATGCACACTTTTTTTTTTAATTAAAAATATTTTTTGAGAGCTTTTCATGGAATCGGGCTCTGGGCCTCAGACGTTATACCACAACGTAATCTTGCGTGACCTAAGAAGAAGGAGAAGCGGAGGAGGAGGGAATAGGGTCACCTCTCGTAAGGGCATCAGACGCAAAATCACCGCGAAAGACAAAAAATAAATAAATAAACGATCCTTGAAAATCCCTGAAATTGCCCGCAAGATCCAAAGGCCATGATTATGTTGCCGGTTGATATTTAGGGGACAGGCATCACTTTAAGTGTTATTTAAATACGAACCCCATGCTGCTCAAGCCTGAGTGAGAGCTTAATAAAGCACCAGTGCTGGGCCCCACCCCCCAGACGGTCTGATTCAGGAAGCCGGGGTGGGGCCGGAGAATTTGCACGGCTAACAAGTGCCCAGTTGGCGTGGAGGCTGTTGGTCTGGGGACCATACTTTGAGAACCACCGGTACAGATGGGGAAACTGAGCCACAGAGACGCCCCCTCCCCCCAGCCCCGGTCACCTGCTCAATATCACACAGCTTCCCGGTGGTGGGGTTGGGATTTGAAACCCCGCAAGTCTGGATGCAGACAGAATCCAGGGCGTTAATGAACCTGTCTTCTAAATCATTCTGAGGCATAAGCTACTGGAAGGCAGTGGGCCAGTGGGGTTGCCCACAATATTTTAATTATTAACGTTCTCGCCTTTTTCTGCTTTTGCCAAGCGCGTGTACTTGAATTTACGAATTCGCATCAACTGGGGGCACATGTAATGAGACCCCATGCTAGTGGTAGTACTTAATAATGAGGACCTGGAGGTAACGGGAGCTGGCATTTGTTGAACAATGTGCCAGTCTGGGGCACGGACTAGACTCGGCACGCATGACCTCATTTCACCTTGACCCAGCTCCTAAGGGGTGGGTCTCCACTGTTCGTCTCCAGAGCTGTGCTCTATAATGTGATGCTCAGGGGAACCATGCACACATTTCTCTACTGCACAAGCTACAGGGAGGAAGGAAATGCAGTCTCCAGGGTGGCTCAGGACTGCGGACTCTGAGCTGCCCCTTCAGTCCCGAAAGCCTCAATGGCCAGGTCCTGTCATGTCCTGTCTGTTGGCCCATGAGAGCCAAGTTCTCCAGAGATGGGACAGGTTGAAACCATAATGGACCCGGGAGGGCTTGGACACCCCCATGATACCTAGATCAAGTCTGACATCATTGGTCATTTGATGTCAACGTCCTAGAAACAATCATCACATCTTGCAAAACGTCACTTTAAAGTCCTCCCATTCGGGGTGAGCCTATGGACCGACAGCACTGGCACCATCGTGGGAGACCTGCAGGCCACCACCCCTCCCCCGCCCCATGCTCACCCCAGACCCACTGGATCTGGAACTGCATGCTGAAATATCCCACAGGGTTTCACGCCCAAGCGTGAGTGCGCGAAGCGCGAGGTTACCGCGCCCAGATCAGCTCGGATGCTGCTTTTCTGGGATCTCACACCTCTGCAGGGGTGACGAGGCTCACTGGGTGCCGTACCTTCAGCTTCTTGAATTCCTGCCGGGACAGAAAGCCCTTACAAGCCGCCTGGAATAAGATGATGCTGTGAGACGCCAGCTTCTCCCGCTGCTTCTCAAGCCTGGAGACCACGCCTGCCTTGAGGAAAACCTGGAGGGACAAAAGGTGACCGGTGACTCCTGTGCGGCTGAATCAGATGGTCTGAAGAGAGAGGGGGTTGCCACTCAACCCAGTTTTCTTGCGCCCCTCCCCCACCGAGATATTTGTTAGCAGCTGCCTGTGACTGAGAGTCCAAATTGTCAAAACAGGGGTCCCCGGGTGGCTCAGTTGGTCGGGCGTCCTTTCGGCTCAGGTCATGATCTCGCACTCTGTGAGTTCGAGCCCCACGTCGGGCCTGCACTGACAGCTCGGAGCCTGGAGCCTGCTTCAGATTCTGCGTCTCCCTCTCTCTCTGCCCCTCCCCCGTTCATGCTCTGTCTCTCTCAAAAATAAAACAAAAACATAAATTGTCAAAACATCTTATCTCCTCACGAGTCCTCTTTTCCTTCTTCTAGCCCTTGGGTGCTCAGAGCACGGTCCCCAGGAGTGGCATTGTCACCACCGGGGAGCTTGTTAGAAATGCTGAATCTGGGACCCCACCTGCTGAATCAGAGCAACACTGTAATGTGACCCTCAGGGGAACCATGCACACCTTCATTTCAAAACCACTGTCAGGAGGGACCTGCCTAAACGTCTCTGCACCAGAATTGCTTTGCAGACAGTGGAAGATGCAGATTCCCAGGCTTCACCCCAGGAAAGGCTGAATCCGTGGATTTAGTGGCAGGCCTGCGATTGTACGTTCTTTCCGATAAGTGTCGCTGGCCCCCTGAGAGAAGCAGTGCCCTGGAAATTTTCGGTCCCGCCTGATAAGGAGGGGCGGAGAATGTGGAGGAAGTGAGGGTGGCCCTCCTCGGCCAGGGGAGGAGGGGGTCAGGCTGGTGCCACCCACAGAAGGTGGTCAGGCATCCTAACGGAAAACAGCTTGCGGTCCACGATTTCCAGGCCTCTGCTCATCCATAATGGATGGAGGCCTTCTGCAGCAAAGTGATCAATGTCTCCTTGACACCCCACAGGGCCGCCTTCAATATATTGCGGGGCACACAGAAGGATTTTCTGAGAACCTGACGCTTTGGGGCCAGGCCTGCTCTGCCCACCTGGTAGGGTGGTTACTGTCAGTCTTACCTCCCCGGAGTCAAAGGAAAGATGCCCTAGCAGCTTGGAACTTGAGTCGGTGACGGGGGCAGGGGACGCTTTTCAGATGCCCTTGTCACGCTAATGTCTATGACCAGCCTGCCGTGTTTCTCTGCCAAACGTGGCCTCTCACCCCAAAGATGTGCAATTTTCTAGGGGCACTGGATGGCTGCATCTTAGTGATATTATCAAGTAATTGGGGATGTTATCAATCAGTGTTGCAGATCGGAACCAACCACTTTACCTGATACGTGCAGGTAAAGTACTGAATGTACATCATCCTGTAGGGTAGTTATTGCGATCCCCCCATTTTATGGAAGGAAAGACTAAGGCTGACAATGGCATTTCCCCCATGACCCTCCCCTAGCAAGCGGAAACAGCAGAAATGTTTCCCTCCGTCTGACTCCAGACCAGACTTATCACTGAATACAATTAACATTTGCATGGCATCTAGATTTTTCAAAGCTCTTTCTCCTCTGTCCCATTATAATAAAAACAACCTTATGAGGAATCTATTGGCCCAGGGAGATTATGTAACTGACTCAAGTTCACCCAGCAGGCGATCAACAAAGCCAAGTTCACCTCCAGCACCCATTCTCAACGTCAACACGAGGCTTCGTTTCTTCACTGGCTATCGTACAAACGCCTGAAGTTTGGGGTTGAATTGCAATTTGATTCCAGGTGCACAAAGGGTCTCAATCGATTGTCCATTCCCTTAAACCTATTTGCTGTAATGGCAGCCACCCCGCCCGTCCCACAGAGAGCCCTTCCTCAAGGCGAGGATGAGAATCTGCACGCCCAGTCGGTGCCAACTCTGTTTTGCAACCTTCCCTGGCTTTACAGGACACTTCCTATCAGCCAGAGCCACCGAGACAATTAGCCTCACTGAAATAAAGACACGACTGACTCATTACCTATCAGATTGTCTCAATAATGACTGTATTAATTTCACAAGCTAGTGAGTCCCAAAAGCTGCTATAAAAAAAATCAATGATCAAAATGATGACAGCCCTAGTTCGTATATTACAAAAGGCGGCGAGTGCTTCCAAAACCACTATTGATTAAGTATGAAGCTTTCATTAAAAAGATAATTGGAAGCGACCATACACACAATGGGAATAAGTCATCGGCTCTGCAGAATCTTATCTTGATTTTTTTTTCCCTTTAAAGAGCATATTGCCAACCAGAAGGCCAACTGCATGTGGGATTCCACCTTTTTCATAAATGTCATGGCCCTCAGCACAGGCCTCGATAAGGCACCAGGGGCTGAGAATCACAGAGAAAAATCTAAATTATTCGCCTTTCGTGGGTCCAGCGGCTTATCAGACGCAAGCAGAGTGTAACATCTCAACATCCTCACATTTAAGGAAATCTACGGGGGCCACCGCGATGCAAACTGTTTTTCCTCTAAAAACGCTGAAGACCAAGGTTCAAGATTCTGATATGGCAGAAGCTCCCATATCTGGGACTGCTGAGGAATCAGCTCTTGTCCTAGTAATTTTCCGGATTAGAGGGGTTTCCTTCTTGAAACATTCAAATCTTATCCTATTTGATAAGCGTCTTGTCCCAGTGACAAACGCATTCAACACGTAGATGACAACTGACTGCTTTCCCACAGCCAACCTGGGGGGTGGGGAGCCGTGGCTCCATTTTACAGATGAGGGAACAGAAGCTCAGAGAGGCTAAATCAGTCCCTAGAGATTCATAATTAGAAAGCGGGGGAGCAGAGGGGCAGGTGGGTGGCCCAGGCAGTTAAGTGTCCGACTCTCGGTTTCAGCTCAGGTCATGATCTCATGGTTCGGGAGTTTAAGCCCAGCATCAGGCTCTGTGCTTGGGATTCTCTGTCAGCCCATTCCCCACCGGTGCTCTCTCTTCTCTCTCAAAATAAATACATATTTGAAAAGAAAAAAGAAGTGCCCAGTCCTGCCGTGCCTCCTCTGCCCTGAAAGATTGCAGGATAGCCTAGCTTCCAAAGGATACGCTGACTTTAATTTGCTCTCGACTGCTGTTTTAACGAACACCAAGCATTACTTGAGAACAACAGTGTTGGTTTTGTTTGTAATTGGGATGTTCCGGCTTCTAAATTTCTTGCCCTCACTCTGTGAAAGTATGTACAAAGACTTCTCTTGCCTCTGTTTTCTTCCTTGCTCTACAATAGCGGCTGGGCTTATAGAGACTGATTTTTGTATTCATGAAATAACAGAGTCGTTATCTAGACCAGTGGTTGTCAAACTTGAACATGTGCGGGAGTCCCAGGGAGGGTTTGCTGCAACCCAGACTTCTGGGTCCTACCCCCAGAGTTTCAGACACACTAGGTCTGCGCTGGGGGTAGCTGAATGTTTATGCTTCTAGAAAGCTCTCAGGGGATCCTGCTGGTCTAGAGACTGTATTTTGAGAACGGCTGGTCTACGTGGATAAAGTTCTTGGAGCTGAAGGACAAGGCCTCTGAATCTGGACCATACCGACGTGTGTGTAAAGAGTGTTTGTTCGACTTCCACCGATCGGCAGCAGAACGCACAGCGTATGGAGAAGAGGGTGGGATCCAGGGCCATACAGGCTTTCACGGGAGCTGTAACTGGTCTTCTAGATAAGCGTAAGGCCTTGAAAGGGGGCTTACTTCCCAGAGGTGCACCTTCCCCCCCTGGAAAGAAGGGCTTTACTAGTTATCTCCCAGGAGCTTTTGAGGGAAAGGAGGAACAATGTGTGAAGAGGAAGCCCAGGAACTGACAGGTTCCTTCCTTCTACTGGAAAGGTCTGCGAAGTCCCAGTCGCTGCCAACTCCGGGTGGAATAAATCAGGTTGAGACGCCAGTAGACTAAGAGGCTTGCGTGTCTATGGGGCAATGACTATATGAAAACCCGTGAGCTCGCCAAGGCAGGTGCAATGGGACACGCTACTCAGGGGCCCCAGAATGACTAATGGCCAATGATGCCACCATGGTGGGTTTCTGGAGAACCGGGGCCCTTCCCCAGCACCTCGCGCCTGGAGGTGGCAGGAGATCGACAAAGGTTTATTGGTTGATGTTAGTCAATCAGGGGATGAGGGTGGGAGGGCAATTTTCCCTTCGGTCAGTTTTCTCCCCAGTTTCTGTTTCTATACTTTGCCATTCTCCCTGCCTGCCGCATGGTCCTTGAGTTTACTTCCCAAAGCAGAGCCCATGGGACACTAGCTCCAGGAGATGGTAAGGGATCTTCCACAAACGCAAAAGGATGGGACTCCCCTTGGGAAGCCCTAACTACAATATTTTCCTGCTTGAAAACTTGGAGGCTATACAGGCACATCCGGACTCTGTGAACCTCTTCTCTAAATGTTGAAGCGTTATTGGAAAAGCCTTGGGCTCGACACCAGTTTGAAGAAAGTTATTTCCCTCAACGTTAATGTCATGTGCCTTCTCGCGGAGCCCTAACTTTTCACTTACTGCTGCTAATCAGCCGGGACTATTCACCGGGGTACTGTCGGTTGCCAAGTAAAAGTTAACCAGGCTCCGGGTGAAGGTGAGTGCTTCTTCTCGGCTTTTACAGCAGCTCTTTCTAAGGCTCGGAAATCCCTGCTGAGGTCCAGGACGTGAACTCTTCCAGACTGCTGAGGTCCCTGGGAGTGTAACCTCTAACAAATGGTATTCCCCAATGTTGTTGCCTCCCACATAATACCACTTTATCTTCCTGGCCTTGTAAGATGGGCAGGGCAGAAAGTCGCTAGCCCTGTCTTCAGTTGGGTGAAAAGGAGGCCCACACACGTAGTGGATGATGCAGTAGGACCAGAATCGGGGTTCACCTGGGTCCCTGATGGGATGAGCAGAGTGACATAAAAAGGAAGCTCTACTCACCTGGCTGTGCCCAACAACCACCGCCTTCTTCTCCAGATCCAGGGTCTGTAGGAGCTCGTCCACAGCCTGGGGAGAAAAGTTAGACGGACAGAATGAGGCAGGCTCCCAAAGCGGGAGTCAGGTTGGCTGGATGGCTGGTGCATTGGGAAAGAGGACGGCTCCACGTGTCTTTGAGTCTGACCACCTGAGCCCCACCTCACCCGGGCAAGGAAAAAAGATGAGCATGTATTGAGTGCCTACTGTATGCCATCCACTCCCATGCTGGGACACCATGGATACCATCTCCTGGCATCTCCCTAGCAACCCGAGGTGGGTCCTCATACTACTGTTCCCGCGTACAGAGGAAAAAAACCAAAGACACAAGAATAAATGAAGGATGTGTCTGCTACGGAAGATAGTATGGCAGTTCCTCTAAAAACTAAACCTCGAGGGGCACCTGGGGGGGCTCAGCTGGTTAAGCGTCTGACTTCGGCTCAGGTCATGATCTCGTGGCTCGTGAGTTCGATCCCCGCGTTGGGTTCTGTGCTGACAGCTCAGAGCCTGGAGCCTGCTTCAGATTCTGTGTGTCCCTCTCTCTCTCTCTCTCTATCCCTCCCCTTCTCGTGCTCTCTCTCTCAAAAATAAATAATACACATTAAAAACTTTTTTTAATTACACCTAGAATTATAGTGGGATCCAACAATTCCCCTTCTGAGTATATACCCAAGAAGAGTGAAAACAGGGACTTGAACAGATACACCCGCGTTCATGGCAGAGTTATGCACAACAGCCAAAATGTGAAAGTAACCCAGTGTCCATCCACAGGCGAATGGATTCACACAATGTGGGATATACACCCAATGGGGTGTTAATCAGCTTTAAATGGGAAGGAGATTCTGTCACCTGCTGCAACATGGATGAACCCTGAGGGCAGGATGCTAACTGAAATAAGCCAGTCAAACAAAGACAGATGATCCCATTCACACGAGGTGCCTAGCTAATCAAACTCATGGAGACAGAAAGTAGAACGCTGGTGCCACGGGCTGGGGAGGGGGAGTGGGGAGTTAGTGTTTACTGGGGACAGAGTTCCAGTCTTGCGAGATGAGGTGTCACTGGAGATGGACCGTAGTGCTGGGTGCACAACACTGTGAATGTACCTGATACCCCCGAACTGCACATTTCAAAATAGTTAAAATGACACATTTCACGTTATGTAAATTTTACCACAATTTTTAAAACATGAAGGCAGGGACGCCTGGGTGGCTCGGTCGGTTAAGCATCCGATTTCGGCTCAGGTCATGATCTCGCGGTTTGTGGGTTCGAGCCCCACGTTGGGCTCTGTGCTGACAGCTCAGAGTCTGCTCGGGATTCTCTCTCCCTCTCTCTCTGCCCGCCCCCACTTGCTCACGCGCACGGTCTCTCTCTCTCTCAAAATAAATGAATAAATTTTTAAAAATGATGGGGCGCCAGATGGCTCAGCCGGGTGAGTGTCCGACTCTTGGTTTCAGCTCAGGGCGTGATCTCGCAGTTTTGTGAGTTCAAGTCCCGCGTCGGGCTCTGCGCTGACGGCACGGAGAGTGCCTGGCATTCTCTCTCTCCCCCACTCACGCTGTCTCCATCTCTCTCAAAATAAATAAATAAGTAAACTTAAAAAATTAAAAAAAAAAAAAACACGAAGGCATTTCCCCAAGGTTATAAGTCACATGCGGGCAGAGCCAGATTGGAATCAAGGTCAGTACAGCCACATGGCAACCTCAATGACATCATCCCTTCACACGCCCAGGGTGGCTCCAGAGGGACCCCAGGAACTTCAGAGGGACACTAGGAACTTCACGTGCTGTGTCACTGAGGTTGGCTGCAGCAGCCTCCCCAGCACTCTGTCCCTTCCTCGCTGTTCTTGCCCAAGACTCTGCCTCACGTTCACAGATATCAGCTGAATAAATGACATGGCTGTTAACCTCGCATGCCTGACCTCGAGTGTGGGGGGAAGCCTGCACTTCATCCCTTATTTCCCTCTGCTACACCTGGTACCGGTCTATGCATACAGCAGGAGCTCAATGAATACGATGGCTGAGTGAGCAAACAAACGAGGGATCCCGCAGAGGTGGAAGGGGTGCGGGATGGAGGGGGAAGGGCAGACCCACACAGGAGAAACAAATTCATGGGGGGAGATTTCCTGAATGTGGCATCGGCCACAGCACAGCCACTTAATGGGATTTTCCTTTGTCATCAAGGTCTGCAGGGTCTGAAACAACGCTGGGGGGAGATTTGTGCCCTCAGAAAAATGCGGGTCACACCTGGTTCCTTTGGGCCTCCGATTCCCCTCCTAGTCCACCTCCACACCACCCCTCATGGACCTTCCATTCGCTGAAAATCAGTCTATTTTCAGAACAAACTGTCAGGAAAGTAATTGCCACACTCAGGAAACAAAAGGTATTATGGGCCTGGTGTAATTTAGTAGATGAGTTTCAATTCCGTGGGTCGTCAGCATCACAGAAAATTTCCTAAGATGCTTAAAAAAAAAGCATATTAAAAGTCTGGTCCAAGACTATAATCTAGGAGCAATTTTCCTCCTCTGACCTCCTGGAAGAACATTCCATAATGCTCCTTCCAAAATTCAGTGGTTTCACTTATGACATGTTAGCCAAAAAGTGTTCCAAGGGAGCTATAGGCAGCAAAATGCATAAAAACCAATATATCCAAAACACAGCATCTTTCCTCTCTGCACAAGAGCAAAACAAAATAAAAATTGACTGAAAACAAGACAGATGGAGGAAAACTAAATGAAAGCTACCGCCAGTGAAATTCTGAAATTTTTCTAAGTTGACCTTGGACGTAGCATCCTGAGTAGATGTTTGGGGAGGGGGAACATTCAGGACCTGTAGGGAGATCCACCTTGGCTGAGATCCTGGTTTTACCACTCATGAACTGTGCGACCTTGGACAAGCACTTTACTTGGAGCTCTGGGTTTCTCTTCAGAACGATGGGGAAGAAATGATCACATCTGCTTCAGAAGATTCTGTGGGTGCTCCTGCAGCGAGCTCCATACCGTATAGTAAGTGCTCAATAAACATGATGAGCTAGTCCTAATGACCTTGAGCTAGTCCCACTGGCTCCGTCTTGGTCAAAACTTGGTAGAGGTGCTATGGAACATAAACCAAGCTTCTATTTCTCGGGCACACCCAAACACTGCCAAAACACACACCCAGCCATCCAATATCCGAGGATTCTTGCCTGTACCCTCTCTTTCTTAGAGCCCTGTAGATGACAAAGCCAAGAAGATCAGGCCTAACAAAGACATTCCCTTCCACTGATCTCATTTTACAGGTAAGAAAGCTTACGTCCCAAGTGATAGAGCCCCCGGGTGGCTGCAGTCATTGGACAATGCTTCTGACCCTCATTTTCCTGCAATATGGCAATAAGGTTCCCTGCCTAGACCTTACGGTGTTGGGACAATTCATTGAGAATATGCGTAAAGGTCTTTGTAAGCGATGTTGCACTTAATTGCTGTTATTGTTATCCTAATGAGTATTACTCTCAGATGGAACTTTATGAAATGGGCACATATGTAGGTCAATTATCAGCGATTGCATTTGTTTCTACATAATGTAAATCATTGTCCAACAGCCAGTTGGTGGAAGACAGGGCAAGAATTCGGATTACTGTGACAAACCTCTTCCTGGTCCCACATCTTTCTGGAATCAGCTATCCCACCCTAATCGTTCAGATATTTGAGGTCTGCCCCTCCCCGTATGGAATGCTGCGTACAATGTTGGCCATCCTGTTCCGAGGAAACAGTTAAATGGTTTTCTCTTGTGCTTTTGAGTCTGAGCGTGGCTCTCGGTGCTTTACACACACCTCATTTTATTTTCAAACGTCTGTGACAGGTACGACTTCATGCTCGTTTTACAGACAAGGAGAGCGAGGTCCAGTTGAATGAAATGACCCGCCAAAAATTACGCGCTAGGAAATGGTGGAGGGAGATACAACTCCAGGGAATCAGATTCTTGAGTTTGTTCTCGGCCCTCTGATGCTAGGATCCTGTCCAGCTCCACTACTCAGTGGCTGTGTGGCCTTGAGCAAGCCACACCTGCTCTCTGCTCCTCCGTACCCTCTTCTAGGATATGGGGTAATCATGCCTATCCTTATCCTCCAAGGATGGAGTGGAGATTTAACGTCACAAAGGTAGCATGTAGGCGTAAGATTTACAGAATGGTGAAGGAAGGAACTTGATAACTTCTCTGCCCCCTGCCCCACCAAGAAAAAATAGTGATAAAAATGGATACAATCTTCAAAAACAACAAGTTCCATACTCTGGAAGTTGAGCAAGGGCATACAACAGAGAAGCATTTGTGCAAGAGAAACTATCGAATCTCCGGTAAGAGCGGTCGGAGACTGTGACAATCTTGACTGTCTTGATGGGCTGCTCCGGTCCCCATCAAACTCTGGCAGTGTGGTAATCCCACCAGGAGGAGGCAAGCTGTGCAAACCAGTGACTTTGCTCCCAGAAGGGGCCCACTTACATGGAGGGACGTACGGGCAAGTCCCACACCCGTTAGAAACAGTGGTGATCTTGGCAGGAAGGAAACGGAGAAGGTCAGTGGCACAGCTAGCCTGATATTATCATCAGGATTGGGGCCGGAAATGGGCATTGACCAGCCAGAAACTTGACAAGGAGATACAGAGAATGGACAGTCATGTGGGCCTTGATAAGCCCCCACATACTCTTGGGCAATCTGGAGGGAAGCACACGTGCTCAGGGCTCCACGCAGGACAGGAGACACTGACCGAGCCCTTAGCTATCTAGACGTCTCTATTCAAACATAAGGCCCAGGCGCCTGGGTGGCTCAATTGGTTAAGCATCTGACTTTGGCTCAGGCCATGATTTCACAGCTCGGGGGTTCGAGCCCCGTGTAGGGCTCTGTGCTGGCAGCTCAGAGCCTGGAGCCTGCTTCGGACTCTGGGTCTCCCTCTCTCTCTGCCCCTCCTCTGCTGGTACTCTTTCTTTCTCTCAAACATAAATTTAAAAAAAACTAAAAAATTAATAAATAAATAAAGGTAAGGCCACATACATGGGCGGAACATCTATGAGAAGCCAAACAAAGAGTAAAATCTGGGGCACAAGTGTAAGTGTCCGATCAGATGACATTTCTCAACCCGCATGTAGCTCCATTTGAATTAGGTAAAGGCTCGAAAATTCAAGGTGCTGTGCTGACCGCTAAGCCATGCTAACAAAGGGGAAACCCTTGAGAATCCAGGATTTATAATAAAGACAGGAATGAAAAACCCGAGTGGAGACATCAGTAATCTCTTACTGTGGGGGAGACAGACTATACATCTAGTCCAGATAAGTGGCTAAATAATTGGGGGAAAGATTAGAATCTGGAGATTCTATGATATATTATCTATAGTGTCCAGTTTTCAGCAATACACACACACACACACACACACACACACACACAGGCATACAAAGAAACTGGAAAGTGTGACGTACCCTCAAGGAAACGAACAAGCAAATCAGTCACTAGAAACCCTTTGTGGGCTTACGTGTGGACTTGACACAGATAGTCAAGCAGCTATCACATTGCACGCACAATGCTCACTGTCATGCCCGGCGCCTGCTACGTTTCAGTATGTACTAATAAGTGGTGGGGGGTCTGAGGTTATGAGGCCCCCTTGGGCACTGCAGTGATAACGCACCCCTCGCCTCCACCCCTCTAGGCTCCTTGACTGCATGTGGGAGAAGCCCAGCTCATGCCCCCACTGACAGAGCCCCTCTGGGTCCTAGAATTTTGCAAAGAGCTCCCTCTTCAATGTTCAACAAGGATGTGGTCTCACATCTCAAACAGTCAGTGAGAGACTCCAGGAATAATGGAGACCCGTGGCTGGGAATTCTTCTCCAACTCGCTAGATGAGTGGTGTGGGGAAAAGCATCCGTGTGTGTGGAACCGAATACTTACCCAGAGGACCACGTGGCTGCTGTGAGCATGGCACCTCCTCCCTGAAACCCATACCATGACCCAAAGGCCACCACGGCTCAATGGCTGCCATTTGTCGCATACCTGCCATGTGCCAAGCGCTTTGTTATGCCCTGTTACAAGTTGCCTGTGGTCACGTAGCTATTGAATATCAAGGGGTGTGGGTGAGTGGAAAGAGAGATGGCAGAAAGGAGGATTGGAATATAAGTCTGTCTGACTCGAACCCACATGCTTTCAGCCACTGAAGCTCTCCCTTAAGGGTGGGACTATGTCAGTGAGGTTTAACTCCATATGCTCAGAACTGTAAATAGAATGCACACACACACACACACACACACACACACACACACAATTGGGTTGGTCAACACTGAATGTAAAACGTGTACAATTATTAGAGCAGTAAACCTGAACTGGAGGAAGACACTGAAGGGAGGAAGAAAAGGATGGTAAATACATTGCGGAGGCTAAGGCCACAGGAACCCCTGAATCATGAGTCAGCACGCTGCGAGTGGACAGCTCCCCCTCCCAGCCGTGGCTCCTAGGGGCCCCTCCCCGGAGGAAAGGGGCTCGGACAGATTCACGGGTGACGGGGGGTATCCACAAGGGTCTGAGATGGAACAAGAGGGGCCTTCAAGAAGATAGATTGACATCCCTTGATTGTGTTCTTCAGATCGAGTCCCCAGGGACAGAGATTTTGTTGGCTCAAATCAATCAGTGCTATAGGCACTCTGCGAAGAGGGCAGGCCCTAGGGTTTCCTCGCATCGATCGGGGAGACTTGGCAAGTCCTGCCTGAGCAGCAGAGAGATTGAAGAGACCAGAATCTGAGACATGGCCAAGGTGAGCGGACCTGCCTGAAATTCCACCATTATAGTCACTCTGGGTGGGCTTCCGTGCAGGTGCATGCACAGTCTTAGCCAGACGGGATAAGCGGGGACAGAAGAACGGGACCCAGTGATCAGAGCTGGGGATGGGGTTACTCTGGAGACCGGAGCACGTGCCTGGGTGTCTAGAAGGGACAGGAGCGTCTTGAACAGCTGGCGATGGGGGTGAGGATACTGCGCCCTGGAGAGGACCACGGAAGGACAAAGCAGACTGGACTTCCTTCGTGATCTTGCTTAAGCCAGTTCAAGTAATGAAGGTCGGCTTTCCATGCCACACCCCTGCCAATGACTTCTCAGTTGACCGTCACCGACCACGTGTTAAAGCCCAGACTCTCTTGTTCTGCCAACAGTGACCCGTGGCCTGGCCTCTGCCAACATCCTCAGCCCCTGTTCATGACGCTCGGCATCTTTTGTGCTCCAGCCACGCTAAACTACCCATGCAACCTCGTCACGGATCTCTGCACGTGCTGTACCCAGCACGGGTTGCCCTTTGCTCTTTCTCTCACCTAATTCCTCCAAATTGTCCCATAGGGTTCAATTCAATCATCACCTCCTCTGAGGTGTCTTCCATGAATGCTACACTCTCACCCCAAATGTTTTAGTGAGGTGTTCCCTGGGGTGTCCCAAAGCCATCCCTCTGTATGGAAATTGCCTGTTGTAGCCTTTCCCTCACCCAGCGAGGCTGTCTTCTGTCCATCCCTGTATCTCTGGCACCCAGCACAGAGCCTGGTGCAAAGCAGCCACTTGGTCAAAGCTAGGTGGAATCAAGGATAACGACTTTAAATTAACATCACGGAAGGCACATTCGGTACAGAAATTCACCAGATACCTTTCCTATCCTCGCAACGCTCCCGTTCAATGAGGGATCAATCATGCTACTCCATGCCGCTGAACTCTGTGCTTAAGAACGGTTGATAAATGTTAGGCTGGGTATATTCCACCACAACGAATAGCGCAAAAGCCCTGCGTGCAGAATCCAAGAGCCTGAGTTCGAATCCCAGCTCCACCAGAACCTGGCTGGGCGGCGACGGCCTCAGTCGCCTCCGCTATAAAATGGGACTAATTCCCAGAGTGGGAAGGCTTTATCTTTTGAGGTCCGTTCCAGGTGAAGGATCTGGAACTTTTTCACATCGTGCCTGCTCTGTGATCAGAGTTGGCACATAAAAGGCACAAAGTATCCAGCGGGTGCCCACCTAATGAGTGTACCTCATTAGGAAAGACGGCACCCTTGGGTCAACGAGAGGCACGTATTAGGCACACAGGGGACTTCATCAAGGCCCGGCTTACACCCTGACAATCAATTCTCTCTGCTGCCATCTAGTGTCTCATGACCATATTGACCTTCTCTGGCTGTCAAACTCGTCTTCTTAAATCCTGAGGTCTTAACTGCTTTGCACACAGAGGCTGACAGTTGGGCCACCCAAGCACGTGTTCATGTATAATTCATGGTGTATCACGTTGCCTGGCAAATGAATATTTATCAGCTTTTTCATAAGAGGCAGGATGGTGTTTCCTTTTGTTGCTACCAAAATTCTATGCTGTAGCAAATGAAATTTGTGAGCAAATAAAAAGAGAATAAGAAGAAGCGAAAACTCCCAGCCAAGTCCATTCCACTTGTAATTTTCCATTTTCCAAGGCCCTCCAGCATGTGTATGGAGGTGGTTTCAGTTTGGCTACAGGAGAGAACTGCTGAGTCGTCCAGAATAGAATCGTCCCATATGCTGTACCTATTGCCCCCGCAGAAAACTCCCCCACACCCCACTTCTGTGCTGTTTTCGACGGCAGATGAGCCCCAGACCCTATCCGTGGCTCCCCTCCAGATGCTCTGAACAGAGATCAAGTTTGGGGTGAGCCAGGATAAGGAACCCCGAATGAAGACTGGTCCAGACTGGACGGTGGCATCGAGCCAGGCAGTCTCATGACTTCCAGACTGGGCTGCCACCAAGGGAGAGGATGCCCCTGCAGCAGCATACGAGCTGGGTCTGATGCCCCCCCCACCCATGGTGGGTGAGGAGGGCTATGTAGAAGGTACTGCCCTGTCTGCAGGAGGTGACCCGTGCCCTGGTCCTCACTGCAGAGAAGAGCCAAGAAGGGGCCTAAGAACTGTGACTTTGTTTACCCTTCTTTCCTCATGTCTCCCTGATGGAAGATCCCCGTGCTGATGATCTCGGACACGCACGGGCACACTCGCCTGGAGGCGGAGTCTCAACGCGGTTGTGAACATGGAGTCTGGGTGGCTTGGCTACCATCACTCTGGCCTTAAGAGGATGCTGATACGCAAACTGATGCTAACATTGATGACAGTAGTTTACACACACGGAGCCCTCACTCTGAAGCCGGCCCTGTGTCAAGCACGTGAACTCCACTATTGCGTGTGATCCTCAAACACCTTCTGCAGGTGGCCACTGTTGTCGTGCCCACCTCACAGATGCCATAACCGAGGCAGAAAGATGATGTCGCTTGCTTACACGCACACGGCCCCAGCTAGGAGTCACCTGCAGGCCTGTTTGACTCTGGAGCCGTGCTTTCTCGACTGCCCTCCCTGGAAGCCAGAAACTCAGGTTCAAGGACAAAACCCACAACAACACTTGGCTGTGTGGCCTCAGGGGAATCCATTCATCTCTCTGAGAAAATCACTTTCTCATCTGCAAAAAAGGATACAATAGCGCTCACTTTGCAGGGCTACTGGGAGGACGCGGGGCTTTGCAGATTCTAAAGGGCTCTGTAACCGTTGATAGGCCAGTGGCCATTCTCAGTGGAAATATTTATTGATGGTTTGACACTGGGGTAAAGACAAGGTCCCAGCCACAGGGGTATAGGAGTTTATGGTGGAAGTGCAGACAGGAGACACACAGGAGCAGAAATACAAGGTTAGGCATTTGTTTTCATTCATTCATTCATTCATTCATGCATTCATCCAACAATGGACTGAGCCCTTGCTAAGACCCAGAAAACGCATAGGACATGTAAATAATTTCAGACAAGGGAAGTGCTACACACACATTAGAACAGGATGATATCACGAGGCTAAGCTCTGAGCCAGCATCTGAAAAGCAAGATGACACTAGCCACACAAAACACTGAGGGAAGTGTGCTCCAGGCAGCGGGAACAGCCAGTGCAAAGGCCCTGAGGTGGTGTTCACGGCGATTCCCTAAGAAGTATGGGCTCTGCTATGAAACATGTCCTGAATATTGGGGACCATGAAGCTCTCCTTTCATGGACTACTCCGGGAACAGTGCCAGTGCTAAGTTGGAACTCCTTTTGAAAATGATGGCTTCGCACCTTCCTAGGGGCCCTCCTAGTGGCACATGCCCTCATTCTTTTCCTGCAGTCCGTCATGCGGGGCTTCAGGAGGGCCATTCCTAAGTGACAGGGCAGGGGGGCAGTCGGGAGCAGAGGTCTGAGACAAACCTCACACCGCCCTCGGGGCGCCTGGGTGGCTCAGTCGGTTAAGTGCTCGACTCTTGGTTTTGGCTCAAGCCATGATCTCACGGTTCGTGGGCTCGAGCCCCACTTCAGGCTCTGTGCTAACCGTGTGGAGCCTGCTTGAGATTCTCTCTCTCTCCCTCTCTCTCTCTCTGCCCCTCCCCTGTGCGTGCTCTCTCTCTCAAAATAAATAAATAAACTAAAAAAAAAAAAAAAGCTCACTCGGCCCTCATCTTTGCCCCCAGGGCCTGGGCCTCAGATGCCCACGGGTCCAGATGCCCCTCCCCGCCTCCCCCACTGCCCCACATACCTTCCTCTCGTCTATGCCCTCGGAGGCCGACGTGAGCTTCTTCATGAGGACAGGGTCCAGCACCTGGAATCTCCGGCGGAATTGAGCGAGCCCCACATGGTCAGCATAGCCTGGGGGTGGGGTAGGGAGCAAGCAGAACGTGGAGTCCAGGTGAGAAGGG
This sequence comes from Lynx rufus, assembly GCF_022079265.1. NCBI lineage: Eukaryota > Metazoa > Chordata > Mammalia > Carnivora > Felidae > Lynx > Lynx rufus. The sequence continues at coordinate 21,262,870 of NW_025814839.1, forward strand.
CAGCCCAGGGCCTGGATTCACAGGCAGCCCCCGCCCTGCTCCCAGCCTTGCGGCTCTTTTGCTGGGCAAACTCCCTTCTGGGGCCTCAGTTTCCCCATTTGTTAAGAGATCGAATTCAGTCAGCATTTCTCAAATACGTTCCCTAGAACACCAACCCTATAAAGTGCTCCACTGAAGGGCACCTGGGGGCTTGGTTCTGTTGGTTAAGTGTCTGAATCTTGTTTTCATGCTCAGGACTTCATCGCACGGTTCGCGGGTTTGAGACCCGTGTCTGCCTCTGCTCTGACAGCACGGATCCTGCTTGAGATTCTCTCTCTCCCTCTCTCTTCTGCCCCTTCCCCATTCATTCTCTCTCTCTCTCTCTCTCTCTCTCTCTCAAAGTAAATAAATAAACTTTTTATAAAAAGTGTTCCACTGAATCCTCCCAGGGCGCCTGGGTGGCTTAGTCGGTTGAGCATCCGACTTCAGCTCAGGTCACGATCTCACAGGTCAGGAGTTCAAGCCCCGCATCGGGCTCTGTGCTGACAGCTCAGAGCCTGGAGCCTGCTTCGGATTCTGTGTCTCCCTCTCTCTCTGCCCCTCCCCTGTTCACATTCTGTCTGTCTGTCTCTCAAAAATATATAAACATTGGGGCGCCTGGGTGGCTTAGTTGGTTAAGCATCTGACTTCATCTCACGGTTTGTGGGTTCGAGCCCCGCATCAGGCTCTGTGCTGACAGCTCAGAGCCTGGAGCCTGCTTCTGATTTTGTGTCTCCCTCTCTCTCTGCCCCTCCCCCATTCACACTCTGTCTCTCTCTCTTTCTTTCAAAAATAAATAAACATTAAAAAAATTAAAAATATAGATATGTATAAAACATTAAAAAATTTTTAAAAAGTGTTCCACTGAACATATGGAAAAGCAGAACTGTGATCTGCCCTCTGGGTCACGTTGTGGGCCAGGATCAATGCCAAAGGCTCCGTGGACCACCGCAGGAAGATGTGGGATCGGTTTCGCTTAGAACCTGTTTGACCACAGGGGAAAAAAATGTTTTTTGGTCCAATACTTATGCCCACCCCACTTGTGGGAAATGCTGCATTGAGTATTTTCTAAGGGTTTTTTTTTTTTTTTTAAATCTAACATGCAGGATGGACACAGGAGTACCCCTCTGTGTGGAAACTCCCGAGAGTTTGCTGGAAAGTTCTCTGGAAAGCTCCCGAGAGAAGGTGACATTACAGGCGGCCTCTGCAGGAGCCGTAAGAGTTTGTCACAGGATTGGGTGTGGAAGGGGTGTCTGCGCAGAGGGAGCCAGAGAGGGGTGACCCAAGGCTGGCTCCTCGGTCATAGCAGAAACCAGCACTTGCTGAGCACAAGACACTAGATTAACAACTTCCTTGTGTTATAGGCAGTCAGGGGCCTCTATCATTATACCCATTTTATAGATGTGGAGAATGAGGCTCAAAGAGTTCAAGTTGCCTAGCCCAAAGCAGCATGGATAGTAACTCTCCCATCTGGGATTCAGACCCGGACAGAGACTATAACCAATCCAGGGGCAGTAGCCAATAGTGAGGTCAAAGATGAGCGGGGACCAGATCCCAGAGGGACTTGAAGTCAAATTGCAGGCCTCAAGGTTTGGACTTTGTCCTGAAGACAAGGGGCATGGTGGACCCTTGGTTGCCTCAAAAAGACCCCTTCACTGGCCAGATGAGTGAAGGTCTGGTGAAATCTGACTCCACTCTGAGACTCCACAAATGCACGAACCACGAAGAAGGGTGGTGGTGGTAGGTACATGTGATGAATCCAGGGTGCCTTCCTGGGGGAAGAGGATGTGTCAGGCCAGGTTCCCAGGATGCTGACTGCGCAGAGATACGAGGTTACACGCGTGCCCTTTCGAGACAGAATGATCTGGGTTCACATCCCATTTCTGCCCTTATCAAGTGACCCCATCTCTTTGAGATTCAAGTTCTTCATTTGTCAGGTGAGGATAACAAGTTCTGGGCAAGGGGTCACTCTAAGGATTGAAACAGATGACTGACAGAGTAACAGATACTAACACGGATTGATGCTGTTCCATATCCAGGCAACTCTTCTAGGTGCTAGCCTCTTATTAACTCACACACTGCTCATCAGCTCTCTGACACCTGAGCTATTAAGGCAGAGGAAAGAGGGACATGATCTAGGGACTTGCCTGCTGTTGGCCACAGCCAAGGGCAGGCCAGCCGCCTCCAGGGCCTGAGCCACGCCCACCAAGCTGTACAATATGTAAGGTTTAATGAGCATTTACTATATGCCAGGCTCTGTGCTAAGAGCTTGGTAAGAATGATGTCAGTTAGTGGGGCGCCTGGGTGGCTCAGTCGGTTGGGCGGCCGACTTCAGCTCAGGTCCTGATCTCGCGGTCTGTGGGCTCGAGCCCCGCATCGGGCTTTGTGCTGACAGCTCAGAGCCTGCAGCCTGCTTCCGATTCTGTGTCTCCCTCTCTCTCTGCCCCTCCCCTGCTTGTTCTCGGTCTCTTTCTCAAATAATAAACATTAAGAAAAAAAAAAAAGAATGACGTCAGTTGGTATGTATAATGACACAATGCCAGCACGTCATAAGTATTCAATATCCTGCATACATTTGTGTGTATTATGTGTGCACACATATGCATGCATGAATTATATGTGCATGAATTCAAAATCATAAATATTTGACATGTGTATGCATCCATGTGTGCACACAAATATTTCTTCTATGATGTAAGAGAGACAGAAGCCAGTTTGAGCAGAAAAAAAAAAAAAAAAAAGAGGAAATGACCAAGCCTGGGAGGCAGAAACTGAACGGTTTTATCACGAGACCTCAAATCTTTACTTAGTTGGAAAATTCGTCCTGCCCCAGGCAGACCACACCAAGAATGAAGAGGGCAGAAGCCCACCACAGTGAGACCCAAGGTCGAGGACGGGGACGGCTGAGCTAAGCAGGCACGCAGGGGTTCAAATGGGCGGACCAGGGTGTCTTCAAAGGCCCAGCACCCCCTGCCAGCCAGCCAGCCAGAATCGATCTGCCACCACTGTGACCATTTTGCGCTTCCCCTGTGACATTATCTGTCACCCCTCGACTGTGGTTGCGCGGGCAGGAGGAAAAATCAATGAGGCGCTCAGAGAAGTGAGGGTCTCGTCTTTGCTTCCAGCTGCTTCCAGCCATTCTGTCAAATGTCTGGTGCCCGGGGTGGGGTTACTAACACGGCGGGAGGAGATGGGGCCGTGGCCACAAGCCAGGTGTCAGCGACCACAGAGCTGTTTAACGAGCAGGGGCCCGCCAAGCCAGCCTCCCCACTGGCCCATCACCCCATCCTCTGCAGAGACAATGACCATGGGTGAGCCGTTTCAAACGTCAGGGACGGGGATCCATGCAGCGGCCGCTGGGGTCCGAGAGGGCGAAAAGAATCAGAAGGATTCAGAGAGAACTCGACTCCTAAGATGAGCTATGTGGAGACCTTGGGCGCAGGGTTGCCTTCTGTAATATAGACCTAAAGACTTCATTCCTCTGATTGAACCCTCGTCTTCTCCTTGCCACCTCCTTATCTCTTCAGCTCGATCCAGGGAAAGCCAGACCTCCAAAAGTGGACAACCTGCCTCATCGGCCACGACCGCCCCACTCATTTTGAACCCCAGTCCCTGAAAATCCAGGCTCTTCCCTGCCTCAGGACCTTTGCATATGCTGATCTGTCTGCCTAGCTTTCCACTCCAGACATGAGCTGCTTGCTTTCCATCGAGACCCAAGTAAGATGTTACCTCTTCCAGAGGTTTACCCAGTCTCTCCAATGAGAGCACAGGGCTCCCTCTTCTATACATCTGGTACCTCCTGCATCCCCATGTGACAATGCAGGCCCCCGTCACATGTCCCCACTCTGACCTCCCAAACCACGCTGAGCATCTTGAAGACCAAGGTATTGCTCGTTGTGGGAATTTCATTTTCTATTCCTAGACAGAAGCTCTCTGGACGTTTGCTCTAGAAAGGAAGATGAGCAGGTCACAGCCCCAGCCTTCCAGGGGTGCACACGCCATTCAGGAAATAAGAGAGGCTTCGGACTCGAGATCTAGGTCCGATCGAGGCTCTGCCTTGACCCAACTGTGTGACCCTGAGCAAGTCCCCCACCTCTCGGAGCTTCCGTTTTTCCATCTGAAATCATAGCTCCCCTTTCACAGGCTTATTATTTCACAGAATAAACAGGATGCTGTATGGAAAGTTCTGGCACATCGTTGGTGCTCCTGGGAGTTCCTTGGCTGCCACCAGTTAGCGGGCACGTCCGAGGAGTCAGACATAAGGTGCTTGCTCCCTGGCCGTCTCTTACCTGCCCTGTGCAGACGCAGCGCCTCCAGGACGCAGGACCCCGCAAGCTGCACCCTCAGCGCAGGGATGTCCAAGGGCAGAGGTCCGCCTGTTCCGGGCTTATCTCCACCAGGCTGCGGTGGGGTCAGAGACCCCTGCCCGCCTCTGCTCTCCCCCGCGGGGCCCGGCACAAGGCAGTGGATGAAGTGTATCTGAGACCGTCTGATCATGCTGGTCAGTGCATCCTAGGAACAAGAGGATAGGGGGTTAAAGGCCTGCTGTCTCAGGGTAAGATGGACAGGGACGCTCCCCCAACATACATTCAGCCTAGCCTGGGCACCTTTGGGGGTCCCTGTGTCCTATACCAAGGACCTCCCATTTATGGCCTGATTCACTCATGAGAAATAGGGGAACTTTATCACAGCCCCTATAACCGATGGGGAAACTGAGGCATACAGAAGGCAAACACAAGACGGCCCCGGGTCACACAGACCACTAGCAGAAGAGGCGGGCTAGAACCCAGGACCTACTCCTACAGGCTTTTCCTGTATAATCTGCCACGAGGATTTTTCCAGAACTTGTCCTGCCACGTCCCACTTTCTGGACTCAGTCTGGCCACTGACCAATCGAAGTGCTCTCGTCTGCTGTCAGATTCGTGTATCTAGGTCCCGTATTTCCAGCCAGTGCGAGATCCTGCAGCCCTCCCCCAGGGAGAGCCGCGTGGTGAAAACATAAGCATTTGGGAGGCAGGGCTGGTCTGGCTGTAATATTTGTCACTCTGGTCAAGAGGGTATTCCTGGTCCCTGGGAACTTCCCAGAGCTGCTCAAGGCAACCCCAAGTAGGCCAGGCTTCGGCCTCAGACTTGGACAGATCACCCCCGGCCCCAGGGATGTGACGGCAGACGTTCCTTCGCTGCTCTGAGCCTCAGCTTCCCCCTCTGTGGAGCGCAGGGGGACGCCTGCCCCTCCAGGCTTGCAGAGGAGGCTAGAGGTGATTCGGGTTGACAACTCATCCCGGAGGAGGGCAGGGAACGTGGCAGTGGAGGCCCCGGCTCCGTGGGGACAGGGCTGCCGCTCACCATCTGCAGCTTGATCTGGGAGCACGGCGCTTTCCTCTTGACCGCGGCGAAGCTGCTGGCAAACGCCTTCCTCACCGTGCAGCTCCTCTGCAGGGCCTGCTGGGAGGTGCCCTCCAGGCCGGCCACGGCCCGGCACACGGGGGGCAGCTTGGCCCGGGCCTGGAACAGACTCCTCAGATCCTCCCTGGCGGGCAGGAGGCAAAAGAGAGAGGGACTTCAGGGGCTCGTGGGGGACGGGCCCACCTTGCTTCTTGCTAATCTGCTTCCCGAACCATCCCCTTGAATCACACATCCTAGCTGCTACGCTTTCATCCACGGGGCCTCCTGCCAGGCGAGCCTTCGCTTCGTGGCAAACGCCAGCTTCTTTCTCCATAGCAACAGGAAGATCTAACGGACGGTCTTGTCACTGATACACCTGCAGGGATCCCACTGAGCCTGCACTTTCAGAGGGACAGAGAGAGCATCCCAAGCAGGCTCCACACCGTCAGCCCGGTGCCCGACGCGGGGCTCGAACCCACGAACCGCGAGATCATGACCCGAGCCGAAATCCAGACTGCATCTTGGTTCTCCCTAGAACAGGCCCAGCTCATAGCGGGTGCTGAGGATACAGTTCATGCCAGAATGAGTAACTGACGGGCTCAGCAGGCAGTTTCTGGACCTGCGAGGTCCCGTGGGCGAAATGTCCCACCCGATGGCCAGCAGAGGACAGTGCCCTCCCTCGGCACTCCTGTAACGCGCAGGTGCAGGCCCAGGACTCCTTAAGCGTCTGCTCTGATAAACCTGAACGGCCCTGCCTTCTTGTCGGGGCCAATAAGGACTAAGAAGGCTGGGCACACCCTGCTGTGCCCTCGGAGGAGGCTGGGACCCAGAGGGAGGCTCTGGCCTCCCGCGTCCCCTCTGCCCCATCCCTTCCAGTCAAAGGACGCAGGCAATTTCTGTCGCTCTCTGCAAGTCCAGGCTGCATGCCAGCCCCAGCCCTGAAGCCACATTACCTCCCTCCCTCCGTGCTTCACCGAACTATCCAAACTATTAAGGAACCGTCTTGTCCAAACGATCCAAAGGTATTTCAAGTGGTTAAGTGCCTGGAAGAGCACAAAGATTAACACTGGCTTCACTATCCTGGTGTTGAAATAAAAATCTGGGGGAGGAGGCTGTATGAGCCCCTCCTACTGGAAGCAGGAGCCCCGCGAGGAGAGGTCAGGGCCCTGGGGCATGTGGGCACCACCCCCCCACCCCGGTACAGGGAGAGGAGGCTGTGCCCATGACCCTGCCCCCCCGTATGTGGATTGCCCCATCTCTGGGGCTGGTAGATCTGACTTCTGGTGTTCAACGGGAGGTGTGCCCTTGGGCAGGTCACGTCTGCTTTGGGCCACAGCTGGAGATCAATATATATATGGAACAAAACGCTTTGACCGCAGCAGTGAAACTTGAGTGTGCTTGTCAGCAAAACAAGTCCCCAGAGAGATCAAGTGGGGCCCAGGAATCGGAATGTTAGACCAGCAGTGAATCCGGTGAATCTGACACTCTTGGGGGCGGAAGCACACTCTAAAAAAAGCACTGTTTGCTCTCAAAAACCACCAATGCTTGGCTCTCAAACACACAAGACACCCTAACGGCACTTACCCTCGAAGTTGCCGTCTTTCTCCGCCCCCAAGGGCCACGGCCTTATACACACTGTTCCTTCTTCCCACAGTGTCCCTCCCTCGCCAGGCCATCGGGCCAACAAAATCTGGCTTCCCTCTTTCTAGGGGACCAGAGCCACGGGATGTTAGAGCAAGAAGTGACACAGGGGCCACAGATGCGTGTTGAAGGCCTGCTACGAACCAGGCTCCTTAATGAGCCATCCGTGACGCTGTGCCACCCAAGTGTCACATCAAACACGTAAGCCTGGCCCTATCGCTCCCACTTCTTGGAGTATGGAACTGAGGCCCACATCATGCAGCCTAAACAAGGCGAAAGCAGAATTTGAACATTTGCCTGACCTCAAATCTGTGCAATATCCACAGATCTTGCAGCCTCATCCAATAAACACTTATTTTGTGGAAGAGGAAACAAAACAAACAAACAAACAAATAAATAAACCCAAGGGAGAGAAAGTGACTGCCCACGGTCACCCCGGTGGGGAGGGCAGGGCTAGGACCTGACCCTGGCCCCCTGGTCCTCCATGCTGTCCTCTGTGTGCTCACCGACCTTCCTTGTGCCCCTGCTCCCTGACTTGATCTCCTTTCAGGACCTGTGTGCCCTTGAACCTGCCAGCACACTGGGCTTTCCAATCAACTGGGACCATGATGTGCATAGAACTTCTACAGGGACAATCTAGACCCCAAGCGTGTCCCAGCTCTGCCACTCTTTTGCTGTGTGATCACAGGAGGGCCATTCACTGACTGGGGCCTCGGTTTTCTCATCTGTGAAATGGGGCTAAGGAGGCAGTGTGGTTGCCAGGAGTAACCAGAGGCTTACCAACCGTTTATCCTGATGCGGGGTGCACAGCGGGTGGTCCCTAAGTGTCTCCTCCCCATCCCCACGCCCTCAGCACCCCTCTGGTTCCCTCAGCTTCTCTTCTGTGTCCGAGCCCTGCCCCCGCAGGGCGGGAGCGGTGGGGCGGGGAGGATCGGGATGCAAATTTGCGTGCATGCGCGCACAGGCACAGGGCAGCATTTTCCAGTAACTGCGGGCTGCAAGCAGCCGTGGCTGTCAGCCCTCCTGAGCAGAGCCGTCAGGGATTGCAATGGGCCGCTTTCCTTTTCTAACACCACAAAACGTTATCACTTCAGTTTTATGACCCCCGAGTCCTAGGATGTTCATAAAATCGTTCCAGTCACAGCATCTCCCAGATACTTAATGAGAGGCACAAGGCCAAAATAAGAAGTCTCTGCCTTTTTTTTTTTTTTGGCTTTTGTGCCACCTGCCCCAGAAGCTAGCTTTTCTCTTCGGCTAGACTCACGCTGGCCCCAGGGACACACTGCCCCGGAGGGATGGGGTTCCCTCACTCACTGGGTTGTGGCGACTGCACGGCCCCGGGGGAGGAGGGAACCGCAGGGCACCGAATGCCCCTGGCTGGCTCTGATGCCCGCCGGGCTCACCTCTTTGACTGCTGCAGCACCAAAGGGGCGTCCAGGGCCGAGAGGTTGGGCTTGCCTCTATGCAGCCAGCCCGTGAGGTCATAGCGCACGGGGTCCTGTCCCAGCTGGTGGAAAATCTCGAACTGGAGGGGCTGCTCACAGGCCCGAAGGGCAGAGGTCCCTGAAAGCAGACAGAGCACGTGAGCGTTGGGGGCTCAGGCAGGGAAGACACTCGGGAGGTGCTTGACATCCCCCAGAACACACTTTCTCCACGTAACTACGTTTCCAGACAGCTAAACCTACCGGTGCTGGGCACCAACATCTCGCCTGCTATACGTAGGTACGGATGTACGTCTGCGTGTTATTGCCTTTCTAAAAACAATTTTTTAATGTTTATTTATTTTTGAGAGAGAGACAGAAGGTGAGCAGGGGAGGGGCAGAGAGAGAGAGGGAGACACAGAATCCGAAGCAGGCTCCGGGCTCCGAGCTGTCGGCACAGAGCCCGACGCGGGGCTGGAAGTCACGGACCACGAGATCGTGACCTGAGCCGAAACCAAGAGTCAAGACGCTCAACCGACTGAGCCACCCAGCACCCCATGCTATATTTTCTAATACTCGTGGAAATAGATACATAATTATTAAGTATTTTGAAAATCACTTTGAAATGGCATCAACCAAATAAGTGCACAGCCTACACTTGGGAGACGCTGACTGGCACTTGGTCACAAGGGGCAGCGCGGGGGAGCCCGAGGCGCTTGGAGCTTCGAGAGAAGGTCTGCGTTCAAATCCTGACTCTTCCTGCTACTACCGTGTGTCAGGGGCCAAACCTCTTAAGTCTCTGACCCTCTGTCTCTTCCTCGGTGAAATGCAAATTATACATACCTCCCGGGGTGACCTATATCTTAAAAGAGATAACGTGCGTAAAGCATGTTGGCAGTGTGCCTGGCACACAGTAGTTGCTCAGTAAGCCGTAGTGGGCGTCCCAGCCACTTCCTGCAGTTGACCTTGTGCGGATGTTCTGGAGCCACAAAGCATTTATCTCCGTATTCCCAATATTCGGCGTCTCGTGCCTGGTAGACGCGAATGGAGCCCGGAAGTGCTTGTGGAAGGAATGAATGAGTGAATCCTAGTCATGAGTCAATCACGTCACTCTGACTGCGGTGAGCTCTCAGGTTGAGAAATGGACCGGACCCGGACCAATTACCATCAGGAGCAGTAGTATTGTTTTGGTTCTTCCACGTATTCCGAATTTCTGTGAGTTCCCTTCCTCCTACTGTCCCAGGGTCCTGAGTCCTTTCCTCAAAGGCTGATTTTCCACCGCTCGGCTGCCGTGAGCTAGGAAACAGGAAACCTGCGTTTCCCGGAATTCTGTACACAGTCAACAGACTCTGAGGGTCTGCAGATGAGGAGGGGACGTGGCTTCTGCATTCGTGTGTGGCTTCTGAGAGGCCCTTTGTGTTCAATACCCCAGGGCTGACCGAGGTCACCAGCAAGGGGCACTTGTGAAGTCAAGTCTTTCTTCCTCAAGTGCTTCCTGTGAGGCCTCCAGGGCCATGCAGTCCCTGCCCTCAAGGGGTCACCTTCCAATGAAAGCAATGACAAAGCGTCCGCCTGGCTCTGGTGCACATATCCACACTGCCTGTACGATGTCACGGGTACCTGTTCGCGTGGCCGCGTCCCTGCACCGGACTGCAAGCAGCTTGAGGGCAGGGACCACGTTCATCCACAGTTATGTCTAGCAGCCAGCACAGAGCTGGGCTCTGAATGAGGACCCCAAGAGCACTGGGGGAGGAGGAGGAAGCAAAGGCAAGAGAGAAGAAAGGACGTTCGCGTTTGCTAAGCCCCAGCCAGCTTCTGCTGCACATACTATGTGCATGATGTCCCTCGATCCCGCTCAGGTCTGTCAAGTGAACATCGCTGGGCTGGTTTTCTAGAAGGTGACAGGGAGGTCCAGAGATGAGACAGCTTGGCTGAAGTTGCATAGCGCGTGTGGGCAGAGCCGGGGGGAGGATACGGGTCTGCTGGCCCAAAGCCTGTGTTCATCCGGGTGGTGGATGGGTACGTGGAGGCATCACAGCCCCGGGAAGCCAGTCCCAGGCTCCCAGGGGGCCCGCTCGGTCCTCTCGCCTTCCCCCTTCTTCAGAGGTGATTTCAACCACAGTGTTGCCCATCCAAGCACTGCGGGGGCAGCTCTCGCTTTCAGGAGCCCCAAGGAAACGGCTGTAAGACAGAACCTGACTCGGTGCACCTCCCTCGTGTCTCTCCCAGAAGCCCGAGCCCCCAGACTGGGGTAGGGGACTCTCGGGCCCCTGCGATCCCAGCAGCCACCCTCTATGTCTACACTACGAACGCCTGTCGCCTGTCTGCTGGCCTAGGCTCCGTGGGGGCTGCCTGCTGGCACGGCAAAGACACCTTCGTTGAGAAGTAACAGCAAAAGCACCGTGTTAGCCAGAAAGCCCCACGTGTTCTGCCTGATTGAACATTCTCATTAACTCTGAGCTCCCCAGAAAGCCCTAGAGACAAAAGACCTTTTTATTTGTCACCAAAATATCTGAATTAATGGGTCTATCTCGGTGGGGCCAGGACTGGAACATTGTCTCCCTTGGAAACTGACAAGCCTCAGGACAGCCTGCTCGGGGTGTCTGGGATCGGCACGTCAGACCTCATGGGAGAAGGAGCAGGTGCCACAGATCTCCCTGAATCCTCTCCTGCCCTAGCCATACCCTACATGACACCTTCTCCCTCCGACCCGACTCGGGTGTCATTTGCCTAAAAGTCAGGATCCAGAAAACATTCCATTCGAGGAATCCATTTCATTCGACTCCGGATCATTGGGTTTTCACATATACATCCATTCTGTATCAAGGATTCATTGTAGTCTTTGGGCCGGCATCATCCTGGCTGACGCAGGCAGAGGTGACCACCCAGCCCCTGTCCTCTCGAGCCTGACATTCCCATGAGGACAGATGCGTGATGTCCAGTGGGAGGGCTGCAAGGGAGAAGGGAAAAACAGAGAACGGGAAGCATTCTAGGCAGAGGGAACTGCCAGTGCAAAGGCCCTGAGGCGGGACCGTGCTTGGGGTGTTTCAGAAGCAGCCGAGAGCGTGGTGTGACTGGAACAGTGACTGGAACAGAGCGATGGAGGAGAGGGGAAGGGAAAATGGCAGATGTCCACGGAGGGCTTGCTGGGTCCCAGGCATAAGAGAGATAGCCGAGAACAAGACAGAGGGGCGCCCTGCACTCTCATCGATCGTACAGGATAGTTGGGGGACGGAGGAGAAGCCAGGGAAGAAGCAAACATTCCAGAGCCTAGAGAGGCCCCTGAAGGAAATAACCAGGAGGTCAGGGTGGGTCAGAGGGGCTGCAGAGGGGACAGCTTCAGACAGGGGTCCAGAAGGTCTCTGAGGAGGACAAGGCACAAAGGCGAGGGAGGAAGATGTAGAAATCTCTTGCACACCTTAGCTCATCCGTCCTCACACGAGCCCCCTGAGGTGGTGTTACCATTATTACCCTTTTACAGACGGGGGAAGTGACTTTGCACAAGTCACACACATTGCAGTTTAGCGGTGGAGCCAGGATCCAGCCCAAATCTCTGGGGTCCGAAGCCTGGGTGAGCTTTTAAGAGCTCTGCGTCCCGTTTTCCTGTGGATCTGAGCGAGGGTCTCCCTCCACCCCACAAAACCACTCCCAAGCCCTGGGGCCGTTCCCTGAACACAGGGGCCACCTTCGGAGCCCAGACAAGGGATGGGGGGTCTGCCTGGCCTCTGGGGAGAGGACTCCCAGGCTCAGCCCTGTCTCTGCTCTCAGGTGCCTACAGGGCCCCGGAAGCCACCTGGCCTCTCTGAGGCCTCACTGACCCTGCCATAGGTGGGAGGTAGTAGAACCCACAGTCCCAGGCTCCACAAATAACCGTTCCCTCTGCCCCTCCGTCCTTGTCCACCAGCTGGCCAAGGGGCAGAAGTATTTTAGAGAACACAGATGACCCTGGGACAACAGAGGTAATCACTGCCAGGAGTCAGGCAAGCACTAGGACCCTGCAGGGCGAGGGCAGTCCAGGGTTGCATCCTGCCCGTCCTGGGCCCTCACTTTTGTTTTCACAGACCCCTTCTGCTATTATATATATTTACATGATTATATTCATGGCTATGTTGGTACAAGGGCAAATAGTATTAATAATATATAAGCACACTGTATCAGTTTTCTGTGGCTACCATAACAAAGTACCATAGCTGGGGGGTTTAAACAACGGACATGTGTTTTTCTCAAAGTCCTGGAGCTGGAAGTCCAAGGTCAAGGTGTGGGCAGGGCTGTTTCCCCTGAGGCCTCTCTCCTGGGCTTGTAGCCGGCCATCTTTGCTCTGTGCACATCTGAGTCCTAATCTCTTCTTGTCGGGCCACCAGCCATATGAAATTAGGACCCACAGCAATGACACCAGTTGACCCTAATGACCGTTTTAAAAACCTTCTCCCTAAATACAGCAAATACAGCACATTCGGAACTCCTGGAAGCTAGGACTTCAACACGTGAATGTGCGGTGGGATACAAGTCAGCTCATAACTTACAGGCATACAGGGCCTCCTGGGAGGCTCAGTCGGTTGGGCATCCAACTTTAGCTCAGGTCATGATCTCATGGTTCGTGAGTTCGAGCCCTGCGTCGGGCTCTGTGCTGACAGCTCGGAGCCTGGAGCCTGCTTGAGATTCTGTGTCTCCCTCTCTGTCCTTCCTCCACTCATGCTCTCTGTCTCTGTCTCTCTCTCTCTCAAAAATAAATAAACGGTAAAAAAAAAAAATGTTTAAACATACATACAAATATATGTATAACCTATTTTGAAATGTGTATTTTTGAGAGAGAGAGCGGGGGAGGGGTAGAGAGAGAAGGAGACATAGGATTTGAAGCAGGCTGTGCGCTGAAGGCTGAGAACCTGACGCGGGGCCCAAACTCACGAACTGTGAGATCATGACCTGAGCCGAAGTTGGACGCTTAACTGACTAAGCCACCCAGGCGTCCCCACGTATATCATATAGTTCATTTTTTTTCTTCTGCCTTTAACAGAAATTAAAACATCTGCATGGGCCCCTAAAAGCACTGTGTCTGGGGAAGCTGACCGGGCTGGTCACTGAGGAGCTAAATCCTCTGGGACTAATTTGGGTCCTGATGCTCCGAGCTTGGGCCAGGGAGGGCTGCCGGAGCCATCACATGCCGCTGCTGCTTCTGCTCAGAAAATCTTGTCCCGATGGCGAGTACAGGAACGTTCCGTGAATGTCCGGGACAGAGGCCTCAGCTGGTCCCCGTGGGGCAGGCTTCTGCCATCGCCAGCCCAGCGGATGACAGCGATGAGAGCTGTCATAACGTCTTTCTCCAAATGTCCTCCCAATTTCCTGTAAACTACTCCAGGTGGGCGTCCACCCCAAACATTCCATCGAAATGGCACGGGTCTCCGTTGCCAGGGACCTCCACGTGGCCACATCGATGGCCACTCCTCAGCCACGCCTCACCTGACCTCTCAGATGAGGTCAGCCCCCTCCCTCCTGCGGTGGCCTCCAGAGTGCCACATTCTCCCGGCTTCCTTCCTACCTCCCTGGCCACCCCTCCCGTTGCATTTGCCGGTGACTGGCCTTGACCCTGGGCCTTGACATTGGCATGTCCTGGGGTTGAATCCTCTGCCATCTTCTCTGCCAGCCTGGATTCCCTTGGCGATCGGACCCAGAAGCGTGGTCCTCAGTCTTCTTACACATTTACTCGCTTCATCATCCTCTGCTAGAATGTCAGCCCCATGGCGGCGGAGACATTTGTCTTGTTCGGGGATGGGTCTCCCAGCCTAGGACATGGCTGCCATGTAGGAGGTGCTCCATAAATGTTGTTGAAGGAATGAGCCCCGGTCCCTCCCGCCATGCCAGCGGGAACTGTAAGATCTCAAAGCGGATCTGCCTTTGTAAAAGCCTGAGGGCATCCAGGTGGAGGGGGGCGCGTCGCAAGAGATTTTGATCCGGACAGAGAGCATTTGCCATCTGCCTTCTGACACTCACGCTCTGGGCGATCTTAGACACCTCTACCAGCATCTGTCTGGAGCTGAGAGTCCTCAGCTTGGAGGGTAAGAATACCAACCACCAGATACGTGACAGATTTCTCCAACCCCTTAGAAGACGGGAGTCCCATTCTTCATCGCCATCAACAGCCCTGTCCTTGTTGATCAGTACTTGTGACCCTCGGCTGCCCGTAACAAAGCTGCTACGTCTCTGACCCAATCGCTGTAGCAGAAATTCTGGTGAGAGAGAGGCAGGGGTGGCCCCTATTCTTACTGTGTGAACACCCCACCCGGGGCTATTTGAGGTCTGCTCAGAGTCGCCCTGCCGAAGCACGGACAGCCGGACTGGAACCTGGGGCTGAATGAAGCCAAGGCCCGTGACCTCCGACCTCGTGGTTCCTTCTGGATGTCTCCATCTCTCCTCTTGATTCTCTCTCCCCCACCAACCCAGCCCATCATCACCAAACACTGTGTGTTCTGCCTGCTGAATACCTCCATAGCCTGCCCACCTTCTCTCTCACCTCCCTGGCCGCCTTCCACGAACTTTCCAGAACTTGAATCTGACCTTACCTCCTGCTGCCTAGAATCCTTCATTGGCTTCTCATAGTTCTGGGGTTGAGACTAATGTTTTGTGGCGGGGGGGGGGCACAAGAGCCTCTGGCAGTCTGAGCCCAGATGACATCTCCAACCTTGTCCTGACTCCCTGGATCGCGGAAGAATTAGGTCCGCCTGACGCACACCATCAAGCGGGTCTGTCCTCCTAGGTTCACCAGATGATGTGCTTATCTGTTAGCTTGTCCACAGTCTCTACCCACGTCCTCCCTACGAGGACACAGGCCACACCAGGCTGGCGCATCGTTGCATAGCATGGTTCTCAGAACAAGGTAGCCACTCAAAGGGGCGCCTGGGTGGCTCAGTCGGTTGAGCGTCTGACTTCGGCTTGGGTCACGATCTCACGGTCTGTGAGTTCGAGGCCCACGTCGGGCTCTGTGCCGACAGCTCAGAGCCTGGAGCCTGCTTCCGATTCTGTGTCTCCCTCTCTCTCTGCCCCACTCCCCTTTGCACTCTGTCTCTCAAAATGAATAAACGTTAAAAATATTTTTAAAAAAGGTAGCCACTCAATGTATTTGTTGACTACACGGATGAATGAACACGTAAATGAATCAAAGCACACGCAGGCATGTGCACAGACATCTGTGCGCTCAGACCCCCACCCCCACCCCGCCTCATGCAGGCCTTGTCAGGGCTTTTCCTGCAGCAGACAAGGACAGATTCCAAGTCCCAGGCTGGACTCAGCACCCTTCTCCCTTCATCTTTCACCCTACTCCCTTACCTTCGGCCTCAGCCCCTTTCTTCTCAAAGGCTGCACAGAGACGCTCGAGCACCATGCTGTCACTGGAGCCCTCCACCCGGAATTCCTCATCCAAGAGCCAGAAAAGGCCCCTGGAGTCCTCAGCACCTCCAACAGCTGGTAAGCGGACCTGGCGGAAAACCCAGGATCACCGAGGAGCCCTGATCCCTGACAGAGGCCAGTCCTAGGCTTCTCTTCCTACCTACAGGAGTCGGGGGATCTGAGTCCCAGGCATCATGGCTCAGACGTGCTGGCCCGGAGCCATGATCCCTCCCACCCCCAGATGCTCAGTGTGGGAACCTCAAACCTTAACAAGCTCTCAGTTTCAGGAGGTACATTCCGGCCTCTGTCCTCACTTCCTGTGTGACCTTGGGTAACTTACTGCACCACTCTGAGCCTCATTTCCTTTTATGGAAACTAGAGACTGGCAATACCTTCCTCAGAGGGCTGCAGTGAGGAATTAACAGGGGAGAGCACTCCGTAAATTACACATTCCAGAGGCAAACAGGCAGCTGGGTGTATTTGTGCACAGCCACACATCAAAGGATTAATCCCATCCATATCGCTTTCTCTTAGAAATCTGCGTTTTTTTAAACTAAACTCTTAAGAGGGGGAGGGGAGCGCCCAGAGAATGTTCTAGAGGAGAAGGTGAACTTGGTTTCATAGCACAGCACGGAATTTTAAATCGAGCCACGAGCTTCAGAAGCCGTCTAGGTAACTCTGAAGTTTTGTTCACAGTGACAGAGAGAGACCTGGAGAGTCTAAGCTGCTTATCTGAGGGCCCACAGTGAGTGGACACCACCAAAATGGCCCCAGGTGCTTATGGTGGAAATGTGACACGTGCGGTGACCAGATGTCCCCTGGTGACTGGGACTGCGGCACCTCCCAGGACATGAGCATTTCAGCGCTGAAGCCAGAAAACCAGGATGGTTGGGTGCCCCACCCACCCCGCTCGGAGGGCCAGAGAGGAGAAGGGACACACACCCAGGGTCACACGGAGAGGCACCGGGGCAGAACCAGAGCTGGATCCCAGCTATCCCAAGCCTTCACCTCGCCTTTCTTTATGGGGGTTGAAAGTGACAGCCAGCCCATCCTCAGCTGGGAAGGTAGCTATTCCCAGCCGCTGTACAGGCGTCCAGGGGACCCCACCGCCCCTCCCTCCTCACCCTGCCTGGGTCGTCCCTCCAGGCCAGGAAGCATGAAATCGAAGGGGGATCAGCCCAAGAGGGGCCAACAGGAAGCATAAACAGGCAATGGCCGGTAGGGCTCACGGACAAGGCAGCTTTGCGGGGACAGGTGCAGGCCACTATGAGCCAAGAAAAGGCTTGGAACCCACCCAGGGCCGGCAGGAGACAAAGAATGAGAAAAGTGGCCGCCTGTGGTATCACCCGGCAGGAGAAACATGTGACCTGCAGGCCACCTCGCATGCACCCAGCAGCCTGCCAGCCACTTTAGATGCCGGATCTCATCAACATTCACAGCCGCCCCAGGGGAGACCACCGTTCCCATTTTGGAGATGAGAAAACTGAGCCCAGAGAGGCGATGGGATATGATCAAGGTCACCGGGATCGGCCCCGAATCTGGCAAGTTGAGTGAAATGGCCCAGGGCAGTTCTGAGAGGGGGTTGAGCAGAGGTATGCGGGTCTGGGGCCAGCTACGCGGGCTCTTGGGATAGGAGAGAAAAGTGAAGACTCAGGTATCCCCCAAACTAAAGGCCATTGATGCCTGGACCCACCATTGCCCCCACTCTCATCCCCCAGTGACCCCTATTCTTCCTGTGTCTGCTGAACTTTGCACTTGAGTCTGAGCTCCTGACCTTTCCAGACGAGCATCCATCCACTGGGCACTGGACCTGAGCCCCGCTCAGCTTAGCACCGAGCACAGACTCAGACATCAAGTAGAGGGGTGGTCCTCAACCTGAGGGGATTTGAAGATTCGTTGCCCCGGGGCCACACCCTCGGATCAGTCTGGGAGTGGGTCACCAGCTTCAGTGTCTTTAACAACCCCTGGGCCATTCCAGGGACAGACAGCATTGAGAACCAGTGGCTTCAAGACTCGAATCATCTAGTATTTCAATTAAAACCTCCGTGGCATCTCAGAGCCTCAGTTGGCTGGGCCCCGCGTTACCTGGGAAAGATTCTGGTCCACGACAGCCACCGTGGTCCCTGGGGAAGGCTCCGGGAGGTCAAAGGGCACGGGAATACCTTCCTGCAAAGTCACAAAAGTTCAACATTAGTTCCTTCCGTGAGCTGACCGGGGTGGAAAACTTCTAGAGGAGAAAAGAGAAGTGAAGGCTTTTGCCTTTCCTTAACTTTTTTCTTATTATCATTTTTAAAATAGTTTTTCAAAGTAATCTCTACACCCAACATGGGGCTTGAACTCACAACCCCGAGATCAAGAGTCACATGCTCCACTGACCAGGCAAGCCAGGCTCCTTCCTATTATCGTTTTTTTAATTGTGGTAAAATACACACGGCATAAAAATCTACCTTTTTAAGTGTAGAGCTAGAGGCATTAAGTAGACTCACGTGTTGTGCAACCGTCACGACCCCCCACCTCCTGAACTTTGTCATCTTGCAAGACAGAAACTCTGTCCCCAATAAACACAGGCTCCCTGTCCCCCCTCCTCCGCCGCCAGCCCCTGGCAACCACTGTTCCACTTTCTGTCTCTAGGAATTTGACTTCTCGTGAGCATCTCACAGGAGTGGAGTCATACGGGATCTGTCCCTTGGTGACTGGCTTATTTTGCACTCAGTATAATGTCCTCAGGGTTCATCCACGTTGCAATGGATCAGAACTTCCTTCCTTTCTATGGTTGAATAACGGCCTATTGTGTGGACACTTATTTACACAGGAATTCACCATCCACTGACGGACACGTGGGTTGCTTCTAACTTTTAGCCATTACGAATAATGCTGCTGTGCACATGGGTGCAAATATCTCTTCAAGACCTTGCTTTCAATTCTTTGGGGGTAGATACCCAGAAGGAGAATCGCTGGGTCACATGGTAATTCTACTTTTTTTTTTAATTTTTTCCAAAACCAGCGTCCTGTTTTTCACAACAGCTGCACCGTTTTAGATTCTCACCAGCAACAAACACACAGTTTCCCATTTCTCCACATCTTCACCGACATTTGCTGTGTTCTGTTTTTGGTTTTGTTTATGTTTTGATAGTAACCACACTACTGGGTATTAAGTGATATCTCAATGTTTTGCTTTGCACTTCCCTAAATTTCATGGGCTTATTGGCCATTTGTATATCTTTTTTGGAAAAGTATCCATTCAAATCCTTTGCCCTTTTTTCAAGCAGGTCGTCCGTATGTGCCTCTCAACACCCCATAGCCTTTGTATGAGAAGAAGGGTTGGAAACCGACATTCCAATAACATCCTGACCTTGTTCATCCTGGCGGGCTGTCAGCAATCGTGGTGACAGCTTTATCAGGAGCCGGTCATTCAATCCAAACTTTTCTAGGATTTACCGAGTAGCTAATGAGCGCTGGGCTGAACACTGGGTGCCTGAGGGAGCAAGCCTAAACTACGGCTAATGACAGTCGCCATACAAAAGTCACCAGAAATGTGCGGGCACGGCTATGCACCACGATATTCATCGCAGTGCTGTTTACAATAGCTTAATCGTGGAAAACAGCCAGACATGCAAAGGAGGGTGGAGACAGAATTGGACGTAACCACTGAAATGCATGATTACTAAAAGCTGCACGTGGAAGGAAGACACGTGAATAGCATGATGGTGGGCGGAAACCACCCTATACATCCTGTATAGGGAAGGATCAGAAATCTGCAGAGAAGACGATAAATGGAAAATAAGTGGTATAAAATACAGACAGCAGTCACAATGGTCGCCTGTGGCCGGTGGGGCTAAAGGAGATTAGGTTTTCTGCTTATGGACACTTCTATGCGCTTTCCAGTTTTTGAATAAAGAACATGTATTGCTTTGATCATCAGAAATAACTTGAGATATTGTGGGAGCCGCTGTCATGTACTGAATACCTAATACAGCCTGGACGTTTTCTATCCTACTTCATAAGATACTCAAAGCAGCCCTTTCAGGCGGTGTGGTAAAAATGATTTTAAAAATAGCCCCTGTTGTCTCCCCTTCTGTGCCTCTCTCTCTTGCAATTTCTGCCATCAAGAAGGGGAACCTATTTCCCCACCCCTTGAGTCAGGGCTTAGCCCCGGACCCGCCGTGACCAACTGAATACATAAGGGACATTGCCAGGTCCAAGTTGAGGACTCGAGGGGCCCAGCACATGCCTGCTCATCTCTTGGAACCCTGCCCAGTGCCATGAGAGCAGCCTGGGCTAGCCTGCCGGAGGATAGGACATTCCATTCCTGGCTCACAGAGGAGTGATCCCAGCCAAGGCCTGCCCGGATCAGCTCATGGCCATCTGACCCCCAGACACAGGAAAGCACCAGCCAGGACCATCAGAGCCACCCACCCACCCTGCATCTGCCCACAGACACAGGAGCTGGCTCAGCCAAGACCAGAGAACTGCCCAGGCAATCCAGAGACTTGTAGGCAATAACAAGAGGTAATTTTTTAAAGCCACTAGATTCTGGGGGCACTTTATTACGTAGCATTATTGTGGCACTTGATAACTGATACAGGAATCATTTCTATTTTACATGTGACAGAACCAAGGATCAGAGAGGGCACGTGCCTCTCCTAAGGCCACACAGCCAATAAGTGACAGAGTTAGAGTCAGATGCCAGGGCTTATCATCAACGTCACGTATTTGAGATTTATCCATGCTGATGCTTTCATGTTCATTGCTGTCCAGGCTCCAGCCAAAAACAACAAAAAACAAAAATCAACCAAAAGCAAAACAACAAAAAACAAACCATAATTTCAACACCCATTATCCTACTGATACGCAAGATGATCATTTCTAACATTTTGCCACTAGCACTTGCTGGAGTCAATGCGGTCCCCTTCAGGGAGGAAGGAGGGGGTGGATAGGCCGGGGGCATCCTGGGTGCTGGCAGTGTTCCTCTTTTGCCTTGGGTGGCACATGCATGACTATGTTCATTGGGATAAATTCACTGAGCTGGACTCCCCTGCTTTATGCATTTTCTGTGTGAATGTTATATTTCAATTTAAGCTGCTTTTTAAAAAAAAAAAAATCAATGGGGCGCCTGGGTGGCGCAGTCGGTTAAGCGTCCGACTTCAGCCAGGTCACGATCTCGCAGTCCGTGAGTTTGAGCCCCGCATCGGGCTCTGGGCTGATGGCTCAGAGCCTGGAGCCTGTTTCCGATTCTGTGTCTCCCTCTCTCTCTGCCCCTCCCCCGTTCATGCTCTGTCTCTCTCTGTCCCAAAAATAAATAAACGTTGAAAAAAAAAAATTAAAAAAAAAAAAATCAAGAAGAGAAGGGCTGGCAAGGAAAGTACCTGTACATGTTTCCTGGTTCATGCCCCTAGAGAAGTGCACCTTGGGCTTTGTTAGCTATTACCATGCTGGGATCCAAAGGGCTGTGTGTCTCCTTACGTCCAGTGTTTTCACCCACCCACTGAACACAAAGGGCTTTCCACCGGGAAGATGTAAGAGGAACAGGTCATGGCAATGAAGGGACAGCCAGGGGAGCAAGGCCTGGGGAGCCCCGAGTTCCCTGGTGTCTGTGGACGGGAGGGCATGGGGGGCCGTGCATGGAGATGGGGAGGCAGCAGAGGCCCTGGGGAGCTGGGGTCCAGAGTTAGGGCTTTGTTCGGTGGCGGGCCAAACAGGATGAAACCGGGGGTTACCGAAGGACCAGACCATTCCCCCGCCCAGCCCCGGCTGGCCTCATACCCGCCGCTCAGCCCCGCGGAAGGCCTGTCACACCTGTCGGTATCGCTCCAGCGCAGAGACGAAGGTCCGCTGGTGGAAAAGCAGCTGTAATCGCTCATGGGCGTAATTGCGGCACAGCTCCTCGAAGGTGGCCGCCCGGTCCTTGCACTGGTGCCGCGGGTTCTGAAAGCCCGGGGGGTCCACCACCATGATGGAGGCCATGGAGAGGTGGCAGGAAGAGAAGGACCTGGGGAGAGGGGGGCGAGGCCCCGAGGCCACATGGAACCTTCCGGCCCTGCTGGTCCAAGTCTCTCCCACTCCCCCCATCACAAACGTGGAGAAACTGAGGCAGCATGCTGGGTGGATATGGGCATCCAGCCGATCTAGCGCCAAAACGAGTCTCACTACCGATTCCAGGGTGTGTGACCTGAGGCAAGTTAATTAACCTCTCTGAGCTAAGGTTTCCCCAACTCTTAAATGACAGTAGGATGAATAAGATGATCCCAGGGGATACAGTAAGGATCAAGGGAGTCAGGAGCACCTGGGTGGCTCAGTCGGGTGAGCGTCCGACTTCAGCTCAGGTCATGATCTTGCAGTTGGTGAGTTCGAGCCCCGTGTCGGGCTCTGTGCCGACAGCTCAGAGCCTGGAGCCTGCTTCGGATTCTGTGTCTCCCCCTCTCTCCGCCCCTCCCCCACTCATGCTCTGTCTCCGTCTCTCAAAAATGAATAAACATTTTTTAAAAATTTTAAAAACAAGCCCTTTCAAAGGGGTGCCTGGGTGCTCGCTCATTCGGTTGAGTGGCCGACCGGCTCAGGTCATGATCTCACGGTTTGTGAGTTCGATTCCCTCATCATGCTCACTGCTGTCATCACAGAGCCTGCTTCTGATCCTCTGTCTGTCTGTCTCTGTCTCTGTCTCTCTCTCTCTCTGTCCCTCCCCTGCTCGCTCTGTCTCTCTCTCTCAAAATAAATGAATTTTAAAAGCTTAAAAAATATATTTTAAATGTCACAAGGCGAGGGAACCAATTAGCGCAGGCCCTTGTCCTGACTTAGCAGGTCCCCCCAAATTGTTGATTTTTATTGCTGGTATCTTACGATCACCATTAGTAAGAATTGCTTAAATACATTCTTTCTTTTAATCCTCGCAATGACCCTGGGGGATAGAGCTATTTCGCAGGTGCAGAGGGGAGGTCTGAGAGATGAACAGCTATGCCTTGGGTGGCCAAGGTGGAATTTAAACCCAGCACTGCCCGGCTCAAAAACTCACTCTTCTCTTGCTAAGAAACAAACAAAACAAACAAAAAACAAACAAACAAACAAAAACTGCTAAAGCGCCCCCTGCTTGGGCTCATCTGTGTGCCTGCAAAGAGGCCGCTGTTACCTGTTGATGAGTGAGACCACAGCCGCAAAGAGCTCTTGGTACAGGCCTGAGGCCATCCCCTCCACACACTCCACGCCCGTCATCTTGAGCCCTGGAGTGGAAAAGAGGGAAAGGCAGACATCCATGGTCAGGACCTTGCCTGGGGCCAAGCACCACCCTCCACAGGCATCACTGCTGGCCTTCGAGAACCCCTACTCCACTCACATACCTCCCTCCACTGCCGAAATTGTGTACCCACACTCTTAGGACTAAGTCCAAGTGTCTTATCGGGACTTACGGGGTTCTGAGTAACCTGCCCTACGTCTTCTCCAACGAGCGCTCCTTCTCATTGCTTGGGGTCAACCCAGTGTCACCTCCCAGGGCAGCCTACCTTGACCACCACTGTGTTAAGCCAATTCTCAGGCAATCTACCCCCTCAAAAGAACTGTTACTATTCAAGACAGTATTGGTAGCCACAGGTTCTTAGGCTGCACAGTGGACATATCTGTCTGCTGGTCATCGTGTCCATCCATTTATTTGTCTGGGCTCTAGGCTTTTCTCATCTTGCACGAATGAAACTGTATACCCTTCACTCATTCTCTCCCATTTCCCCTCCCCCCAGCCCCCGGGTAACCCCCACCCTATTCTCTGCTTCTATGAGTGTGACTGTGTTAGATTCCACCTATAATTGGGAACGTGAAGTGTATCATTCAGTTGTAAAAAAAAGGAAATCCAGTCACTCACTACAACACGGATGAACCCAGAGGACATTATGCTACGTGAAATAGGCCAGACACAGAAGGACAAAGGTACCCTGCTCTTAGAGCACTGAGCTCAGTATATCTTTACTGTGTAGTTATTTTATTAACAACCTCCCCCCATGTCCGTGCCCGGCAGCAGGCTGGGAGTGACCCGAGGATGGGGACCGTCTCTGGGTGTCTTGGCTCCCAGATCCACAGTGCCTGACACATAGTAGGCACTCAGTAAATTTTTGTTGTTCCCTCTTTCTGGAGGGAACTTTGGCAATCCTGTGGCAGAGGCCATAAAATGTTCGTACACTTGGACTTAATAATTTCACTCCTGGGCTTTTAATCCTAATGAAATATTCAGAGGAACAAAGATCTCTGGGTACATATGTTCTCCTGATTGTTGATTACATTGGATGAAAATCGCTTTTTTGAAGCAACTTGGATATCCAACAATAGCAAATGGGGTTAGATAATTTGTAGTCTGTGCAAAGGAGTGCTTGAAGTCAGGCAGAGATGAATTTGGAGAGAGATGGAAAAGTGCCTACTTGTGATGTTAGGAGGAATGAAAAGGCTTAGCAAACTATTAATACAGTCACTGTCTCAATTTTGTTTAAACACACACACACACACACACACACACACACACACACACCATACACACGTCCCATTAAAATAGCTAGCCCTGATTAGGGTGCCTTGAACGAAGCAGAGTGAGAATTTGCGATGGGAGGGTCAGATTGTAAATCCTGACCCTCAGGTTTCGGGTCCATCCGCAGAATCGGAAACACGATTTTCAAATCTGCGCTGTGCCTGGAGATACAATTCTGTTTGTACATTCCAGGCAGCCCCAGTGCAGCCCCAAGGCACTTCCCAACCCTTCTGCAGCTCCACTCCCAACCTGGGCTGTTGCTAGGCAACCCACAGCCTCTCCACATCTCTCCAAAGCTTGCTGGTCCCCTGTCTGCTTCACATCTACCCTTGATACCTTGGCCTGAGATGTAATTAGCGCTGATGTCGGAATGTGTGTGCACATATGCTTATGTGTCTGTGCACACTGGTGTGCTTCCTGCGTGCCTGTGCGTGTGTGTGGTGAATGTCTGTGCACCTGTGCATGTGCATGTGTAGTGTGAGTCTGTGGGCCTGTGGTGTGTGTGTGCACGTGCATGTGTGTGACTGTGGGGCGCGCGTGTGTGTTTCAGAGAGGAGGAGTGACCACAAGCAGACTACAGCTCACACCTGGACCCAGAAGCAGACAAAAGGCTAGTGGCATCCAGGTGACATTAGTCATCAAGCGGAAGTCCTTAGAGGTGCGGCAGCTCCGAGGATCTGAGGGGCCTCGAAGAGATGGGTCCCCATACCACAATTCGAAACAGTGCTACCCACTGATGCCGGACTCTGCAGTCTCTGAGACAACCACTCTTAGTTCTCAGAGACTCCTGGGGTTCCAGGAGGTCCCTCTGTCCTCACTTTCTGCAGCCAAAGCATCTGGCTGGTGGAGGCTGCAGATCTGGGACCCAGCCGATCACACTCCAGCAGGTGCCATATGAAGCCCTTCGGCTTCCCCCCACCCCCCACATCAGTCCGAGGCACCTCTGCTCCTCCAACCACTCAGGCCAAAATCCTAGAAGCCACCCCAATCCCTTGCTTCACTAGGGCCCATGTTATCATCTCTATTTGTACAAGAGTAGACCTTGAACATATCTACCGCTGCCTCCCTTGTGCAACCACCATCATCTCACTAAGTGACTGTGTAAGTTCCTGTGTGTCCTCCCTTCTCCCACCCATTCCCCTGTCCCCCCCCCCCACCGGCTGAGCCATTTGAAGAACAAGTCACATCATGGCATTCCCTGCCTGTGCCCCTGCAAGGCTTCTCATGGGCCTGAGCGTAAAAACAAAAAACAAAAAATAGAGTCTTAATATGAGCTGACCACCTCCCACCCCAGCTCTTCAGCCTCATCTACTATTCTCCCAGTCCCTTTTGCCATCCCGGCCTTATTTTGGTTCCTCACACTGGAAGGCCAGGCTTCCCCCGACAGGTAGGGGCTCAACAAATGTAATAGCCAATGGAAAAGTGTTGGTCCCTTGGCAGAGCTCATAGCATCCCCCCTCCATAGCCCAGGGCGTCCTGCTGGGTTGCAGCAGAGACTTCAGGACCCTGGACAGCGCTACTTGGCCAGAAGCACCTTGCAGGTGGGACCCATGTCCACTTCCGCCCACAAGGGCTTCCCTTGCACCTGGAAGATCTGCATATAGTGTGTCCTGATGAGCAGGTGAACGTGTGTTGTAGTGTCCCCAGGGGCTGGCCCACCCAGAGAGGCAGCAGTGCGGCACCTGAGCTGGTCTCCTCGTCCTCAGGTCTCCGTCGGCCCGGCCCAGATGTCACTTGCTCGATGATCTGTCGCAAGTGGTGCTTGAAGGTGGCCGTGTTCAGCTCCTCATACTCGCAGCCCAGGGCCTCCGCTGCGTGGTTTGCCCACTCAAACCGCATGAACTGCTTCCGGCCGACTGCAAGAGGGACAAAGCAGAAGGACGGTGGTGAACTCCTGGGCATGGAGTGTGTGGGCTCCCAAGAGGACCTCGGGGATCTTGCCACCTCCCACCCTCTGGGCCACCCGCCCTCAGCGGGGAACCCCAACAACCGCCCCAGGCAGGGGTCAGGTTTCCCAAGACATATGCTTTTCCTGCTTCCTTGCATTTGCATTGTTCACTTTTTCAAAGCAATTACAATGATCATGTAGACATTCTAAATGTGGAATTGGGGAATTGATAGTAAAAAAAAGTATGAGTTGTCCACCCATGTATCCACTTACCTATCCATCCACCCACCCACTGCCCCCTGCCACCCACCTACCCATCCATTCAACTACCCACCCAGCCACACATCCGACCACCTGACTACCCACCCATTTATTCAAAACACACGTATTGAGCTCCTACTACGTGACAGGCACTGTGTCTGCCACAGAGAAATCAATGATGGGCAAGACAGACAAGGTGCCTGTCCTCATGGAGCCTACAATCTATTGGAATTAGACAATAAACAAGAAAACAAATAGATGAACAAGATAACTTCAGGTGATAGAATTATAAAGTAACTCCCCTTTAAGGAGAAAATAAAGCCAAGAGATGAGATCAAGAGAAACTAAGAGCATCCCTGTGGATCCATAGTGGTCAGAGAGGGCTCTGTCTGAGGATGTGATGTCTGAGCTGGGTTATAAAAGGTGAGAAGGAGGTGGCTTCCTAAAGAAGTCGGAAAGAGCTTTAGAGAGGGGAGGAGGCGACTGTGCAAAGGTCCTGAGGCAGAAATAAGCATAGTGTATTAGAGAAATGCCAAGGAGGCCAGGTGGCTGGAAGGTAAGGGGGGGGAGGGGGATGAGGAGAAGCCGAAAAAGGTTGAAGGAGCAATGGGGAACCACACTATGACCTATTATAAGGCCATTTAGGATCAACAAAGACGGTACAACACAAACAATGCTTACAGCCAAACATTAAGTAAAAAGCAAATTAGAGAACTGTACCAGAGTATGATGTCAACTGTGTAAATCATTCTAAAGTGCTGTAAAAAAAACAACAATAGTAAAAAGCAGGGCGCCTGGGTGGCTCAGTCAGTGAGCGTCCGACTTCGGCTCAGGTCACGATCTCGCAGTTTGCGAGTTCGAGCCCCACGTCGGACTCTGTGCTGACAACGCGGAGTCTGCTTCTGATTCTATGTCTCCCTCTCTCTCTCTCTCTCTCTGCCCCTCCCCCGCTGTGTCCTGTCTCTCTCTCTCAAAAAATAAATAAAAACATTTTAAAAATTTTAAAAATAGTAAAAAGGAAATATGTCCAAATATTAACAGTCATAGCTGGGTAAGGGGATTTTGTATTTTCTATGGTGCTTGTGTACTAATTTTATAATCCGAATAAAAAATTAATGGCTGATGAAAACAAATACGAGTGCCATCCTTAAATAATTTCTTCCATTACTTATCTTCCCATAAATGTTTCCTTCTTTGAAATAAAAAACACAGCTGCCTTAGGTTTCTCAATCCATCAGAAAGAGATCACAGGGCTTCAAGAAGACGTCTTGAAGAATCAGTCTGGTGGAAATTCGGAAAAAAGATTTTATGTGATACTTGGGTGCCACCCAAGGGAAGGAGCCCTGCCCCCAGGTCACCGAGGGGCCACAATAGCCCCTGCTCATTGGCATCCTCCTCCATGCCAGTTACTCAGCACTGATCATCACAAGAGAATATTCCCATTTTACAGATGAAAAAGCTGATTCAGAGAAGCCACCAGAAATCAGATGGACACTAAATACAAGAACTACCATTTCACCAAAATCAGTCCCTCAGATACCCACTTTTAAGAAATTTGCCGTATCCTTGGGACCCTAGGTGAGACTTTCCTTAACACAGACTCATTTATCTTTTTCACTTAACTAAATTTGTTGTGAGGAGAAATATTACAGCCTCATCTTAAATGAAAACCCACTTGTTGGAGGAGGCCATCGAGAGGACGTGACCGCCCATTGACCCTGGAGCTGGCCCTGGGCTCCTCACCCCCCTCCCCTCTCTGTGAAACGTACATTCTGCCCACGTTCCCATAGCGGGTGGGGGAGCTGTCTTCAAGGACTTAGCCTTGAGTGAGTAAGGTGTTGTTTAGACCATCTGGATTGAATATGCTGTATACACTTTTAAGATTCGGGTGGGTGGGTGCAGGGATGTACAGGGCTGGCCAGCAGAGACAAGGCTCCTATGTAAATTCCCTTGCTTATTACACCTGCTGGCTACCAATCTGGAGTGATCTGTTTCTGTCTTTGGTCTCCCTGTGCCCTGGGTGAGCTGGGGCCAGTTTGCAAACCAACACCATTATCACCTGTCACAAACAGATAGCAGAAATAAATACAATATGAGCACAAAAGTATCAATAGATGCTAATTAGACACAGTTACCTGGGAGCCGGAGGTCTGCTCCGTGTCAAAATGGAAGATTAGTGACGGTTAGAGATTTTAAAGGCTGTTAGCCCCGAGTGAGTCTTCTTTCCCCCTGTGTTGGGGGTTGAAAGGCAATTAAATAGGAGATAATGTTCTAGGTGGGCGATGTCCTGTCTCTCTCCTGCCCTGTCAACCCTCCTCTGCCACTCTCCAAAATATTCCCCTACCCTCTGCCTGCAGTGACCTTCGGTACCTCGCTGAGTCAGGAGGGGAATCAGCCATGGCTCTTTCTGAAAAGAGGAGCAGTGAACAGGCTCGATCTGACTCTAAATCCTGCCTGACAAGGGGGATATTTCCCAGGGCCCAGTGCAGCATCTTGATGGTGGCAGCATCCAGGGGGTGGGGGTGGGGGTGGGGGGGGACCCACAGGGAGCTTCGCCAGGAAAATGCGTGTTTTGCTTCCAGTTCCCTAAAGACTGGTTGGTGCACAAGATCCAACCCCATGGGTTCCCCTATATTTGTTCAGGCATGGGTGGAAGACAGAGAACTGGGGGGCACCCGAGGCAGAGACAGGAACATGGACACTGGACCAGACAGGATCTGGGTCCTTATCCCCGCTTCTGCCATTCTCAGCTGCCAGTCTTTGGGTGAGGTGCACAGCCTTTTTGAGCCTCAGTTTCCTCATCTGCAACATGGAGTCATAAAACCCCAAGCACTTCGTCACAGGGCTGCAAGGACTGGGTGAGATGGTTACACTTACGCGGGAGATACCCAACAGAGCGTCTGGCCCTGAGAAGGTGTTCAATAAATGTCTATTCCCTTCTCCACCTGTGAAATCAAAGAGGGCACCACTCACCCGACCGGGATTGTTCCGTCCTGGTGGCTGCAGGGACTCCTCCTGCAGATCTGTCTCTGGCTTCAGGAGAGGATTTGGGGGATGGATAATGAATCGGCGCCCTTCAGATTTGGGCCACGCCCCAGAGATTCTGAGCCAACTGAGGTCATTTCTCTTCCACGGAAAGGCAGACACACATGGGCTCAGCACCTCCTACCAACCGACCCCAAAGCCAAGCACAAAGCTGTCCTCGGAATGCCACCGGGGCTGGAGATTCCCACCCAAGTGATGTTCATTTATGTGATGTTTCCTTCTCCTGAAAAGCCATCACTTACTGAACAAGGACAGCCATCAAGCATCGGCATGTGCCGGGCACTGTGCGATGTGTTTCCTCACCCTCTTCTTTGCGCTCATAAAAAGCCTCTGAGGTAATTCAAAGATGTGGAACAGACCCAGCAAGGTCTAGTTTCTGGTCCAGGGAGTGAGTGGCAGAGCGGGATTCCTGCCCTTGTGTGCGGATCGCAGAGGGCGCAGAAGCCACCTGCTGGTTTGCTCGGGCAGAGTCTGTATGGCCGCTGCTCTATCCCGATCAGAGCTGGCACCAGGAAGTGCTCAACAAACATTTGTAAAGTGGGTAATTACATGGTGGAAGGAGTGGAGAGTGGAATGCACACTTCTCGATGACGGCCAACCCCACCTGCTTTCCCTCGCCGCTTCTCCAAGACCGGGGAGGGAGAATCTCTGTGTTCTCCTCTCCCCCACGGAACCCGCCATCTGAACCTTAGAGGCCGCCTTTTCTAACAGGGAAGATCAAATAAAAGACAACACAGAAGTGAGACGGACAGACAGGATGGAGCCAGCTCCTCGGAGGGGACTCTTTGTGGGGCGGGTTTGTGGATTTCTCCCTGCCTGTAGCCCCCTCCAAAGGGGGTCATGCGACTCAACCCAGGTGCTTTCTCCCCACCCACCAGGAAGCAAGGAGCCTGTGCCCAGAATAACGCCAAAGCCACACGCAGAGATCATCTCAGGCCTGTGCACTTGGCTGTCAGCCCTTCTGCCGGTCCCTGGGGGGACACAGGGCCCCGTGGCAGGTAGGACCGCAGTCTGGCTTCTGCACACACCATGCAGGGACCTGCTCCCTCTTCTGCAAGCGTCGCACAGGACACGTGATGCTGAGCTGTAAGCAGGAAATGCTCCCTGGTGGCCCACCTGTCACTCCTCCTCTGTCTCGCTCACCCAAGAAAAAGAAGCCAGAAGGCCAATGTTTGACGATATCACAAAGGCCACCTGAATATCCTAACTTCAGCCAGCAGCACGTGCCATGTACCTTCCCACGCCAGGCGCTGGACTCAGCACCAAACACCGCTGCTGCCTCATTGAATCCTCCCCGCGGCCCCAGGGGCCAACAGTAACATCACCGCTTGGCTTAGGAAAACACCGGACCTCAGAGTGGCCTTCCAAGGCCACGCGGCTGGGAAGGGGCAGAGGTAGGATTTGAATTCAGGCCTCCTGACTCCAGCACTCAATATCCTAACCATGGCGCTGGTGCAGAGGGGCCTCGCCTCACAGTGAGTCTCAGTCTAAAGTCAAGTGCCCTTAAGATTGCCCTGGAGAATCTCAAATGGCCCGTAAATGGCTTCTCCTCTTTACAAGTCCAACACAGAAGGCTTTGCCTCCAACAGAACACACACACGCGCACACACACACACACAATGGATGGCTTGCCTCTAGCGGCCAGGACTTTTGAAAAGACGCGCACCTGTAACCCCTAGCTTTGTGTTTGCCTTGCATGTATGGCGGGATTTGCATAAATACAACGCACGTGTCATAGGAACCACCCACCCGTGGATCTGTTCTAAAGATTATTTGCAAGGACCAATTCTTCTCTTAGTCTTAGTGACAAAGGGTCCGTGCGCCTCGCCATGGCCTGAAAGGATGAACACTGAGTGTGTCTACACTGAGGGAGAGGACAGTTGTGTGACCTTGGCCGAGCTCCCAACTGCCTTGCAGGGCCTGCAGGCTGAGTGTTGTTTAAGCCTGATTTTACGGTACAAGCTGCTGAGACACAGGAGGGGATATTGCCCTGCCCTAAGTCACCCAGCATGTAAGTGGCCAAGCTAGAACTTGAGTCCAGGTCCCTGACCCCTGATTAGCGGCGGTTCTGGTACCTCCCTGCATCCCGTTTGAACATACACGTGGGCTGTATGTAGGTCAAGTCAAAAGGAAACAGGGACAGACTTCTCCTGGCAACATGGGGGTGGGGGGGACCTGCAAGGGCGCCGTCAGAGCTCCACCCCCACCCCCCGGGGGGCTTGCTGTGCTCCCTCCTGCTGAGGGCGGTCTCTCCCAGTAGCACTTGCTCAAGCCAGGGGAGCTGGAAGTGCCATGGAATTGAAATCCTCAACCCTCAACCAATGACCGAAGGTGATGCCCTCTGAGTGGGTTAACTCCGTGTGTGTGCTCTATGCTGCCCCCCAGAGGTCTCTAGCGGGATTGAGCCCCAGTTGCGCACAGAGGTAGCTGGCTTGCTAACACACCCTTCAAGGCTGCCTTCCTTCCCCACCGTACATCCTGGGATCACCTCCCACGTGAACCATCTTGCCCTTGAACGCCTGCATCAGCAGCTGTACCCACATCAGGTGCTAAGACTCCAAGAGGGCCTTCGAGGCTGGTCACACTTAGCAAGGTTTGGTTTGCATTCCCCTTCAATTATTGAGGCCAAGAATTGGGTCTGAAAGAGACCCAAGGTTTGGTAAGCTGCTATTTCTTTGTGTCTTTGTTCCTCTGAAGCCATTTGCAACTTCCGGGGTGAGGCCCAGCTCCAGCCAGTGTGCCACCAAGGGCAGGGCTGAGTCAGAAACTCCCCATGTGGCAGAGTGGTATGGAACAGGGCAGAGCGGCCAGACAGCTGGGGGCTCAGTTCCCCCAAAGGCGTTCCTCATAGCTGTCATTCCATGTCGTTCATCAGTGTCACTGGGAAGAAATGAATCCTGTATCATATCAAGCTGATCATTGCTTGGTGAAACAAGTTTCTTAAACTGCGGGACTTCTCAGAGCCTTTAAAGTATATCTTATGAATCTCCAAGAAGAGGACATTCTGTTCGACATATTAGGCCTGAGAATACTTTTAGGAGCACCTTGCATGTCTGATGTCCCATGAGACACTAGTTTAGGAAACACTGATTTAGCAGAAAGACCCTTCAATTAACCAGGTGACCCTGGACAAATTGCCTTACCTGAATCACCTACCAAGGTCACTATGCTAGTAAGAGGCAGGTTGGGATTTGAATAGAAAGGACGAAAATGAGAGCCAGAAAAAAAGGAAGGAGCAAGGAAATGTAAACGGACTACAGTTTCTGAGAGGCTCAAATCCACCTGCAAAAGCAGGTTTTTCCCTTTATGTTGGATCCAAAAAAAGACAGAGAGAGAGAGAGATGAAATAATAACACAACAGCTTTCCCCTGTGCACCAGGAGTTCAATTGCTATCAATTACTGAGGCCTCCTGCATTTATTAATAACCAAGTTACTTCTCCTTCCAACAACTTCCAACAATAGCCGTGCTGTCACTGAATTACCAAGCATTATGTGACTTATTTATAACGCTAGTGCATCTGGGTCACATCTCCTCACACAGCGGTTCACAATCCGGAGCCCTGCGAGGAAGGATGTGACCTGCAGGGAAGAGATAAGCCTGAAAGTCTAGAGATCCTAGAAGACGAGGCAGTGTCACTCCACAGACAGGCTGCCTGGGTTCGAATCCCACCTCTCCCGCCTAAAGCCCCGTGGTGTGGGGAAGGTCTTGTCACCTCCTAGAGCCTCCATTTCCTCTTCTGTAAAGTGGGAATCTACCCCCATGAAGCGCTTGGGGAGCCTCAGTGAGGTTATCTGTGCAGATCGTTTAGTACAGGGTCCGTTCTGTGAATGTCAGCTCCTACGATTATGATCGCGCTCTGAGATTTCTGCCCTTCCAGGGGACGGATGGGTCAGAAAGAGAAACCCCGGGAACCAACTCAATTCAGGCAGCTGTGGCTTTCTGCACAGGGGTGACCAGCAAGGTTCTAGTGTTGGGACCATGGAAAAGGCAACCCTCTTACGAGCTAGAACTTCAAAGCCCTGCCTGCTTCTTATCGCTGCTACTGTATGTCCCTACTGTCCCACCTGTCCAGCTTCGGACAAAGTTGCCGTCTGCCCCAGCACCTTTCTGCGTATGCACGGTCAGTGCTCCCTGTAAGGCCTGGTCAATAAGCCATCTATAGCCCAACTGGATCACAGCTCACATTGCCTAGAAGGCAATGTACAGACCACTCCCAGGGCTCTGGGGAGTATGAGCAGGTGTTTGGGGGAAAAAAGAAGTCTCACTAGACAAATCAGTTGGGGCAGCATCAGAGTAAACCAAGGAAAATGCCCGCTTTCGTGCAGGACTTCTCAGAGCCTCGAGTATACCAACGGGCATCAGGAATTTACAAGAGAAGGGGAGCCGGAGGAGGAGTCTCCCGAGCTAACTCGATCACGAGGCTGGAGGGAAAAGGCAGACATGGCATCTTTGGGGCGGTGGCAACTAGGGAAAGGACATCCAAAGGCAGACTCGGCCTGGTGGCGAGATCTCCAGCAGGAGATGTCCCCTCTCTGAGCATCAGTTTCCAAATCCGTGAGGTGGGTGGCTCTTCTCCCAGAGGGTTGTTTGAAGGAAGGATGAAATGAGACATTGGATGTGAAGCCCGCAGAGCTGGTGATCTTTGCTGAGGAGCCGGATGTGCTGAGGAGCGGGTGGAAGGGGAGACTTGCCACATTATTCTGCTCCCTCCAGGGGACTCCAGGAGCAAGGGCTCGGGGGCAGGGCCAGCAGCAGGTGCGAGACTTGCCTGAGGCCGCACAGCTAGTGAGGCAGAAGCCAGGACTGGAGCAGCCCTGGCTGGCTCCCGGTCCGGTGCTTTTCCTACCTTCCGGCGTCCCTCAGCCTCTCACGCTGTTCCCTTTGGAGCTGCTTCCTGGGTCCCGAGGAAAGCCCAGCCAGCAGGCGGTGTCTCCTGAATGCTCACCACGCGCCTGACCCTGTGCTAAATCCACACCTGGTCTCCCCATGTGAAAAGGTCTCATTACTGTTGCCATTACTGTTGCCATTACTGTAGCCATGTGAAAAGGTCTCATTACTGCTTGCGTTTAATGATGGCGCCCCGGACCCTACGACATAACGTGGCATAAAGAATAGGACGGAAGGCTTTAGGGGCGCCTGGGGGGGCTCAGTGGGTTGAGGGTCCAACTCCTGGGCTTAGCTCAGGTCATCATCTCACAGTTCGTGGGATCAAGCCCCGAGTCTGGCTCTGTGCCGAGAGTGCAGAGCATGCTTGGGATTCTCTCTCTCCCTCTGTCTCTCCTCTCTCTCTCTCTCTCTCTCTCTCAAAACAAATAAACTTTAAAAAAATGAATAGGAGGGAAATCTTTAAGGATGGAACTCTACAACCCAAAATTGGGCTCCTCCCCTTCCCACGTCCATGACCTTACATAACTTACCTTACCTCTTACATCTCCCCACCTCCAGCTATAGGTTATTAGGGGCTCTGGTGATCAAGGCTTATAGAGAGCCCCGAGGGCATCTGGTCCACCCCCATTAGGTAAGCCCTTTCTGCTCTCTGAGCCTCAGTTTCCTCATCTGTAAAATGGGATAAGAAGTGGCCAAAGCTCTTAGAATAGTGCCTGGTACATAGTAAGAACTGGATAGATATCAGCTCCTGTTATCATTTATGGGAAACTGAGGCTACGAAGCTGGAAGGGGCCTTGACAGGCTACCCAGCAAGGGAGTAGCTCACCCTATGTGAAACCTGCTGGCCCGGGTTGTGGGGGTCTCAGCCTCCCCACCCCGCCCTCCCACGGCGTGGGGCTGCCCGCGAGCGATGCCTTCTAGTGTCGGCCACTTCAGGGTTTTGTGGGCTTTTTAAAAATATAATTGTTTACATCCCAGAGCAGCCATTTCGGCTTAATGAATGAATTCAATATGCTCAGAAAACGCAGAATAAATCCTTGCCTGTGGCCCAGAATAGGCCCGGCTGCACCAGCTGTCGGGCAAGGAGCCAAGCCACCAGCTGGGGCAGGGCTGAAGATGCGGGGTCTGGGTCTACACAAAGGCAGGCGGGTGGGACGGGTCCCAGGAGGGGGACGGGCCTCGGGGATGCTGGGTCCAAGGACACTTCAGCGCAATCTCTAGGTTGTAGGGCCACGTGGCAATCTCTTCGTCAGAGCCCCGTTTCGACCCAGCATCACCTTGCAGATGGGAACACGGAGGCTTTGCTGAAACCACCATACCGTTGCTCGGGGAGGCTCCTCTCCCTGAAGCACCCTTTCCAATTTCTTCTCAGCTTTGGAGATTCAGCTCAAGGGTCCCCTAGGATGGTAGGCCCCTTGGATGGGGCTGACCACTTTGAATTCAGAGTGTCTCCTGCCTACAGTATTCTCCGGGCTTCCTCCATGCCCTGATCTGGGTCTATCTTCCTTGATCGGACTGAAACTTTGTCTTGGAAAGTAAGGATGGTGTCCCTGGGCAGCCAAGGCACAGTGGAGAAGACAGGAAAGGAGGAGAGAAGGAGGAAGAGGAGGAGGGAGGGAAGAGGAAAGGAAGGGCTGAGCAAAATGAACACAGAAATGGCCCAGGAGCCCAGACACTCGGGTCTAGTCCCACCTCCCCCACAGCCTTGCTGTGTGACCCTGCGCAAGGCCCTTCCCCTCTCTGATCCTCTGCCCCCACCTGGTACAAATAGGGGCTTGGGCCTGGCGCGATCTTAGTCCCTTCGAGGCAGGTGGTTCTCTGTCCTCCCCAGCCCAGGGTGTTCACAGAGCCAGGCAGGTGGGTCCAGGCTGTGAGAGACTGAACTTGCCATCTGAGGCAAGGAGAAACCATGCAGGCCCAGACTCTAGCGGGCCCGACTCGGTGACTCGTGATGTCCCCTCGTCCAGAGCCCGGAGGAGTGAACGACCCTGGCCCCCGCCAGCTGGGGCCCGGATGCCAACCCTAATCAGCACTTTGGGGGGAAATACAAAGGAGGTGCGGGTACGCTGGGCTCTAAACACCTTGCTGCAAATGTGCAGCTTGTGTCCTCGGGGGCAGGGAGACGCGCAGGTAGGAGCCCCTCTCGGGGCAGGGGAGCGAGGCACCTAGGGGCCTGCATGCTTCCCCTACGGAAACAGAAGTGAGCGCGGACAAGTGAGGAGAGGACAGGAGTGGCGGACAGAGGGGGCGTCCCCAAAGTGGAGACAGTGGATCCATTCTGAAACTCCAGGCCTCCCTCTGCCCCCGACGGACAGAGTGCCCAGCAGACAGGAGGTCCAGCTTTGTGCCACTTAGAGCTGTGTGACCCTGAGCTCTCGTGACTTCACCCCTCAGAGCCTAGGCTTCCCACCTCCAAGTGGAAACAACAACATCAGTACCTGCCCCACAGTCTAGTGAGGGTTCAGTGAGCCAACCCGTGTAACACCCCGGGGATGCGAACCAGGCCGGGTGCATCGAGACGTCAGGCCTAGAACACACTCTTTGACCCAGCAGATCTGTGTTCAGGAAACCATGCCTCCAAAATGCTCATTCCTACACAGGTGTTCAGGGCGGTGTTGTCTAGGCCCCCCAAAACCCGAAAACAACCCAAATGGCCTGCAGGAATGCGGCTACAGATACAGAGCCCCTCCCCTCCCCCCATAATGGGCAGGTCCCTGCGGTCAACAGAGAAAATTAGGGTCACCCCTATGACTCAGCATGCAAAGAGATCAAGGACAGGGTCACTGGGTGGTTCAGTCGGTCGAGCGTCCGACTTCGGCTCAGGTCACGATCTCACAGTTCGTGGGTTTGAGCCCCACGTCGGGCTCTGTGCTGACAGCTCGGAGCCTGGAGCCTGCTTCGGATTCGGTGTCTCCCTCTCTCTGCCCCTCCCCCACTCACACTCTGTCTCTCTCTCTCTCTCAAAAATAAATAAACAGTAAAAAAAAATTAAAATAAAAAAAGAGGTCAAGGACACGAGCCGGCTCCTTACAGGCGCAGACAGAGTTGCGGTGATATTCAAACAACATCCAAGCAAACCGCCCGCCTGTATATTTGTTACACGCAGAGATGCTGCTAAATGCGCGGTGTGTAAGGGCCTGACCCTACGGCCGGTGGTTTAGGCGACAGTAATACACCCACGTCAGTCACCGCTGCTGCGGACCGAGCCGCGCTTGGAGAGGGTTCATGGGGCTGCGTAGGCGCTCCGACCTCCTATGAGTCTACAGTGACTTCAAACCGAAAAGTTTAAGAGAGGAAAAAAAAAAAAAAAAACAACCCAGGCTGTTAGGGCAGTGACCTATCCTGTATGACGCGGTCACAGTGGAATGTGACAGTGCGCATTTGTCAAAACCCACGGGATGGACAACTCCAAGGGCGAGCCCAAATGGAGACGGCGGACTTTAGTTCATCGCAGCGTGTCCGCGTGGGCTCATCGCTTGCAATCTCTGCTCCTTTACGCCCTTAACAACGATCCCCTTGGAGGGCCGAGGGGTCTGACGGGGCAGGGAGGGACCCTTTGCTACTCCACCGTCTTCTGTATGGTTTCCGCTTTCGACAGGAAGACGACTCTACGGTATTATGTGTGCAGAGTGGTTTTCAAACAGAAAGAGTAAAGCACTTCACAAGGTGCTTTGTGCTGGTGGGGTCACCGGCCTTCTGCGCGCAGGGTCTCGCCCTGGCCCCGTCTGGTCACCTCCTCCTGTCCTTGGATCTGGCCACTGGAAGTCAGGGCGTCGCAGGAGAAGGCGGGGCCATGGGGGGTGGGGGTGGGGGTGCTGGGCCTCTCTCCTTCCCGCAGGCCCCGCCCCCCCACCCCCGGGCTTCCCGAGTTACGACCTCATCCATTCAGGGACTGACATCTTTATTATAGTGTCTGGGGAGTCAGCCGCTGATTGGCAACCTCCCTTCATCACCCCATTATGAGACCCCCCCTTGGGTTATATATGGGCCTGGTAGTGTCATCTATTAGGCCATGGGGTCAGCAGCAAGCAGACTGGCAAATTTAGTGAAAGAATAGTAAATTAACCCTCCCATTGGCCTTCAGAGAAAAAGGAAAACGAAGCAATGCGGCCATCCAGACAGGCATTGCTCGTCCTGTGGCTATTTTGGATTCTGGACATTATTGTCATCGCTCTGAAATAACGAGAGAGAGCATGCAGACTGACAGTCTCGGGCTTTCTCTTGTAGCGACAGGACCACAGGGGTCGGAGAGGCTGAAAGACCAGCCCGCATCAGCCTCGGGAACTCCACCTTTGCAGGGGAACGCTCCCTGGAGGTGGACAGACTTCCCGTTAATAATAATACAGCGATAAAATAACCAGAATGACGAAGTTTCACATACTCAGATTAAATGACATGAGCCTCGCGAGGACCCTAGGAGGCAGGCACTATTGTTAGTCCCATTTTACAGATGAGGACACCGAGTCTCAAGAGGTCAAAGGAGTCGCCGAGATCACGCAGGAGAACAGGGACCGAACGCGGATCAGCCTGGTCCCAGAACCCATGCCTTTCGTGAGCTCTCCAACCTTAATTCTGCTTAACGGCATAACCTTCCAGGTGGGGGAATCAGATTGGAGATTTGACACAGCCGCGGATGGAGATTAGACGGAGCGGAGAAGCTCTTAGGGGAGAGGCGACCATCCGGGCGCCCAGAATGCACACGAGGATTAGGCCAGCTGGGTGGCAGAGAAAATAGCCAAGGGCAGGGATCCAGGAGGCAGGCAGGCAATGACTCTAATCTTGGACCCACCACGTGATGCTGTGTGACTTTGGCAAGGTCACATAACCTCTCTGAGCCTCGGCGTTCCTCAACTACAAAATGGGAATTCCTTCCCTATCTGTTACGGGTGCTGGGAGGATTCAAAGCGAGAGCGCGGGTGAAGGGGTCCCCCGGTCCTGGGCTGAGGTGGAGAACAGGGGACTCTGAGAGGGTTTTGTGCATGGAGATCATTCCCGGGCAGACCGTTGCGTCTGGTTCTACTGTCCCACAGACAGGGGGACCCAAGACACAGAAATGGTTTCTCGCCGCAAAGAGGGCACTGAGTTCATCCTTCATTTACTCTCCTGTGGGAAGGGAGTCCTTAAGGGACATCACAGGACAGTGGCGGGGAACAGGGAAAGCCCTGGTAATAAAAGCAGGGAGCAGAAGTGTGTTCTTGCCACGTCAGCAGGGAGCAGGGAAGCCTTGGCTGTGGAATTTGACAAGCTTTATGCCATCATACCTTCCAAAAGCCAGAACTTACCATGTGCCTGACTGTGTGCTCGGCCCCTGACATACGGCTTCTCGGTTCATCTGTACGGTGGACATGTGAAGTCACTGCCCTTCTCGGTCCCATTGTACAGGCCAGAACACTAAGCCTCAGAAAGCTTAAGTGACTTGCTCAAAGCCACTGTGGCTACACATGGCCAACCCAGTTATCTCTCAGCCCCCGTGTTCTAGAACCTTCTCGCTGCTCCCTCTGGGGATGGAGTCTGGTTCCCCTGGCCCTCGAAGCTGTCAAAGGCTCATCACCAGTAGAAGATGGCAGGAGGGACGCTGCGTGATATCCGAAGCCAGCTCAGAAAAGGGGACAGAGCTTGCAGGTTGCACTTGAAGCCGCCACGCCGAGAAGCCGCCCAAAGGAGCTCACGCGGGGAGACCACAGACCGCACAGGACAGAAAGATGCCCAGCCAGCCCCAGCCTCCTCCACCTGCTTCCACCATGTGACTGCGACCGTAGGACAAGCCTCCAACCCGAACCGCCAGCTGAGCCCTTCCAAGGGGACAGGGAAGGGAGCCCTTCCAGGAGATAATGAAACGATTGTCGTGCAAGGCACGGGGGGTTGGGGTTGACGTGTTACTCAGCACGGTCACCTGACCAGTCCCAAAGCTGGCAAGTTGTTCGAGTCCTCGCGTTGACGTGAGCCCAGGTCTGTGTCACTCCTGGCTGCTCTCAGTACTGCCCTGCACTGTCCTTGGCCCTGGGGACCTTCTGCTAGGCTGTGGACAGAGCACTGGACAGTGAGTCCAGAACTGGATTCTGGTTCGGAACCGGCCATTCATTAGTACAGAAGTCTCACAGTGCGCCCTTCGGAGAGGAGCGTCTCCATTTAGAGGCCTGGGTTCTTCACCCACCCACCCAACGGGCTTTCAGCCTACCACCCAGCCCCCCTCATGGGCTGGCTTTAACACAGACAGAAACCACCAGCAACAAAAGTACTTTGCACAGAGCGGGAAGTCACGGCTTGCTGAATACCTCCTATGTGCCAGGTGTCACGCATCCAGTCTCTCTGACTATCAAATGCTCAGAGAAGGTAGGCAGATTTATTGCCATTTCACAGACACCGAAGCTGAGTCCAGAGAGGGGAAATCACTGTGCACAAGTTAAATCACACAGTCAGGAGGTGGGGGGGGGGGGGGGGAACCTGGGTTCAAATACCAGAGCCCCTGCTATTTCCTTCTCCCCCTCTCTCGCCTTATCAAGTGAGTTCCAGAGAGCATCTATTTGCTGCCTTTGAAACACACAGGAGGGCGCCTGAGTGGCTCAGTCGGTTAAGCGTCCGACTTCAGCTCAGGTCACGGTCTTGCAGTTCGTGAGTTCGAGCCCCGCGTCGGGCTCTGTGCTGACAGCTCGGAGTCTGGAGCCTGCTTCGGATTCTGTGTCTCCCTCTCTCTCTCTGCCCCTCCCCTCCTCATGCTCTGTCTCTCTGTACCTCTTTCTCAAAATTAAACAAACATCAAAATAAATAAATAAAAGGGAAAAAAACATACACACAGGCACCAGCTAATTGTTCCCGGGGCCACCTTTGCCAAAGGAAAGAACCACAAGGTTGGATGAATGGTTCCCTGATGGCTGCTGAGGGATGGCCCGGGCCACGAGCCTTGGTCAACAGCAAACCAACCGCGATGTCAAATCACCCAGGGTTTTCTGCCTGCCAAGTGGAGCCAGCCCCCAGAGCGTCCTCCCCCCCGGCTTCCCAAGGGACCAGTCTGGGACAGCAAGTCTGAGAGACAGAAGGGAGGCGGAACCACGGTGCGAAGGAGGGAAAGTTCTGGACCCTCCTGCCACTATTAGAACACATTCCCTAAGACCCAACAGCCGGTTGTGGCTGACCTCTTCAAACAAGTCACTTTAAAAAAAATTTTTTTTAAACGTTTATTCATTGTTTGAGAGAGAGAGAGAGACAGAGAGTGAACGGGGGAGGGGCAGAGAGAGAGAGGGAGACACAGAATCCAAAGCAGGCTCCAGGCTCTGAGCTGTCAGCACAGAGCCCAACTTGGGGCTGAAACCCACGAACCGCGAGATCATGACCTGAGCTGAAGTCGGAGGCTTAACTGACTGAGCCACCCACGCGCCCCAGAACAAGTCACTATCTAATGAACCAACCGAGCCAGGAGTCACCTTGCCTGTGCATGGGAAGCGGCCCAGAGTCAGAGCGTTATTAGCATTGCAACCTTGGGGGAGTCTCCAGATAGCTCTAAGACATCCTTTGTCCCCCCTCCATCCCTCCTCCCCCACCTGAGGCTCAGGCAGCTTCCATAACTTGGCCAAGGTCACAGCCCGCTGATAAAAGGCCAGGCTGAAATCTGAACCGGCTGACTGCAAAACTTCCACGTCCTTTCCCCTCCACGTCCTGGCATGCCTCTGACTTTGCGACTGATGGGGGGGGAGGGGGGGAGGGGGGCGGGCAGAGCTCATGACAGGGCAGCCCGCCCCCCTCCTCCCCACAGGCAGCCAGCCTCCCGGGATAAAGGCCACCATGTCACAGGGGCCAATGGGATTGAGAAGGGTGTGGGGAGGAGGCATGTTTCCCTGCAGGAACTCAGGGGTCAGCGGGGACCTGCATAGGATATGAGCCCCCCAAAGGAGGCGGCTCAGAGCAGCCCCAAGGAGTTATGCTGCGGCCGTGTATGATGTAGGCGCAGAAGGCTCAAACGAAGCAGGGGCCATGAGCACGCTGGGACCCCATAGTGAGCTGAGAACCTGGGGTGCCATCCGCCTGGAACCACCCACATGCGCCCAGTGGGCTTCCTGCTCAAAGCTTGGCACCTGTGATAAGCACACATTTGGTCTTTGTCCCCCGTCCCTGGTCCACGACTCCCAAAACCCTTGGCATCTCTGAAGTGAGGAGGGTCTTTTGTTCACTAATGAA
This sequence comes from Lynx rufus, assembly GCF_022079265.1. Taxonomy (NCBI): domain Eukaryota; kingdom Metazoa; phylum Chordata; class Mammalia; order Carnivora; family Felidae; genus Lynx; species Lynx rufus. The sequence continues at coordinate 21,305,470 of NW_025814839.1, forward strand.
TGACCGGCTTCCTGCGGGGGGCGGGGGGGGGGGCGGTGGTGCTCTATAGCTTCAGGACAGGGGCTGATGGCCAGAAAGACCAAGGCATGATTAGAAGCTTAGAACTTTCAGCCTCACCCCCTGACCTCCGGGGAGGGGAGAGGGGCTGGAGGTTGATTAATCACCCGCCGCCTTAAAAGCCCTGAACTACAGAACACGGAGAGCTTCCGGGTCAGTAAACACATCAAGGTGCTGGGACGGTCGGACCAGAGAGGGCAGGGAAGTCCCTTCCCCATGCCTTGCACTACACGTCTCTTCCATTTGGCTGTTCCTGAGCTGTATCCTTTATTCTTATTTTTTTAATGCTTATTGTCTTTGACACACACACACACACACACACGCACACATAGCATGAGCAGGGGCGAGGCAGAGAGAGAGGGAGACACAGAATCCGAGCTGTCAGCACAGAGCCTGATGTGAGGCTCAAATTCCGGGAACCCAGACATCATGACCTGAGCTGAAGTCAAACACTTAACCGACTGAGCCACCCAGGCGCCCCTGGGATAATAGTAACTAAAGTGCCTTTCTGGGTCCCGTGAGCTTTTCTGGAAAATTACCAACTTTGCAACCGGTCGGTCAGAAGTACAGGTGGCCCAAATGGATGGCTGGTATCTGAGGTCGGACAGTCTTGTCGGACCGAGCCCTTAACCCGTGGGGTCTGTTTGAACTCCAGTGTCTGAATCGAGCTGAACTGAATTGGACCCCCCATTGGTGCCTGGAGAATCAGAAAACTGGTTGGTGTCAGGAAAACCCACGCATTTGGTATTGGAAAGTGCACTGACGAGAAAGTGACTTTGCCAGCCCTCCGGGAGCCTGTGAGGACAGAAGTGGGAGCTCGCGGAGCAAGAGAGGCGGGACGTGTGGCCCCCAAGTTTGGGCTCGGAGCTTGGGAGGCCCTGGGTCCAAATCCCACCTCTGACTTCAGTTATGCGCCATGAGGGAGATGGATGAAGTTCTCCGGCGAGCCTCAGTTTCCGCATCTGTAAAATGGGCATCGTAATAGACCTCACTCCTCCCAGGCTGGCCTAAGGCTGCAATGACATCACTGTATCCACAACCACTCAGCCCAGGGCCCAGAAAAACAAGCCGATTCCCCATCAGGAGATGGCAACAGCCTGTTGCCAAGGCAAGGACAGCGGAGGGGTATTTGTAGGGAGACCAACTGAGCTTCCAAATCTCATTCCGGAACATACTAGCTGTGTGACGTCGGGTACATCACGTACTTAATCTGAGTCTCTGTTTTTTCATCTATCAGACGGTGATGAACGAAAGCAAATACTTCTGAACCGACACTTTATGAGCGAAGTCCTGTGCTCCACACTCTTGGGCACTGACTCAGCGGATCCTCACAATGAATCTGCGAGCTGGGTGCCATTAGCCGCTCCATTTTATAGAGGAGAAAACCGAGGCTCAACGTGGCCAAGCCAAAGCTCGCACCCAGCAGGCCGACTCTTGAGTCCTCACCAGATGACCGCCTGAATCGAATCAGATCAAGAGGCGTGACCGCAGCACAAGTTGCTTTTGAAACCGTCAAACCCGAAGCCAATCCCGTGGTGGTGGTTGTTATCACCGTAAAGGTTTAGACACCCTGAGTCCGGTTATAAGGCCCAAAATGTTCCTTTAGGGACTGATCTTGGTCTTTAAAATACGATCAGGGCAGCGGCGCCTGGGTGGCTCAGTCGGTTGAGCTTCCGACTTCGGCTCAGGTCATGATCTCACGGTTTGTGGGGTCGAGCCCCGCGTCGAGCTCTGTGCTGACAGCTCAGAGCCTGGAGCCTGTTTCAGATTCTGTGTCTCCCTCTCTCTCTCTGTCCCTCCTGTGCTTGCTCTCCCTCTCTCTCTCTCTCCCTCTCTCTCTCAAAAATAAATACAACATAAAAAAACTAAAAAAAAAAAAAGATCAGGACCCTCAAAATAAATTACGGAAGCCAGGCGCGCTGGGAGGAGATCATCATTTTAATAAAAAAAAATCCTGATTAATGGAAATGATTCTTAATATATTTCAAAATGATCTGTTATGACACAAAGCAAAGACATTTATATATGACTTTGAAATTCTTAATAGCTGATTTTAGAGCAACCTATTATGAAATCTTCCAAAGCAGAATATATAGTAAGTAAATCATCGGGCAGGGCCTCCCGGGCTGACTGACGGCAGCTCCTCTTAAAATAATTTATAAGGTGTGGGTGGGGGGGAGGAGAGGGGGGGAGGAAGGCTGGGAGAAATTATTGCCATAATCATGTATTAATAAAATATTTATAAATGTGACTTTTCCTTTTATCATTACAGGCAGCGACAGGTGTGGGTCAGGTCCCCGGGGCCCACATCAGAGGGGGGATCCCACATGCCCCCAGAAGAGAAATTCCACCACCAAACTCCTCTGGTGACAGGTCAACAGATCAGAGGGCTCTGTCAGCCTCTGTTTTGTCACACTGGAGGCAGAGAGGGCTGACGTTGACTGTGGAAATCGGGAGGCAGGTCCCACCTGTCTGCAGGGCTTATAGAGTGCCTTGGTGGGAGCGATCCTGTGTCAGCTAAGTGCAGCCAAGAGGCAACCGGCTGGGCCACCTTGGGAGGGTCACCTAGGCTGGGATCAACAACAAAATCCTAGACTTGCCTTTTACTGAAGGATTGCCTCGAGCTGGCTGCTACTGAGGACCTGTGCACCAGCCCTTGCCCCGGCCATCCCATACCTCCTATCCCATACGTGTCCCTGGTCTGTCACTGCGGCACCTGACTGTGCCTCTCTGCTGTCGCCGGCTGCAGGCACATGCTTCGCTCAAGCCCAGCACAGGCTGGAAGGGCAGGTGTTCATGCAACCTCCAACCACGGAGAAGCAGGAGGTAGTGGGTAAATATTCCAGCTCCTTTGTCTCCAGGCAATACCACTGGGAGCCATGGTCCTCAGAGTCGCCCAGAGGTTCCCAGTGAAACTGGTTCCAGTTGCCCACAGGTGACGTGCTCGTTAAAGCACGTAGTATCACTGTCACCCATCTTCCCTTCCCTGTCTCCCTCCCCTATGGGCGATCCCCTCCCAGAAGAGCCACGTGCACCCAAATCTTTGTCTCAGCGTCTGCTTTGTGGAACCCAGCCCCGTTCAGCGTCCTCTTCCAAATCGCGTTTAATCCACGCATCAACCCCATGTTCTGCCCATCAAAGAGGAGGCCACCAAAGCTCAGACAAGTCTGGTTCTCGATCCTGGTTAATTGCACCAAGAGCCTCGGTTTTCCGTTCTGTACAATAGGCTTGCTTCCTTCGGCTCTTCCCCAACCACAGGCGCCCCGACTCTGAACCTTCAGGGCTTTCCTGGTCTGACCTCTGCAATCCCTCCCTCAGCCCAACCTGTTCACAAAGCTGGTCCCAGTTTGGAAGTCTCGTGTCTCCTAATAAGATGGTAAATTCTCAAGACGGGACGGTAGTCTCACAGCCCCCCGCATCCCTCCCCCTGCCAGGCCCGGGCACAGGGTAGACGTTGGCTCATCTCAGGGACTGGGATGTATTATGGGCTGAATTACGTCCTCCCCAAATTCGTATGTTAAAGTACTAATGCCCGGTACTTTAAATTGTGACTGTATTTGTTGACTGAGGCTTTAACGAGATAATTAAGGTAACATGAGGTCGTCTGGGTGGGCCCTGATCCAGTGTGATTGGTGTCCTACAAGAAGAGGAGATCAGGACACAGACAGACCCATGAATGGAGGGCAGGCCATGTGAGGACGCGGCAGGAAGGCAGCCGTCTCCTAGCACAGGAGAGAGGCCTCAGGAGAAACCAACCCTGCCAGGCACCTCGACCTTGAACCTGAGCTTCTAGCATCCAAAACCATCAGGAAACAAGCTCCCAAGATTAAGAACCTGTAATCTGGCCCGACCGCAGAATTTCACATCTGACAAAACGGTGACCAGAGAGAGACAGGGGAACTTGTTCAAGGTCACACGTCCGGTTGAGGGCAGAGCCAGATTCCTAACATCCTCTCTCTGGCTTGCCTTGGGTCTAAAGAGGACCGAGGAGTTTTCTCACAGCATAAACAGGCCCTGCAGAGGCACGAAGATCCCCCCTTGCTATGACGTTCCATGACGAGGGGCCAGCTTTTTCTGTAAAGGGCTATATAACAATTAGTTGGAGCTTTGCAGGCCACACAATCTTTGCCTCAACTACTCAACTCTGCCACTGTGGCAGGAACGCAGACGGGCATGTGGATGAAGGGGCGTGACCATGTTCCAATAAAACTTTAATTATGGATACTATCATTTCAACGCCACACAATTCGCACACATCCTGGGGCCCCTGGGTGGCACAGTCGGTTAAACAGCTGACTCTTGGCTTCAGCTCAGGTCATGACCTCACAGTTTGTGAGTTCAAGCCCCACATCGGGCTCCGCACTGACTGTGTGAAGCCTGCTTCGGATTCTCTGACTCCCTCTCTCTCTGTCCCCTCCCCTGCTTGCTCTCTCTCTCTCTCTCTCTCTCTCAAAATATATAGTAAACATTAAAAAAAGAAATGTGCATACATCCCCAAATATTACACATAGATAGATAGATCTTCATCTAATTGAAGTACAAAAACCATTTTTAGCCTGCTGTTATTCAGAAACACAGCCGACTGGATTTAGCCCACAAGCTATGCTTTGCTGACCCTCGGGATGACAGAGTCAGATGCAGAGGTGGGGATTTTACCAGATGATTAGAGCTTTGCAGGAAAAGAAATGCAGCCCAGGTCAGAGATGGGGCCACGTTCTCACACCATGGTGTGCGTGACTCAGGCTGGTCTCAGTGGCGAGGAGGCTGGGACACATTACAGTCCCGTGGGTGCCCCAATGGCCAAGGGGTCAAGCATGGCCCACGACTGAGTTTTGGAAAGGCGAGTGGCATTTGATTTTTCACCATGTCTGTCCTTGGTTTGGACTAACTGTGGAGTCCCCACCTTACTTATTTCTGACTCAGCATAACTCCTAGAAACTTCCAAAATCAAATCAGTGGGCCAAACATATGCAGCTCACGTGTATGAGAATCAACAGAATGAGCCCCAAGGCCCAGGAGTGTGGGGATGGCAGGAATGACATGCCAGAATATTCCAGAAGTCTGCTGCCCACAGACAAATGACCCAGAATGTCAGCCAGAGTCAGTACATAGCCCTCAGAGGAAAGCCTTCAATTCACATGTATTCATTCAGCAAGTAAATCCCAGCTCTATGTCCTGGGCCCCAAGGAAGTCACTCCCTACTAGAAAGAGCTAGACAAGGACACAATCACAATACAAGACACCATAATCCTCAAGAAGGCAGGAACCACACTGATCTTGATCCCTACTCTCCCCAGGACCTTTTACAGTGTCAAAAGAAATCAAAGAAATTGGTTAGGGAAGGGAGGAGCCTTGAATGCCAAGTCAACGAAGTTTACTTGATTCAGCAGGCAAGGGAGAAACTTGGGAGGATTCTAAGCAGGGGAATGGCACACAATAGGCTTGTGTTTTTTTTTAGAAAAGACCCCAAAGGTCACAATGAGGATGGACAGAGGGAGGAAGGTAGTCATTAGCAATGAGACTATTGCAATCGTCCGAGCAACAATTAAAAAAAAAAGGAAAAGAAAAGAAAAAGACTGGCAAACAGTAGGAATAGAGAAACACAGACAGAAATGCTGTCACAGAGATCATCTACAGGGCAAGGTGAATAAAGATTGGCTAGGGAGGGGCAAGGGCCAGAGAGAAGACCAGAACCACCTTGGGGAAACAAGGTGAAGTAAGGATGATCAGTAAACAGACCATTAAGAGCAGGGACAGACTCAGAAGGACAAGGATGGCTGGGTGAGCTTCACCACATATGGTGGGGAGCATCTCCAAGATGTCGAGATCGAAACACAGACCTTTATTGCTTGGACCCAACTCTGTCTCAAATGTCCGAGACCTTCTGCGCTCAGGACACTGGCTGCTCGTCACATATAGCTATTTAAATTTATGTTAATTAAAATGTAATGCAATTAAAACTTTAATTCCTCAGGTGCACTAGCTGCATGTCAAGTCCTCAACGGCCACCCGCAGCGAGGGGCTGGGTCTGGACCGCACGGATGGAGAACATCTCCATCATCACGGAGAGCTCCGGGGGGCACCGCCGCCGGTCTACGAGGTTTGCTTAAAAAACCCAGACCTGTTTCCATCTCACGGCGCCTGGTCCGGCGGCCTCCCAGACACCGGTCCCGGAGACACAGAGGATGACAGATTGATCCTGTCCCGCCTCATGGAGAGAAGGGGCTCGTCAGGCACCTGCCAAGGCAGACAGCTGGCAGTGCAGGTGAGCTCGGCAGGAAGGACTCACCTTTGCAGGCTCCCGCTGCGCCGAGGTGGTAGATGGCTGCCAGCACCCGCCAAATGGCTCGCTGCTCGCCCTCCGAGATGCCCAGTGTCTCCATGGCGCTCTGGAGATGGGCAAAGGCGGCTGCCGCCTTCTGCTTGTCTTCGGGCTGCGAGCAAAGGGAGAGAGGAAGAGGCCGTCAGGGTGGTGAGAATGCAAAGCTTAGACTCGGGGGCGGGGGGGTGGGGAACAATGCGGTCGCTTTGTAACCACAGTAAATTACCCACAATTAGGCTGTGGAGTGTTGACGCCCAGAGCTCAGACTGCAGGGAAAGTAAGTCGTTCCTATCTGTCTTTGGAATGCACTGTGATTCTCATTCACCCGTGGGTTCCCTGGGTAGAGTTTTTGAGGCTCTGCTGTGTACGGGGCCCAGAGGACGCAAAGCCGAGGGAACCCCAGAACTTGACTTTGGAGGGCCTCTCGAGGTTAGCCGTGGAAAGAGACATAAAACTTAGTGTGACGCAGGCTAAGTGGCGGGGTCCGGGCAGAGGCAGGAAGGCGTCAATGAATCCCCCTCAAAATTGTCATAGAGGTTGTCCTAGAAGGCGAGACAACACTGAGGTTGAAGTTTGGAAGAGGCATAGGCGTCACTGACCGATTTAATGCAGTAAGTCCCTGCAAGCAGAGGGAACAACGTGACCAAAGGAGATCTCGGGGGACAACAGGTGGTCAACTGAATGCGGGCACAGAAGCAGGTATTTTTGGAGGTGGGGCCGACAGAGAAGCGAGAAAGCTTGAGAAGCTGGCAGGTGCCACTTGGGATGGCCTCACGTATGATGTTAGAGGCACGGGCTCTGGATTCCAGCCAGGCCTGGCAAATACACACGCCTGTCTATACTCCCGGACCTGTGGCAGACATCGTTAATCGATCGAGATGCCACAGGAAGCCAGCGAGTCCCCACTGTTTCCAGGACCCCACCCCCTGCAGCCGCCACCAACTGGTCTGCCTTAACAACGAAGTGCAATCTGTATGCTCTCGCCAGGGCAAGGGATGGGAAACTGCCCAAGGATTTTAAGCAGGAGGAAAGAGAAAGTGACATGATCAGATGTTTATGGGTTGTAGGGTGTTGTTTTTTTCTTTTTCAGATTTATGATCCCAATTATGTTTGATTGAATATTAAAATTAGCCTGAAACTCCTGCGCGCACACACACACCATCTGGCCGAGGAGACTCAGCCCAGAAACCTGCTGGGTTGAGAGAAAGTGAGCTAGGGACAAGAATTCTTTTGTCACTAATCCACCGGCAGATAATGAGGAACTGATTTGCACTTGGCCCTCTTACAGAGCGTGGGTGATGAACTGTAGGCTGGTAAAGCTGGCAGGTTCTTAAATTTTGTGGAATCCAACGCCCAGAGAGGGGATAACACTTGCCCAAGGTCACACAGCAAATTAGCATCCGATACAGAACTAGGATCAGGCTTTTCTGACTCCCTGTCCAGGCCGCTTGTCCCCTCCACTCCAGCTACGTCTAACTAGCAAAGAAGGCTGCGAGAATCAGCAACCAACCGGGCCGACGTCAAAGCATGCGGTGACATTGAGAGATTCGCTGTGAAAATATTTCAATTAATAGCAAAAGCATGTTCCACTGATCCATCATATTTCTGGGCCACCACAGGACCACAAAATCCCTAGCAACCAGGAGCTCAACCTAGCAACCGCAGCTGCTCCACTGGAGCACACGGAGGGAAGGAAGGCATCTTACCAACATGTTCTCGGTTATTTATGAGATTTCAAAGCGGCACAGAAAGGACACCGAAAGGACAGTGGCAACACATTTATTATGGCTCCCACTGTCAGCTCTGAGCATTTGAATTTAAATTACAGGCGGACTCCATCATCTGCCACTTAGCTCATGCGAAAAGAAGGAGAAACTTTCCCCAAAGCTTAATCTGTTTCTCTTCCCCTCCCTCTCCACCGCCCACGTCTCTGTTGCAACAGAAAATAGAGAGAGGCAAATGTATATGTTTCTGATCCAAACAATTAGGATCAGGAAGATGTTTATAGTTGCTTAAATTTCCAGGGAGCCAAACACCTCTGCCTAATGCTGTCACGAAAGCCACCCCTTCCAGCAAGATCGTGAATGTGGAGATCAGCCCGCAGCCCAAATGTCTATCAACAGGAGACTGAATACACAAAGGGCAGTGTCGCAGGGAACAGCGGTGGAGTGCTACGAGGGAATGAAAAAGAACGAGCCACAGATCCGTGCATCCACGGGCACGAATCCCACAGACCACGTGAGCCAGAGAACCAAAGACTCTGCACTGTATGACTCCCTCTCCGTGAGGTTCAAGCATGAGCCGAGCCAACCTACAGTAAGAAAAGTCGTTTTGGTAATGCTGGGACAGGAGGGACGCCCCTGATCGGGAAGAGACTCAAGGGAGCCTTCGTCAGAAATGTTCCAGGTGTTGATCTGGGGTGTGGCTACGGGTGCATTTGAGAATATAGTCATCACCGGGGGGAGCCTGGGTGGCTCAGTCGGTTAAGTGTCTGACTTCGGCTCAGGTTATGATCTCGCAGTGCGTGAGTTAGAGCCCCGCGTCACTGTAGAGCCTGCTTCGGATCCTCTGTCTCCCTCTCTCTCTCTCTGCTCCTCCCCTGCTCATTCTCTCTCTCTTTCTCTCTCTCTCTCAAATAAATAAACGACAAAAAAATAAAGAATATATTCATCACTGAGTTGGAGGCTTAAAATTAGTTGTCTCGCCACAATAAAAAAAAAAAATTAATGGGAAAAAAAATCAACTCACAAGATGCCCAGGGTTTATCTGATGCAAAGACTCAAGGTCAACCAAAGACTGCAGGTAATTTAGTGGGGGAAAAAAAATCCAAAATGTTCTCTCCACATTAGACTGGGCTGTGCTTAGAGCACCCAGGAGATCCCTACAGTGCAGAGAGAGAGAGGCCAGGCTTGGATTTGGAGTCAGACAGAACTGGACGTTTCCATGACTCAATGCTCCCCAGCAGGGTGACTTTGTACAGATCTCCTGCCCTTGCACTGGGGCTCAGTTTCTGCTTCTGTAGAACGGAAATCGTAGCCTACCTTCCTCCGAGGGCCATTGTGAGGAATGAATGAGTCGTGTATGGAGCACCCAGCCCTGCACGCAATGGTGCCAGATAAATGCTGGTTCCCACACACCACTGCGTCTCTCTGGCCATGCCTTTGCCCAGACTGTTCCGCTTTCCGGGACACCTTTCCCCACCGCTGCCCAAGTGCATGCCCAACGCTCCACGGAAAGTGAACCAGGCGTGGCGCTGTCCTGGAGACAGAGGTGAGGGGGAGCGGGCTGGGAGACTCTAGGGAGGGTCAGAGGCTTCCAGAAAGTAGTGGTGCGTGAAGCAAACAGAATGAGTGAGGTGATGTGAGTACTGGGGTGGGGCAGGAGGAATTCCAAGCCTCCAGTCCTAGGAGCAGACCAAGAAGCTGGGTATGGCTCTGCCCATTCCACAGTTGCAAAACCCGAGGCTGAGAGGACATAAATGACCCAGGAGGGCACAGCGGGTCAGAACCCAGGGCACAGGATCTTCAGCCACGACACAGGGTTGACATTTACAAGCTGTGTGCTCTTAGGCAAGTAACCTCACCTCTCTGAGCCTGGTTACTACTCCTGAAATCAGATGTGATAATAATCCCTCACCTCAAAGGACCATTAGGAGGATTAAGGAAGCGGAGGCTTGGGCAGAGCCCCCGGCAAGAGTGCACGATCCCCCATTTCTGTTTGGACACCATTCCTCCACAGTTGACAACCGGGTCATAAAAAAATAAATGTGCCTCGGGCCAAAGCCCAGAAGGTAACAGCCAGAAGCCAACTGCTGGGAGGCAAAGATTATTATTATTATCACTGCTGCTGGGCACTTTAAAAAAAAAAAAATCAGGCTACGTTGCAAAAAAAATAAATTACAGAGAAGAAGAGAATAATATGAAAGCTTTGTGATTTCAAATGGGTCCTGGTGCCCTAACTGATCTCAAATAAGTTCCATTTAAAAGCTGAAAGTGGCAGGCAGCAAGGGCACAGTGCAGGGACCAGGGGGTGGACACTGACAGCGAGCGGAGGCGCCACCGAGGGCCGGCACCACCCGCGGGTCTCGGCGCTTTCCCCCCTGAGCACCTGCTCCAGCCGACTGCCCCACTTCCCCCTGCACCTCATCCTGTACTCTTCACCTGCACTGTTTGAGGTCTCTCCACCTTCACCTTTGCATCAGGTGCTCCCTGGAGCAGGAACGCTGGCCTCAGTGCACCTGCCCGACTTCCCTCTCACCTCCTCTGGGCAGCCTTCCTTGATATGCCTCTACCCCTGCAGCCTGGTCTCAGCCCACACACACCTCTATTCAAGCACCTATCATTCTGGCTTCGAATGATCTGCAGTATGGCCGTGGCAGCCCCCACCTGCCTCCTAACATATGGGCTCCTTGTGCCTGAGACCCAGCTGAGTTATCTCTCTGTGCCGGTGCCTGGGATGTAACGAGATCAGTAAATATCCATTGAGGAGTGAATGTCAATAAGCTGCCGGTTACTGTCCCTGAATGAGAGCCATTGATGCCGAGGTTGAGTTTGTCCACCTACTGAGCCAGGCCCACGGCGCTGCTAATCCCATATTCAAGGACCCCAGAGGCCAGGCTGGCTGAGGAAGGAGAGCCTCAAACTCGCGAATTCCCTTCTCTGGGGTACTCTGTGCCTCCCAGCAAACGACCCCAGCTCCCAGGATGCAGGCAATGGAGCCGAAGAAACATACAAGGTCTCCACAGCCCATGCCTTTAAAGACACGGCGGGCTAAATTCAAGTGTAATTAATGCAGTTCTGCTACCGCGGCAGGAAAATTGAGAAAAGTTTAGCCAAGTTGCAGTGAGTGGGGTCCACTCGTTCATTTATTCACTCAACAAACATTTGTGGAGCACTTGCTGTGTGCCTGGCTCAGTGCTAGGCCTTGTGAAACATATGAGCAGTGAACAGGACACAGAAGACCCTCATCTTCTTGGACCTTAGGGTGGTAGGCAGATCGATAATAAACAAACAAAGAGTGTCAAAGACAATGAGAGATTGTTATCGAGACCACACACACACACACACACACCCATTAAAAGGAGGTCTCTCCCTGGACAGAGGACTGGGAAGCTGGGGACACTCACGCTGGCACGAAAGCCCAGGATAGATGCACAAAGGTGTTTATCATCTCCTTATTGAGAGCTACCAAAAGAGTTGAGAACCTTTTCCGTAAATGGACAACATTCGGGAAACAGTTCGGGGAATCATGACTCCACTCTGAACGTCTGGTCATGAAAAGCATTGTTCATGAAAGTGTTAATGACCTCCAGTTTGTTACGAACTGTACAAAATATTCATAGAAGACAGACTGAGCCAAGCAGGTGCCCCTAAAAATAATGTCGTATTAAAAATGTAGACCAAGGGGGCTCCTGGGTGGCTCAGTCGGTTAACCATCTGACTTCAGCTCAGGCCATGATCTCACAGTTCATGAGTTCAAGCCCCGAGTCAGGCTCTCTGCTGTCAGCATAGAGCCCAGTTGGGATTATCTCTCCCTCTCTCTCTGCCCATCCCCCACTTTTCTCTCTCTGTCTCTCAAAAATAAATAAACATTAAAAAAATTTAATACACACACACACACACACACACACACACACACACACCAGGGAATAGACATAAGGCCAATGAGACAAAAAAAACATGGGGTGTACTGCTAAGAAGCATGGATTGGGGGTCTCGCGGGCCTCTGAGGCCTTGCCCCCCCCAACTGGTCCAGTGTGCCATACAAGGTAACAGTGAAGAATGCCAATAAATCATAATAATAAAAGCTAAGAGTCCGAGCACTTGGTAGGCTGTATCTCATTTAACCTGGGAGCCAGGGAGAGTATCAGCATCCCGGTTTTACCAGTGAGGAAACTGAGGCCCACGGAAATGGAGTCACCTTCCATAAGGCCACCCGACGGCTGCTGGGGTTCGCACCTGGATTTGTCAGACTCCAGAACCCATTTCTTAACTGTTGTCGTCAATGAATTCTCAGGGGGCAACGAAAGCGACGGTTACAGATAAAGACGAAGCATGACTGGTCAGAGTCAGCAGGACTGGCGAGGAGGAGGAGGAAGAAGGCTCGGCCAGGGATGAATTGGGCTGTAGAACTGCCAGGTGAAAGGCAGGACATATAGTTCAACTGGAATCTCTGATGAACGATGGGTACTGTTCTAGTATAAGTACATTTCCCTACGACGTCTGGCGGAGCAGGGATGCGGGACTCACTACCCCTGTCCATCCTCACTGGGCACTCTCTGGGCTCACCTCCTCCAGGCAGCCCTCTCTGATACGACCCCAACCCTCCAGGCCTGCCCACGCAGTATTTGGGGCAGAATTATACTAAACAAATTATTCCACTTTTATCTGAAATTCAGACTTCACTGGACAACCTGTGGGTTGTTTTTTGTTTTTTTTTTTAAGTTTCACTGAGTTCTAATGACAGATAAAAATGACATCTTGTTAGGTGTGCAATGTGATGATCTGATAGAAGCACATTCTCAAATGATGGCCGCAATGAAGTTAATTAATGCATCCATCACTCCACGTAGTTACCGTTTTTTGCGTGTGGTGAGAACACGTAAGATCCACTCTCCTAAGAAATCTGACGTACAGAACAAACACTGCCTTTAACTACAGTCACCTTGCTGTACATTGGGTCTGTTTTGAGATACAGAAGTTCTAGACATCCTGCATTTCTATTAGCTCTATCTGGCAACTTTGGGAGCTTGTATGTAGCAACTCCCATGCTTGGGGGGACTTCCCGACCACCAAGTTCCCTTATGGAGGCAGTCCCGGGACCACCCAACCCCAGAGAACTCGGACCGGTGACTTTTCAGACTTTATTTTTGCTCTTAGCACACTGAGAAAACCTTCCCTGGATACCTGCCAGGTAGTGGGGAGAGAACAAAGGCTGCCCCCACCCGTTCCCACAAATCAACTGGACTGAAACAAAAAAAACAAAAACACCCCCCAGAAACACACAAAAGAAGAAAACTACTTCAAAAGCCTCCCTGACACGGATTCCCCGCTGTGACCCATTCTCGTGTGCGGACTGTTAACAAAAATTCAGGCTGGGGATAGCTCACAGGGACCCCGCTGGGGCCCTTCTCCTCCAAAACAACAACCTACTTGCAGATCCTCTTGGCCAGATTTCATTTAAACAGACGGGAAGATGCAGGGCTGGATGAGACTCTCATCCTGTGCTGTCACGGTCAAGGGCTGTGACTGGGGATGAAAGAAAGCCATACCGCGGGTGCCCGCCAGTGACACGGGGTGTCAGAGGAAGAGCGGATTAGCCCCCAGAACGTAAGGATGGAATCGCTGTGCTGCTCCTGAGTGGTTCACTGAGCTACACGTCCAGCTCTTGATCTCGGCTCAGGTCGCGATCTCATGGTTCGTGGGTTCTGGCCCCGCATCGGTCTCTGCACTGACAGCACAAAGCCTGCTTGGGATTCTCTCTCTCCCTCTCTGTCTCTGCCCCTCCCCTCATCTCTCTCTCTCTCAAAATAAATAAATCAACTTAAAATAAAAAACCAAAGAGGGAATAGCCATATCATCTTACTCCTACTGCAGAAATAAACTCTATGTCAGTGGTTCTTAGAGCGGGGGCGCGGTCCCTGGACCAGCAGCGTCAACATCACCTGGGAGCTTCTGAGGAACGCAGACTCCCAGGCCCTGCCCCAGACCTGCTGAATCAGCAGCTCTGTGGAGGGTCCCTAGCAGTGTGTGTGTGTGTGTGTGTGTGTGTGTGTGTGTGTGAACAGCTTTATCAAGGTATAATTGACACAGAATAAACTATTCCTCTTTAAAAGGTACAGAGGCACCTTGGGGGCACCCTGGTGGCTCAGTCATTTGAGCGACCGACTTCGGCTCAGGTCATGATCTCGCGGTTCAGGGGTTCAAGCCCCGCATCAGGTTCTGTGCCAACAGCTCAGAACCTGGAGCCTGCTTCGGATTCTGTCTGTCTGTCTGTCTGTCTCTCTCTCTCTCTCTCTCTCTGCCCCTCCCCCTCCCATTCTCTGTCCGTCTGTCTTTCAAAAATAAGTAAACGTTAAAACTTTTTAAAATAAAAATTAAAAAATAAATAAACTTGATAAGCTTTGATGTGTACACATATGAAACTATTGCCACAATGAAGACAACATCCATACCACGGCCCAGAAGTTTCCTTTTATAAATCCTCTCTCCCCTCCTCCTGCCCACACCCAATGCCCAGGCAACCATGGCCCTGTTTTCTGCCACTGTGGGTTAGTTTGCAATTCCTCGAGCGTCACATACGTGGGCTCATACAGTTAGTCTCTCTTTCATCTGAGAGCTTTCACTCAGCGTAACGATTTTGAGAGCCATTGCCCCCTTGGATACGCCAGCCTCTCGTTCACTTTCACGGCTATTACGCCACCTTTATGGGTACTCCACACCCGTGCCCCTGTTATTACAAATGAAACTACGAACTGTCATGTAAACACCTTTGTCTGTACATGCACCTTTATTTTCCTGCATCAAAAGCCCAGAGTAGACTAGCGTATTATAGAGAAGGTGAACATGTACCTTTTGCAAGAAACTGTTTTCCCAAACGGGTGTGCTGTCTCACATCCCCACCAGCCGGGTGTGAGAGCTCCAGCGGCCCCAGTTCTCACCAGCACTTGGTGTGACCAATCTTTTCAACTGCAGATAATTCGGTGATTGTGTAGTGGCAGGGTGCTGTGGTTTTACTTGGAATTTCTTTAATGATGTGGAGCATGTTTTCGTGTGCGTTATTGACCATGCACGTGTCTTCTTTGGCAAAGTGTATGTTGGAATCTTTTGCCCGCCTTCTTTGTCAGGTTGCATTTATGAGTTTAGAGAGTCGTCTATATAGTCTGGATTCAAAACTTCATCAGATAGATGATTTGAAAATATTTTTTCCCCAGTCTGTGGCTTGTATTTTCATATTAAAGGTGCCTTTCAAAGAGCGGAAGTTCTTGGGGCACCTGGGTGGCTCAGTCGATTAAGCGTCCAAATCTTGATTTTGGCTCAGGTCACGATCTCACGGTTCCTGGGTTCGAGCCCCACATCGGGCTCTACGCTGACAGTAAGGAGCCTGCTTGGGATTCTCTCTCCTTCTGTCTCTGCCCCTCCCCTGCTCACTCTCTCTCTCTCTCTCAAAATAAATAAATAAACCTTTTTTTAAAAAAAAGCAGAAGTTTTTAATTTTGATGAAATGCAATTTCTCTATTTGTCTTCTTATAACCTGTGCATTTGGTGTCACATCTGAAAAACCTTCACCTAAAACAAAGTTGGAGAAATTTTCCCCTTGTTTTCTTGTAGAAATTTCATGGTTTTAGGTTTTACATTTGGGCCTATACTCCATTCTCTGTTAATTTCTGTCTGGTGCAAGGTTGTCGATTGCAATTCATTCTGGACCTGAAGATACCCCATAATTCCAGCACTCTTTCTTTCCCGGATCATATCTTTGTTGAAAGGCTTGGGTGTGGAAATCATCGCCCCTCCCTTACATGGTGAACTCCTATTCATTCCTCAAAACCCAGTCAAATGTCACCCTAGCTAGGAAGCCTTCTCTGTCTGAGACCAAGTAGCTTTTTCAACTGTCCTTTGTGCCCACGGCATCTTGTGCAACCCCTGCCACATTTATATCCCACATGACTGCGTTAATGCCCATATCGTCTCTCCTGATGGGGTAAAACCCCATGGATGGAGGCCATAACCCCAGCACTTGGCACAGGCCTGGCACGGGAGCTGGTGGTGGGTGTAGTGGGGTGGGGAGTGACTCAGAAAACAATTGTTGAGGTATAAACAAAAGAATAAAAGAGTAAACAAACAAGCAAACACCTGGCCTTTTTGAAGTGGACTCCATCTCTCAAAGTCTGCTCACAGACCACGTCTTCCGGGAAAGCCACCCCTGACCGCACCTACCCACGTGAATCACCAATAATACGGCCTGGGACCACGTGTCTAGTAAATATCAGGGCCAGGATTTGAGGCAAGAGCCCACACTCTTACCTCTCTGCGTCCCACCTCCTGCTTCCCTTTATGTGTGCGAGTCTCAGACACCCTAAAAACCCAGGCCCGCCCCCATGGCCAGTCCTTGCCAGCCAGCAACCCCACTGGTAAAGGAGAAGAGTTGCACAGGGAACCCTGCATCACCCTCGCATCCTCTGTCCCCTGGTCACATCCACACACACCCCAGAAGGACCTTCTCCTTACCTTAGGCCACACGCCCATGCCGAAGGAGCTGCTGTCTGCCGTCTGGTGTAGGTATAGCTCTGTCCTGGAAGCAGAGAAGGGACAGAAGTAAGGGAAGGACCGCCCACATCAGCGACCTGGTGGAGCGAGGGGACATCGTGACACAGGGCTCTACCCCGTGGCCCGGACGGTCCCATTGCCGGCCCCAGGCCGTTTCTGGAATATCCCTCACTCACGGCCCGTCCGTGGCTCTTCCCTAAGTGTTTTCTGGCACAAAGAATCACAAACTAAACCCAGGGGAGTGGGTCTGCCTCCAGGTTTTCTGCTAATCGGCTGTGTGAACTCGCTCCTGGGTAATATTAGAACAGTCAGTCTGAATGAGTCCTTGCCGTCTGCTGAGGTCTCTGTCACTCACCTGAGATCCAGGTCTAACCCAGCTAGCATCTGGGAGAAAACCTCAAAGTTGCCTTCCCCTTCTGGCTGTCGGGCCACGTGGCTCTTCTCCAAGAGCATCGTCTGCAATGGGAGTGGACGGGACACGGTCAGCCGGGTGGCCAGCTACCCAGAGGGCCTGTTGGGGTGTCCCCCGCCCCGATGCACTCTTTGGGGCCACGGCTCAGGTCCACGCTCTGCCGGACACGTCCGCATCGAAACTGCTGATTTATCTCGCTGATCCAGAGCCCATCCAGGGACTCAACTGACACAACAGACTCATTCCGATGAAAGCATCCGAAGGTAATCACAATCAACCAGAGCCACTCTCCAACATATTCTTATTTAACAGAAGCTTACTAAGCTGCCCCAAGTGGTGACTGATGGTAGAATTGCAGGGCCGGGACAGAAGAGGGACTTCTGGGCACCGAGGAGTTTTCCTGGAGCCTGGACGTCATCCCGGCTCGATGTACAAACGACCCTTCTAACAACCTAATCCTATTTTCTGCCTAAACAGCCTGTTTGAGGTTCAGGGAATCGGCACGGGTGATCGTGGAGATAGGAACAAACAAGCCATGTGTTGGTTACACGCGGACGTTCGTGGAAGGCCGGCGAGCGTCTGTTTGATTTCAGCTTATGCTTTTAACACCCAGCTAATGAGCGGCTGAGGTATGTATTTACTCATGAATAGTTCATCCCCGTGACATTCCGAGGCGCAGACAGGCTGGCGATGGTCCGGGGCGCTGAGTGCGTCGGGGAGGAGGTGGCCACCGCCGGGGGAGCCACAACCACTTAGACACGTTCCAGGGTCCCGGGGGGATATGTGGCCTCTGCTGAGTGGGCCTGGGGACGCTGCAGCACGTCCTCCCAGAGCACTCACCTGGAGCTGAGCGGCCGTGACTTTCCCCGTGGCATTGAAATCGAGCGACATCACCATGGCAAACCGGGTGGCATTGCAGCTATGGCCGGTGGGCACAGAGCCAAAAGCCCGGAGGACGGTGAAGGTAGCTCGGATCTTCTCCACTGTTGGGGGGCACGGGGCAGCGAGTCACCCATGGCCCTGGAGCTGCCACCCCCACCTCTCACAGGACCGCCTTCCCCACTGGCACCTGCACTGGTCCAAGCCCATCTGTTCCCAACACCCCCAGCAGGCTCCCCGCCACCCCCACCCCCAACTCAGCACTAGACCACACACATTTCACTGCTGCCCTGGCTGTGTACTGCAAGCAGAGTGCAGGGGGAAGAAGACTGAGTCAAGAAGACTGAGTCGAGACACAGGGTCAGGATACCTACAGTCCAGTGACAGGGGCCTCCAGGGCCTGATGAAGGAAGGCAGGGCCTTAACATTCTCAGACCTGCTCTGAGGGAGCTCACAGAGTAGCCACAGCCTTGAAAAGCCCTGCATTCTCGCCACAGTTATTTCTTAGGCACCTACTAGGCGCCAGGCACTGTGCTAGGTGCTGGATACAGCCTTTCCTGACTCCCACCCTCAAGTACACGCACTCACGGCAGAGGTACATTTGGGGAGAGCCAAGACTGGTGCCTCTCCCCGCTGTATCCCCAGACCCTCCCGGGGGTTAGGTGGAGAGTAGGTGATCAATAAAGCTCTAGAATAACCCCAGCAAAGCAGCAGCACACACGGTGGTTAAGGGAATTTGAACATGGGTTCTGCCTTTGCTAGTTAGCTCATTTGGGGCAAATCAGTTAACCTCTCATAGCCTAGGCTATGTATTGCCCCCAAGAGGGCAAAAGCGGATTCTTGTGGGTAGGGGGGATTTTGTTTTCTTATGTATAAAGCACAGATGTGCATAAACTGCATGAAGAGATCATGGTATATCTATGGCAGTAAAATTTCACAGTAGGGGATGATTGGGGGGTGGGGGGCTGTCTGAGAAAGCTCCTTAGGGGTGCAAAAGTGAAAGAAGCATTAAGAACACGGGCCCAGGGGTTATAGCTCCAAAGCCAGACTGTCTGGGTTGGACTCTCAGCTCTAGGATGTTTTAGTTGTGTGGCCTAGGGCAAGCGAGTTAACCTGAGTCTTAATGTCCTCATCTATAACGTTTGAATAATAATATCTACCTTATAGAACTGTTTTAAATAATAAATGAGTTAATATGCTTGGAATAGGGCTCAGCATGTAAGTCCTCAGCAAATGTTTACTATGGTTATTATTATTATTAATTGGCACTTTTTAAAGCCTAGTTCAAACATCATTTCCTGTTTTTTAAAGTTTTTTAAGTCTTATTTATTTATCTTGGTGGCGGTGGGGAAGAGCATGAGCAGGAGAGGGGCAGGGAGAAAGAGGAAGGGAGAGAATCCCAAGCCTGCTCTGCTCCGTAAGCATGGACGGAGCCCGAGGCAGGGCTTGAACTCATGAGTGGCGAGATCATGACCTGAGCTGAAATCAAGAGTCGGACGTTTAACCGACTGAGCCACCCAGGCAGACATCACGTCTTCGAGGAAGCCCCCAAACTCCTCTCCTCCGAGCTCCCCGTGACTCTCTCCTAACCAGCTCTGCCAGCCCTTTGTGCAGAGCACTGGAGTTTGGCACATATGTGAAGTTCAGTTTCCCTTCTGGCTGTCGACTCCTCATGAGCATAGGCCCTGCCCTTCTGTCTTTACCTACTGGGTCCTCTGTACGGTGCAGCAGGTTGTGCACTGCACAAGGACACCATGTCGAAGGGACACGCTGTTTACATCATACAAGTACAGGTTTGTATATCTGTCAGGACGATTTCCCAGAACATGGCGGTCAAGGGTATAGTTCTGACAATGTCAGTGCATGATGATTGCTCTGCAGACAGCTGTGGATGTCTTGAGGAAGGAGTACCTTTTTCTAACTTGCACAGAGGCATGCAATGAACTATGGGTGGCCCTGCCTAGAAAGAAGCAAGCACAGAGTCTGCACATGGGTGCTCAGTGACTGCTAGCTGAATGGGTACAAGGAGGAGCAACCCAGCGTCCCCTCCAACTCTCCCCACCCTCCCCCACAGCCCGCCCCCAACACATGCCAGCTGGAGACCACTGTACCTGAGACCCTGCCATCCACACTGCCTGCCATCGCCACCAGGTGTTCCAGGACCTGCTCGCAACAGGTGGTCTTCCCAGCACCACTGCGCCCCAGGGCCACGATGCTCTGGTCCCTCCGCTGGCTCAGCAGCGCCCAGTATGCCCGCTGGGCCAGGGAGCCAACGTGAGCTGGCAGGCCATCCCGGCGGCGCCTGGGCACCTGCAGGAAGACGATCCTCGACATCGGTCTTCCCACCCCAGCCGGGGCCCAGGGAGCACCCCAAGGCGGTGTCCCACCCCAGCCTCGAGCCCAGCCCACCCCTGCCTGTCATCCTACCCCAACCTTATCAGACAAGTCGAATTTTACTGGGAAAAGCCCAGCCTTGGGGTCTACTCCTGCCCCTGGCTCACCGTGAGCCCTTGGACAGCCTCTGAGTCTACTCTGAACCTGGGTCTCCTCTTTAACCCCTAGGAGGCTTGTGTTAGCTCATTATTGGATAGTACTTGCCCGGAATGAGGCAGCTGGATAGACTGGCAAGATTGATGAGTGATGTCTGCCATGGAAACAGAACGAAGCACGGGGTAGATGGTGGTACATATGCCATGCATTGGCCATGACAGTTTTAGGTAATACCTGAGGCCTTCCACTCCATTCATCCATTCATTTATTCTTCATTCAATACACAAAAATATTATTGCGGGCACAGCGCTACACAAAACGGATAAAGGGAATCCCTACCAACCGTGAGGAGATACCATTGTATACATATTAGATGGCTAAAAACAGGTTTTAAATTTTTGTAACACTCACTACCAAGGTCTGGTGAAGGCACAGAGTGACTGGAATGCCCATGCAATGCTGGTAAGAAGGACAAATGACACAGTCACTCTGGGAAACAGTGAGAGGTACGTTCATCATACAACCTGGCAATCCCAGTCTTAGGTATTTACCCAAGAGAAATGAGCCGTTATGTCCACACACACACACACACACACAAAACAACCTTCAATGTCACTGTTCCTATTAAATATATATTCAAAGTCATCGAAAACTAGAAACAACACAAATGCCTTGTAACTAGTGAACGAAGGTAACCAAACACCGTGGTTTTAGCACTGAAGGTCCCATATCCCGGGAAACCCCTCTAACTGGGAAAACTGGGACAACTGGTCACCTTATTGAATGGATAAACCAGGGCACGCATACAATAAATGGCCAATCGCTGCTGTAATAGGGGTGAGTGTCGAACGAACGCATCGTGGCAAGTGGAAGAAGCCCATTCAAAGGTTACCTGCCGTATGATTCCAATTACGTGACTTTTTCAGAAAAGGCCAAAGTATAGGGACAAAAAGAACAGATCAGTGGCTGCCAAGGGCAGGACCCGGGAGGCGGGCGGGGTGACAACCAAGGTTCCAGAGAACTTCTACGGGGCAATGGCATGGGAACAGTCCTGTAATTGACGGTGGAGGGTGTTGCATAACGGTACGCGTTTGTCAGAAACTTACAGGACTGTCCGCTAAAAGGGGTGAATCGAACCGACTGCAAATCATACCTTAATAACTCTGCCTTAAAACAGCCCTGCCTACGGAGTCCAGCCTGCTTTCTGTTGCAAAGACACAGATGAGAAACAAACGAAAGAATGAAACTATCGGGAGACATTTTAAAGCCTGAATGAGATCACCAAGGAAGGGGGTATTTAAAGAGGAGGGAAGAGGTATGGGGGGGGGCAGGGCAACCGCCTTGGAGAGGTCAGGGAGACCCGCAAAGGAGGCTGAGGAGGAGAGGCCAGTGGGACAGACGGACAAGCAGGACAGGGAGTCCTGGGAGCAGTTGCAGGAGGAGCTTGGCCACACCAAACGCTATACTGAGGGTCAAGTCAGGGGAAATCAGAGACTTGAACATTTGGCAAATGAGTTTGGCAGCGTGGAAACCACCGGTGACCTTGACGAAAGTCTGCTTAGCGTGGCCTTGGGGTAGAAGGGAGGAGGGCACCTGGAGACAGAGTGGTCAGTGGAGGGGCACCAAGGTGGGCAGGGCAGCCGGCCCGGCCGGACGAGGACATCCAAATGTCCTGGAATGATAAGCAGGCGACGACTGGGCCCAGAAAGGCCCCACCTGCCCTCTTCCGTGCCTTAGCAGGGCCAGGGGCACAAACCTCAGAATGGCGGCTTTTCCCCCAGCCTGCACCTCCTGCCTGGGGCTCAGGGCCTCCCTTCCTGCCCGAGACGTCCCGCAACAATGAATCCCTGTCCTGACACAAAACACAAGGTTCCAGGGCTCGGGAGGACCCCAAAGCTGGTCAAAGTGGGACCAGCCCCCACGCTGGCTGGACACAGCCTTAGGGCATGCAGCAGAGGCAGAGGGTCCTGGGGTCTGAGCCCTGGAGCCACCTCCCACTCTGGGAACACTGAGGTCCAGGGGACAGGCCGTCCCATCTGTCAATCTCCCCAGCGGGCCGGAAGGGAAAAGGGGAATCCTTCAAACCCAGGCCCCTGTGCACACATACAGGTGCATGCGTGCACATGTGCCTTGCTTGTACGCACACACGCGTGCTCACGGGCACGCATCCAAGAGTCGCAGAGGCCCCAGCGACTCAGAGCTGTACCTGTCTATACCCCACACATTCACACCCGTGCTCACAGCCACTCAGACCTGCACCCCCAGGCGCACACCCAGCTCCCAGCCGCCGCCAGGTGGGCCAGACTCCCAGTGAGAGAGGCCCCCAGCCCGGCCCCAGGTCCCACCAAGTCCGGCTTCAAGATGCCATCGCAGGTCTATGCTCCCACCTGGTGGCCATTTGAGGAGCCAGACGTGACTCAGCCAAAGCGTATAGAAGGTGGTTTCGGGTTTGGGTGTGGGAAGCTGGATGCTTTGACGGGTTACAGGGGGCTTGGGGGATCACCTCACTCAAATTCTTTGTTACAGGGCGTATTCCAGCTCCTGGACATCCCAGGCTCTGCAACGGATGCCTCGATCCAGGATGGCCGGTGAGAAGCCGGCCTTACCGTGGGAGTCTGTGCTAAATCTCCCTCCCCGGGGGCTTTGAAGGAGCAAGACAAGTGACCCGGCATCTTGAAAGGCTCAGCGGCCTTGGGCTGCAGTAGCCCGAACGTAGCCCTCACAACAAGGGAGGGGTGAGTGCAGGTGCCCTTATGGACAGCCAGGTCGGGCAGGAAGCAACGGGGGAGGGGGGTGTCCTGGAGAAGAGAAGTCTTAGAGGCAGACTCAGAGCCACTGTCCCTTTCTAAATGGACCTTAGCCTCATTTGGGGGCTACGGATGGGTTTGCCCCATGGTACTCCAGAGGGCGAGATGCAGCTTTTCATCCCCAATTGGCGGATGAGAACGCTGAGGCCAGAGAGGTGTCGTGGTCTTTCCAAGGCACTCGAGGGGCATCGGCAGCGGCTCCAAAGGCCTGCGACTTCCCCAGTCCTCCCAGCAGCACCTCCGTCAGGCCTCCCTGCCTCCTCTTTTGCCCGCTTTCCCCTATCCACCCAGGAGCCCAGGGGAGCCCTTTCCAGCACACGTCAGACCATCTCACCCCTCTGCCGAAGATCCCCCGAAGCTGGCATCATGCTCAGAGCAACAGCCGGGAACATCATGACCACATAGAAGACCTGCTGCGACCCAGACCCCACTTGTCCTGGCCTCCTCACTGTCTCCTCCTCCACACCAGCTGCTCTCCCCACTGTTATCTTTATTACTGGGGGCCTGTCTTCCCCCTCGAGAACGGAACGCCCACCGGGGCAGGCTTATCGGTCTTCCTCCCTGCTCTTTCCTCCATGCGGGGCATAGAGGAGACCCTCTTGTCAGTATCTCAATCAATGGGACCAATGAATGGGATCAAAGAGAGAATCCAGCTCAAACGGCTCAGTCGTGGCTGCAGGCCCCGCCACCAGGTGGCGCTGAGAGATCTCCTTTGCTTTGTCTTGACACCAACTGGCCATTTCCACACTTGGCAGGGAAAAAAAATTAAACAAACAACAGAAGGGAGGCTTCTGTTTCCCGAGGTATGTGGGTGTCTGGGACTCTCGAGTAGGCAGTATGGGGTTCAGAGCACAGAAAGGCTGGTGGCCTGGGTTTTACCCCCGCTGTCCCCCTTGCTGAACACAAGGGCTGGCCCCAGAACATCTCATCTGTAAAACGGGGCTAGGAGAGGGCCCGATCTTTCCAGGTGGGTGTGAGCATTAGTTGAGATGATATGTAAGGTGCTAGAAGCAGTAGCTGGTGCAGAAATGATATTTGCTCAATATCTTCTCATTATTATTGTGTGTAACGCCCCTGTTATTTCTATCCATGACTCAAGGTCCCCCTCGATGGAGGGGGGAATCACGTGGTCCTCGATGCCCCCGCGATGCCCACAATACCCCAGACTTTTTTATCTGGCAGGATGCTACTCACAGACAGGTTTGCAGGGGGCTTTGGCTGCCCTGCTCTCCCCTGAGAGGCACAGGGGACGCCCCCCCCCGCCGCGGCGAGCACATGTTCCCATGGTCCCCCTCACCTTGCCTGCAGAGGGCGCCGGGGGCCTCCGGGGCTGGAGGGCGATCAGGTCCGGCCCGGTGAAGGTGTGGGGCAACTGAGCCCGGTAGCGGTGCAGAAGCGTGTTCAGGACACTTGATTCGTTGACACTGACCAGGGAGGCCAGGTCCTCAGCCTGGTCCAGCTCGGGGGGGTTGGCCTGTGAAGCATCACACAAAGTGTCCTCTGGCCTCCTGGGCCTCCATACCAGCACCACCACCCGTACGCGCGTGCGCGTGCGCACACACACACACACACACACAGCCCCGGTGACCCTCTTCTGGGAGAGCTATTTGCCACAGACCAGGACAGAACGCAAAGACTCTGGAGAGAGAGAAACAAATCCGTATAAAACTCGTTTGCCCTTTGCATAGCCTGAGAACCACCTCTCTCTCTCTCTCTCTCTCTCTCTGTCTCTCTCTCTCTTTAGTTAATTTATTTGGAGAGAGAGAGAGAGAGAGAGAAGAGGGGAGGAGCAGAAAGAGAGGGAGGGAGAGAATCCCAAGCAGGCTCCATGACGTCAGCACAGAGCCCTACGTAGGGCTCGATCTCACGAACCGTGAGATCATGACCTGAGCCGAAACCAAGAGTCGGACGCTTGACTGACTGAGCCACCCAGGCGCCCCTGCCACCTGTCTCTTCACACTGGTCCTCCCTCCTGAACTCACTGCCCCAGGAGGGGACAGATTCCTGAGACAGACACAGCAAGATTCAGAGAGCCTTCTCAAACACTATGAGAAGGATGGTGTTCAAGAGTGGCTGTTGCCTCCTCTCTGGGTCTTGCCAGGGAGCTCTACACGTGTTCTGTGACCCTCGAGGGTGAAGGCCAATGGCCAAACAGCCCCATTTCTCTGACAGCCCATCGTGCACTGATCCCTTGGAAATATGCCCAAACTCTTCCAGAAGCGAGGAATTATTGCAGCTTCTCCTTGGGACGTCCCTTCTAAAAACCTTCCTACCATTCTTTCCAGCCTCAAGGAGTTTTTAGGGCCTACTGCTCTGGGGTTTGGGCCAAGCCTGAGCTCTCTTGTGGGCCAGCCTTTTTGTCAAGGACACAAGCCCACCGCAATAAAACCCCAAACAATAGTCCATCGAAACCTCGGCTACAGTTGATGACAAGCTGCAAATTTGGCTCTGAATTCCCTGGCAGCCAGGGTGAAAAGGAAAACCCGCCCTGTGGCATGATCTGCCATGTCCGTAAAATGAAAAGCGGTCACGTTCCTGGATCGGGCAGAACGACAAACATGTTTGTGAATGTGCCTGTGTCAAGAGAACCCCGAGAGAGAGAAATGACCTCCTGACGATACGCCTCCAGCAGAGCAGTGAGTTCCAAGATGGCCTTCCTTACAAGTCCCTCCAGGGCATCAAGCCAAAGCAGCCTGTGCAGTCAAGTGCAAGGAAGTCTCTTGCAGGGGTGGGGAAAGACGGTGCGGGGCAGGCGGGGAGAGAGACGGAGGGCTCACCCTATGAACACACTCCTCGTCCACCTCAGTCACGGTTTTGTCAGCATCGATGCAAACTCGCACCCTTCCTGCCGGCAGGTCGGCTGTTCCCTCATCCGGCTTCAGGACAGTTGCTGATGACAGCCCCGAGAGAAAAAGAGAGAGAGAGAGAGAGACCCAGAATCCGAAGCTGAGCTGTCAGAACAGAGTCCAATGTGGGGCTCGAACCCATGCACCGTGAGATCGTGATTTGAGCCAAAGTCGGACGTTTAACCAAATGAGCCACCCACGTGCCCCATGGACGCGGCATGCCCCTCACCCTTCCCCCCAGACTCTGATCTGGCAAATACGGCCAGCAACAGAGGGGGCGCAGGAAGAAAAGACTTAGACCCTCCCAGATGGGCTAACACCCCTAATTACCAAGGGTAAATCCATCCTTCTGAACCAGCCACACTTTCTCTGCCTCGTACCATCTGTCCTCAGGAGCCTGAGAACAAAGATCACATGAATCAGGTGACCAAGGGGACGCTGCCGTCCCTCCGCCCCCACCACCCCCACCCCATCCCCTTGTCCGAGGTGAACCCTTCACATGGGAGTTTCTCACAGTGTGATCTGGGCCCACTGAAGTCAGAATCTCCCCCAAGGGAGGGCAAGTGGGGTGGCAATTATTTACAGGCAGATGCCTCGGCCCCACCCCTGGCCCCTGGAGTGGAACCCCTAAGGCGGGGCCAGGGAATCTGCATTCTGAGCAATCTGCTATTTACGCAGCCCCGAGTTTGAGAACTCTGTGAGTAAGCTCAGCCATGACAGGACATCTCCGTCTTGGGACCTCCGTCATGCCGTGGAGACTCTTACCCCGGAATAGGTGCAGTGGGGGCCCCAAGATCCTTACGCATCAAGGAGGATGCCCCCAGGGGCAACTCTTGCCCATCCCCCCCACCTCGGAAGGCTCCCTCCTGCCCCTCCCCCACTCCGGGGGCTGGAGCCCCTCACCTGATCCAAGTCTCTGCTCTGTCCTCCTTTGCTCCCCTCCGGCAGGGCCGGCCCCTCTTCACCCTCCTTCCGATCCTGAGGACTGTCTGCATGGCCCTCCAGAGCAGGTGGTCCAGCCCTTTCCAGCTCCGTCTCCAGGGTCTCTGTCGCGTCATCCACTCCCGCACGGGGCTCCCGGGCATTCTGTCCTCTGCTCTCTGGCCGGCCCTCCTTCCCAGCCGCCGCTGGGTTCTCCCTGCATGCACCCACCTCCTTGGGGGTTTCACAGCCCTTCTCTCTCTCCCCCCCGGCTCTACCTGCCTCCCCGGGCTCACTCTGAGGCCGCCCTTCCTCTCCTACCTTGCCCTGGGGCTCCCCTGCCTTCTCTGTCCTTCTCAGAGGCTGGCCTGCTTTCTCCACCCCTCCGGGAGCTCCCCCCACCTTCCCGGGCTTCCCCTGAACCTTGCTCATCTTCTCTGCCTTGACCTGAGGCTCCTCTGTCTTCTCTGCCTTACTCAGCAGCGAACCTTCTTTATCCTTCCTACTCCGGGGACCATCCCATTTGCTCCTGCTGCCCAGGGAGACTCCCCACTTTCTCACCTGGATCTGGGCCCCAGCGGGCTTGCCATTGCCCCCCGAATCCTTGGAGAGGTTCCCCTTTGCCATCTTGTTTGGGGGGTCCCCTGCCCCCTTCTCTGCTGTAGCTGACCGTCCCCCTTCGCCTGGCCCCTCTCTGCCCTGGAGTTCACCCCCTTTCAGCCCTTTGGTCTGGGGGTCCCTGCCCCCTTTCCCCACCACGCCTTGCGTTCCTGGGTCCACAACGCCCTCGGTCTGGGTCTTCTCAGCCTTCGGGGCTGTGTCCTTAGTGCCATGAGTCCCTGGAGTCCCCCCCTTCTGTTCCCCTCCAGGGTCTGTGGCTGGGGGTGGGGTCTTACAGGTGGGGGCGTCATGGGGCTGGGTCCTCTGCTCCGGCTTGGCTGAGTCCGGGTCCAGCTTGGCCACCATCAGCAGCACGTCACCCCTCCTCACACCTCTCTTGAAGGGCAGGGGTTTTCTGGCTGGGGTCCCACTGGGGCCCGGCTCCTGGGGCTTCTCACCATTGATGCTGGTCATCAGCACGGGGTCTGTGGGGCCGGCCTCCTGGCTCTCCTTGCCCGGAATGTTTGAGTTTTGCGGAGAGCCTGACTGGCTGCCTTGGGGGATTTGCTGGTTTCCAGATTTGGTGCCACTGTTGGACTTGCCCTTGGGTTGGCCAGCAGAAGTTTCTGGGGTCTAGGAGAGAGGCCACAGCCACACTTAGCTGCTCGCTGACCAGACAGCCTTGTCACTCAGTCACTCACTCACTCATGCACCCGGCCATTCAACCATCCAGAGACCCCCAGGCACCGACGGGACACAGGACTGGACAGGCCCTGTGCCAGGCAGTGAACTGAACCCCAACACCCTGGACCTTGGCCCAGCACCTCAAAACCAAGCGAAGGAGTGGAAAGAGAGTCGACTTTGGAGCCCGACAGACCCAAGTTCAGCTTCTCACTCTGCCATTCGCCAGCTGTGTGGCCTTGGGTAAATGGCTTCCCCTCTCTGAGCCTATTTCCTTAACAATAAAATGAGTTTCGGGGCACCTGGGTGGCTCAGTCAGTTAAGCGTCCTACTTCGGCTCAGGTCACCATCTCGTGGTATGTGAGTTCGAGCCCCGCGTCGGGCTCTGTGCTGACAGCTCGGAACCTGGAGCCTGTTTCAGATTCTGTGTCTCCCTCTCTCTCTGACCCTCCCCCGTTCCAGCTCTGTCTCTCTCTGTCTCAAAAATAAATAAATGTTAGAAAAATGTTTAAGAAAAAAAACAATAAAATGAGTTTCATAATGGCCTACGTCACAGGGCGAGCGTTAGGGTTCGTGATAATGCACAGAAACTGAGCCCAGTGCAGAATTCATCCTTGGTAACAGTAGCTCCCTCTGCTGTCATTGGTACTTTTGCTGTGTCACTGCTATTATTACTATTATTTCTGCCTTGAGTCTTCCTGCTGGGCCAAGGAGAGGGAAGGGGGCTTGGGGACTAGAGCAGAGGACCCGTTCTAGTCTTGGCTGGGACGCTTTCCAGCTGGGTGACGGTGAACGACACCACCTAACCTCTCTGAGCCTCGGTTTTCCCTCCATGCAAGGCCAGGGTCACCTGACCATCCAGAGTTTTGGTGGAGTGAGATGTGGAAAAGCACTTTGGAAGTGGCAGAGAGCTGAACGGGGTTGTTGCGACTTTTGCCGTCCGGATGCACTCCCCATGCCAGGTGAGAGCCCTGGCATGTCCCCCACGGTCCTCCCCGGACCCTGCCCCCCTCGGCGGTCCTCCCCCCACCCCTACTCCCGGCCGAAGTCCTCCCAGCCCACCTACCCCCCACCCCACCCCCTCGCCTGGCCTGGACATCTGATCTCCGACGCCCCCTGCAGGCTCCTCTCCCAGGCTCTTCTGCTGCCTTGTGGCGTCAGCCCCACCCCGAGTCTTGTCCTCAAACCAGCCTGGCTGTGGCCTGAACTGCTCACAGGGCCACCTGGGCCGCTGCCTCTACAGAAAGGGAGCTGGAGGGTGCAGGTGGGAGGTCCATCCTGATGCCTGGCTTCACCACCTGCCCAGGTCTGGGTTCTGCGTCTGGGACCATGTTGGCCTCCTCCCCACACACCTGGGCCCAGGACTCAGTTTCTCACCTTCCTCTTGCACCCAAACCAGCCCCCAGATCATGTCGATTCCACCTGCCCGGCGTCACACTTTTGTCTCCCTTCCCAAGACCGGGTCTGCGTTCATCTGGGCCACGGTCACAGTCCCCGAACTGGTGGCCTTTGAATCTGCTGCCACAGTCATTTGAAACCTGATCAAAAGGTTTTGGCAGTGGCCCCCAGCCTGTGGGAAAGTCATTCCCTGCCATCACCTGCCATTCAAGGCCCTCGATGAGGAGTCACCGCCCTCCATTCTGGCCTCATAGTCCCCGTGTGTCCCCATGCCTGAGCCACGCAGGGGCATCTCTTACCACATCTGATGCTTCTCTGCTTCCATGCTTCTGTTCACATCAGCTCGCTGCCCGGAATGTTCTTTCCCCCTCTTCACTTGTCGATGTTGTACTCATCTTTCTACACCCAGCTCAAATGCCACCCCTCTGCAAATCTGTGCCTGCAGGCCTCGCTCAGAACCTGTCTCACGCACCCCTGAGGTCCCAGGGCACCGTGCGGGTGCACCGTCAGCAGCAACGACCACATTCTGCACCCCAGTCTGGCTTTGACTTGTGTCTCTGCCCTGTTTCAGGTGGTGGAGGCCTCAAGGGCACGGTCTCCACGGCTTTGTCACGATGATGCTGCTGATGGTAATGATAACAACCATCATGCACAGATCACTTTGCAGTGGGTCCTACAGGGCCATCACACCCTACTTAACCCTCGTAAGAACCCACCGAAGTAGGTTCTGAACTCCGCCCCCATTCTACAGGTAAAGAAGTGAACACAAGGCTATCAGGTGGCCCGAGAGACAAAGCTGGAATGGAAAGTCATACAGGCCTCTGGGAGTCTAAAGTCAGTGCCCTTAATTGAAGCATAGTCACAGCCTTACTTGTCCCCAGGACTCACTAGAATCTCCTGGGAGCTTTTTTCTTTTTCTTTTTCTTTTTTTTTTTTTTTACATTTATTTATTTTTGAGAGGCAGGGAGAGACAGAGTGCAAGCAGGGGAGGGGCAGAGAGAGAAGGAGACACAGAATCCAGAGCAGGGTCCAGGCTCTGAGCTGTCAGCACAGAGCCCGATGCGGGGCTTGAACTCATAGACCGCGAGATCATGACCTGAGCCAAAGTCAGACGTTTCACCAACTGAGCCACCCAGGCGCCCCTAGACTCTCCTGGGAGCTTTAAGAAAACAGTGATTCTGGGGTGCCTAGGTGGCTTAGTCAGTTGAGCATCTGACTCTCGATTTCGGCTCACGTCATGACCCCCAGGGTTGTGGAGTCAGGCTCTGCACTGAGATTCTCTCTGCTTGTGATTTTTCCTCTCTCCCTCTGTCTCCTCCCACTCCTCAGGTTCTATCAGAAGAAGAAGAAGAAGAAGAAGAACGATGCTTTGGCCCCAATCGCAGACAGTCAGATGGAGTTGGCCTGGGCTGTGGCTGCCCCAGTGATTCCAGAGTGTAGCTAGGACTGAGAAAACCTGCTCCGGTGCCCATGGCCTAGTGGCTCAGTCTGACCTTCTCGGGGCCAGGCAGGACACAGCCTTGGAAAGAGGATTGGCTGCACTTAGCACATCTCTCCACTGTCTATACCATTTTAAAAAGTGAGTCAGTGCCTTATTTTCTAACCAAACCACCATAGCAGAAACAGTGACATGAATTTGAGCCAAACGAGGTAACCGGCCCTACCCTCCCTCACCCAAATCCTTTGGATTTTCTCAGTCACCAAAGCCCTCAGTCCGCTCTGAAGCCTTCTCAGTATACGGGGAGGAGGTGCCTGTAGAATCACTGGGGCCAAGAGGAAACTCACAGCGCATCCATTTTACAGATGGGCAAGCTGAGGCCAAAAGAGGGGAAAGGCTTTGGCCTGGACCACACAGAGGGGTGGGGCCAGAGCGAGAACCCAGCTCTCCCGACATTTGACGTGGGTCTCTTTCTGCCCCGTGTGATTACAGCCTCTTCCTGTCTCTCACTGGTTCAGGGGCCTTTGGAAATCCAAGCCGCCTCTCTGAGCCTCGTTTTACATCCCTGCAAACTGGTGGCGGAGTCTAACGGCTCCGTGCAAGGATTAGATGGGGGCCAAATAAAGCAGTTGTGCTGGGGTAAGGAGAAAGAGTCTGGTTATTTACCGATCGGGACAAGAAAATCAAATTGGCAAGAACCAGCCAGGGCTTGCTGTGTCGCAGAAACATGTCCCGGGGCTGCTGTGCTGCAGCCCCAGGAACATCTTGGCCCAAGGTCCAGACACCTGTTGTGCTCTGAGGCCTGTCCATCCTGCATCTTGGCTCTGAGGCTCTGCCTAGGCCCTGGGGCGACAGTTTGTCCCCATCCTATGCTCGGCTCTGCTTCTTGTGCGCGGTGATGCCAGCACGGCCTGCGGCCTCATGGAACATTTTCCTTCCCAGGCCTCTGTGGCCACATCGGCCACCTTGCTCCCCAGACTAGCCCTTCCCCAGGCAGCTCGCCAGCACAGTGAGCACACAGACTCTTGCCCTCGCTCCGCCGCTATCTGGTCTCATGACCTTGAGCAAGTTGCTCGACCCCTCTGAACCTCAGTCTCCACCTCTGCTAAGTGGGTATCATCTGATCCACCCCATTGCCGTGGGGGGGGGGCGGGGATCAACGGAGCCCACGAGCCGCAGAGTGAACCTTGTCTAGTGATGAACGGCCTCCAGTCACTTTGCATCGTGATCCAACAACAGCCTACGGAGGTTGACTTTGGCCCTCGCTTATGCCTGGGTCAGGGAGGGGTGGGGGCCGAGCCCGTCCTCCCTGTCATCCTCCCCCACAAAGACGTGGCGGGGATGTGCTCAACAGCTGCTGCCGTTCAGCTGCCAGAGAACTTCTTTGAGGCAGCAAAGTCATCGTAGTTGGACAGGTGCGGGCACGTGGGGGACCGGACAGGCAAACAACAGCTGAAGGGGGGTGGGAGGTGGAGCTGAGGTTGTCACTGGACTGGAGCCAACTCCCGACCGGGAGGCAACCAGATCTCTCAGCCCAACCCCTGCGGTATTCGCCCCACCTCAAGGGGGCGCCAGAGAGACCCGAGGCCATGGCCTGTCTGCCTGACAGCGATCCGCCCACGGCGCACTCCAAGCCCACCTGCCTGGCGTCCAGCCTCGTCCATCCTGCCCGGGGTCCCTGGCTGAGCGGCTGGGGACAAGGAGGGAGGCAGAGCTGGCCGCCATCGGGGATAACTCCGCAAGGTCTTAAGGCACAGGGGCTGCATCGTGTCCGGTGACTGCTTCAATCCAGCAGAGGTATTCAGAATAACGAAGGCATTTAGTGGACACCAACCAATCAGAAAGAATGTCAGCTGGACCGAGGGACTGAGGTCCCTTCCTGGGCCAAGCACTAACCCTTTGATTATTGGCATGTGGCCATTCCAAGGCACTCAGGGGAGGGGAAGCTGGAGGGCACCGGAGCGGGGGTTGGCCGGGGCCGGGGCCGTTTGCCACACGGTGTGGAGAGGTTTCAGGATTTTGACAACCGGTACACCTATAGCCAGTAACTGGATATCTTTCCCACTTAAAGTAAGCGGACTACACATCCTTAGGTAACATCTAGGTTTCCCTTTCTGCAAAAAGAGGGGTAAAACAATCCCCACCATCGTACATCAGCCGATATCCTTCATTCGTTCATTAAACAAACATTTGCTGAGGACTCGCTATGGGCCAAGTTCTACGAGAGGTGCTCAATACAGAGTGGACGGAGAGAGAGAACTATTGCGCTTAAGGAACTGCTAGTCTAAGCCCCACGATCAAGTATTTAACTATGCCGACCACAGTGAAGACAAACACAGAGGGTGCTGGGGGATCGGAGGAAAGAGGGCAACGGGAGAGCTTTCCGGGGATGTTCCAGAGAGGTCCCATTTGAGCTGGGTTTTGAAGGATGCATAAGAGTTCCATCGATCAACGGAAGAAAGGACGTTCCTCAAAGCGGGGAGAACAGGAATAAAGGCAGGATGACAAGTGGCTGGGGAGTCTCATAGGACAGGACAATGGGTATCGACAGGCACCTCGTCCCCCTTCCCGTGGGACCACTTACCTCTTGTTCAGGAGAGCCAAGCGCTGCCTGTTTCCTCAGTCTTGCTTCCTTGGACTCTTTCTCAGTCTCCCGGACCAGTTGCCTAATGAAGCCTCCTGGGATGACAGAGAACAGGGGAGGGGGCGAGGAAGGTGGAGGGCTCTTGTCCTCCTCCCGAATCTGTTTTGCAGAAGCAAAGAAGGAGACAGCTCCGTGAGTGAACCAGTGGAAGCAAGTGGCCCTTTAAGATGCTCGCAGTGGAACCTGGGGGAGGGGACCCCAGGGAGGACATACATGACTCAAGCGCATGCGTGAGCGGCCGTGGCAAAGCGGATGAGGTTCGGCGGGGCTCTGGGGGGTTTCTGTAAAAATCCAACCCTCTGGCTACAGCCCACTCCACTGACCCAGGGCTGTGGCTTCCTGATGGCCCTTAAACCAGGACCCGGGCCGCCAGGGGCTGGATGCTGGCATTCTACACCAGAAGCAGAGCCTAGACCCGAGCCGGCTGGGGTCAGGGGGCAGCGGAGACTCCTCTGCGGACCGCAGCGACCTTGGGGACTGACGCAAGGCCACCCGCTCTGGCCGACCGGGGTGTACATCTTTAACCGGCATCACCGTGACTGCTCACGGAGGGGAGTGAACACGTATAGCGCTTTCTGTGGCAGAGCTATACCCTGGTTTAAATAAGCTCCTTATCAAGGTCCTCGGTGGGTGGCTGGCAAGGACCTGATCACCCCAGCCCGGCTGAGTAAAGGGGAATCCAAAGGAGGTAGGAAAGACGAGGAGACAAAGCGGAGGCCAGGGGATAAGGTAAGTTGGTGCAGACCTCCGTCCGGAGAGAGAGAAGCAGGGAAGTTGAGGGGCTGGTTGACCCCACGCCTCTCTCTCTCGATGGAGGCTGAAGCCATGTCATGAGAGAGAGGGGAGTCTTAAGGCCCGCTCAGCAGATGCCATCCTCGTGCGATAAACCAGATCAGTGTGGGAGGGGCAAAGGCAACCAGGAGGCAGCCGGGGAGAAGCTTCTCGACCACCCCACCCCTCAGCCTTCCAATTCATCAAATCATGCACGATTTGATGAATGGGGGATGGTGGGGTAAAGGGGATGAATGGTGGGATGCGGGGTAAAGGAGATGGCAGGCATCAGAGAAAGAGACAGCCCTTCGCGGTATCTCGTGGGAAACAACAAAAGGGAAATGAATAACTCGGAAGAAGGGCCTGATTCCAGTTCTCCATGGTGACAGGAGGCAGGGACCCCAGAAAGCCATCCCCACGGCACAAGTCTGGCAGCCAAGAGCTCTGCCTCTGTCCCAGCACTCATCGGAACTGCCGTGACGATCCAGACGGGACAGCTGGTCTACCCTCATTCCCCCCGCGGCCTACTGAGGAACAGGAAAAGACCCGGCAGTCATGGGAGGAGTTCAAGGAGTTCATGGACTGGGTTAGGGGGGCCGCGGCTAACCGAGCCAGCTCAGGGGAAATGGAAGGTGGGACTGGATACACCACAGGGAGCAGCCTGGGCCACCCACGTTGACTTGCCCTCCGAGGGTCAAGTCGGCCCTGAGGATCCAGCCTGGGCCCTGAGTGTTACTTTCCTTCTGCTCCCACAGGGCGAGGCGTGATGAGATGGCCATGCTGAGACAGTGTCAAGGCTGAGATGAGATGATGCGGGGCTCTCTGCAGACAGCACGAAATGTGGCTTTATGGACGCACAGGGCACGTGAGGTGAACAGACACAAGACTGACACACGGAGACACGGGGAGGGGTGGAGAGAAGAGAGATACAGGTTAGCTCTTGGACACAGCCCTGCTCCCGCCCCCGCCGACGCCAAGAACCAAGGTCACGTGGCTGGGCACGGCCCACTGGAAGGACCACGACCAGCATGGAGGCCCCTGGCCATGGGGTGGACAGCGCCCCCCAGATCCTTTACCCTTAACCCCGCACTTTAACTTGTCATTGGGACATAACATATATCAGAAGAGGACCTAAGCAATACAGCTAAGCGGCTATTCTCCCCTAAAGAATAGACCTGTTTAACCAGCACCCTGATGAAGATTAAAACATCTTATTTTATTTGTTACAAGTTCGAGGACAAGCACATCTAATCTATAGCGATGAAGGTCGGAGGACCTGTTAGCTTTTGGCTGGAAAGGGGCACGAGGGAACTTCCTGGGGTGATGGAACTCTTCTGTATCTTGACCCGGGAGGGGGCCACACGAGTGCGTCGTATGAAAGAATTCAGCCAGCTGTACAATTCACTCGCTGGATGTCAATCCTGTCTCAATTCAAAAATAAACAAAACAGGGACACCCGAGCGGCTCAGTCGGCCCAACGCCCAACTCTTGATTTCGGCTCAGGTCACTATCCCAGGGTTGCAGGATGGAGACCCGCGTCGGGCTCTGTGCTGAGCACTGAGAGCGGAGGCTGCTTAAGATTCCCTCTGCTCCCTCCTCTCGGCTCATACACACTCCCTCCCTCTCTCTCTCTCTCCCTCAAATAAAAAAAAAATCAAAATAAATAAATAAACTTAAAAAAAAAAAAGAATGAAAGGCGAGCCTGGGGGGCTCAGCCAGTCGAGCGTCTGACTCTTGAGTTGGGCTCGGGTCATGACCTACGTTTGTGAGATCGAGACCCGCGTTGGGCTCTGTACTGGAAAACATTACAGCCCCCTGACCCTCCCTCACACCCCCGTCTAAAGTTACTCTCCCCCCCCCGCCCCCCTCAGGGCAACCCCTCTCCTGACTTGTAACACCATAGAATAGTGTGTTTTTCTTTTGTGAGGGCACCGCGGGCTCCATAATTGGATCACGCGTGTTAGGAAAGGACAGGGAACCAAAAGTATTCATTGGGCTGGTGCTTTGGGGGAGACGATTTAGTATATTCAGCATCTGATTGAGAGGCTTGCCAAATGTTCACGACTTTTGACCTAGCAAGGCCCCTTCTGGATAACAAGCTCGAGCAAGTGATTCTAAAGCAGAGAAGTTCATCACTGGGGGGCTGGTAGCCCCCAACCCCAGAGACACAGCCCGTGTGGCCAGGAACTAGAGGAGGTCAAATAAACTAGAGCCCGTCTGACTTGAAGGAATATGCCATGAATCCATTGAGAAGGGTACGTAGGAAGCATTTTAGAAACTGCTTCACTGAGGCATCACTTCTATGCTAGACGGAAGACTCGCCCATTTGTAAACATGCAGTGATGATCTCTGAAAAGTTTTAGAGTTTTGCCACCAGAACCTCAGTCCCATCACCCCCAAAAGACCCTTCCAAGACCCGCTGCAGGGTGCCTGGGCGGCTCAGTCGGCGTCCGACTCTTGGTTTCCGCTCAGGTCGTGATCTCACGGTTCGTGAGTTCAAGCCCCATGCCAGGCTCTGTCCTGACCATGCAGAGCCTGCTTGGGATTCTCTCTCTCTGTCTCCCTCTCTCTCTATCCCTCCCCTGCTCACTCTCTCTGTCTCTCTCTCAAAATAAGTAAACTTTAAAAAGAAGAAAAAGGCCATTTGCAGCCACTAGCTGTGTGCACCCTCAGCCCCGGGCCACCACTGCGTCTCAGTCTATGGCTAAATAGATTGCCTTTTCTGGACATTTCTATAAATGGAACCCTAGCACATGCGGTCCTTTGTGCTTCTTTCGCTCTGCACAATGTCTTCGAGGTTCGTCCGCACTGTTGTGCAGACGAGCTAACTGGCGCTTTCTTGTACCCATGGATCACCTCTCGTTTATGGGGTCGGGATGAATGGCGCTGCTCTGAACAGCCACGTAAATCATCGCGCACCTACGTTTCCATTTCTCTTGGGTAGATCCCTGAGGGTCGCAGTGCTAAGCCTACAGGGTGACGCTTTGTTTGACTGTTTAAGCCCCGGCCAGGCTGTCTTCCCAAGTGGCTGCACCGTCCCCCGTGGGCCACCCGCAGTGTGTGAGGCTCGATCGGGACGCGTGCTCCATAACACGGTGATACTGGAAGGTGTCTGTGTTCCCTCGTAGAGATTAGAAGGCAGAGCTCAGCATTGCACGCACTAAACTCTCCCAAAGGGGCAAAACCCAAAACGCTCCACAGAAAGCCAAGAGTGGAAGGAAGTACACCAAGGTCTTAAAGGAAGTGGTCAGGAGTGAAGGAGTGGGCGTCTTCTCCTCCCTCCGACTTTCGGCACGTCTGTGCCGGGCGTTGCCCTCGGAGCAGTGTCCCCCCCCCCACCGCCCCTCCCTCCCAGTCCCTTCTGGAAGATGCCCCCCTTCCCAGCTGTCAGAACCGCCATCACCATTGAAAGCCAGAGTGTTCATGGTCGGTCTGTGGGAAGCCTCTTTCAGTGACTTGTCCATAAGAAGATGGTTCGCACAGAGTTCAAGGTGACCCCGCGTGTCACACAGACAGCTGTCTGTCAAGATGCTGTACGTCCTGGAAGCCAGTGAGGCGGACCGGGCTGGGTTGAAACTGGCTCCCATCATCTCACAGGGGCCCCCCGTGGCCACCTCTTTCCAGCTCTGTGTTCCGTGACGTCACCTGAAGGGCTTGAAATTGGCTATGGGAGTATTTACACCCCAGAAATGGGCAAATGCGTCAGATCAGGGCTTTTGTTCCGGGAGCTGGCCATTAAACGTTTACCAGCACATCCCTGGATGAGACCCCAGAGCCCCTGTGGGGCCTGGCTAAAAGGAAATCTCGAGATCCAAAGATCCAAGAAGGGACCTTGCAGCTCTGATGAGGTCATGAGCCCACAGGGAGACCCCGGAAACATGTCCCAGGGCAGACAGCCAAGTCTTTGCCTTGAGAAGAAAGTTCCTCACAGCGTGGCCTCTCCAGCTTGCAAAGGCGCATGAGAGACCGATGGGGTGGAGAATGGGCATAAGATCAGATCTCTGGGGAGAGGGGCAGGGGACAGGGAGGGGAGACCCTGGGGAGGCCCCCGAGTGACTCATAGCCAGACTCCACTCTTCTATGCGCCTGGGAAGCAGAGCCCAGGTTATGAATAGGCCTGACGTGAGGTAGCCTGGCCACCACCCCCCCCCCCCACCAACCGCCGGTTACCCATCCAGCCGAGGCCTGGCCAGGCCAGTGGCGGCTTCCCAAGGATCACCCTCGGCTTCAAGGCTCCAGGGAGAATCCTGGCTGTCAGTATGGGCTGTCCTCAGCCGGGGCTGCTGGCCTGCCCAGAGGCCCACAGCATAGGGGGACAGTGAGAAAGCCATCACTCTCCACGTCCTGCCCCTCGGAGGCATCAGGCCAGTCCCAGTGACCCAGGGCCAGGAGCCAGTGCTCCTGGGAAGGCTTTGTCAAGCCTTAATTTAAGTAAGTGTTCTTATCACCACGTTCCCTTCCAGGTCTAAAACTCACACCTGCCTCATCAGCTTCTGTTTTAAGCCCATGAGGAGGCCCCAGATGCTCAGAATTCAGTATTAACATCTTGAGTCTCCCCCTTAGGGGTGGGAGAGGCTGGTGAAGGGAAAGGTGATCCCCAAAGCCAGGGACAGCTTGAAACAGTTTTTCCTGAACACACGTTGGATCTGAGTGGCCCCACAGGGCCCTTAAGGCTTTCCCTCTCACCTCCCCAAATGTCCAGCCCTGACACAGCGGCCAGGACTCTGGTGACTTCCCCGTCTCAAAACACAAGTTCCCAAGTCTTTAGAGACGCCTACGTGGCCCTCACAACCATCTGCCCTAAAGCCTTTCCTGCTCGCTCCTCCTTTCCAGGCACACTGACTTTCTGGAGGCACCTTCTGCGCAGATTCCCGCCTCAGGGCCTTTGCACATTCTGTTCCCTCTGCTTCAAATGCTTGTCCCTCTGCATGGCTCACACCATCACCTCCTTCAAGCCGTTGCTCAGCATCACCTCATCAATGAGCCTCCCTTCCCTATTTAAATGGAGGCATAGCCACCCCCCACCCCCGCATCCTGGCACCACCCATCATTTTATCCCGTTCTTTCTTTCCCACAGCATTTACTGCTATCACTGTCCATCATGCTGTGTATTTTTTGTTTAGCTTCTGACTCACCCTGCAGAACATGGTCCTATGAGGGCCTGAAGCTCCGTGTGTTCTGTCCCCTTATGTAGCCCCAGTGCCTAGAACAGTGCCTGGCACGCGCTTAGCTCTCCGTGAATGTGTGTTGAATGAGTGACTGAATGCAGGGGTGGGTAACGATCAGGAGTAAAGCGCACGAGGGACGGAGCGGGCCCTCGGCAAGCAAGCCTGTGGCAGGGACTCCTGACATCCCCCCTGTGCTGTCGGCATCCACGGGGCAGGGGAGGGGAGGGGAGGGCGGGCGGCATGATATCATGGCTCTGCCACCACCATCACACGGCGGGAC
Source organism: Lynx rufus (assembly GCF_022079265.1). Lineage (NCBI taxonomy): Eukaryota > Metazoa > Chordata > Mammalia > Carnivora > Felidae > Lynx > Lynx rufus. The sequence goes on from NW_025814839.1 coordinate 21,345,449, forward strand.
CCCAGGAAATTCTCTGAGCCTGTTTTCTCAGCGGTAAAATAAGCCACGCCCACACCACGCACATGCCCGATCCCCAGTAACTGCTGTCGATCATATTTTCATTTTTATTTGACTCCACGGGTCAAAGCCGGCCTGCGGAACCCAGCATCCACTGCCCCCCAGCCCCCCCTTAAATTCCTGCCGGACCTGGAATTTCTTTATCTTAAGAGCTGTTATCGCTTTCACCCCCACAGCAGCACAAGGCGGTTGGCATCTCTCCCATAGAGCAGACAGTGACTCAGAGAGGTTGAGGCACTTGCCCAGGGTCACCCAGCTAAAACGTCAAGCTGAGACCTGCTCCCCAGGATGTGTCCCTCTCCTCCTACCCGTGCCCCGCTCTCATCTCAGCCTCACACTGGCCGTGATAAGTGGGGGCCAACCTGGGGCCGCCAGGTTGTGGCTCAGAGGCACCCTATGTCCTGGCGGCACGTTGTGGAACCCCAGGAAGTTGGCTCAAGTAGGTACATCCGGGGGTAGCACTGTGTGTGCTCTGTTATTTGGTTGGCACCTGTTGGGTGTTAGTCCCGGCACCAGGTCTGTCGTAGCTTGAGAATCAAGGGGGTTAACAAATTCGCTCGAGGCCACACGGCAAGGAGTGGGGATGACCCAGTTGCCTAAATCCCTCCTCCTTCCTTCCACCCTGAGGTCTCTGCCCCCGACCCCGGAAGGGAGGCAACGCAAGCAAGACCGTTGATGACAGTGCCACTAAGATCTGGGCGCTGCTCGGTGCTGAGAACTCGAGCGCTCACGTCGCTTACGGTCATGAGCCACTGGATTATAAGGTAGATTCTGTGAGTGACCCCGTGTCGGAGGGAGGGGACGTGCCTTGCTCCCAGACAGGAAGCGGTGAAGCTGCCTGATGGACCCAGACGGTCTGACTTCAGAGCCCACGGTCGCTATAGCACCCGGGGGGGTCCAGGTTCTCCATCCCTGTGTCTGGCCCACAGCAGCTTCTTGTTCCTTTCTCCTAGCCTCCGTCTTTCAATAGCGCATTGGGCCACCTCCTCCAGGCTGCCTTCCTGACCGTGCCAGCCCATGCCACCCTCCCAGCGGTCACAGCCTCCTGCCCGCTCCACCCAATCACCCCCATTACCCTGCCCTTCACTCCACTGGCCACACACCTTATGTCCCCACAGGGTCCTTCTTCGTTTCGACTTCCATTTGGAATCGGTCTTACCCACAGTGTGACTGGTGAGTGTATTTACGCCCCAGCTAGCTCACCAGGCGCCTGGAGGCAGGCAGAGGTGTTGGCCGCTGTGAGAGCCAGGGCGAGGCTAGGGTGCTCGACATCTGGTCTGACGGTCACACGGGAGGCCGGGCATGCCGGGATCAGAAGACCGTGGGGAGAGGAAGATGCCCCTGAGGTGGGTGCCTTCCATTTGCCCCTTAGACACATCTTCCACAACCTTCCAGCTTCCAAGTGGGTTCAAGGTCACGGCAATCCCCCCGCTGGCAGAGATCAGAGGGCACCCGCGCCCTCCCTGCTTGGGGGCCACGGGTTGGCTGCCTCCCTCCAGCGGAAGGCACCCTCCCCTCGGGCTGCCCCTTCCTCTGGCTACCCTCTCCTGCTCTGGTGGCGGGTCCCTCCCCTGCCTCCTTGGTCCTGGAGGAAATAGCAGCTCCTCCTGCGGCTGGTCCCGGCATGCTGCACCCAGGAGAGGTCAGCAAATTTTCCTGCAAAGGATGGGATAGTAAGCCCTTCAAGCACTGAGGGCACAGGGTCTCCCTCCACTACTCAGCTCTGCCTTTGCATTGCTGAGGAAGCCCTGGGTGATATGTAAATGAACGGGCATGGCTGTGTCGGTGCAACTTTATTCTTTAAAGGGGGCCAAGAGCTGGATGTGGCCCTGGCCAAATCTGGAAGGACAAGGTCAAGGCTACCAACATCCATGCTGCTTGCTGAGTTTGACGACCTCTTCAGGCTCTGCTTGCCAGGCAGCCAGGTCTGGGGCCATTTCCCAAAGGGAAGGGCCTCAAGTCTACGGAAGCTGTTGGGGGAGGGAAGAGTGGACGCTTGGTTCATCTTTCTGTGTCTCATACACCCCTCTCCCATCTTTAGACCGCTCTGTCCTCTGGGGTGCTGACCACTAGGGTTGCAGCCCCCAGGGTTCCCTGGCTTTCTGGCCTCCTGTTGAGTTTGGTCAGTGGAAGGCTCTGGAATGAGACCTGCATATGGGAACCACAAACGGTAGAGTATTTATCCCCCTGCTGGCCCTGCTTCCCTGGCCCCTAGGTTGGGGAAAGGCTGTGTTTCTCTATCTGCGGCCACAAGCCCCTTGGAGAGGTCCCTCTCCATGGACAGACTGCAGTTACCCCCCAGGCTCCTCTATTAACCTTCCGTGCCTTGCATCAGGCCCAAGGCTAATAGCCCACCACTGTCCTCTCTGGATGCTTCAGCACGCTTTGTTGGTTTCCTTAACGCTGCACCCACTCTCGGAAGAGTTCCTTCATTCAAAAGGCTCTCCAATTGACCAGCTGGGTATGCGGTCTCCTGGTAAGACCCTGGCCAATACGGCCAGGGGGGCAAGTAGGTTTCAACTCACTATCACCTCTGACAGATGGTTAGTTTCTGCCTGGAGTGATATATGGGAAGGACTCTGAACTTTTATCTGGGGCTCAGTGGAAAAGAATGCTCTGATTGATTATTAATGTCTGCCCTGGGCATGGAAGGTGGAATGGTGCACCTTTGCTATCTACTTTTAAATTTTTTTTTCATTTTTCAATGTTTATTTATTTATTTTTGAGAGAGAGAGAGAGCAGGGGAGGAGAGAGAGAGGGAGACAGAGGATCCAAAGCAGGCTGTGCTGTCCGTGCAGAGCCTGACTCGGGGCTCGAACTCATGAAACTTCGAGATCATGACCCGAGCCGAAACCAAGAGTCAGACACTTAACCGACTGAGCCACCAGGTGTCCCTTGTCAAATGCAGGCCTAATGGACAAAGGGACTCTCATGATTCATACATGATTCAGCCAAGCTCACCCCGACCTGGAGCTTGATGGCCAAAGCGTCATGTAGTATTGAAAAGAGACTTTGCCCAACGCAGGGACACCGTCCCCTCATCTGGGCAAGGGAAGCCCACAGCTAACAAGTAGCTGAGGATTCAGGCCACAGTCGCAAAACCCACATTATCCTAGAAGATGAGAAGAGGGGTGGCTAATGAGAATAAAGGGCAGGGATGTTAGCAGTAGGAAAGAGTGTAAAGGGAGGGAGAGAGGAAAAAGGGAGGCATCGAGATGGAGAAGAATGGAGAAAATAGGGTGGCAGGGGTGGAGAATGCAATGTGTACCCTCCATCAGAGATTCCCAGAGGACCAGCCCTTCTCACAAGGAGTCTCCTAGACAGAAAGTCAAGGAGTCCTTTCTTGGTCATTTCCAGTGATGGGGAGCTCACTACTAAGTAAAACATTCAGGGTCGGCTCTAATTTTACTCTTCTTTGGGACCAGAACTACAAAGCCCTCAGAGGCCACAGACCCCACCTTCTGGCATCCTGGAACAGTCTAGGGTCTTCAACTCCCTGTTCCCTGGGGTCTGCCACGTTTTCTTCCCACCCACAGAGCTGCCTTGCCAGGACAGCCACCTGCTGGCCCCAGTTCTGTCCTCTGGAGAGACAGACAAGGTTTTCCATGTGACACAAGTGGGGGTCTGCCCCCAATCTTCTCATCTGAAGGCTTCAGCCATTTCTCAGGTGATCCTTCAGATCACCGGCCACCATCCCCTGGGAGTTTTCTAGATGGTTCTCTGCTACAGAAGTGGACACTTTTCAGTTCACAAGAGGCTGGCCAGGGTGAACACAGCAGACGCCGTCCTTCAGGGGGCTGACCTCAGCCTTAGAGGTCTCACAGCCAAGCTCGGGCCCCACCTGCCTTTTGTCAAACCTCTTAAGGTGTCAGCTCCCCTTCTGTCCAGTGGGGGAGGTGGCTTTTCTTCACCGGGACTGTGGGAGTACTGGGTGCTCTGTACACTGTGAGCCGTGACATTCACAGCAACCCTGTCCCCTATTGTCCCCATTTAAGTTCTAGTCTTTCAGGTTCCTGGACCCGTTTCCAATGGGGGGAGGGGGAGGTGGCTCCCCACACACCACCAGGCTGTTTTCAGACACCTGCAGGGCGACCAGGAGTCAACTCAATTCGACTCAATTCTGACACTATCTACCTGGAGACAACATCACATTCTGCAGGTAAAGGGCTCAGTCCCCCAAGACCACCCTCCACTTCAGACACCAATCACAAACCCGAGCCGTCACCAGTGCGTCTGACCAACTCTGGCTATAAATCAGAGGTTCCCACGACCCCCCTCCTTGAGTCTGGATTAATTTGCTAGAACAGCTCAGAACTCAGCGAAACATTTCGCTCCCCAGCTCACTCGTTTATTATGAAGGGCTAGAACTCAGGAAGAGATGCGCGGGGCAGGGTCTGGGGAAAGGGTGTGGGGCTCCCGTGCCTGCCCCAGGGGCGCAACTTTCCCCAAATTTCCACACGGTCACCAACCCAGAAGCTCTCCAAACACTGTCCTCTTGGGGTTTTATGGAGACTTTATTACATGGTCATGATTGATTAAGTCCTCGGCCACTGGTGATTGAGCTCAATCTCCAGCGCGTCTCCAGTCCCTGTCCCAAGTCCCCAGTCCCCAGAGAGGTCAGGGGTGGGACTGAAAGTTCCAAGTGGTTGGCTCCTTGGCCAACCAACCCCCATCCTTAGGTGCTTTACAAAAGTCAGGGCATTAGCATAACAAAGGACACGTTCATCACTGTCAAGGTTTAGGGAGTTACCAGCCCTGATTTGTAGATGAAGACCGGATATATATGGGAAATATATTTTGGTCATATGAATATCACACCCCTTCAATTAAAACCCGCCCATGCTTTGCACATCAGTGGCCAACAGGCCGGCACCCACCTCCACCCCCTACCCCTTGCCTCTATCCCTAAATCGTGCAGTGAGTGTTTCTTCGAGAAATGATTAGTGAAAAGTCTTGGCTCCTCCAGCACATCACTCTCCTCTCCCTATCTGTGGTTGTCACACTGACGTAGTTGGCCACATGCCTCTACCAGTCACCGTGTAGCTTGAGGAGATGCTAACCTCGCGGATGGGCCTCCTGGCCTCATGCAGGGGTGGCCCATGAGGTTTCTCCCTCATGCCAGTGTCAGCTGATCCGCAGTTGGGAACTGCCCAGAGTGTGGCATTGAGAATGATCCCCACTAGCGCAAGGGCGTGTGGTGATTGACTAGTAATGCCTGCTGTGGGCACAGCAATGGTTACAGGGGGTGCCTCTGCCAAGTATTTACCATTTGCAGGCCGGTGTTCCTCCGGCCACCTGTGAAGCAAGGAGCTGGGCATACGTCTGCTGGGGGGGTGCTCTCCTGACTGCTTTTGGGGTTTGAGTGCTCCATCAGAGGGCTGTCTTCCTACCCGTGCTGTGTTGCTACCTTGAGCTGTGCCGTAGAATACAGCAGCCAGCAGCCGCAGGGTGGCTAGTTAAATTTTAATTATTTAAAATTAAGTTAAACCAAAACATCACCTTCTCAGTCACGCTAGACAGACTTCAAATGCACAATGGCCCCGTTTGGCCAACAGCTACCATGCTGGACCACACAGGTACAGAACATTTCTATCATTGCAGAAGTTCTATCGGATCACATTGGGTCAGGTCAGAGGTTTTCGCTGGGTATCATTGTGCCCATCAATGGACTTTTGGCATTGCCTGAAGACATTTTTGGTTGTCACAACCAGAGGGGACCAGTGTTAGTGGCATCTGGTGGGTAGAGGCCAGGCACGCTGGTAAACATCCCACAGTACACAGGACGTCCCTCCCCGCCCCCCCCGCCTCCCCGCCCCAGACACAGCAAAGAATTATCCAGATCCAAGTGTCAATAGGGAGGAGGTTGAGACACCTTGATCTAAAAAATCCATGTTAAGTGGAGAAGGGCATTAATGGGGAGACAAAGGGCAAAATCATCTTTCTTTGTAATCAATAGCAAAAAACAATAATAGAAAAAAAAAAAAAAGAGAAAACAAGGTGACCCACTGTTGACAAAAGAAGAGAAGAGATTCCCGGACCTATCACCACTTAGTAGCTGTGTGCCCTTGGACAGTCACTAAACCTCTCTGATTCTCAATTTCACCCCCCTTCCCACTGGATTGCCAATGGATTAAGTGAGGCAAGGAGTGTGAATGGGCTGTGTCATCTGTCCGTCTGAAGCAGTGTGGTATAATTTATTATCTTAGCTCCTGTTGTTTAGTACGCTAGACTAAATACACAGTCTCCGGCAGAAAAGAAAAGTCCCAGTTTAATTTCATTCTGCGTGAACTTGGGGCACGTAAGCGTCTATATCTCACTTCGTGATCTGTAAAATGGGGCTAAGTCCAGCCCAAGCTCCCAGGAATATCCAGCACCAATGAGACATTTAATCCCATTGAGCAACCGTCTCGCTCTCTCAACTCAACAGCTAATCCGGTTGCCCTCCGTGAAATCGAAACTCAAACCCCAGCTGGGACCCAAGAAACAGCTGAAAAGGCATTCGGTCTTTGATGGGAGGAGGTAAATTCCCTTGGGACCCAAGAGACAGATAAATTCCTCTTTCTCCGAGCGTGAGGGTTGGCCCGGTGTTTGGTGAACCCACCTTGTGGATTCTCAAGGATCTTTCCTCCGTGGCCAGAAACTGTAGTTCTTAAAGGTCATGAAGCGTTAGGGAGAGGTTCAGTGCGAAGCAGAGCAGGAAAGGAAAGTCACGGAGTTGGGTGAGTCATGCCCGGGGCGGGGGGTGATTCAGATGAAGCTGATGGTGCTTCTGGATCCTTCAGACTGAATGGGGGCGGCGGTGGTGGTGTGTGTGACACAGAAAGTCACACATCTGCCTCGAGAGTTACGCGATATGCCCCCTGCCTACCCCGCTGTGAGCTCTCTTCCCAAAGACCTTGTTTGGTTAATAACGTTCGTATTTGTTGCCTCTGTTGACACGAGACCTAAGCTTTAATCCTTTCCTTTGAGGCTTGGAGGAGGAGGAGGATGGACAGGGCTTTGGGGGTGGGGCTAACAGGGAAAATTAGGTTACGATCCCCAAAATGAGGCACCCCAGGCTGCTCCCCAAGTGTCAGCCTTGGGGATAGGGGCTGTTTTTAAATTTCTTTTTTATTTATTTTTGAGAGAGAGTGACAGAGACAGAATAGGAGCGGGGAGGGGCAACGGGCAAAGGTGACACAGAATCCGAAGCAGGCTCCAGCCTCCGAGCTGTCAGCAACAGAGCCTGATGCGGGGCTCGAACCCACACACCGCGAGATCGTGACCTGAGCCAAAGTTGGACGCTTAACAGACTGCGCCACCCAGGTGCTCCGAGGGCAGGGGCTGTTTTGAGCCCACCACCTGTACTGCAAAACTGTGTGACCTTGAGCAAGTTGCTTCCCTTCTCTGTGCTACAGGTGGGCCTGGGTCTGACAGCCTCCGGCGGCCCTCCACTTGTCTCAAACCCACGTTCTCCATTTTTTCAAATAATTCAATTTCACACAGCTTCTTGTGGTGGAAGGGTACCGTGAAATGACACGGAGGAAATTTAAATGCATGCCGTTCAGTGAAAGAAGTCGATCTGAAAAAGCGACATTCTGTACGATTCCAACTATAGGACATTCTGGAAAAAGCAAAACTATGTAGAGAGTAAACGGATCAGTGGTCGCCAGGGTTGGGGAGGAGTGAAGGGTGAACAGGAGGAGCACGGGGGAAGTGAAAATCCCCCGCATGATACCATGTCATTATACTTTTGCTTAAACCCGTAGAAGGTCCAACAGCAAGAATGAGCCCTAATGTGGGCCACCTGGCTGGTCCAGTCAGCTAAGCATCTGACTCTTGCCTTCAGATCAGGACGTGATCTCACGGTTCGTGGGTTCGAGCCCCATACGCGGACAGCGTGGAGCCTGCTTGGGATTCTCTCTCTCTCTCCCTCTCTCTCTCTCTCTCCACCTCCCCTGCTTGCTCACTCTCTCAAAATAAATAAATATTAAAAAAAAAATGAGCCCTAATGTAAACTATGGGCTTGAGGTGATAATGACGTGTCCATGTAGGCTCATCATTGTACCAAATGTCCCACGCTGGTGGCGGATGTTGATGATGGGGGAGGCTATGCGTGTGTGGGGACACGGGGTCCATGGGAAATCTCTGTGCCTTCCCCTGAATTCTGCTGCAAACCTAAAACAGCTCTAAAAAATAAAGTTTATGAGTTAAAAAGATTAGCTGAAATTAATAGAACACCGTATGTTAACGAACCGGAATTAAAGTAAAAACTTAAAAAAAAAAAGAAGGATGTGCCGTATCCCACAGCAGCTTAGCACCTGCTTAAAACGGACGGTTGGGACGGTGTTTTCCTCCACCAGGTCAGTAAGCCAGGACCCACTGAAGGGCTGGCTCATCACGGCCCAGGAGAAACACAGCTAGAGTTCCGGGCCTTCTCTTCTCGAAATGCCACCAGAAGGGCTTGATCTTTCCCCCAGCTGACACCGGCCTTGGGATATTTTGCAATAATCAGGCTCGAATAGAGGTCCGTGTGTGTGTGTGTGTGTGTGTGTGTGTGTGTGTGTTTCTTGTTTGTGTGACTGTATGTTGACCTCTGACACTGGTCGGGGTTGGGGGTGGGGGGTCCCGGGCAGCCCCTCTCTGTGGTTTCATTAGCTCATGCCACAGGAAAGGCAGCTCTCCAACTCATGGGCACCGAGCCACCTGTGAGGTTTGAAATCTGCGGATTCCTGGGCTCCTTCCCCAAAGACGGTTGGGCGGGTCTCACACAGCACCTCGGGAATCTGCATTTTGAAAGGCCCCCAGGTGAGGCTGAGGAAGGGAGAGAGACTTGGAGAAATCCTGCCCCGATGTCGGGTCCTGGAAGAAAGCTCCGGGATTGTCCCACCCAACCCCCCTCAGGTCTGGAGAGGAAACTGAAGCTTAACTGGGGAGGGACTCGTCTGAGGTCACAGAGTCGGCAGAGCCCAAGCTAGGCGACTCAAGGTGACCAGGCCTGCGTGCAGGTGGCACCGGCTATTTACTAAATGGTGACAGGGCGCTCCCTCATAGGTCAGGGGGCTGAGAGACCCTGTTCGTCCTCTTCCTCGCTCTCTCCCCAGCCCGCCTTCTCCTTCTGTTATTTTCTAGAGCTCACTCATAGCCTCGGCGACACAGGCCCTCCCCGAGCCCCGCGGACATATTGCTCCGTGAACACAGCTAGGATCAGAAGAAAAACAACACCCAAGGAAGCCACCACCGTGCTGGACGCTAGACGCTCCAGAGGGACCCTCAGCCGCCGCGAGCCGGTGCACTGAACAGGGCGGGCATCTTCCTGGCCCGGCCACAAAGAGAAAGTCACAGCCCAGTTTTCCGGGCCCTGTGGGACGGAAGCCCAGGCCCCAGCCGGGTCAAGGCCAGACTGGGCGGCTTGGAACCAGCTGGGCTTTTTCCTCCCAGCCGCCTCTACAAGAAAGCAGCACAGAGGCCATGTCCCTGCCGTCCGCAGCAGCTGCTGACGTCTTCCGGACCCCCAGGGAGGGAGGTCTTGTTAGCCTAAGGCCCCCTGTCTGTCCCCCCCACCCCCCTCGCCCCTGCCACTGAGGTCTGTGCAACTTCTCCATTCAAACAGATGCCTGATACAAGGCGTCCCCGATAAAGTGCCTCCTGGGACAGAGGGTCAAGTCAGCGCCGCATGAAATTCAAGCTTTTGTCCGGGAACCACCATTCCCCTCCCCCACCACGCACATGCTTATTTAAAATCAAAAGCCACTACCATTAAGGCTTGTCCTCCACAGGGTTGGGGACGGGAAGAGTCACTCCCTGACCGTTAACTGACGACCCCTTACGCAGAAATCAGTGGTAGCGGAGGAGAAATAGGAACCCAGCAGACATGCGTCGGCTAAGATTCCAAAGTGGAGGGTATCCTATGACTCCGAACACATTTTTAAAAATGGCTAGCCGACGGGTGGGTCCCGACAGACAAGGAGGAATCCCTGAAAGAGTCCGCTCGCCCTGGTATTTTCTAAAATGACTTCCACGAAATGCTCTTGCTTTCCAAGCGGGCGATTCGGGCTGTCGGACGCGACCTGGCCGGAGAGGCCCTCAGTAGACCCACCGCGGGGCCAGACACCCACCGCCCCAGCCCCCAAAGGCACATTCTGGAAAAGTATGCCCATCAGCTTGCACGCAAGCTGCCCATCGTAACACCCGGCCCCACGGTACCTTTTCTGCACGAGGCCACAGGTCACAGGCACCACACCGGCCCGAGAGGTCTCCCCAGCTGGTAGTGCAGAGACCCCAACAAGCCCGGACAGCAGGGGCGAAGAATTGCTAGGAACACCCCCACCCGCACCCTCACACACATCCCCTTCCCTGACTGCTCCTCCCCGTCCTCCCCACACCCTCCCTCTGCGCCAATGTGATGGCAGCAGCTGAGCAGACAAGTCATTTCTAAAATTAGCCGGTGAGCCCCAGGTCTGGCCGGGAGACGGCAGCCCGGGGTGGCCGTTGACCAGGCATCGGACAGCATGGACATATTTGGTGGCGCGGAGCAGGGGAGGGGACAGCTCCCCACGCAAGCACATTCTCAGCCGTCATCCCTGTCCCCGGGCAGGCCGCACACTCCGGCCTCGGCCCCACACAGATAACCACCGGAGGCCGCGGGGATTGGGCGAGGAGGAGAGCCGGGCCCCGAACGCCAGCGGGACTCTGGAAAAAAATAACCGGAGCGAGTTCTGCCGCCTCGTGGTGAAGAATCGATGCAGGAAAACACGCGTCACACTCCAGATGCCATCCCGGGGGCTTTCCTGAGCTCATTTACTATTCCCGACAACCCCGCACCAGGTAGGGTTTTCCCCACTCTCGTCTGACAGAGGGGGAAACTGAGGCACAGAAAGGTCGACCAACTGGCCCAAAGCAGTGGAAAGCCGGGATTGGAACCCAGTAGGTGCTGGCCCCAGAGGGCCCAGTCTTAAATGCTGCATCCAACAGGATGCTATAAAAAGTGCTTTGTCCAGGGCACCTGGGTGGCTGACGGTTAAGCCTCCGACTTCGGGCTCAGGTCATGATTTCACGGTTCGTGAGTTTGATCCCCGTATCTGGCTCTGGGCTGATGGCTCAGAGCCTGGAGCCTGCTTCGGATTCTGTGTCTCCCTCTCTCTCTGCCCCTTCCCCGCTCGTGCTCTCTCTCAACAATAAATAAACATTAAAACATTTATTTATTTATTTTTTAAACATTTACTCATTTTTGAAAGACAGAGAGAGACAGAGCACAAGCAGGGGTGGGGCGGACAGACAGGGGGACACCGAATCCAAACCAGGCTCCAGGCTCTGAGCTGTCAGCGCAGAGCCCGACGCGGGGCTGGAACTCACAGACCGCGAGATCGTGACCTCAGCTGAAGCTGGACGCTTAACTGACCGAGTCCCCCAGGCGCCCCTGAACATTAAAAAATTAAAATAAAATGAAATAATAAAATATAATAAAATGTTGATTTATTGTTGAGAGAGAGAGCGTGCATGTGCCAGAGTAAGGGAGGGGCAGAGAGAGAGAGAGAGAGAGAACACATGCTTCAGAGTGGGGGAGTGGGGGAGGGGCGGAGAGAGAGGGGGACAGAGATTCCAACGTGGGCTCTGAGCTGACAGCAGAGAGCCGGATGTGGGGCTTGAACTCACGAACCACGAGATCAAGACCTGAGCCAAAGTCCGAGGCCTAACCAACTGAGCCACCCGGGTGCCCTGAGAATTAACGTTTTATTGCAAGTTCACGGAAACGCTTTTCTCTTGACGTTGAAACTTGACCCGACCCCCACCCCCACCCCCACCCCCACCCCCGCGCTCCCGCCAGCTCCTGAAGCATCTTGGTGCTTTTCTGTCCCGTTGTCCTTTTCTATCTTCTCGTGGCCGTCGGTCTTACACGGTGGGGTGGACACGCAGAAATAGCTCTCTAAGGCTGGGCCGGGGGTCTCCGTCAGCCTCAACCTGCAGTGATGGTTAGGTTGACCTGAAGGCAACTGAGTCCCGAGGGCACCTGGCACGTCAGCATTATCCCCCTGGTACCTAACTGTGTTGCTGGAAAATCCATCAGGACAACTAAGTATTGCCTTGACCGCGCCGTAATGTAGGGCAGCCCCCGTCAGCACTAGTTTGTCACCCGGCTGAGCATTTGTCTCCGGTCTCCAGGCTTCCATCCCAAGGGGGGCAGGACAGCACGAGAACGTGAAGGCACTGTCACCAAGGGCCCCAGAAACTTGGCCCCTTCTGGTATTTCTGGAGCACAGACCGTCCCGAGTGGCTGTAGGTCCTTTGCAGCACAGACCACAGACCAGGAAGCCGTGAGTGTGCACCCGTGCCCTGGGGGTGCCAGGTTATCCCCCCGGAGACCTGGCCCTGTCTTCAGTTGGTCAGTTCTGGGTCCACAGAATGGCCTAGGGATGGATTGTGCCATTTTACTAGGGCAACTGACTTCAGCCTCCCGATCCTCCTTCTTTTTTTGAGCAGAACCCTTGTGGGGGGCCCATCTCTTTTGCCTCTGGGGATGCCACATTCTATTCATCGTCTCCATACAGCCTGTGACTCGGGGACCCCCAGTGTGCCCCACCTCACCGCACGCTAGGGTGATTGCTTCCACCTGGCTTGTGACGGCTGAGTGCTATCCCCCAGCCTGTGTCGTGTGGGGCTCCCATCATACTCAGTGTTCTTAGAGAACTGTGTGTGTGTGTGTGTGTGTGCTGGTAACTGGAGAACAGTCCCGTGCATCTGAGCGTCATGGTCCCCACAGGGATGCAGGGAACGGTCTGCGTCTGTGTCTGTAAGTGGCTGGTACATAGCAAGTGCTCCATAAGTGCATATGGAATACATCGCCAAACGTACGGAAACTGGACCGGAGCAGGTGTCCCGGGATCTGGTCCCGCATCGTGCATTCTCTGGATGCCCGTCTGTCTGTCTGTCCATCTCCCACTAGTCTGTAGTCCCCTGTTCATCCTGGCCACCCAGCACCAGGCCAGGCACTAAGCAGGTGCTCATGAAATCTTTGGTGGCTGAAGTAAAACCGGTGAACAGAAGACTATATAGCCCGGAGTGTGGAGGGGAGAGAGATCCCTGTAGAAGGACCCCGCCCTGGCCAGGGTCTGGAGGTGGTATGTCTGCCCAGAGCTCTGGGTGTCAGGGAAGGGCACAGGCTTTGGAGCTGGGCCCAATCCTGATCTCAAAGCGGTGTGTTCATCTCACTGGGCCTCAGGATTCCCTTCTACAACATCGGGATCCTTGGGCCACTGACCGTTCTAGTCCTTCGTGGCCCATGGTAGGTGCTCAGGGAATGTTTGTTGAGTGACCGAATGACCGCATGTAGATCTGTAAAGGCTCCTCCTGACTCTGCACTGCCTGCAGAAGCAAGTCAGCACCCACTTCTTAGTGGTTCTGGTGGCCTCCAGGCTGCCCCCAGTGGGTTTTCCGGCCTTACTTGGTACGTCCCTTCAAGCGTGTCCACTTCTCTGTATTCCTAATCCCTTCCTCCTCGGTCTACCGTAGGAATTCTGGCCAGCCTCCCCTAGCATTTTCTGTGCTCAAAGGAGCCAGGCTGCTGGGGTCCTTGTCAGGGTAACAACCCTGCAGCCCCGGAGAGTGGCCCTGAATGCATATACCCTCCCATGTCCGGCCTTGCGGCCCCACTCCCCTTGCTCTAACACCCTCGGTATCCAGTCCCTGGAAAATGTCTCCCTGCCCATCCATGTTCGCTCCGTCTTGCAGCTGCATTGGCGTAGAACTCCCTTCCTCCCTCATCAAGCACTTCCCCAGCGGGGGGGGGGGGGGTGATGGGGCATCACCCTAGCCAAAGGCCTAGTGGCGAGGAGGTAAGGGAGGGGGAGATCCTGGGGGTGGGGGTGCTATTTCTCCATAGGAAGGAGTAGAACACGTCTGCGGCCTTGGAGAGGTCAGAGGAATCTGGAGGTCCAAGAGTTCCAAGGGCATCAGCTCGGATGTCCCCATCCCGTGTGACAAGGTCTCATTCTTCCCCAAGCTGAGCGTGCCTTGGCCAAGCGGACAGACCTGCCTTGGGAGTTTAACCACCTTTGGAACTCATCTGATCTCATTCCTGAGTCCTAGGTCTGGTCCTCATTTTCCTTCCCGCCCACCGTGGATGTGGCCCTCTCAGTGTTTCCTACTAGCAGCTGGTTCCTCTCGGCTGTTTCTTATCTTTCCCTAAAGCATCCATTAAGCTTAGATAACCGCCCATCGCATCGTCCCCCTGTCCGGTAGTTACTGTCCCTCCCACTTCTCACAAACTCTTTGTTGCCCTAAAGAGGTCGACGGAAGCAAGCTCGAAACTGGCAAGTTCATTTAGGGGTTGCGGACAGATTGCAGTTCTGGACAAGCAAAAACAGTAGCGAGCTGCAGGCGACCTGGCTGGGGGTTTGGGATAAGTTACGTATGTATTTTAAATGTTTATTTATTTTGAGAGGGAGAGCACAAGCAGGGAAGAGGGAGAGAGAGAGGGAGAGAGAGAGAATCCCAAGCAGGCTCTGCGTGGTCCGAGTATTAGAACAAGGCGTAAGAGACCTAGGATATCTTTGATTGTGCAATACGGGTGGAATGGGGTTTTGTCCGAGTCGGATGCACTTCCGGAGGGGTTATGAGATCCTGTCTCCCGTGAGAACAGAAGACGAACTGCTGTTGGCGCTGAGATGATAAAGGAGGGGAAAAACACAGACGCTCCACTGGCATGTGTATATCGAATAATGCAGCCACAGTTAACGTCGTGGCAAAGGTGGGTTACGGGTGAGAAGGCAGGTGCTGTGTCTGTGTCAGCGTCTAGCGAGGAACAGGCCTGTTAGGATTTGTAGACTCAGGCAGCCTCCTAACGAGTAGCCAAAGTTTCATCATGCTGAGATGTTGGGCGGAGTGGGGAAGTCGATAACGGATTCATTAATAATTTTAAGGAGTGGGTGAGATTTTCGGAGGTGGGTCATTAAATTCTTATAGTTGAAAGACGATGACTTTTTTTCATATCATTGGTCACGGTTAGATTCCATGTAGGAGTGATGATAACATGCACTGCATTAAGTTTAGGTACCCTATTTGTGATTAGCTTTTGTAAGTGTTTCGTCAAAGCCTTCTCCAGTTTATGGTGGCTTGGGTTAGGCATGGGTTAAGCGTCAAGCCCGGCGTGGGGCTTGAACTCACCAACTGTGAGATCCTGACCTGAGCTGAAAGCAAGACTCAAGACGCTTAACCCACTGAGCCACCCAGGTGGCCCTGGGATGATAGGTTGTATTTGTGGGCAGGGAATGAATGTAACAAGGGGGCAGTTCAGTAAAAATGCTCCCCACCCCCCACTAAAGTGAACGGAACCGGTGGAGCCACACAAAGCTGCGTTCAGCCCGCTTTGTGAGACCAACCTGGCCCTGAGTCATCCCCCCGCCCCCACCTCTGGCAAAATCCGCCAAGGTAGATATGGGACAAGCTTGGACCGATGCCTCAACATCCAAGAAGATTCCCACACTATCAGTCTTCTGTAAATCAGTGTTATCCTCCTGGGGGCACATGCTCGAGGTTCCTTTCCAAGGTTGCAGTTCTTTTTTTTTAAGTTTATTGATTTATTTTGAGTGAGACAGAGACAGCCCAAAGCAGGGGAGGGACAAGGAGAGAGGACAGAGAATCCCAAGCAGGCTCTGAGCTGCCAGCACAGAGACTGACGCAGGGCTCGAACCCACGAACTGTGAGATCATGATCTGAGCCAAGACCAAGAGCCGGACATTTAACTGGCGCCCGCAGTTCTTTTCGAGACTGCGACCTCTTCGCAGCTTGGTAGGACATAGCGGCCAGTGTACTCCCTCCACTGGCACACCGTCCCAACTCACCTCTGTTGCAAATTTGCACTCTCGGAGCCCCCTCTCGTTGAACTAGGGGCTTTCTATGTTCCATCTACGACCACCGATTCCCATCTCTGACCACGGCCAGCCGGGGAGTGGGTGATCCAGCCCCCACGCCCCACTTCAGCCCCCGCTTTCTCCCACCGCACCCGGGACTGACCTTGCAGACTGTTGTCTTGGGGGGAAGCTGCCTCTGAGACAGAATTCAAGGAACAGAAGTTTATTGATGAGTTCTCTGGTACCTATACCAATGGAAGGATGGAGAAGAAATGAGGATGGGGGGGGATGTCTAGCTGTGACAAAGGTCCCCCAAACGGCTTCAGGCAGCCAGATGAGAAGTTCTTCCGTGAAGGACGATCTGGACAGCACATGACGCTACCCACTACAGACCCTTGGCCGAGGTCATCCATGACATATTTGGCAAGGTAGAGCGACTCATGACCACAGTCAGCACCATTGCTGCTACGCCTGGACACAATGCGTCCACACTCACCCCTGCAGTCACTGGCCAAAGCCATGGGCAAATTCCACCCTGAAATGACCGGGAAGCTCACTGGCATGCTGTTTCGTGTCCCCGCCCCCACTGCATCTCATGGATCAGATCTGCGGTCTAGAAAAATCTGTCCAAGGCATTGATATCAAGAAGGAAATGCAGCAGGTGTCAGAGGGCGCTCTGGGCCCCAGGAAGCACCAGCCCCCACTGCCGCAATCTTAACAGTAATGCCCGCTCCTCCTCCTTTGGGGATGGCATTACCTCCAACACCACTTTGTCCAGCTCATTTCCTGGCACGACAATGAATTTGGCCACAACCACCGCATGGCAGACCTCACGGTCCTCAGGAGCTCCCAGGAGTTAAGAGTCCTGGCCGGTATCCTTGGCAACAACCTTTCCCCTTGGTGGAGTCCCTGCCCCAACTCTGTCCCCAACACAGAGAACTTCCCATAGTCTATACCAGGGGTTCTCAACTGGGGGGTGGCTTCGCCCCCACAAGGGACATTTGGCAACGTCTGGGGTTGTCCAGACTGGCTTGGGAGGGGTGTGGGCACTGGCATCCAGCGAGTAGAGGCTGAGTGGTGCTCAACACCCTACAGTGCCCAGGACGTGCTGCTGTCCCCGCCAGAGACTGACCCAGACCCAAACTTGCTGGGTCCGAGAAATGCTCTTCTGGTGCCTCTGGTGCCCACCTCTTGTGCCTGAGGAAGGGGAGGGCCCGGGGCTCCTGTCCTCTTCTGTCCTTGCCCACTGCGCTGCCATGGGGTCCACACCCCGCACGTCGGGGCAGGACTGGGAAGGGGGAGGGGATGGGGGGTGCTGGGAATGCATGCTTTAGAAGGGAGAGCAGCAATTATCCGTGAGACAACGTGGAACAAGCCGGCGGACGTGGCAGGTGCTCCCTGTTTGCTTGCAAACGGTCCCTCACATTCACCCTTAGTCAAAACTTGGATGTTTTTGGTTGGGATGGTCCCTTGGGCGCATCTAATCGAACGCTTGTAATTCAGGAATGAGAAAATCGCAGAGCAAACAGGTGGCCCAGAGCGGCCGGCTGGGAGTCGGAGGCCCAGCACTCACCCCGTCCTGCCGAGCCAGCAGCTCTCGGGAGCGGCCCTCGTTACAGGGCGCATCCGACCGAGGCCTCGGCTGCATGCCACCCTCTGCCCACGGAGCGGACCACCCACTCCACAGCCGGGCCTCCGCACAACTCCTCTGACAAATGGTTTCGAATCGGCAAACACGAGCACATTCCGGGGAAACCAGATGGCTACACGAGTCCATCGTACTTTCCTTCTTTCCTGAACCGGCAAGACACAGAACGTGCTTCCAGTTCAAGGACAGGAAACAGCCAGCCTACCCTCCACCTGTGGGCCCCCAGGCGGGCAGATGTGCCACGCCACCTCCTTGGATTTTTGGTTTAAACTGACGTGCACCCTGGGGTCTCTCAGCTCATCTCCGTGGGAGCAGGGATGGAGAGTAAGGGGTCTGTACTTCCGGGAGGGACTCACCCTGAGAGTAAGCGGCGGGGGGGGTGGTGGCAGGGGGAGTGCTGGGGTAGCCTAGACTAAGTGGGGAGGAGACAGTGCTCCAACACTCCAGATAACCACAGAAATGCAGTCCTCTTCCTCTTTATAAAATCGACTCCTGTGTGGATCGTTCTCAAAACCAGGATTCGTTAAAAGGAGTCACTTCCTGACGCCTTAGCAGCTTGATAAAAAAAAAAACAAAAAACAACGCAGTTTTGAATCAGGGGCGGGGGAGAGGGGTTGGGGTGGGAGGACAGCACACCAGAGTAGAAATCTTTGTACAGATGCTTTTTATTGAGATTTTAGGTAAGCAGTTTATCAACATGGAAAACCAGCCTAGCTGCTCCAAAGTAACCGTGAAAGCCGGTGATCATTAAATGGACTGCACGTGCCTTGCACAGGGCGGGTGGCCGCAGGCGTGGAACAGCATCTCACGTGGGAGAGGACTTGAAACGTGCACTAGTTAGGTGTCTACTGGGGGCGGGCTATAGACTTCCACTGGCACGATCAACGGGAAGAGAGATCACACGGGAATTACATGGTGATTTTATAGGTAACGGTATCTAGATTTACAATAAGGCTGTAGAGCAACGCACAACAGGAAGCGAATTTCTTTCTTTCGGGATGTGACACTTTGCCAAGAATACAGTAAATACGTTACTGTGTTGGTGGCTGCCCAGCGAGGAAGACAGGCAGAGAGAAATGTCAGCATGTGAGGAGGGACCCCTTCTCCCAGGGACCGGTCATTCCAGCTCATGTCAACCGGTCTGTCCGCTCGAAAATAAGACCCCTTGCAAATACAACCTCTCGCAAAGTTTTAATCCTAGATGAGGGCGTTCGCCTTTATGATCCCGTTTTCCAAACCATTTGGAAGCAGTGAGGGGGCAGGGGAAAGTCACGTTCAAATGTGCAACTCCTCGGAAGTGGTGTTTTCAAACACAGCTGGCCATTCGTAACGAGTGCCGAGGGCGGACCTTTCCTTCGGTACTTGGTAAGTCAGGTGCAACAGTCGCATCTCGGGGCGACGGCGAGACGGGTGGCAGGGATTCGGCACAATCGGACCAGGAAATGATGATCTGGGCTGAAGGATGATGGAACAGAAGGGACGTCTCCCTGCCCCGCTCGCTAGGACGAGGCCGTGGCTTTAGAACTGACATCAAAAGGGAATCCCGCCAAACCGTGTTACTGAGACTCGTTTACGATGCAGCCAGTCTAGAAGAAAGCGTGTGGGGTACCTGTCAACGAGCAGGACGGCTTCTGAAGAGGTAGATGAAAGCAGTATTTCATGGCAAGTTTGCTGTCAGATGTTGTCGAGAAAGCGCAGGCGCTACTCAGCCCAGAGCAGCCGATAAGCTTTTGTTGAAAACAGTCCATGGCAGTGGGGACGGCTGTTGGCCCCATGTGGCTGCACGCGTTATTTCCGCTTTAGCTTATGAGAAACAGAAAGGACTGCCTTTTCTTTAAATAACAAACTATACAAATAAAAAGGAGCAGAAATAAGGAATGCTTCGATGGAAAACAAACGTAAGGATTCAATAAATAATATAAAATGCTTTTGTGCTAAAATAGAACTCTGTTTATATATATATATATATATATATTTGTATATGCAGTTTAGCAATCTTTATGTTACCCAGAAAAAGCCAAATCTATCATAATCATTTAAAACATAGAAAAATACAATTTAACAACAGAACTTAAAAAATGGCCAGTGTTTAGCTTACAAACCACATACAATATATACAGCATGGAATGTTAATCAACTGAGACACAAGAAAGAAATTAAATTTCAAGTCCTTTGTAATTACAAGTGCACGGTTAGAAATATTTCTCCATTCCCTACCCTTACATGAAAGACATTTTATAGTAGGACAAAATAAAATATGGGAGCAGAGTTAACAGTATTCAGAGATGATTTTGAGATGGTGGTATAAGAGAGTTTCCTCTAAGAATGCTGAGTTATTGAAACCTTAAAAGGCAGTTTTTATTCCTGTAGGTTTTTGATGAAATGCATATACTGTTAATCCATTTTCTGGTGTGTGTGTGTGTGTGTTTAAATAAAGGTAATTTAACATTTGGGGTGCCGCATTTATTGGTCAGTGCTCCCCGGCCACGTCAGTGAGTGTCTGGGCATTGGGCACTTCCAGGGTTGGGGGGGGGGCATCCCTGTCCCTCAGCTGTAAAACAGCAGGTCTATTAGTTTTTGAGAGTGAAAGAAATCTGAAGTCCATTATGACCTGAGGAAATCGTATTATTTTAGAGTTCAACTTTCATTAATTCGACAGGAAAAAACTTATTTGAATGTAGCCTGGGTAAAAAGAAAAAATTCATATTCGTATGAATTCAAGTAATTAATTCAAATCTCTCGGGGCAACTTTTCACGGGAGGGAAAATCAGGTTAGATCTTTCGGAAAAAACGTTTTCAAATTCAAACTATTAAAAGCTCACTCTATGGATCGTTATTAAGTAATCTCTAACCCAACGTGGGGCTCGAACTTGCAACCCCGAGATCAAGAGTCGCGTGCTCTGCCGACGGAGCCAGCCAGGCACCCAGTATCCAAGCTCCTCGAGGAGTGAGCATGGCTTAAACAGCAAGTCCGGTGCTGTTATTCTGGGAGGCTTCCTGTGGCTTCAATGGATGTGCGACAATGTCTGCAGCTGGCCACGTGGCCCTGGGGACAGCCACCCAGACCCTGCGTCTGGCCCTCTGGGGAGCAGCAAGGCATGGCCAAATAGGGTGTTAGCTCTGGGTGCTGTGCAGAGTCCTGATGGAAAGCCAATGGCCTATTTATAAGTTCAGAGGCTCCATAACTGAAAATAAAGTGGCCGTGTCTCACCATAATTACTATTCAACTCCTGTTTCAAGGAGGGAAAGAAATCAGCCAGCTTTAACTCGGGCGTTTGCGTGGTGCTTGGTGCAAAGGTTGTGAGTTTTGACCTGCAAGGTAACGTCTTCCTTCCTTTGCCCCATTCCTACCACTGCCCTTGTCTGGGGGGGGCGGCGCCCAATCCACTCACCCCTCCAGCCCACAGCCCCCCCAGCCACCACCTGCCAGACTCCAGTGAAGCCCCACCTCCTCTCGGGGCACAAACGTGTCAGTCCTTAGGGGTGGAGAGGAGGTCACTCATCAGGCGTCTCTGGATGACCCAGAAACACTTCCCTGAACACGACTGAGAAAAAACCCCACGTGTGATGAAGTCTTACAAGATAAGTCTTAACGCCAGCGCATTTGAAAGTATGTTTTCTAGATTTACATCGTGTGAAAGAGGTCCAACTTTGAGAACCTGGTTTTCTTCCTGACATGAAGTTGATTCCGTCGAAAAGGCAAATGCTGTGATTGAACTGGTGCAACTACAAATGCCAAATGAAATTTTTTAAATCATCAGAGAAAAACCACTCTTCGATCTTTTCTCGTGTAGTTAAAGCTGTCAATTGGTAAAGGCTATTTTTTAATGGTCAGTGAGGGCCTTAAAACGATGGTTTCTGATATCGGTGTGGCGCACTTCAAATCACAAATCGAGCTCAGTCTTGCTTCAAACAGATGGTTGCGTGTTGTCGCTGTGGTCTTTCTGGAGCTGGAAGGCTGCTGTCCTCCACGGCTGGCCCTTCTTCCCCACGGATCCTGAAATCGTAATGTCAGTGAACTGGCCGATCATTTCCATTAGCACGGAACCAGCGAATTGCTGTAAGTTTTGCTGAAAACTCCTACTTCCACATGAGACAGAAGGAAAAACCACGACCCCCCAAGGCCATGAAGGAGCGACTGCACCAGTGAGAGTATTTTGGCTTAAAAAAATAACCTTGGACTCACTCAAGTTTTTCATGGATTCCATACATGTTGTATAGCAGCTAGAGGTAAGATCATCTTTGTTTTTAGACTTTGCCCTTCTCATTCCCTTGATTTATGAAATCAAGACATTGTAACTTTATAAAAATATTACCAACTTTATCTTCCTTGGATAATGAGAAAATGTGTGAATTTTGTCCTTTTGAATGGTCCAAACGTAGGAAGGGTCAAACGTCTAGGAATGATGTGACACTCTTAAAACCTTCGGAAATAGCCAAGTATGCCAAGACTTCTAAACCAGCAGCTTGGGGCGCCTGGGTGGCTCAGTCGGTTGGGCATCTGACTTCGGCTCAGGTCACGATCTCACGGTTCGTGAGTTCGAGCCCTGCGTTGGGCTCTGTGCTGACAGCTGGGAGCCTGGAGCCTGCTTCCGATTCTCTGTCTCCTTCTCTCTCTGCCCCTCCCCTGCTTGTGCCGTCTCTTTCGTGTGCAAAAATAAACAAACATTAAAAAAAAATAATAATGAAATACACCAGCGGCTTTCTTTGGCCACGCAAGGCCATGCAGGCACAAGGCGCTGGCACAGAAGGGTCCCGGAGGTGTCTTCTGTCTGGCAGCGGAGAAACTGGCCCCGTCAGGACGCCTGTTGGGGCAAGTGCAGGTAGGAGACAGGCCAGACAAGACCCCAGCACTGGGAATTAAGGTTGAGGCAAAAGGGCTCTCAGGCAATTTCCCAATTCACGTTTTCCTTCTAAAAGGCAGATGAACCTTCTGTTCTACTCTGGAGCGAAAAAGGTATCTTTCAAACAGCCGCACACTGGCGTGGCTGACGCACTCGGATCTGAAAGGGGAGACGCTAAGCCCAGCCCCTCGAGGAGTCTGTGCCCGAGGGCCTTGACTGTCGAGCGGGGACTCGGGGCGCAGCAAACTGTACGTGCTGAGCGCATGGGAGCCTGCAACGGGGCTGGTGACAGCAGGGACAGCTGTCATTAACCACAGTCGGGAAGGCGCTCACCCTTTGCGAGGAACAACTACTTTTCTGTTGCTAGCGGTTTTTTGGGTTTTTTTGTTTTTGTTTTGAAAACAGAATGTGAACGTCAGTCTTCCCTTTTAAACCAGGGGAAGGCATGTAACTAGGGCACCCCTCCTCCTCTACTGGCAAGAGCGGAGTAGAACGGATATGCTCATGTAGACCCCAACTGGTAGCTGAGATGGGTAAGGAACCTCCAGATTTCTTTTCCAAAGCAACTCCTATGAAATGAAACACGTTCTGTAATTATCTTCCAAACTCTCCAAACAGAATTGCATTAAAAAGTACTGCCTTTCCCAATGAGCACAGGACCCAGAGATTTGGACCCACTGAAAATATCGAGGGCAGGATGCAGACAGCTGTGATCGGTTGTTGGTATTGTTAGTAAACTTAGAAACATACAACGAGACTGTACTAAGATAGATATGTGGACTTCAAAAAAAATTATTGTTATTATTTTTAGTCTGATGACAGAGAGGACTGCACTGGGAAAATCACCACTTCTTACAGCCCAGCATTTATTTGGGGCGTGAAAAGGGCGGAGGGCACGTGGCGGGAGAGCAAGCCGGGGGTGGGGGGAGATGACAAGATGCCTCCGGGATCAGGGGAAGGGCCTTTCCGCTCCCCTGCTGTGTCGGGCGTGGGGCGACCCACGAGGGGGGGGGCAAAGTACTACTCACTAACGACAGGCCAAGGTCGACAGGAAAGTCAACAGATGCGGTTAGCCCACCTGGACACATTCATTCATTCTTCAGCATCCTTTAGTCAATGAAATTCACTGTAAGTTATGCTACGACGTGAAACGGAGCGATTCTTCCCTTCCTGTACACACCCATTATGGATACGTGTCCTGAGGGCAGGCAGAAGGAACCGGAACGAGCGGGTCCTGGAACCGCTTACTGTCGGAACCCTAGACAGACTCGCCCCCCAGCAGCCGTGTGCACCCAGACATGTGAAAGTGCTATGTGTTTATTTGAAGATGTCTGAGAAACCGCTGTTGCCCCGGAAGCCAAAACCCCATGGCCTTGCCTTCACAGCCCGCCAGGCCTTCCCACGATCCGCTGTGGAACGCCCTCAGTGACGAGCGACGGCCATGTCCTCTGAGGGCACACTCCCTCTGTTCCCTGTCGGAGGCAGGCTGGTACCCGTGGTTCCGCACACACGGTGGGGGCCCAAGTGCAGCCTTCTCGGCAAGTATCTTCAGCTTTCAGCCCCGGGCAACGAGAGGTGGGTGTGCCCACGTCCTGCCCTGCGGTCACGTGGACCAGGCACTGGGGAAAGTGGCACGTGGGAACGAGGCAGCGCCCGGGCCATCCGTGCCCAATGCGGCAGAGGGCTGCGCTCCGTCCTGGCAAGCGCAAGATGTGTCTGACGGTCATACGTACAGATCGAAGGGATGGGCAGGAATCATTCCAAGTTCTAAGTTCATAGATACCCAAACCGGGACGCGACGAAGGAAAAGAACTTTCGCTTATTTCTTCAGTAGTTTCGAGCGTGGACAGATGTGATGCAGAGGGAGGCACTCGGGGGGAGGGGGGCGTGGCGGGGGGGGGGGGGTTGGCCGGCCCCATGCCGACAGCGGTCAGAGCTCTTACTGGGAGCACTTCAGCGTCCTGGGTCCTCCCGGCTGTGGAGGGGCCCTAGGGACACGGGGACCGAACCTCCGACCCCCGGACTTCTCCAAAAGGCTCCATCTCAAGGGCTGAAAACCCTCGGCACGGGCTTCCTTGCGGCCCTGTCTCCCCAGGACCTTCCTGCCCTGGGTGTCAGAGGCCATTGCTGTTCCTGTGACAGAGGGGAGGCTTGGACAGCTCAACCACGCTGGAGCGGGACTTGTTGAGGAACTTGGGGGCGCGTCTCAACAGCCGCTGGGCCTCCATAAACGTCTCGGTCAGCTCCTTCTTCCACTGCACAAACTCGGGGTCGCTCTGCACGGAGACACAAAGGGAGAAGTTGCCACGGGCTGGCCCGTCCTGCCGACAGCCGGGGTGCCTCTGGCAACGACAGTGACGTGCTGCTCTCCGGCCCGCGGCGGCCTGCATCACTGCGGGCCACACGGGCGGCCTCCTCCGGGGCCTCCCGCGGGAAGCAGGGCCAGACCGGCGAAGCCCCTCGGGTGCCCCTCCCGATCCCCATCCCGAAGCACCGCCGGTGATCTGCTCAGACGTGACCTCCGATTTCTGATTTCTAAACTCAAGTCTGTAAAATAATACCTGAGGGGGAGCTCTGACAGATTAACCAGCACCTTCACGCGGGCCCTGTGGCGGGGAAGTTACTCAACACATGGCCTGGGCATCTACTGCCGGTTTCTCTCTCTAAACATGCTCTCGCGCACACCACCCCCCCCCACACACCCACCCCCCCCACACCCCACCGCCCTCCACACCCGAGACACCCCCCCCGACGCCTACACACATACTGTACACCCCCACCCCCCACCCGCACCTACGCGTGCACACACACATGCACACACACACACCAGCACCTCAGAGGAATTAAATTTGGGCTACGGTAGAACTCTGGAGCGAGAAAGACGGCACTCCCCCTTAGAGGAGTCACTTTGGTATCTTGCGTTTGATTAAACATCCAAGCCTCAGCCTCAAACATGCTGAAAGATGAGAACCTGGAGACCAGGGGTGCCTGGGTGGCTCAGTCAGTGGAGTGTCTGACTTGGGCTCCGGTCAGGAACTCATGGTTTGTGAGTTCGAGCCCCACACGGGGCTCTGCACTGACAAGGCTGGGCCTGCTTGGGATTCTCTCTCTCTCTCTCTCTCTCTCTCTTTCTCTCCCTCTCTTTCTCCTTCTCTCTCTGCCTTTCCCCTGCTCATCCTCTTTCAAAATAAATAAATAAACTTAAAAAAAAAAGAACTGGGAGACTCGATGACAAATAGACCCCTAGTAAACAGTGACAGTTTCCAGATAGGGCAATCCAATTACTCCACGGTCTTCCTCTCCTGCCATTTTCTGACTTTCACATGTTTGACGGTAACTGTTAATTTGCTGAGCTCCTGGTACTGCAGGGCTTCCCTGCTAAGTAAGTGATAAAGCATGGATTTAAGCAGAGGTTTCATACCCAGGCAGCCATCTTCGCTGGACATATGTATAGCTGCCCAAACTTGCACCTAAGGGACACGTTTTTAAAAAAAACAAAAAAAACAACTCACCTCACATTGCAAGACAAATTGCTTCCCTCCTTTTATCCTCAACAAAATGCATTTCTTGTCTTTAATCTGAGTTTCTTCCACAGACAGAATCTGTTCCATCGTCAGTAAATTTTGCTAGCCATAAAAAAAAAAAAATGACAAATTACTTCACACTATTTCCCAACTTCTTCCATTCAATTGATAAATAATACGGAAAACTATCAGCTCAGAAGAAAAAGTAAAAAAAAAAAAAAATCAGTCTTTTTCTTTCTTTGAGGATATTCTAGAAGCGAGGGGGAATGGCTACAAAGAAACACACACAAAATTTAAACTACGGCATCTCGCAGGAAACGGCAAAGAAAGGAACGTCTCGATAACTCTCACACAGAATTGATTTCTGAGCGGCCGTGACTCACACGTACCCTCGCTGTGTCGCACGCCCATCTGAATTCTACCGACCAGGCTGTCAGCAGACAATGAAGCACCGTGTGACTTACGTGAGCAAATGGGGCGAGGCTGTTTTTGACACGGCAGCCCAGGGAAGGTCTAGCAATGTTGGCTTGTAAGCTAATGATTTTTTGCAAATATCAAAATGATGTAATAAATCCAGGTGACATCCTTAAAAGATGGTCACGCCGGGTCTATAAGAGGATGGCCTAAGGTGACTGCTATAGTGACATGAGTACCTGACTGTTTTATGTTTTTTTGGATAAATACTCCAGGAATCCTAAATGAAAAGCACCATCGTGGAGGCTCACGTTTCATATTACCTGATTTATACCTACGAACCTATCCATCCATATACACCTAGACAGCTCTCAAACAGCACACTACACATTGACTCTCCTGAAAGCAAGCTAACTTACTGAATCCCATGTGTTTAAAAAAAGGAAGATTTTTTTTCTTAAGGTTTTCAAATATCCTGAAAAGTGAGACAATTTCCTTTCAGTGTGCACCACAGAGACTGCCCGGTAGACAGCAGAATTCAGTTGACCCTGGGACAACACGGGTTTGAACCGTGTGGGTCCACTTCCGCGCGGATATGGTTTCTTTTTTTTTTTTTTTTTCCCCAGGAAATACAGGACAGGTCTGTAAATGCATTTTCTCTCATGGTTTTCTTAATAACGTTTTGTTTCTTCTCGCTGTCTCTGTTTTAAGAATACAGTATATAAGACACATAACAGGCAAATTTTGTGTTAATCAGCTGTTTACGTTATCGGTAAGCCTTCTGGTCAACAGCAGGCTATTAGTAGTTAGGTCTTTGGGGGGAGTGAAAAGTTATACGTGGGTTGTTGACTGTATGATGGGCCAACAGCCCTGACCCCAACCCCCCATCGTTTAAGGGTTAACTGTAAATACGTCATATGCCCAGGGCCGCTCGTTATCTGGAAAGATTATGTAGTACTAATATACGTGAATTATAGCTTGGGTGCTGAATTTATAGATTTGTGAAATACATATACTATATGTAACACATATCTATAGTATAATATTATATAACATAATACATATTATGTAATACCAGCACCTGAGTTATAATTCAGGACCCCCAGAGACTTAGTACTTCATGGCCCAGATGTATTAGCTTTGGAAGACAGCCCCCTGGCACTGGTAATGGTGAGAAGGTCTTGTGCATTTGAACGGGATGTGATGTCCGACAGCAATCACTCATAATTCAGCAGCCACTTTACCCACAGGGATTTAAAAAAGTCCAACAAACAAGATTAGAGGTCACTCTTTTCTGTACTTCTCACCACTGGACAACTGATGGGCAGTGTTCGGACACATTTACAACACATCGACTATACGTGGGACCCCCGTCCTGCTTCCTTGGCCCCAGAAGCTGAGCCACTCCGTCCCCGAGAGCAGAAGTGTCCCTTACGCCTGGGCTGCCAGCTCCGGACAAGCCCTCCGCTCCTCACACAGTAGGCACTTAATAAATGCTGCCTGCCTTGCTTAAAGGGACAGTGGGGATCAGAAATTTCTTTCTACCTTGTTCACAAACATGAGCCCTCGAAACGACCCGAGGGTATCTTCCTGCTTACGGAATGGAAGTCACTTAGAATTTTCCAACAAAACGGACACCGGAGGAAGTGTGGCTGGGCGACCTCACCTCTGCGCCCAGCATCCCGGCTCGCTGCATTTGGGCCTGACGAGGGGAGGCCCCGTGAAGGGGAGACTGGGTACAGGCAGACCCACAACTGTTGGGCTGTGTCATGGGCGCTGGACCTTCTTCTCTGAGCTCTGGATTTAAGTGCCTCCGTCTGACTCCAAGGTCCGAGATTCTTTCTTCCCCCCTTTTTTTTGACCTACCTGACTGCTCTCTAGCCCTTCTTCAAACCTGGCTGTTTTGACCTCTCACGTTCTATTTTCAGATGTTACAAAATCCTCCCTTGACTCGAGGGTTAAAAGCTAAAGTCTGAACACCAAAATCTCACGTGGGCAGGTTAAAACAGTTACGCGGAGCTTCGCGGCGTATTCCCTGCGACACGAGAGCCATGTGGCACTCGGAACGCTGGAAGCACGTGCTGGTGACGTTACTTCAGACTCACCCGGGACTCTCCCTCTCCTCTCCATTCAAGTCTGTTTGGAAAGAGGTAAAAATAGCGACGCTGCCACTGAGTCAGGAACGGGTTCCCCAGTTTTAGCATGTAGCCATGCATGATGCAGTCTTTTCCCAGAGCGTAATCTGAGGAATATAAAATAGCCACAAATTAAATGGGCTCCGAAACAGATCGTCCGTGTTATTCTCAGAAACAACAACAACAGAAGAATGACACACTCTTTGGAAAAGTCAAGTTTCTATGAGTGGAAACATGTCCCGTAACCATTATCTCGGGATCGCAAGGACGGGTCTCTTTGGCTCTCTGCTGACGTCGTTAAGTGGCTGTTCCTCAATATTCGGATTCGTCTGTGATGTTCCCTGACTGCTCAGAGAGGACAGAGGTTTGTTCCCAAACTATTCTTTCGTTACGCGTGATAGCAAGAATGGGAGAGTAGAGAGGAGTTCGATTCGAGCACTGCCCAAAGTACCTCTGCCTTTACGTGGGCCTGGGGTTCTCCCTTCAATCCTGTGAATAATAATAAGGAACTTACCAAGCAGCCGAGGTAACATGAGGATCAAAACTGCTTACTCCTTAAGGTTGTATTTATGCCCCAAGTACATGGTTATGCAGACAGACCAACTCACACTCATGCTGAGTCCTGATCGCACTGTTAGAATGAAATACTGTCTTTCGCTCTTTGTTTAAAGGTTCATTTTAAGTGGCTGGCTTTGACTCTTTAAAGGCTTTCGTGACTGGGCTAAAGTTCACTCTCTCTTTTTCCTATTCCTTCCACAGCTACGAAGGGAACGCCTGTTCTGGGCACGCTGGGTGCCACAGGAGACAGAACTCCTGGCCTCAGGGAGCTATGGTCCTCACAGGAGACCCCGAGGATGAACAGGTAAGTAATACCCACATAGCGCCGCACGCAGGAGGGAAAAGAACCAAGGAGGGAGGGGACGAGGGGATCGGGTGGGCTCCCTGGAGTTGTCATTTTAATGGAAAATTGTTTGTACTGCGAAAGTATATCGATGGTGGAAGCCTCACGGGTCAACTTCAGAGACCTAAGCCTAGACTGTACTGCTCTGTACAGTGACTCTGGAGATCTTCAGCCAAGATCCAGCGATGCCCACATCAATCACTTGTATATGAGGGTAAATTCGCTAATCTGCTAGATGCTCTGATTGCAGCTCTTGCTACAACGAGACACTTGGGCAAGGTCATTTAGGTCCGCTTTGTCTGGGTCCACTCTCTCAAGATCCTAGTGACATCATGGCCCTCCCAGGAGCAAATCACCATGGATGTGACCTGCCGTGTAAAATTTGCTACAGCAGGGGCGCCTGGGTGGCTCAGTCGGTTAAGCGTCCAACTTCAGCTCAGGTCAGGATCTCACGGCTGGTGGGTTCGAGCCCCGCATCGGGCTCTGTGCTGACAGCTCGGAGCCTGGAACCTGTTTCGGATTCTGTATCTCCCTCTCTCTCTCTGCCCCTTCCCCACTCACACTCTGTCTCTCCGTCTCTTAAAATCTATATAAACATTAAAAAAATTTTTTTTTTAATTTGCTACAGCAAAGAGTCCAGAGTGATGTCAATGGACGCACGTGCTAAGGAGCAGCTTAGAGATGAAGCCTGCCTCCCTGGAGGACGGAGGGGAGCACAGTTACGGGGCTCTACTGCTCCCGTGGTGTGTACTCAGGTGGCTTTTACGTAAGGAGGGATTCATCCAGGCTCGGGCATGCTTTTCTGAGCAGGTGGTGGATGCTACTGGCAAACTCTCAACGGGACGAATGAGCCTGGATCAAGATGCCCCCCTTCAAGCAACTTAGAACAGAATGAAATTGGTTCTGGTCGTTCCTGTCATATAACGTCAGCCTCAGAGACAGTCTTTGCCCGGAGCTAAAGCGAAATGATGTCCTCCCCATCAACCACAACAGATTCAGACATCCAAAATTCATAAAGTCCGCGGAAAAGCAAGAGCGCCCACGTTCGCTGAATTAAGAACGGCTGATTGGTTTGATACTTGGTGTCTTGCATGCAACTCTGGACATCCCCCATCGGGCACTCAAATATTATAAATAAAAAGGCGCTTTGGTGGGGCGCTGGGGTGGCTCAGTTAAGCGTCCGACTTCGGCTCAGGTCATGATCTCACAGTTCGTGGGTTCAAGCCCTGCGTCGGGCTCTGTGCCGACAGCTCAGAGCCTGGAGCCCGCTTCGGAGTCTGTGTCTCCCTCTCTCTCTCTGCCCCTCCCCTGTTCATGCTCTGTCTCTGTCTCAAAAATAAAAAATAAACAGTAAAAAAAAAATTTTTAAAAAAGGCGGTTTTAACTTTATTGCTGTTTGTCAAATAACTGTAATTATATCCATTGATATCTCTTGACAAGTGATATGTGTGCCAAGTTCCCCACCCGAACCCACATACTTTGAGAAACGGAAACGTAGGCCCTTTGCTCAAAAATTATTAAGGACGCCAAGACGGTGGCCGCAGAGTGTTCAGCCCAGTGGGGTGCCCTCTGAGGTGGCCCAGGTCACACACCCATGAAGCCGGGCCTGCTCCTGACACCGGACGAGTTTTCAAGGAAGACACTTGTCAGCTCGCCCTTAAGGCTCCAAGATCAGAGGACTCACTGACACAATGATGCTGACCGTCTTTATTTATACGTTGACTAAAGGCTTTGAAATATTATACTGCACTTTTCCAAGCCACATAGAACTATTTATGGCACCCACCCCCCCCCCGCCACCCCTGGAAAGTACTTTATGACCCAAATACTTTTTCAGCTTTACAAGAAATTTTAAGAAATTCATCGCATTGGAAATACTTTGAGACACGCTGGCTATTTTACCTTCTTCGTGTCCAAGCTGCTTATTTTTAGCTCTCTTCCTGGCCTCGATTTTATCCGTGTCTGCATTTACTGCTTCATAAACGGTTTCTGCTACTTCCAGCTGCCAGCGCTCGGAGATCACCAAGGGGAAGTTCTTGTAGAGATCTTGGTCGCAATCAAGAAGCTTATTATTTTAAGAAATCAAGACAGGTACGATTTAACATCCTTAGCAAGGCAACAGATTCAGAAGTATCCTATCTGTGCGTGGGAAGTCAACTGGCCACATGCCCCTGCTCATCCCGAGCGACATCATCCTCAGCTCTTGGCCACGAAGCACGAAAACCACACTGATCGGAGCTCCTAGTTTAGACACGGACTACCTGTCGGGAGGCCTGGAGAGGCTACCTCAGGGAAACCCGGGCGTCCAAACCAGTCACAGGGGACAAAACCGAGGCGCAGGAAGTTGCCTGAATGGCCCAAAGTCACTCAGCTGGTAAGTGCAGATGTGAGCCCGGTCTGTGGGACTCCAGAGCCTCGATTATGGTTTACAAAACGTAAAGTATGAGGATCCCTTTTTAACCCCAAAAATGTCTCCGGGCTGCCACATCATAGCCGTCTTATTTTTGGCACTCTTTCGCGGACGGTAGTACACGTGATGGTGACAAAACTCTATTGTGACGGCAGTAATCCTTTTAAAGGACCCTGTTGCCCCAAGCCTGGCTGTGAAGCGGTACTTAAGCCTCTGACTCGAACGTCCGTCCAGGCTGCAGACGCCGCCTGGTGGGGCACGCGTCTGGGCACTGGTTGCACCGCGGTCCCCCAGGGCGGCCACCGCACCAGACCACAGAAGTGGCCTGGGCCCTCTCGGCTTCCCCTTCGCCCAAGCTCCCCTTCCCGGGAAGCTGGTCCTGACCGCCCCTCCTTCCCGACACAGCCAGTTCCAACCGGCTGCCACTCCTTGGTCCCGGTGCCCTCGGTCTCCGTTTCCCTCCTCTCCCCAGCAATCTTCCCATCATCCTCCAGCCACTTATCTGCCACTTCTGTCCCCGTGCCCCACTGGCTCCAGTTCTGCGTGTCCCTAGCTACAGCTCCTCACAGGTGCGTGTGCTTGCAGGGCTGAGGCCTGCTACGGGGGGGTGTGGAGGGGGGAGCTGCTTGGTAGGAAAAGTGAGGGGGGAGCTTACACAACCAGGGTATAATGGGGCAGCTGAGCTGAGATGGGGAGGTCCTGGGGGAAGCTGGGGAGGTGGGGGCAGACATGAGCCGACATGTGGTGATATGCTCTGACTTAGCACCCTGAAAAGGATGATTTTCTCCCATGACTCACCATCTGTAATTATGCCTTGTCTACTGAGAGGCATAATGATATGAACAAAAGTTTGAAAAATGCAGAGGATTATGTAAAAAAAAAAAAAACCACCACAGTGATTATTCCACTTTTGATTGACAAATGCAAAACGGCTCAGGCTGTTTGCTCTTTTCAGCCTGACGCGGGGAGATCTGAATACTTAAAAGGATTAAGATGGCTGGCTCTCCAGCGCCAGGCAAAGTGTCTTTGCTATCACACAGTTGTTTTTCTCTGCTTCAGGTACGTGCGAGTTCTAGTTCAATTGCAAGTATCTCCAAATCTGTAAGAGACTGACCATCGTGCAGCTTATCGAACAAAACGATTAGCCAGGGGAGAGCTTTCATAGTTTCTAATTTAGCTCCTTGAAGGCTACATCCTTCAAATGTGTGGACGTTCACTGGTAACAACCCAGAGCCAGCCGATACGAAGACAGCCACCCGTCTGACTGCCGACGAAAATCTCCCCACCCTTCAAAGCACCTGCAGGCGAACGTCACAAGTGTACCTTGATGCCTTTGGTGTCGTCTTCATCAAATGAGCCAATGTCAAAGGCGTCGGCAGCGTTGACTTCTCCCCGGGGAGGAATCAAGGGTGGAGGGTACTAGAAGATCCAAACAGGAAGGTTTCAGTTATCAGATCACCTGACGGCCTGTTCGACCCACGTTATCGTTCTATAGTGAGAACGTGGTGCAGGATACCAATAGGCTGAATTCTGTGGACACTCCAGCCGAGCTCATTCCCGTCACAACACATATGTCACAGAGGAGCTTTGCGTGGAACAGCCCTAAGAGAAGACCCCAGGTTTTAGAGAAACTGAAGGGGGGGGTGGGGGCGGGGGGAGATTCATGTCCAAGGTCTTAAAGCATCGCTGAATACAATGAATCTCAAGACTGCACATGCCGCCAGCTGAACTTTGGGAAAACATGATCTCTTAGACAACGTGGCACCACATTCCGCTCACTGGGGGCCAGGAGCAGGGCTCCACACCCACAGACGTCCGGAGGCCAATGCCAGCTACGCCAGAGCTCACTCCTTCACTCACATCAGGCGGGCCTAACAGAGCGTCAGCCCTCTACGGTTGGACTGTTTGAGATCATGCAAAAACGAATCCGAAGCTGATAAACATTTAAAAAAAAAAACACCTTAATTTGGGGGTGGTTTCCCGAACCAATGGGAATATAAAAATATCTCCAAATTTAGGGGAGGGAGTTATGCTGACATCCAGTCACACTGATCCTTAAAAGTTGAGTGGTGCTGGGCTAGAAAGCAGGCGTAAATTTGTGACCAACTTTTCTCGTCGTCCCTCGATAGGTGCTATGTGAAGACACAGTCACGGATCGAGACAGGAAGTCAAAAAGACGAGCGAAAGCTGAAAGCGTCTCAGTTATTTGGACATTTGAATTCATCAGATAACAACTGCAGTTCAGCATCTGTGAATTTATACTGCAGATATTTTCACAACGTTGAAACTAGGGAAACCAGGGGAGAAGCAGGCCCCGAGGGAGTCGGCTGGATGGCAGCGAGAATGACCCGGCGGCCGTGGGAGGCTGGGGCAGGACCCTGGGGGATGGACCCAGGAAGTGGGGAGCATGGGGGTGGCAGTGCCCAGCGTGGGGTCCCAGACAGAGTACCTTCTGTAAGTAGACATGCTGCCAGTCGATGCCTTTGAAAAAGCCGTGTTCCTTTACTTCCTGTGCCCTGTGGAAGAAACACATCAGTGGTGAGCGTGCCTTTGCAAACCTAAGGAATATTTTGCAAAAAGCTGTCTCCTAGTGCGAGAACACGGGGGAATGACTATTTCAGTTCTTTAAGTAAGCAAGGAAAATAGGCTTCTTTCAAAGCAACACAGGAAACACGGGATGTTTAGAAATACTGGATGCGGAGGCCAGGCAGCTTATCCCGTATGGTAATTGACTGAGGATGTGCATTTCAGTTTAAGAGAACCTAGGAGTTGTCACGGATGTACAAATACATGGGATTCTGTCATCATGAGAACCGATTCAAGTAAGAATTAACATTAGAGATCTTCACACTGAGGAGGTTTACAGCAAATGTCTATGAGGCATCTTAGATCAAATGGCAGGCATATGAGGCACCAGATACTAATTTAGAAGCAAACTAGAAATCTAGGAACATAGTGCACGCCAAACCTCCTCATAAACTGAAGAAACAGGCTTGCCCAGAGATCACCGTTAAAGCTCAGTCTATGCAGAAGAAAAGGGGCGGTATCCCATGAGGAAAGCCTATGTGGGGGAAACATACACACGGCCCCTGTGCCCCACTGGGGGCTCTCGCCCCAGCTCTGCCCGGGTGCCCCTCAGCCCTGTTCCTTGGCAGAGTCCCCAGGGCTGGCTCTCGGTCCCCTTCCTCTGCTCTCACTCCTTGAGTGACCTCACCCTGCTGGGGCCTTCAAGCGCCCCGAACCTGCAGACAGCTCTCCAATCTGTGTCCTCAGCTCTGACCTTGTCCTGCACACCGGGACGCCCACCCACCCGGTGCCTACTTGGCTACTTGGCATGACCACTCGGTGGGGCGAAAGGTCGGTAGAACCGACTTCCTCTCACAACTTGTTGTCTCAGGCCAATGAGCCGGATCACCCCCGACGCCCCACCTCCCCCCCGCTCCATGGCCCAGCCCTCGCCAAGTCCTGGGCGAGGTACTTCTTACTGCCCCCGATCCTCAAGACAATCGATTCCCAGTGGGGGCGGTGGGGTCTTTGATCATGGAGGGGATGCTAAATGCCCCGACTGCCACCATCCGGCCCCTGCCCTGCTCCCTGAATGGCTCTAACTGTCCCCTGCCCCAGCCGGCACTCAGGCCATGCAGCCTGCAACCCCAACTCTACCCCAAATCACCCCAAATCACCTTTTCATTCAAACAATCTCCCCACGCCCCTGCCCGAGACTCTCCAGAGGCTTTCTTGTTGTACTCACAGCAAAAGTTCAGGGATGTGGTGTGCAGGACCTGCCTGAGCCCCCCGCCTCTCTGACTGGCTCTTGACCTCCCTCTCCTGGCTCCCCAGCCTCCTTGCTTTTGTGCATCAGGGAAGCTTGATTCCATGGGACTCTCAGTGGCGGACATGATGAATGATAACGGAGCTCCATGACCAGCCTTATTGTGCACAATAAGGCAATTCGTCCAAAGTTCCGGTGGGGATCCTTCCTCCCCGCCCTCCTCCCAAGGCTGAGGTCTCAGCGACAGCACTGCCTTATTGATCTCACTCATGCTCTTCTCGCAGTCTGGGATCATCCTATTTATTCGATCGTTTCCACAGTGCCCTTCACCCCCACCCAATATAAGCCCCAGGAAGGCTGGGCTGTGTCTACCTTGTGCACGGCCTGAGCCCCAGCGCTTAGGACAGTGGCTGGCACTCAGGGGAGCGTTCAGGAAGTGTTCACTGAATGAATGACATCCAAGTCAAAGGGCGTCCCTTTGCATTTTGCTTTGTTCCTTCCCAATAACCGCTAAAATGATGGAAGAGGAACACGGAGACATACATGCACCACAAAGAGCATCGGGGAACCGCCAGCAGACAGGACAGGCGTGGACATAGGAGCCGGGACTGTTGGCAAGAAATGGCAAAGCTATCGCCTGGGAGGCAGAGGTACTGAGCTCCAGGCTCAACACAGTGTGTATGGAGCGGGGTGTGGAGGGGGTGGGGAAGGGGGGATGGTGAGCCACAGGCTGGAGACACAGGCTGAACTCTGTATATGGAACACTTAGCACACGCATGCATGCACACACACACACACACACACACACACACACACACACACACCATACTTTCTTTCTCCGTATCTAATCCCAAAACACCTACAGCTAGGTGTTTATTCTATTACAGTGGGGGAAATCTCTGAAAGGTTCTATTTGAAAGAAATTAAGCCTGCTAAAGATTTTAAGAGCAATCAGAAGAGGGATTGGAAATTTAAGCCATCAGAAAATAGAACAGAATCAAAGCAAAGATACAGGTAACACACAGGGTCAGCGGCATTGATGACCCTTCTAGAAACTCCCACAGCCACCTAGAAGGAATTCTGCGAGCTAACCAAGGAAATGGAAGAGCGCAAATGTCAAATAAATAAAATAACAGTATTCCCCAAGCAGAAGAACACCAGCCTGCACGGTCCACGGGAGTCTCAGTGCTGGACGTGATGAGTGATAATGGAGTTCCATGACCAGCTTTATTGTACACAATAAAGCAGTATCTCCAAAGATCTGGGGGGAAATTAGTATCGATCTAGAATTCTACAGCCGGCCAAAATACCAGTCAAGTTGGAGGACAGCAGGAAGGCATTCTGGATGTGTAGGAACACAGAGAGTTTACCTCTTGCACCCCCTCTCTGAAGGAGTTCCTTGAGAACACTCTCTAGCTAATCGGGGGGAGGGTTGGGATGGGGGCCCCCCAGAAGGCATGGGATCAAGTAAACAGCAGATTCAAACCAGGAGGGCAACAAGAGAGAAGGTCAGAACAGAGGGTGCCGAGTTGCAGAAACCGAGCAGTCGGCTGTCACTGAAGCTAGTGGCTTTGAGTCCTTCCCGAAAAAAATTCAGTCGGAAATGAAAGCCCACACATACACAGGGAGATCTCATATAGAGTGCAAACGAAAGTGAGGGCCACTCCAGGCTAGGCTTGGGCAAACTGGATCAGCCTGACCGGGTGAAAATAAAAGTGAACGGAGACAGGGGCGCCTGGGTGGCGCAGTCGGTTAAGCGTCCGACTTCAGCCAGGTCACGATCTCGCGGTCCGGGAGTTCGAGCCCCGCGTCGGGCTCTGGGCTGATGGCTCAGAGCCTGGAGCCTGTTTCCGATTCTGTGTCTCCCTCTCTCTCTGCCCCTCCCCCGTTCATGCTCTGTCTCTCTCTGTCCCCAAAAAAATAAATAAAACGTTGAAAAAAAAAATTAAAAAAAAAAAAAAGTGAACGGAGACAGAAAGCAGTCAGTGGGACAGAAGACTGGGATGCAAGACCCTCATTTTCTAAAGTAGGGACTCAAGACCCTGTTTGTAGTTGGTGGAACAAGGCACAAGTGGGTAAGCATAGCATTTAAAACCGCATGGGTTGGGGCGCCTGGGTGGCGCAGTCGGTTGAGCGTCCGACTTCGGCCAGGTCACGATCTCGCGGTCCGTGAGTTCGAGCCCCGCGTCGGGCTCTGGGCTGACGGCTCAGAGCCTGGAGCCCGTTTCAGATTCTGTGTCTCCCTCTCTCTCTGCCCCTCCCCCGTTCATGCTCTGTCTCTCTCTGTCCCAAAAATAAATAAACGTTAAAAAAAAATTAAGAAAAAACCCGCATGGGTTAAACAAACATAGAGTTTCAATTCTTCTGAGGGGTGGTGGACAGGGAAGGCTATAGAGATAGTACTGACAGAGCTAAATCTTCATCTGTATCAGCAGGCATAATCTCTCAAATTAATAAAGACGGAAGTGTGCAGGGGCGCCTGGGTGGCTCAGCTGGTCAAGCTGATCTGACTGTAGATCTCGGCTCAGGTCACGATCTTCCGGTTTTCGGGCTCTGCGCTGAGAGCGTGGAGCCTGCTCCGGATGCTCTCTCTCTCCCTCTCTCTGTCCTTTCCCCACTCATGCGCGCACTCTCTCAGAATAAATACACTTGAAAAAAAAAAGTACGCACATGAGCACGTTACACAGCTACCTACACGATATATGTGTAATATACAGTATAAAATGTATACACACATACAAGCTACTCTAAAATACACGTATGCATATGTATGGGACATACACTCATACCACGCGTGGTTAAAAGTGGTTTCTTTTTTGTTCCAAACTTTTTTTAAGTTGAAGTACAGCCGACTCACGGTGTTACATTAGTTTAGGTGCACACGGAATGACACAAGTCTACTCGCTATGCTGTAGCTACCACCTGTCACCAGACTGTCACTATTACCGTCCCATCGACTGTATTCTGTGCTGTGCCTTCCACCCCCGTGACTTACTCATGTACCTCTCACTACCCTTGTTGCTCATTCTAGAAGCTGCTTCCTATGAAATGGGAAGAAGAGCCAGCCCGGGGGTGAGGAGAGACTGGATTGTTGGAAGTCGGCATTTCCTTCTCTGTCAGCTTTCCAGGTATTACTGTCCTTTTCACCCAGTGGAGGGACAGCAGCTGGAAAGCGAGTTCAAGACAGCAGCCGGCCAGCTACGCGTGAGCAAAAACGGGCGGCGGCCAGATCGGGGTCCTGAGCTGCCGTCGTTGCAAACGTAATTACGAAAACGTCACCAGATGAACCGCGAGACATCAGGATTCATTTCCACCACCTACATGATCTATTTTTAAAGTTCAAAAGTTAGTGACTCCTTCAATTCGTTAATTATAAAACACTAAAGACAGCATGTGTATTTCTCCTGTGGTTTTCCCCCCCCCCGCTTAGATCGAAATGGGACACTTTTAGGGGCTAGGAATGATCTGTGACATACTGAAAATCGCCGTTAGGTATTCTGTGTGATGATACTGACACTGAAGAGTGAAAAAAAGGGCCTACCCGCCTCCACGGCAGCCAAGCCGCTTACTAGCGTCTCTCTGGAGCAGGCCTTCTAGGAGGGCCCGAAGTTCAGGGGAGAAGGCCTCCGGGAGCTCGACGTTCTGGGGGAGAGAAAAGAACACGATTTGGAAGACGCTCTCCTGGAACCAGGGCCCCGACACCCAACCAGACCTAAAGGTCATTTCTTGGATGAAGAGTGTTAAAAGCTGAAGAGTCATCACGAATTAACATTTACTCCAAAGAAATGGGAAACTTACTAATCACTTTCTTCCCCCCCCCCCCAAGTAATCTCTATGCCCAACATGGGGCTTGAACTCACGATTCCAAGATCACGAGTCGCAGGCTCCACCGACTGGGCCAGCCAGGCGCCCCCCGATTACTAATCATTTTCAATGACAATCAACAGGCCGGGGGACCAGGTCAGGAGACAAGAAGGTCTCCTCGCTCTTCTACACTCAGCAATTTTTCCTTTTCTTTGATCTCTTCACTTTACTTCTTGATTTCCTGTATCTTTCTCTTACTGATGGGGGGCAAACCTTGATTTCTGCCTTGGCATCTATTTCCACTAAATCTCCAATCAGGAATTCCTCTATGAATTGTGTCTCTGCTCATTTGTTTTAAGAAGGCAAGTTTCTACACCGGTTCCAACGAACTGAAACGTGAACACTGTCATGTGACTAAGGATGAAGTCTTTAGGGGCTCTTGGGTGGCTCAGTCAGTTAGGCGTCTGACTCTGGATTTCATGATCTCATGGTTTTTGACTTTGAGCCCCTCATCATGCTCCACAATGCCAGCGTGGAGCCTGCTTGGGATTCTCTCTCCCCCTGCCCGCCCCTCCCCTGCTCACACGCGTACTCTCTCTCAAAATAAACAGACACTAAAAAAAAAAAATGGAGTTTTCAGTCTCCTTACCACGGTGAGAGTCATCCGGTCTATCTCGTGTTTATCTTTGGTTTTGTGTTGTCTAAAAGGGCTGTGCCTGTGGAAATGAACAACACTCTGTGATGATGTGGTACCGGGATTCTCAGCACACACACGTCCCCGGCTCCCACCTGCAGAGAGGACTGCGTTCTGTCACCGTTCATCCGAAACTACAGAAACACCAAAGCCATACACATTTACCGTTTCCAGAGAAACACTGGTGTTGGGGTGCGTTAGGTTCTGAAAGGGGGGGGGCTGATCAGCAAACATATTCCCCGAGATATTTTAAAATATCGTTAGAGGGGCGCCTGGGTGGCTCAGTCGGTTAAATGTCTGACTTCGGCTCAGGTCATGATCTCACAGTTCATGAGTTCGAGCCCCGCATCGGGCTGTGTGCTGACAGCTCGGAGCCTGGAGCCTGCTTCAGATCCTGTGTCTCCTTCTCTCTCTGCCCCTCCCCTGCTGACAATCTGTCTCTTTCTCTCAAAAATGAATAAACTTAAAAAAAATTAAAAAAAAAAAACACAAAGCAAAAAAACCCCACAGAGAACTGTAGTGGAAACAAAACACACCAAGGGGAACAGCCCCGTAACTTTAAGCAATACCTTCCTTTGATGATAACAGACAGAAACTAACCCAGTGCCCCCAGGCCATCCATGGCTCTGAGAGCTGCTCACTCATGTTTTACTTTGGGAGAGCCCCAAATCTAGGAGTCGGCAGACCTGGATTCAAGGTCGTGACTGGGGTGTTTACTGGCTGTGAGCCAGTCATGGAAACCATCAGCAACGGTTTCTTCATCTGCAAATGGGCCTAAGGTCGCATCTCCGAAACAGCGAAGGGGACAACAAAGCAATGGAGATGCCAGTAGTAGGCGGCAGTATGCAGGAGGGGGCTGATCCAGCAGTCATTCGTGAACTTCATGAAGATGAATCTTACTTTATCCAACAAATGCCTGCTGGATAAACTGTGTAAAAACAAATCATTCTTCCTCTTTACCCTGTTGTGAAAACCCCAGAGAAGCTGGCTTTTAAAGGAAATCTTATCAAAAGAGACCAGTAAACATGCAAATTACAAAATCCTGGCCTTCTTTATTTATTTGAAAATTAAAGAAGATACACACACACACAAATGAGTTTTCTTATATAGCAAGACAGGCCCATAAAATTACGAATCCTACAGATTTCTAAGGCATATATAACATAATCAGAGGCAAGATACTCTATAAAATATCTGGAAGTATCTTCAGGGGGCTAGAATACTGAGCACATAAATGAATGTGATTTAGGAAAGGAACTAATCCTTGTATTTGTCCACTCACTACTTATTACTACCGCTCTGACCATCCTGCTGAATTAGAGAAGTCTGCACTAAATCATCTCTTGGAAAAGATTATTACATTTCAGAGCCTTTATTATTTTAAGGATTTTAATGTTCATTTTGTACAAGAGAGGGCACTCTAATGCTTTGTTTTCCTCCTTATCATGCAACAGAATAGAAAGTAATTTCCATCTCTTGAAAGTAATAAAATATAAAACAAGGTGAGTTAGGGTTAAGCAAACATACGCTAATCTTTAAACTAGATTTTGGCTGGAAATGTCCTTTTCAACCTCTTCATGTCCAAAAATAAAAATGCAAAATTACTGCATTGAAAAAGCAAATAATGGGGGCACC
Source organism: Lynx rufus (assembly GCF_022079265.1). NCBI lineage: Eukaryota > Metazoa > Chordata > Mammalia > Carnivora > Felidae > Lynx > Lynx rufus. The sequence continues at coordinate 21,387,114 of NW_025814839.1, forward strand.
TGGGTGGCTCAGCCGGTTAAGTGTCTGACTTTGGCTCAGGTCATGATCTCACGGTTTGTGGGTTCCAGCCCCGTGTCAGGCTCTGTGCTGACAGCTCGGAGCCTGGAGCCTGCTTCGGATTCTGTGTCTCCCTCTCTCTGTGCCCCTCCCCTGTTCATGCTCATGCTTGCTCTCTCTCTCTCTCTCAAAAGTAAACATTAAAAAAAAGTAAATAGGGGGGCGCCTGGGTGGCGCAGTCGGTTAAGCGTCCGACTTCAGCCAGGTCACGATCTCGCGGTGCGTGAGTTCGAGCCCCGCGTCGGGCTCTGGGCTGATGGCTCAGAGCCTGGAGCCTGTTTCCGATTCTGTGTCTCCCTCTCTCTCTGCCCCTCCCCCGTTCATGCTCTGTCTCTCTCTGTCCCAAAAATAAATAAACGTTGAAAAAAAAATTTGGAAAAAAAAAAAAAGTAAATAGGATATAACAACAAATGTCATTTGTCAAATGGTATCTGTTATTTATAAGATAGTAACATCTAAAAAAACCCATTACTTGTATCGCTCTCCTCTGCAAAAGACACAGAGATATTAACACGTCCATGGTTCAAGAGAAAAAGAATAAACGCTTATTAAATCTTACTAAAACGTTAGCCTCTCTGCTGGACATGGCTGTTTCCACCCCACAAAGCCCCTGAACCCATGAAAAGGGACTGTGTGCGGATCTCCTGGCACTGTGGCAGCTCCTGCCGGTCTGGCTCCTGTGTGCGGTGCCGGGGGACCCCACTCCCGCTCCCGACCCCCATGCACTTGCCTGCGTCTGCCGCCGGAAGGAAAGGGCTGTGCCCTGACCCTTGCAGAGAAGGCCTGCTGTGTTCTGACAGAAATGCTCTGTGCTAAATTTAAAACGTCTTTCATGAGACCAGAGGGAGGCTGGCAGGGGGGAGCGGAGTTAAAGTCAGTGGGGCCAAACCCATTTCCAGCGCATGAACCCTGTCCCGGTCCCGTGCTAGAAACATAGCTAGTCCGTGCCCACTGCATACAAAATGGTCGGAAATGCTTTTCAGCGATTCGGTTCTGGGCTTGCGGCGCTGAGAAAGTTTGTTCTTTCAAGTTCAAAATCGCGCTGCACATCTGTTTCCAATGTAGTCTTGATTATTCTTTGTGCACAAAGCCAAAGACGCTGTGTCTATTTTGGAAAACGTTAAAGAGACCCTACGACAGTAACGATCTCCGCTCTGAGGGAGGCACGTGGTACCCACAGATCCTGTGTGCCTTGCAGCTGCTCCGCTCCCTGATGCAGCCGCTTTAAATAGGAGAGGGTATCTGGCCCGCCGGCAGCTAGCAGGGCGGCCGCTTCTCCCTGCAGGGCGTGCAACACGCTGGCTGCAGCCGGGAAGTGCCGCGGGAATGAAATTCACATGTGTGGTGGTCAGATGTGGCTTGTGAATTACAGACCGAGTGGGAGCGCTGCAAATTTCCCCCAAAAGAGTTGGGAAATCGCTCAAGATGTCGGAAATGCTGGGAAAACACACACACACACACACACACACACACACACACACACCACACTCAGTGAAACAATGAGCTCAAAAGCAGTACATTTCTAAGTACGAGTGATTCAAAACTCTTAAGCCAAAAATCAATTTTAGAATACGAAAAAGATCATACGTTACGTCAAATAGGAGTTTTGAACCTAAGCCAGTAGCTGCCAAAATATTTATAAACATTCCCTGTTTCTTCCGTACAGGAACAATCTCAGTAACCTCGGGCAGAACTCAGCTGTCCCCAGAGCACCGTCCAGGCTCTTTCCCTGCATCTGACAGCTTCGGGGACAGACCATCAGTGGCGACAAGTTTAGGATCAAAGCCACTGTCACATCAATTCTTTTCCTTAACAGACATCTGAAATCTAGTTGGAGGATCATGACAGCAATCCCACACATTTGCAACAAGGACACATGTTCAATACCAGACAAAGTCATCTGAGGGGGAAACAGTGACACCTCCCGGACACATGGCTTCTGAACGGCTCGGTCCATCACTGTGAGTCCAAGGGTGCAGAACGCGAGCTCAAGCTGGGACAGCTTGCTCCTTTCCCTCAGGCCCTGCGGTGTTCTTCTAGGGTGTCGAGGCAAAGTGGGGGGTGCAGACCAGTGTTTCAGCAGAGACAGTGGGGACACACGGGTCCATGTAAGGAAGCATTCCACCACAGAATGTTGGTGACCACCTGTTCAACCTCACTGCACGGGCATGGGAAGGAAGAGACAGGCTAAGAGCAGACTTGCTCATCCTCAGCGCCATTGACCTTTTGGGCTGGGCAACGCTTTGCTGGGGCAGCGAGGCCCGTCCTGACTACTGTGAGATGTTTAGCAGCATCCCTGGCCCCCACCTGCCAGACGTCAGAAGTAGCCCTTTCCAAAGCTGTGACAACCAAAAACGTCTCCGGGCATTGCCAAGCGCCCCTGGGGTGATGGCCGAGCGCTGGGCAGCGGCTGGCAAGGCATCGGGTCCATTCTGCAAGGACCTGAACCGTGGCTGTCCTGTGAGCACACCAGGAAGCAGGGGGGCAGGGCCTGTGGGCCGGTGCTCTCCCCCTCGTCCCCCTGCCCTGCTGCCTTGCTTCCTCAGCCCCTTGTGTCAGAAAAAAACCCAGCTAGCTGCTCAGGGCTCCCTTCTAGGCGGCCAGTGAAAACTGAATAGGTCACTTCCAGACATACTTTCAGTGTCTTCCCCACACACGACCTTGCAAAGTGGAACAGGTGACACTGTCCCCTCATCTGCAGCTGAAGGGGATGAAGCCTCCTGGGCACAGCCCCTTCCCCTGCTGACCCCAGTACGGTGTTTTGCTCCTGAAGGTCCCTCAATAAACATCAGTTTAATAGGAACCACCGACATTTTACAACCACGGATTCTGGTAATGACGTCACTCTCACCCCAGCTACCTCGAATCTGACCCCTTAGCTTCCGTATCTGAGCACCCATCCGGAAAAACAGCAACTGCCACCCCCACCCCTCAGCCTAGCAAGATAGGTCCACCACTTGCCCCCTTCCTGGTCCCGGGGCTGCAGGGCTAGCTTGAGTGCTCCTGGCTTTTCGCCTGGGTCCCAGCACCTGTCCCAGTCTCCCTCTGTCCAGTCACCTTCTTCTGACAGACACCCCAGCTGTGTCCCTCCTTTGCATAAAAGCCTTCAGGCTCCGGGGCCTCGAGAGTAAAGCCCCAACTCCCCGGCACAGTGTTCTAGGCTCTCCGATTTCCACCCAATCTCCTCAACCTTCTCCCCGAGCACACTCTCCAGCCTCTTGTCAGTGACCCGCCCCGCCCAGGTCACAGCTGGGGAAAGGCAAACTGCCCAGTGTTGTCTGCTCCCCGAAGAAAACGTGTCTACTCTGTCCCAGTCTTGGAATCGCCATCCTCTTTCAAGCTCGCTTCACAGAGCATCTCCTGCGTGGAGTTGGCCCCACTCTCCCAAGTTAGCCCTGGGACCCATTTTCGTGCCCCCGGACACTGCGGCTGGCCTTGCTCCTGGGTGTAGACATCTCTACTCTCCCGCCAGCTCCTTACGGACCCGATGTGGCTTCCTCCTTCCCTCCCTTCCTCTCCCCAGACCACCGAGCACAGCCTCTTGCATATTGCAGGTATTCGATAAATGTTTACCAAATTTACTCGAAATCACATCAATCAAACAACGTCTCCCTGCCCTTCGGTTTCAGTGCTCTGTCCTTCCCGTGAATGGCTTCCAAACAAGGAATGCAAAGGATGGCGTAGGATCATAAACCCCAGGGCGCCTGGGTGGCTCAGTCGGTTGAGCATCCAATTTCGGCTCAGGCCACATTCTCATGGTTTGTGGATTCAAACCCTGCATTGGGCTTTGTAAAGCTGGAGGTGTGGAGCCTGCTTTGGATTCTCTGTCTCCCACTCTCTCTGTGTTCCTCCCCTGCTCACACACTCTCTCTCAAAGATAAACAAATAAACATTAAAAAAAAAGATCATAAATCTTAGTGGGGAAGACTCATCTAGTCCTATCTATTATACACTGGAAGGATTCTTTCCGTGCCGGACTCAAGGGATAGTCCCCCAACAGTGACGGGGACCTCACTACCTGTGAGGTACAACACTCCTTCAAATGCTCCAGTGGGCATTCTTGTGTCCAAGTGAAATCTTTCCCCTCCTTAAATGCCTGCTCCTGGGAGCAGTGCAGCATGCATATAGCCCCTCCCTGACGATGGACCCTCCACCAGCCAGAAGCCATTAGGGCCCCCCTAAGCCTTGTACTTAGCTCTTCCTACTTTTCCATAGGAGCCATGGTTTCGAGGTCTGTCACCGTTGTCCCCTCGTCTCATCCATCCCCTCCGTGGGGAACCCCTCTGGATGTCTTCCCGCCAGCCAGGACTCCTCTGGGCAGGAAGCCACACTTCCCCATCAGGCCCGATCACAGACTTCACGAAGAATGAAACCTCCCAATTCGGTACTCCCAATCTGAATTGGGGCTAAATACAGCTGGATTCACTTTTTTTTTTTAAATTTTTTAATGTTTTTTTTTTTTTTGAGAGAGACAGAATGTGAGCGGGGGAGGGGCAAAGAGGGGGGAGACACAGAATCGGAAGCAGGCTCCAGGCTCCGAGCTGTCAGCACAGAGCCCAACGTGGGGCTCGAACTCATGCACCAGGAAATCATGACCTCAGCCGAAGTTGGACGCTTAACCAACCGCGCCACCCAGGCGCCCCCAGATTCACCTTATTAGCCCCAAATCACAGTGCTGCCATATTGTTAGTAATTAAATTTTCTGATCTTTTTAAAAGCGGTGTCACACCAGATCATCCCCAATCTACATGCATGGACGTTATTATAAACAGACCAAAGAAGTGAACAAAGCCCTGAATGCCTGGCTTTGCAGGTTTTATTTCCCCTGTGACATGTTACTGTTGATTTTTGAATCTGGACTTGGCGTATGCAATGGTTTCGCCGATGCACAGAATTTCATCATCTCACAATTTTGTGAGTGTGGATTCCGCACCTCCAACCCCATCTCCAGAGGATGTCCAGAGACCCGGGCGCATCTCCACACACTCACCATGCGTGCGGAGGCTTTCCCACTCCCCACATCTCGCGTGGGAAGTGGTTTTCTCTGGTCTGTCTTGCAGAAACTCTCTAATTAGGTCAGCGAGTCTGATGACGTGAATTAGGCCCATCCAGGCTCCACAAATACAGTAATTCAATTAAGGCCCAACAGGGCTTGACTCTCTGAGAAATAACACAATTTAAGTTCCCCAGTGAAAACCGGGAGCAGAGAACAACTCGATTACCAGGGTCCTGGGGAAGCGGCCAGGACACTTGGAACCTAATCTGGGGGGAAACATGGAGTCTGGCCGCCCTGTGGCATGTGCTAAACACCATGAGAAGATGTGGCTGTGCTCCACGAGGCTTCCCGGTGGAAATGTGAAAAGCCCAGCAAACGACCAGACCCGTTTCACAGCAGAACCATGAGAGGGGGAACCCTGACCAGGAAATTTTAACATGAAGTGCTTTCTGTATCTTTGTGAATGAGGAATAACCAAAACCATATTTGCAAAACTTCAAGAGTCCCACTCCAGTTGGCTGCAAATTCTTAAACATTAATGGAAGTGTTAACATAATCGTTGTGTTCAAAGGGAGAACATATTTTGACAGTGCTTTCATTTCATAATCCTTCCGCTCTATTTCACCATCTTTGGTGGCTGAGAACTAACACCGATTAATTAAAAACACAGAATTACGCAGTTTCATTTTTGTGTTCGAGAAAAAAAAAAGGCACAAATTAACTTCAGCATGCTTACAAATAAATGTATGCTTTTAAAATCAGTTTGCTTTAGGGGCGCCTGGGTGGCGCAGTCGGTTAAGCGTCCGACTTCAGCCAGGTCACGATCTCGCGGTCCGTGAGTTCGAGCCCCGCGTCAGGCTCTGGGCTGATGGCTCAGAGCCTGGAGCCTGTTTCCGATTCTGTGTCTCCCTCTCTCTCTGCCCCTCCCCTGTTCATGCTCTGTCTCTCTCTGTCCCAAAAATAAATAAACGTTAAAAAAAAAAAGAAAATTTTAAAATTAGTTTGCTTTGGATCTTGGGTCCTTTCTTGTGACCCTCAAAATGCATTACATGGGTGAGACAATCATGAGTAACTGATTCCTAGCGGAAGAAAAAGTATCCTACCTTCTTCAGTGATTCACATTTTAAAATAACACTTGTGCTCCCAAATCAGGGTCCTCGATGGGGCTATTTCAAAGCAGTCTTTTTTTTTTTTTTTTTCCTTAGGTTTGAATGTGTTGGCATGGAACAAAAATATGAACCTGTAAGCTTCTGCCTAAAAGCTTCCAGGCACAAAGCTCTCCCTTCTACGAGGCAGGAAGAGCCAGGGTCACCATCCAGGTTACCATGTGTGATCCAAGAGGATGTGAGGCCCAGTGATGTCTAACCAGTCTGGATTCTGATCCCAGGACACGCCATGGCAGCAGTTTGAAAAGGATGCGGTTCACTCACCCTCTGAGAAGTTTGAAAAGCATGCAGCCCAGGGAGAACCAGTCAGCACTGCTGTCATACGCCGTCCCCTTCTGCAGCACCTCGGGAGCCATGTACCCATGGGTGCCACTAGGGAGAAGAAAGTGTACACGCAGTTAGGAAGGCATGCCCACCTTAGGAAATGTCAACAGCTCGACAAGGGGTTCAGACGCCATTTGTTAAATGGCAGCGGCCATAAAGGAGGCGGAGGGGACGATGGGGATCCCGCCCAATGTGAGCCATGCAGCACCCAATGGGAAATCGACCGTTTCCGTCTTCGTTAGTGTAGGAGTGAATATAAACAAATGACAGTATGAGGTAAACGTGAGAGAACGCAAGGTCCGGTCTGGGAGGGGAAATCTGAACCATGTTGGTCTTCCTGCACTACCGCGATGGAGAGCTAGAGGGTCTCCTGCCCGGTCCAGAGCTCCAGTGAGGATGCACAAGGGGCAGAGGTGAAGTGGGGGAGGGGACGATAAGCGGGCACCTACAGGTGGTGCCACGGACCAGAAGGGATGGGGACATCCCTCCTGTGTGGTGCCACCCTCTGTGCTGAGGACCTGGGCGGACACATGGTAAGCATGGGGGCTACTTAGTCACAGAGACAGCGACAGACCCTGAGGGAGTGGGGAAGAAGAGGGGCACAAGCCGGCAGGTACAAATGACAGAGAAATCCAGAGCACCCAGGTGGCTCAGTAGGTTATGAATCCGACTTTTTTTTTTAACATTTATTCATTTTTTGAGAGAGAGAGAGAGAGAGAGAGAGAGACAATGTGAGCAGGGGAGGGACAGAGAAAGGGAGACACAGAATCTGGAGCAGGCTCCAGGCTCCGAGCTGTCAGCACAGAGCCTGATGCGGGGCTCAAATGCACGAACCAGGAGATCATGACCAGAGCCGAAGTTGGATGCTTAACTGACTAAACCACTCAGGCACCCCTAAGTGGTTGACTCTTGATCTCAGCTCAGATCAAAATCTCACAGTTTGTGAGATCAAGCCCTGCGTTGGGCTCTGCACTGACAGCATACAGCCTGTTTGGAATCTCTCTCTTTCTGTCCCACGCCCTGCCCCCCACTCTCTCTCTCTTAAAATAAACTTAAAAAAATTTTTAAAAAGCAAAAAAGATAGAGAAACCCTGTGTCAGGTTTTAAGGGCTACCGACAGGTCAGAGGACCCGGCTAAGCAAATGTAAGGATGCTTTTCAGAAGCTGAAAGATTTGGGAGGACAACCGTTTTATCTGCAATTTGCACTCTTCTGCAACTTCGAATCCCCTCCCATTGGTTGATTCTGGGCTCCTCCTTAAGGATCCGAGTGTGCACTGTTCCATCTAGGAGAGCAAGAGGGGGCTCATGGGGGCTTGCAAAGACGCAGCCCGAAAGGGCGCCTGTAAAAGCCACACCCTCCAACCTGTCCACCCCTCACTGATCTTCTTCCCAGACAAGATGGGTGATAAGACAACACTTCATCGCGCAAGGTTGCTGTGTGGATTACATATACGTGATGGGTTAAGAACAGTCCTGGCACAGAAGAACTCAATCCACGTCAGGGCCTTTAATCTCTACCCTTATTATAATCACTTTTAAGTTATGCTCACTGAGAATCTGCTCAGAAAGTGCTCCTGGATCACTCATGATCATTACTGACCCAGGATCAGCACTGTGCCCAGAGCTCTCTGTCTAACGAGTTCTATTTGGAAGGTTGCTCTCAGACAGTGAACAGGGGCACTGGTCCTTCACAGGCGGGTCCAGCACCAGCAGTAGCCCCACCATCCGGAATCCAAAGTCTGATGGCATAAGGTCACCTAGCCACGCTGTGAGGGTACTGGAGATTTCTATGAGGGGTCTCCAAACCAGTCTCTGGGAAGGGTTAATTTCAGTGTTGCCCGGACAGACCTTTGTCGTGAATTGTGAGCCTATGATTCTTGGGATCAGAACCCAATTCTGGAAAGGGAAAGTACAGCGAGGGTAAACACAATAGGTTAATGCAGATCAGCTCTCTAAGATGATGACACTGGCCACAACAGGAGCCAAATACCGGTCCACCTGCCCCCATGGCTTTCTGACTCTGCCCGCATGGCAGCTACTGATGCTTCCTGACAACATTGTCGTCCCCTGACGATCTGAACTACTACAAATACTGAAAGAACACATGAAGGTTTTGAGAACACTGTGACATGAGATGCAACTTTGTGTTCTTACAGCAAATAAGCTGGAACTCAAATCGGGCACTGGTAATCTGTTCAATTACAGAAGTTTTTGACTTTTCGGGGCCACTGCACAGTTAACTTTCCATTTACAATAATTCTTGATCCCATCATTAAATGGACTAAACCTAAGCCCAAACTGGGGACCTCAACCACAACACTTCTTGTAGGTGGACCAGCTAGATGGAGTCCAGGGACCACATCTACAGTTTTGAAAAGACTCGAGAAACCAAGTCCAGGGTGAAATTCTGGCCCTAAATTACTCATCGAGCCTCCGGGAGGTCGCCCGAGTATAAGCTCTGGAGACCGAACTGGACTGTAATTCTAGCCCCACAATGTGCCAGAGCTGTGACCTTGATTTCTCTGGACTTCAGGGACCGTACCATAAAGTAGATAATTCTACCTATAACGTCTGGTGCTTCTATGAAGATCGTAGCGTATTCACAGCAGCTGAGCACGCCTGGGACAGCGGATGTTCAACCAATGACACGGCGAGCACTGTGGCTCCTGGCACACCACCACCCATTCAAGGGCCACCTCCCGCACAGCCGGCTCCAACGGGTCCCCACAGCACTGCCTGCCCCTAGCACCCGGCCAATGTCACATAAAAACTTGCCGTATTAGTCGGTTGACTTGACCTTCACAACAATCAGACGAAATAAACTTTGTTGTTATGTCCTTTTTAGAGAGGGAAGAAGGGAAGCACAGCTTAGAAGAGGATTCGAACCCAGATCTGCTGACTCAGAAGCCTGTTCCTATCCTAGTCATGCCCCCTCTACTTAAAAAAAAAAGGATCTGGTTGCGCCTTTATCTTTTTTTTATAGTGGCCTCACTATGATCATGTAAGTGTAGAAACCAACCTTCCCACGCCTACCCCTTTTTGTAGCTGCTGCTGGAATCTTGAGAACAGCCCGCCTCCTGGGGCTGACAGGTGAATTACAGTAAGAAGCGGGTGCAGCTCTGTAAGGAAATAAATAACGCCATCCCATCGCTGCAAGTTAATTCCTTTGCAAGATTAACTTTTCTGAGCTCTCGGATTCGTATTCAGTGGCGGCCACACTAAATTGAAGAAATTAGCATACCAAATGGCTGCAGCATTAAAAATTCAAACAACCCTCTTAAAAATGTCTGATGAACTTGCCGAGAGAAGCTTATACGGCCACAGGTTCTGGCCTCGTAACTGTAAAGTGCCGGCAAAATGCGAACGCTGTTATCACAGCACCCGGCTTCTGAGGGAAGGGGGAAACGTGTTTACAGAATCGGTGCTATCCTCCGTTCACATCTGATCGGGGCCTCACAAGGCGCTTCTGATTTACCGCAGGCCCTCCTCCAACACTGCCATGCAGGGCCACCTCTAGACCCACAAAAAGAAGGGTCTGGGCTTTACTTCCTGTACGGATGCGTGACAGGAGACCCCGGGGAGTTTCATCAGGCCCATTCACCACAGAGATGAATGTTAGCTCAAGGTGGACAATGAAAATGTAATTTTCCAAGATTTCAGTGCTGAGAGTGATCCATTTACAAAGAGAAAGGATAAAAGCAACACGCATCTGCTCTTCCACAGACCGCACACATGTCTACACTTTCCACTCAGATAAACTGATAGCCGAAGAAACAGAAATGACGTGTCATTCTGCTTCTGCGGAGCCCTGGTGTGGTAGCTTTACGCCCCTGTGTTCGAGCTTCCGGGGGACGGGGGGGGGGGCATGCGGAGGGGTTGGGTGCTGGCTGGGGGCTGCGGGGCACAGGGTTCCCTCCACATGGTCTGCTGGAGGACTGATGTAATAAATGCTCCAGTCTACCATGACCTGCGAGCAGATGATTTGTGTTTTTAATTAAAAAAAAAAAAAGAAAAAAGATTCCTAATTTCCTAATTTCCCTTCGGGGGGAAAAAAAAGAGCCATTTTGCAAATGAAGGAGAAAAGTAGCTGGAGAGAGACACTCGACCTGTGGGCCTCCCTTGGAGCGTTCCACACAGATGCCTCTGCACTTTCCCAGGCACACAGACTTCCCTTATCCATAGGACAGACAACTTACAGGCATTTGCTACTGCCTCTACTTTACGGAGAAGACTGCGGTCAAGCAGGTAAACTGACTGACGAGGGTCACCCTGCCATCGTGGGCTCGGGTGTGCTGCAGAGATACCCCGGCCCCTGACATCGCTCTCTGGGTCCATCCACGCTCCCCGCTTATCTTGTCTCCCATCGCCAGGGATTTGGGACCTGCCCCCCTCCCAGCATTATCACATATTAAGAATCACCTCTAGCAAGAAAAAGCAGGGGGAGCAAGTGACCAGATGGGGGCCTCAGCGAATCAACACGTCGTGGAGAGAAACAGGAGTGAAGAGAGTTGATGTGGTACTCACACACTCGCATGTGGCTTCTTTTTGGAAAAGTCACAGGCAAGACCGAGATCGGATATCCTGACGTGTCCGTGTTCATCCAAGAGGATATTTGCAGGCTAAAGAGAAAGACAAAGATGATCTTCAAGAGTCCCCAGACTGTCACCGGGCTTTGAGAATTTCTGAAACTATACGCACTTGGTAACTTACCGTTTCATCTAAACACAAGTTCCATACGATCACATCCAAATGGGGTATAACACGGAAAGTAACCCTTTTCACGTTTAAGTCCAGCAGGAAAGTGGCAACGACAGACACAAAGGAGCCTACTCATGAGATAAGGAGACACAGGGCAGGGAGCTTTGGGCGGGGGGGGTGGGGGGGGCGGTGGTTATGACCACAGTTCATCAGATAGAAAGTAGTTCCTTTCCCTCGTGGGGACTGTGGCCCGGCCAGAGCAGCGCGCCTCTCCACAAAGGGAGTGAGCCCACCAGCTTCTTGGCTTCTGTGACCCACAAAGGGCTCTGGGAATGAGGCCACGAGGCACGGAACAGAAAGGAACCTCACGAGAATGTACAAACGCTGACCTAAGAAACCAGAACACTCCACAGTGCCACACCGATCTCGAACGGCACGCCTTTGAGTGCGTAATCAGAACACAGGACCCTACCGAATGACCCACTGTGGTTCTCAGCACAACTCCGATGACATATATCCACTGACATTGGATTTAGCCGGCATGAGCAAGGAAAACAAAGCTCCTCTCCCTAATACACGCTGAATTACAGTCATCTTAATATTTTTCTGCTGGAGATCAACTATTGTTTTGCTTGAAATAAAAATAATGGCATGCTATTATAAAACTAAAGCATGAATAATCATGAGTGACTAGAATTCAGTTTGAATAGAAATTAAATAATACCACTGCCTACTAAATAGCTTCGAAAACAAAAACAAGATACAGCATAGAGATGATTAGAGACCGGTTATAGATTTAAATTAAAATGTATTACCATAGGGCTTCAACGGCCTTCAGCATGTATTGTATTCTCCTGCAAAACTCACGGAGCAGGGGAACAAACTGTCAGGTGCCAACCACTACCTAATTATTTCTAATTCAATGAAAATATATTTTTGTCTCCTTCATGCTCAGACGAAAACTAAGGGAGTAATTCTGTAACCTTGCAGAAAGCCTTAACTTGTACAAAGCATTTTGTGAAGAAAAAAAAAAGCCAAGAGGCTCAAAAAGAAAATACCATCTTTTAGATTCTTAGAAGGTAACTTTAAAAAGCTAAGGCGGCCGATCAAAACATAGCTGCTTAGAGAAAAGGAGCATAAGCTGTACATTTCAGTCGGCCCTGGGTCTGTTCCAGAAGGAATCTGAAAGAGGAGGCAAACACGTCCTCCCGGGCTGCTTTCTCTGTTTGGGAGACTGTCTCTCCTCTCGTTTTTCTTCGCGTCATCATGTGCCCATTTATGTATCTGCCTGATCATTTCTATCATTTGTCAAGGTCTCTTTTGTCTCTATCCCGGTCTTCTCACCACAAGTGTTCCTACGGACATACTGAGCAAAACCCCAGCTCCCTCATAAACGCAGAACCCAGGACGGAGCATCGTGGTTCAGAAGGGGGAGACTCGGAATGCACTCACTGCCTTTTCTTCCCAGTCCAGGGAGAGTGAGAGTGGAGAAGCCCAGGCACCAACAGTCTAGGGCTCTGCAGTTCAAGGATCTACAAATCTGTTGGTGATTTTGAACACAGTCTTAAAACAATGTGAAACTCTCAGAGTGGCCTGCGGGGGGGAAAGTTCTGCAGGCTGATTGGCCCTGCCTCGGAGGAGTTGTGGCTCGGCCGTTCTACGCCTCAGTTTACTGGTGTGTGAACCCCAGAAGATGCATGTTCTTTGCTTGTTCAGTTTTGAACATCACGAGTTCTAACATAGAGCCATGGCCGAATCGGCTGCTTAGTGAACATTAAGTGCGTTACAATTAATTGTAAAATCAGCAACACCGAGTAACTCCTGGCTTGCTTTTCATTCATTAACCAATGAAAAACTTTTGAGTTAGTATGTGTGTTGCACCAGGCAGGGTAGGACACACGGGGTGGACAGTGACAACTAGGAAGGAAGGGAGTTCCTGGAACAGGGTTTAGGGTCTGGACAGATGGATACCACACAGAGGTGACTTCCCCGGGGCTCAGATGAGGAAAACGGCAGGTCCTATGAAAGAGAAGGGACCGTCTGGACACCCGTGACCGCCATACCTACCGCACAGGTCCCGAAACCAGACTGCCTTACCTTCAAATCTCTGTAAACAACAAACCGATTGTGCATGTGCTCCAGCCCCAGGATGATTTCGGTGGCATAAAACCGCATCTCCTTCTCAGAAAATACCCCATGCTGGGAAAGGTGATAGTGCAAATCGCCCCCTGGAATCAGAGAAGGACAGGTCAAGGCAAAGCATGTTAATTTGCAAGAAACAAAAAACGTCATCCTAAATCGTTAGGACTCAGTACAAAAAGGCAAACTTGGCTCCTGCTTCGTATATATCTGTCTTTGACTTGCCTAGTCTGACAAAACACTTTCCAGAGTACAGAGGAAGCTTATACATTGTTAACACTTAAATGCAGGGGTGGGTGGCCACGGCAATAGACAACGAAGCCATCATTCGCAGACTGGGAATCCAGCTCCCACATGTACCCTCGAAGCTAACCTGCTTGGATCACTAACTTCCTGTCTAATGAACAGGTCATGACATGGTTGACCCAGTAGCCGGCTTGGCAACTGGCTCTGGGGACAATAAATGAATGAGCAAACAAACAAAACGATCATACCGAGAGACAGATGATAAAGTGGATGCAACCATAAAATTATAACTGGTGAAATCCAGGTAGGTGGGGATTTGGGTGTTTCCCGTACAATTTCTTCAGTTTTGCCCTGTGTTTGTAGTTTTCCATAATAAAACGTTTGGAAAAAAATCAATTACCGTATGGGCTCAAGTTACACAGTGAGAGAATGCCACCAACAGGATAAGGGAATGTTCTCATAAGCTGTCAAGGAATAGCTTCTACTGATCTAGAAAAGTTCACGTGTGCCCACTGTATGGCCCCTGCTTTTGTAAGCACCTTCCCTTCCACACACACGTGTTCCTGTAGAACCACTGGCAGGTCAAGATGTAAGATGTGCAGGATCCCAGAGGCCCCGTGCCCTTCCCTGTCAATGCCTCAGCCCCTGGCCCCTCGGTTAGGCCAAGGGGACTTCAATCTGACCTTCCACCATCCGTTCATCTTAACCGTTCTGAGAGTGCTAACCGTGGAATCACGCAGGATATGTGCTATGGCGTCTGGCTTCTTGGCCCACTATTAACGTCTGTGAAATTCCTCCACGCTGTTGAATAGGTCTGGCTTTGGGTCAAACCCTCCAAATGTAACCGAACTTCAAATGAACTTCCAAAAAAGGAAGCTGTGCATTTGTTGTCCCGGATGCCTTTTACGTCAGCTCTTGTTACGGAAAACGCTTTGAGTACATGCCGTGTCACTCTCTAGCATTAGAAAGCTACTTTTTTAGCTAGAACTTTGTCGGCACTCATAGCTTACAAGACCAATGGACGGCTGGTCCGTCCAGCCAGAAGCCGGGCTGGCCCACAGCCAGTCCTTCAAAGTCGGCTTCCTAATATATCTTTGGCCTACGTTCTTATGAGGCATTTCATTCCTAAAAGTTGAGGGTTAGGAAACAAGCTAATTAAAGATCTAGGCCAGCTGCGTTCCAGAAGATGAAGTTTACGTCGTTTGTGAAAATCTCTTCTGGAAAGTGCAAACTTCCTGGTGAGAAACTGGGAGGGCGCAGAGGGGAATTTAAAACGAATTTCAATGGAAACTTGAAGAGCAGAAGGTTTCCTTAAATTTCGGGGGGAAACCCAATTATCCCAGAGACCCAAACTGCCGGCGTGTGCAGATCAGGGTGTGCTGAGGTCTCACATCACGGCCAAGTCTCTCCCTGCACTCAGACTTCCTGCGTGTTGCTCACCGTTCATCAGATCCAAGATGAAGCATAGTTTATCTGGAGTATGGAAGGCATAGGTCATACAGACAATGAAAGGGCAGTCCTAGGGAGGAAAAAAAAAAGCCACAGTTTGTCAGAAAAACAAAAGCTGTCCCAGGTAGCACATCTTCTACCAGAGACCATCCACAGGTCTCGTCCATGCCGCTGCCCTGTGCGTTGAGCAGAGACCCCTCCTTAGGAACCTTAACTGTCCCACCAAAACGGATCTGGTTACGTGACAAAATGCATACGGACAGAGTGGAGATGAATTCAAAGGTCTTGTCTCTCGCCAACTCAACCATGACCCTTCTATCTGCAGCTTCTTCAAAGGACCCAGACTCTACAGAAAGATATCACTGCCCTGCCAGGCTCTCTGTTGCTCTACATTTTGGTTCTGGCTAGTCAAATATCCATTTCTCTCTCTGATTCTGAGGTTGGAAGAACCATACCCAGTGGGAGGAAATTTCTATACTACCGTCTTGAGACGCTGAGCATAAAAAGGGAACGTAGCTAGCTTTCAAAGTAGAAAAATACATCAGAGTCAGGGACTGAATAATTCAATTGTAAAGATGTCAGTTTTCCCCCAAAGTAATCTAGAAATTCTATGCAAGTTAAAAAAAAAAAATTTAATGTTTTATTTATTCTCGAGAGAGAGAGAGAGTGCAAGCGGGAGTGGGGGAGGGATGAAGAGAGAGGCGGGAACAGAAGATCTGAAGCGGGCTCTGCGCTGACAGCAGCGAGCCCGATGTGGGCCTCGAATTCACAAAGTTTGATCATGACCTGAGCCAATATCGGATGCTCAACCAACTGAGCCACCCAGTCGCCCGGCTACAATTTTAATTAAAGTGAAAATCGAGCTGATTCCAAAATGTATATGGAGATGTGCACAGCCAGGAAAAATTCACTCTAGAAGAAAAAGTCAGAAAAGTCATAGTGCTAGATATTAAGACTTATTGTGTGTGTGTGTGTGTGTATATATATGTATATATATATATATGAATTATTTTATATATATTATACATATATATTTTTATATTTATATTTATGTTTTATATATTATATATAAATATATATTTATATGTTATATATATATTTTTATATATTTATATATTTACATATATTTATTTATGTATATTATATATAAATATACATAATATATACAAATATATATGTTTTTAATGTTTAATTTTGAGAGAGAAAGAGAGAGAGAGAGAGAGAGAGAGTGTGAGCAAGGGTGGGGCAGAGAGCGAGGGGGACACAGAATCCGAAGCAGGTTCCAGGCTCTGAGCTGTCAGCGCAGAGCTGGATGCGGGGCTCGAACCCTTGAACTGTGAGATCGTGGCCTCAGCCAGAGTCTGAAACTTAACTGACTGAGCCACTCACGTGCCCCAAAAGTTATTATAAAGCAACAGGAAATCAGACAGTGTGGTAGTAGCCCAAGAACAGACAGACCAACAGAACAGAAGAGAGAATCCTGACATAGACTCACACACAAATGGTCAACTGATTTGTGATAAAGTGACACAACAGGGTGGGGGGAAAGGGTGGCCCTTCCATGATACGCTGGAACAAATGGATATTTGTACAACAGAATGTGAACGCCCACCCCTACCTCACACCACATACTGAAGTCAACTTCAGGAAGACAAAGATCTGAAGGGAAAACAATAAATCTTCTAGAGGAAAGCAAAAGAGAGTATCTTTGTGACCCTAGGGTAAGTAAAGATTCCTCAGGCCACCCAAAAGCACTAATGGTGGAAGTACTGCTAAACTGGACAAAAATAAAATCAAGAACTTCTGGCCTTCAGAAAACACTATCAAGAGAGTAAAAAGGCAAGTCACAGAATAGGAAAAGGTATCTGCAATCCATACACGCAGAAAGGACTCATACTTAGAATATATAAAGAGCTCTCATAAATCAATAAAGGAAAAGGCAAACGACCCAACAGAGCAGTGGCAAAAAAAAGGCAATAGTAGGAGTAATAATAACAATATAAATGAATAAACCAGCCAACAAATCAATAAAGGCACTAAACATAGGAGGGTCATCGAACGGCTCTCAAGCCGATGAACAGGTGCTGGGCATCAGTGGTCACCAAGGAGATGTGTCCTCACAATGTGTTATCGCTAAACCCCAAGAGAATGGGCAAAATCAAAAAGACCACCAAGGCCAAGTGGCTGGAAAGACAGGGTGTAAACGGAACCCCTACATATGGCACCCAGGAGCGCACGGTGCCAACAACCGCTCTGGCAGCTGGTCGGGGCCATCTGCCGAAACTGGGCCCCCTCTGCAAGCCCCAGGCGTCAGCATTTCCACCGCCAACTGCACACCTCACAGCAGCCCGTACCCAACGTGCACTAAGAGAACTGCAAGAGAATGCTCCTCGCAGCACTGTTCAAAGGAGCCCCAAGAGGAAAGTAACCCGGATGTCTACCGGTATTAGAACGGATGCGTGAACCGCGGTCACTTTACGCGGGGGAATGCTACACAGCAAGGGTCAGCAAGTTTGTGTACAAGGGGCTAGACACGAATTATTTTCGGTTTTGCAGGCTCCAGGCCACCTCTGTCACGTATCCTTTGTTTATTTTCCGTACAATGCCTCAGGAATGGAAAACCCATTGCCAGTCCATGGGCTCTACAGAAAAAAAGGCCACAAGCCAGATCTGGTCCGTCGGCCATACGCAACTTGCAGACCTCTGCTACGTAGCCGCAGAATGTACCATGGCCACGTGCGATGATGCAGGTGAATCTCACAAGCCACGCTGAGAGAAGCCAGACGCGAGAGGGCACATGTATACCAAGTTCAAACACAGGCAAAGCCAAATTAAATGACAGTGTTAGATATCTGGGTAGTAGTTAACCTGGGCGCGGGGTAGGTGACTGGAAGAGGCACAAGACTTCGGGAATATGAGTAACTTTATTTTATTTTATTTTATTTATTTATTTATTATTTTTAATGTTTATTTTTGAGAGAGAGCATAAGCAGGGGAGGGGCAGAGAGAGAGAGAGAGAGAGAGAGAGAGAGAGAGAGAGAGAGATTAGGGACAGAGGATCTGAAGGCAGGCTCTGTACCGACAGCAGTGAGCCCGACGCAGGGCTCAAACTCACAAACGGCAAGATGACGACCGGAGCCGAAGTTGGATGCTCAACCGACTGAGCCACCTAGGTGCCCCAAGGAATACGACTAACTTTCTATCCCTTGATCTGAGTGCTGGATACATGCTTGTGTTCCCTTGTGAAAACTCCTCAGTGCTAAGCCAGATCTATAACTGGGTCCATTTAGATTCTTTATGTACAGTGTATACTCGCCACTCAACTGATTAAAATAGAAACTGGCCAAAAAAACACCCCACATCTATATCCACTTTCTTAACAGAAACAAAAAAATCATTAAATTCCACAGAAAATAGTCAGGTTTCAACAGAATAATCTATACACTGAATCTGCATCGTCCAAACCTCTGTATTAAGGGCATACTGATACATCTGACTCCTTTCTATACCAGAGGTTCATGAACTTGAATACAATTTCCATGTATCTTCCGGAATGAACTACAAATTTCATTTTGTGATTACCTAGTTTGCCTTAAAACACCGTTGAGATGGTATAAGTGATTACTGATTTCAAGGCTGATTTTGCTTTAAACAGGCAAAATGAAAGTGCTTTCCTTTTTCTGTTAAAAGCCATGTGGCCTTCCTGGAGGTGGGGGGCACCCTCCCACTTGGAAGCCCTTAGGGAACCACCTTTTTAATAGCCTGCTGAAGATGGCTCATTCTGCTCCTTCCTGAATGGGGTTCCCCACACACTCTGGTTCCTGATCCGATGAGCAATTCATCTGTAGAGCAGAGAGGCGGGTGGACCCAGAACTTAGTGAGGCCAGAGTCTTTCCCAGCTCCAGAGGGCATCTGTACTCACTCCACCAAGGAGACGGTGGACCCTGCGAAGGGGTATTTCTGAACACAATGGGATATGATCCTTCTAATGGTAGCCCCGAGGAAATGGCAAAAGGCAAACAAAATAGGTTCACTTAAGATCATATGTTATTAAGAAGGGACATGAACTGTAGATTTAGCATCAGAGGCTTTCTGAACAGGAAGGCTCTTTAAAAAAAAAAAATCACCTGGTCCTGCGTGTTTATTTTTAAAATAAAGAAACTAAGGCCCTAAAAAGGGGAAATGACTTGCCTGAGGTCACAAAGAAATGTGGTAGCCAGCCAGGATTTCAACCCCCAGTCTCCTGACCCTCTCCAGGGTTCTATGTTACTTATGCTGCTCACAAAGGCTGGGCTTCTGTGGCAAAGTCAAGTAAGAGCTCAGTTAAAGGGATGCAATTCAGTTATCTGTATGCTGACTGCAATCCGTCACCTCTCAGGTGCTGGGCAGATACCACACCAGGTCTCGTGGGAAGCTCGAGACGCAAAGAACCAAATACCGACCAGTGTGAAAAAATGGCAGTTCGGCGATGGGGCTGATACAGTTGTGAACATCATTATGGTTAAGATGTTCTGCCTTGATTACAAATTAAAGGCAGTAAGAACTAAAGGGCCTCGTAGAGGTAGACCCTCAGCAAGGAACTGTCTTCTTTGATTTCCTACCGGTACCGAGCAAAACAGCTTGTATTTTTGCAGGAACTCTGCAAAACTGTGATAAAATACAGCACGAAGTATTTCTTCAAGAAAATTCTCCACCTTGCAGTCAGGAAGAGGCTTCTGTTAACTTCCTGCTTAAAACATTTTGTCTCCAGTTGCTAAAAGATTTTTTTTCCTTTTTTAAATCCTCAGTATTGGCCTAGAAAGCTCTTTACAGGCTGGCCTGGCCTGTCGGTCTCCCTCTCCACTCCAACTTCATCTGGGACTATGCACGCACCACTCGAGACCCCAGCTCAGCTGACCTTCTCCAAAGTCTGCAAAGCCTCCTGAAGCGCCCAGGACCCAGACAAGCACTGACACCTCCTGTGACCTCTGAGGACTATCCCTTGTCACCTCCTCCCTGCTAAGTGCCTCCTGAGCACCGGGCACCTTCTAGAGGTGTCCTGATTATTTATACATTTCTGAGATCATGCGAACACTACCACCTTCCCTCATTCTGTGTAGCTCTAAAAGAGCAGGGACCAAAGTCACAGTTTGGGACCCTCCATCCTGGCAGGAGAATGCCTGGCATGATCTAGGCACGGAAACGTGTTTCAAGGAATGAATGACACTTCGGAGGACACTAGGTGACTGTTTAATGAAGGTGCTGACTGTTCTTTCTCAGCTATGGACGTTCTCACCTGTGGACATACTTATCCCAGTTCTTAATCCTAAAGATTACCCTTTTACTATTCTAGAATCAAACTGGGAATGGTACTGCCACTGTCTCTCTGAAAGGTTGGGGGAAGAAACACTCAGCTTGAAATTGGAAGGAAGAACAAGCAAACAAACAAAAAAACCCTCCCAATAAAAGGAAAACCGTAATGAGGGACGGCAGTCCAGTCCACGCCAACAGGCTGATTTTAACTTAAAGACGATTAAAGAACCAGAAGAAGTGGCCTTTGATTAGCAAAAAAAGAAAACATTCCAAATAGTGTTGTTACAGCACTTTTGGTTAAATTATGTATTTGATAAGTAAAAAACATCAACCTCTAATTCCCAAAAAATGAAACCAAACAAAAAGGCTTGATACTTGAATTTAAAAATATAAATAATTCTTTTAAATTAGCTCAAAGTAGTAGACCAATTTTTTATTTATTCCCGTAGAGGGTTAAGATGGGTGAAGAATGACCGATACATCTACATAACCATATTCCCCCTCGCCTGAAAAAAGTAACTATAAAAATGCTATGTGAAAACTGTATGTATATTTCTTCAACACTCCCAACGTTTTCCCCACAGGCCTTCTTGAGAACAAACATGCAAGGTGTGGAGATGGCTCATGAAAAATTAATATTTTAATTACCACTTAAAATCTGCAGTAAGGGCACACCCATGTTTGAAATTTAAGGCAATGACGTTTCCAATAGAAACTAGAAACCAATGCCATTCTTACTGATTCCAACAGTGTGTGAGCTGCTTAGCTTCAGTTCCAAGTAGGTGCAAACGCGGTCACGCACCCAACACGACTCTTACTTGAAATGCTCAATGTCCAGATGTTAGGAGGCAGAGGCACATAGTTAGAGATTATTTATAGCTACAGTGTTCTTTTTTTATTATGGTTGAGCCAAATTATGAGAATCCTTTACTTCGGTAGCACATAACCTTTCTGAAACTGCTTCAAACGAACCCCAGGAAAACATAAACCACAATACATTAAATATAGGTGCTAACCAAAAAACACAGAGCTTAGAAGGTGATCGTAAGACAGGAACACTAGTCAGAGGGTCCATAGACTCTGGGTAAGGAAATTAACCCCTCCGGGTGTCGGGTTCCTTGCTTACTAGTCGAAAAGGGTTCTTTGATTCACCATTAAAGTCTGATTCCTTTATCCTTTGGGTGAGAATGAGCCTGTTTAGAAACCAGCTAGGCTACTGGGAGGCCACACCCTCCCCAATATATCTCACTGCATATAAACCTTCTTGGCTTGGTGATTAGCTTTAAATTCACAGGGGGAGGCACTCAGCATGGGTCTGGCCACTCCACCCTCATTTCCTGCCTTCCCTTGGAGACCCTGAGTCCCTGACCCCCTCTGCACGCTGGATGGCAGGCCCTCTGGCACACGCAGGACTGCCCAGGTTTCTGGGACACTGAGTTTTTCTGGGTGTCTTCATACCCATCTGTTCAAATACAGAAACGCCAAGGTTCATACCGTTCACTGCAAAAACGGCCAGAATGGGATCCTGTTTTGCAAGAAGTCACGGGGCAGAAGTTTTTGACACAGGCTGAGCTAAAAATGCTAGGCTGATGGACAAATAAACTGTCCAACAGGTGGAAACACCGTTTTGGAAATGGAAATGACCGAAGTCCACGGCAGCAGGTGAAAAGCAGCAAGGGCCCCGAAGACAGAGCCACCTTCTCCTGATGGCGCACAGCCCCAAGTGCAATTCGGACTTGAGTAATCCAAGATGCTTCCTCTCTATCTGTTTACAAAGGACAAGAGCGACTTTCCTTGTACTCCAGCTTCTCTGGGTCAGTCCTCCGTCATGCACTCAGTTCTTAACTAGACTCAAGTGATTTCGTTGCCGTTGCCGCGATTATTTCCTGCCATCTCGGCAACCACGTTCCGCAGAGAGGAAAGTCATAAAACAGCCACTAAAGGGAGACGTCGTGGGTGTGCATAATGATGGTTGCTAGCACTTTTCCAACTCCCAAATTAAACAGAGATAATATGCGGATTCTACACTATTTATATTAACTTAGTGCTGCTTTTCC
Organism: Lynx rufus; assembly: GCF_022079265.1. NCBI lineage: Eukaryota > Metazoa > Chordata > Mammalia > Carnivora > Felidae > Lynx > Lynx rufus. Next base: position 21,409,539 of record NW_025814839.1, read on the forward strand.
CTGCTATAAACGCTCACTCACCCGAAAACTGGCTGGCTGCATAATTTGCCGGGAAAGAATGCCTGCATTTTAAATAAATTGTCTCGATCTGGAAAACCGAGCAACCAGCAAAGACCAGAGCAAGCAGTGCTCCAAACAGAATACTCACCCCTGTGCTCACAAGAGACAACATAATCCTCTCATTTAAGGCTAATGTTTCTCCTTGTTTCATCTTGATCCTCTTCTTATCCAGGCATTTCATTGCGTACCTGGAAACATAAATGTTATTGAAAGAGCTGCGCTGGAAAGAATCCAAGCTGCTTTAAACGATCCATGTCGTACTGGGGAAAGTTTCTAAAGACTCGGGAAGTGTTTGAAAGAAGCAAAATGGTACTTGCTGACTGTCATGCAAAAAAAAAGAAAAAAATTATAAAAAAGAAATATTTGTAAAAAAAATGTATTTTTTAAATTTTGCACGCATTAAGAAAACATTTCAACGTGGAGCGTCCCTCCTCACTCCTTGGGTGCGGACGGCACACAGTAAGCTCCTTTCCAAGAGGACAGTGTGGAAGAGAGGGGACAGTGACGTTATGGTGGAGAAGCCTGACAAACGCGACCTCAAGTAGGCGGTCAAGGTCAGCATCAACAGTGAGGAGTCATGTTGACGATGGGCCCCCATGATAGGACGCGATGAGAATGGTGTTCTGCCACTGGGGTCTTCCTTCCAAAAGCCCACAGCCCCAGTATAACCAGGAGGAAAGCATGTCTAAACTGGAAGACATCATACAATACACCTGGCCACGGGTCCTCAAAGCAGCACAGCCCCTCAGAAACAAGGAGAGTCCAAGAAACTACACAGTCTAAAGGAGCCTAAGGGGACGAGAGGACTTAAATGTAACACGGGATCTGGTTAACACAAAAGGCCATTGGGTAAAGAGTAAAGTAAAAAAGTAAAGGGGCGCCTGGGTGGCTCAGACGGTTAAGCGTCCGACTTATGCTCACAGTTCGTGGGTTCGAGCCCCGCATCGGGCTCTGTGCTGACAGCTCGGAGCCTGTTTCAGATTCTGTGTCTCCCTCTCTCTCTGCCCCTCCCCTGCTCCTGCTGTCTCTCACAGATAAATGAACATTAAAAAAAAATTTTTTTTAAGTAAAGTAAAAAAAAAACAAAAAAGTAGAAACTTCAGTGAATAATAATGTATATTAGTTCATTTGTTAGGACAAATGTTCCATAGTAACATAAGACAGAGATACTGGGTGTGTTTTTGAACCCTTTCTGTAAACCTAAAATTAGGTGTCAAAAATAAAATTTGAAATAAAAAGGTGTCAGGGGCGCCAGGGTGGCTCAGTCAGTTAAGCATCCATCGGCCTCTTGATTTTGGCTCAGGTCATGATCTTATGGTTTGTGAGATCAAGCCCTGCTTTGGGCTCCATGCTGGGTGCAGGGCCTGCTTGGGATTCTCGATCTCCCTCCCTCTCTGCTTCTCCCTCATGCACTTACTCTCTCTCAAAAATAAATAAAATAAAATAATAAAATAAAATAAAATAAAATAAAAGGTTTCTTTAAAAAATTTTAAATCAAAATAAAGCTTAAAAAATTAAGCAATAATTAAGATATTAATACCATTACACAAATAGAAGTTCCAGTTAAATGAGAACCTGAAGTAGAGGGATGTGAATAAATTTGGTGAAAATAAAACTTTGGACATATTGTTGCTGTTTAGTTGCTACTGTGTGTTGCAGTAGTGTGTGTAATATTTAGCTTTTAGGAACTGTGATTTCAGCAGTGGTCAAGATTTTGCAAGAGTGCAGGGGGCAAGACTCAAACACTGGCAACCAACAAAATGAAAAGGGACGGCCCATGCTCAAAAAGGCACGTTCTAAAATGCTGTTGGATTGGTTTGTTTTTAGTTTTTTTAAGTAATCTCTGCACCCAGTGTGGGGCTCGAATGGACCACCTGGAGATCAACAGTCACATGCTCCACTCACTGAGCCCGCCCTGATTTGTTTTTAATCTGGATATTGAAGTTATCGTATTTTCAAATAATAAAAAGAATCCGTAAGACTTTCATATAAAAGTTGGTGGAGAAGAAAGAGCTGACAACTCAAGCTTTCTGAAGCCTTGGAACAAACTTCTATTAAGGTAATGCAGACATGCTATTTGGCATTCTCTATAATCGCAGGTTAAAGAAAGAAGGATGATTTGTCAGCAGCACAGCAGAAAGCTGAAAGGACATTTTCACAGGGGCCTCAGGGGCTTCAGAACTCCGTGTGTGACTGTAAGTCCCACTTTACAAGGCCCCGGCACACAATATGGATGTTTGTCTGGCTGTGACGGGACACAGAAAATCCACTTGTTTCTAACTGATCGTAACTCACAATGTTATGACTTAGCAAAAGAGAGAGGGATGTTCAAATTTGATATTTGCTTTTCTTTTTAGAGAGAGAGAGAGAGTGCGTGCACAGGAGCAGCACAGAGCGGGTGGTGGGGAAAGAGAGAAAGTGGTTGAGAATGTCAAGCAGGTTCCACATCCCGCCCGGAGCCCGACATGGAGCTCGATCCCACAACTCTGGGATCGTGACCTGAGCCGAAATCAAGAGGCAATGCTCCACCGACCAAGCTACCCAGCCGCCCCCAAATTTGGTCATTTTATCGACTCTCCCAGGAGCTCTTTATAACAAATCCACTGATGGAGACATTAATTTGCTTAGTTAAGGGATTACACATGAGAACATATGAAGTAACGTGTTCTTCATTCAAGTTCTATGATGAATTTTCAAACTGTGTCCTACTGCTTCTATCACTAGCCCCTACCAGGCTGGCGTTTGGAAGAACGTTCAAACTGCAGACCGGAGAACCTGGCACACACGGGCCTTGAGCCCCTGGGTTAAGCCAGTTGGCTGCCACTGGCTTCTGAGCGAGGTGGGTGGCAGTTCACAGATGGGCTCCAGGATCCACAGGGACTGAGCCTGGCCGCTTCCTAGCCATGGGACTCCCCGGTAAGTGTCTACCCTTGTTCTAGAAAGCGGAAGACAGTTTTCCACACACAGAGAATCGCGTGAAATAACCAACGTAATGCAGGGACACACGGTGACATTATTGACTTGCACATCATGTGGCAGATTAGCAGATCTCCTAAACACCTGGGCCGTGAGGAAGGCAAGCGAACACATTTGGTGAAACAGAATAAGCGCCAAAGGAAGAGCGACACTTAGCGTCAAAGTCCACCGCGGGAGTACAGAATCGGGACGAGAGACGGGGCCGCAGAGGATTGTTCGCTAATACGGACTATGGAACAGGCAGTTATCTGCAGGCTTTACGATGTATCATCCTGTTCAATTCTCACAACCGGGAAGTATTTTCCCCACCCTACAGACTTGGGTGCAGAGGCCGAGAGAAGGCACAAACCTTGTGCCGGCCGGAAAGCAGAAGCCGGGTCTGACCCGGCCATGGGACGCCAGGGCCCCCACTCTGGATCACCAGGCCATCCTGTCTCAGCAGGGCACCAGACTTCAGAGGCCCGAGTGCCAGACACTGGGTTCACCCCACGCAGGGCCCCAAAACAGGAAGACCAGTGGGTGTAAGTTAGTGAAGGTGAATTCCAGCCCCCACCTACTAAAGATCGTGCCAGTTACTAGACCTGTCTGAAAACTAAGAGGGCCACCTGGCAAGGCCATCAGTGCCCGATCACGGGGAGGACCTGAGCAGAGGCTGAGTGATGACCCGGTGGTGGGGGGAGAAGGACACTGAATTCGCTGACCCCAACTACTCCTCTTACACCGACTCAGACCAAGCCGCACAGACTATTCCACTTTGCTGTTATTCTAAAAGGCCTGTCACTCTATCAAACTGGTGGTTCTGGGCCTATCAAACTGTATTTTCCCATTGTCTTTTGCTTTTGGATATATGCTCACGTAAACAAACTGCTTCTAAAAACTAGCCCCCCCCCCCGACACCCACACCACTTAAGAACTCCACCATTCACTTTCCAGAAGAGCCTCACACCCGGCACACGTGCATGTTAACTCCCTCACATCAACCACCTGTACGATCAGCGGCCGATGCAGTCATGGAGACCCATGATCATGACCCTCCTAGGAGGGCATCCTGTTCGCCAGGGCTCGAGCTACCCAACTACGGGAACTGACGTCTCCTGGGATGTTACACCACCGAAAAGCGTATGTGCTAAATCACGGGTGGTCACTCTCTAGAAGAAAAGTTCTCTCCTCTGCGAAGCAGAGAATTCTTTGCAACCGGATTGGCCCGGGAGGCGGCACAGAATGCCCCTTCTTGGTCACTTCTAGGTCCCAGACTGCTTCACCCACGGCCTGAGTGATAGGGGCTCATGACACATAGTCACTGGCTAACTTCCCATTTCACCCTACGTGATGGAAGTTCCAGCCAACTGTTCTCATTTCCGATGCCTCACAAAAAACAGCCCTTTTCTTTCTGAGGTTAAGTTACTTCAGGAGTGAGATCGGGGGCTTCCACAAATCTATGCAGGTGTTTTCTTTTGATGCAAGCACAGAACCCATAGAAAGCTTACATTTTTCCAGTGTCTGCTTTCCTGCAACCATACACTTCACCAAATCCTCCTCGTCCAATGATTCTATGTACGCTGAAATCATTCATGGTCAACTGTGAATTCAAAACACGATACGAAAACACAGAATTGCATTAAAATCATGCTGTTGTTCTCATGCAACACACAGTTACTAAAAGAGCAATTCTGACAGAGGGATCTGCCCTTTCTGCGACTGATTCCCCGGACTGCAAGACAAGATGGGCAAGGCTGCAAGACATTCTAGAACCTCCATGTGCTCCACCCTCAAAGCGCACAAAAGGGAGGCGAGTGGGACGAGGACAGAGTGGGAGCCGAGTCAGATTGTTTTTCCGCTCTCCTGCGTTTTAGGTCGTAAGCCGTATGCCCCGAAGACAGGGGAGTGTGAAATTTCTAGTCCAAATGAAAACCCACCTCAGCTACTCTGAAGCCGGAAGTGTGGGAACAGCTCAGCAATTCCAGGAACTGTCATGGTAAAAAAAATAAGTCTACATCGAGGGCATCTATGTTTTCCTAACAGCGGGCCATATGATGAGAAAACTCGGCGGGTGCCGGCCATGTGAATTTTTTATCGATAACGTCAGGGAATCGCTAGGACTCATGCTGGGCATGTGAGCATGAAACAAGACCCAAAGTAGGAGAAAAGTGTATAAAGAGGCTTCATTCATAAGCCCTTTCCTTGTGTCAGGATCTCAGCAATGCCCCACCTCCCAAGTAGCTTTAACAGTCTTCAATGGTACAAAGGCAGACAGTGAGCCCGATGTCTAACGGGGCAGTCGGAAAAGAGCAAACACCTTAGTAGCTTATGCATGCTGGCAAGTTAAGGGTCAGGTTCCTGAAGGGTTCCCCCCACACAGCCCTTGAAACACGTTTGCAGCCACAGCTAACTGGGCCCACAGGCCTCACATCTGATGCTCAGGGGACAGACAGCAGGACATGAGCACCCGGGGTCTGCTGAAGGAGCAGAAGCGTGAGAAAGCTCTATGGCAAATACAGAGGATATTTTTGAAAAATGTGTGATTTCCCTCTTGTTTCTACAATCCTGCCAGGAACTGTGAAAGAAAGGGGAAGTTTAAAAAAAAAAAAAAAGAAGAATTAAAAAAAAAAAAACCACACACACACACACACACACACACACACACACACACACACACACAACTGCTTCTCCCAATGGTATCCTCAAGTTAAAAAAAAAAAAAATCCAGTTGATGATTTCTTTTTCTTACAAATGGACATGAAGGGGAAGGTAAAAGATGCTGTATCAAGAAAGGAGGGTATGGGGCACCTGGGTGGCTCAGCTGATTTAGCGTCTGACTATGGCTCAGGTCACGATCTTCGGGTTTGTGAGTTCAAGCCCCGTGTCAGGCTCTGTGCTGACGGCTCGGAGTCTGGAGCCTGCTTCGGATTCTGTGTCTGCCTTTCTCTCTGTCCCTCCCCCGCTCGCGCTCTCTTTCTCAAAACAAAAAAATAAATAAATAAACATTAAAAAAATTAAAAAAAAAAAAAAAAAAAGGAGGGTTCTAAAAGTGAAGCAGGGGGCATGCCCCAGAACTTGAGGTTGAAAGCTGGAAGCAGGTGAGCCTTTCGGGAAATGTGTGTTAGAGAGTAGCCGGTTTTGAGGACTGCTTTTCTCACTCTCAAAAATATTAAAAAAAAAAAAAAATTTTAAAAAAAAGGAGATGAAACCTTGGGCTAATAAGAGATGCCATCATTCTTATGACAAGATTAGACCTAATAATAAGAAAGAGAAGAGACTCTTTACCAGGATGCCAAAAGACAAGAGCATGTGGAAGCACATTCTGTAGGAGACTTGTATTTTTTACTACTATTTCTGTGGGTCAGTCACTGCTTAAAATACCCTTTCTTAACTAAATAAACACATCCTTATATGAATGGGAAAAAAGAGAATTAAACCTCGAACTGTTTATGAAACCGGGTACGGGGGGATGAATTCTTCTTACGTTAAAGCTGTAAGGGAGACATCTGTTAGTGGCGCATTACCCGTGGGAGTGTGCTCCGGGATAAAGTATTTTCTCACGAAGTTAAGCCAGAGGAAGTTTTTATTTAAAAAAAAGGGGGGGGGAAGAATTAAGAGGATACTCACATGGATGTTTAATTCTACGTTTTTCCACTGGCAAAATCGGGTGAACTTGTCACTAAAAAAAGAATATAATAATGGTCACTGAAGAGTCACGTGTCACAGGAGTCGGGTTGACTGGGCAATGTTAACAGACAACCTCGGATGGAACACCTGTGTTGCTTCTTGACCAGAGGCATGTTTTCTTCAACATGTTTTTCGCAAAGCATTCCCCAGGATTCGCGGCTTTATTTTACGATTCAGGTGAAAGACGGCGCGTTCCCCTTAAACTGTGGTTACTGCGTCTTTATCTGAATCGGCACCGTCCAAGAGAAGGCCTAACGTGAGCCACGCTGGTAGTTTAATCTGAATACCGTTACTTTCCTGAACCCCAGTACAGCAAAAAAACTATCATTTCAACACGTAATCGGTATAAAATTAGTAGCGAGGCATTCTACAACCTAGTTCCTACATTTGGTTTTGAAACTTAAGTGTGTATTTTGCACTTGGAGCCCATCTTCATTCACACTCGTCACACCGGTCATTTCAAGTGCTCAGGAGTCACACGTGGCTAGTGGCTACCATACCGGACCATGCCGCTCTAAGCGACAAGAAAATTAGTATTTGTAAAGAATTCTAAGAACACCAGACACCCCATGGGGCTTTTCATGTGCAAGGCCCTGGTCGATGAAGATGCCCATTCCGCAGCAGAGGAGACCCAGGCGTGGCCAAGGTCACACAGTGAGAGGAGTGGTGGGGTCAGACCTGAACCCAGACCCAGCACTGTTGCTCCAAGACACAAATGCTGTAGGAGAAAAAGCCCCTGAGGCTACAATCGCAAGATGCGCCAAGTCCTACTGAGCCGATTTGCTCCCACAATTTACCTAACTGCGTGAATAGATTTTTCTTCTAGGAAGTAAGAAAAATACCTATCCCCACACCTATTTTAATACAGACATGATTTTCATTAATTAATGAGCAACGCCGTCTAAGGGGTGTGTTTTAAAACATTTTTTCAAAAGAATTGCGTTCTTGATTGAAAGCTCCTCAAAGGCAAAGAATATTCTTGGTGACTGCTGGATTTCACGTAGCCCCTGGCACAATTCCTTACACAGGCACAGTATCCAGGGTTCTTTGAATGCATGAATGAATGAATGAATGAATGAGAGAGAGAGAGAGAGAGAGAAAGGGAGAGGTGGGGGGAGGGAGAGAGTACTTATGAAATGCACGGTACAGGAATTATCAGCACTGTAACAGAATGCCTTAAGGCATCTAAATATCCCAGTTTCTTGGGGGTTTCATTTAATATGCCTTCTTAGGATCTTTTAAAAATATTGCTGAGGCTAATATAATCACGTTGAAAATCAAAAGCAGAAGAACTCTTTACAATTCTGAGGCATCTTTTGTCAATGAATCTAAAATGAAGCTTACAGAGTGTTTCACTGATCTCCCTATCATCTCTGTGGGGTTAGTCAAATTATATTTGGAGAGTTTCTGAAAGTTATTTCAAACGTTTTGGTTTTTTTAAAGCATGATGAGTCCAACCAGCAAACACACACTGGGGTGCTCTCTGTGCTTACACCATGGCCGTGCCTTTGAAATTCACTTGGTGTGTTGGCCCAGCTCCTACTCCCTTCCCTCATGGATTCTCGAGCTCAGAGCTGGCAACAGGGGCTGGTGATCTGGAGATTTACAAAACTTACAAGATTTACAAACTTGCGAACTAGCTGGGGAAGATTAACAACCTGGGAGAGAACCATCCTGCTGACCAAGAGAAGAGGGAACCAAATCCCAACACATACCCTGCCCTAAAAGAACACACCCCCCCCCCAAAAAAGGAACACCCTCAAACTCACATTTTGCCCTTGAGGTATGGGTTTGCTGTAACAAGCTCTTCTTTAGGAAGTACAGATAGCCCCCAGGGTGTCCGGGGTCAGTCATGTGTCCATGGAGGTTCTCTGAGTGCTATTTTTGGTCAATACCTAAAACTGGAATTGGGCACTTCCTGACAGAAGAGGAACTAGGGCTGAGGACAGAGCAGGGCCTGGGCAACAGAGGGCTCCTGACAGCCAGCGCCCTTGCAGATGACATATGGCCACCCCAGAGGGAAGAGCAGAGGTTAAAGATACAAAAACAACCGGGGTGCAGTGCGGGCAGGGTGTAGGGTAAGCATTTTTAACCCCAATCTGTGACTCGCGCTTAAGACTGCCGGGCAATTGAAGTTCACTGCCTGACGGAAGCTCACATCCCAGATTCAGCCCCGCCTGGAACTTAGCCCCGGGACCCTGCCTGCTTCAAGTGAAGGCACAGACCGGCCAATGCACTGCTGAAGATTTCCTCATTATTACCAGGCTGCAGTGCAGGCCCTTGAGAGACCGCCTTCACCATGAGACCCTCGGGGAGTGTGGCCAGTCCCGCCGAGGCCGAAGGCTACAACGTTCTATTTATGGAGTGCCCACGCTTTTCAAAACCCAAACACGAAACTCTAGGTCTGACAACAGAGTTTTTAAATTCTCATTTGAGACTGTGGTCGCAGAAAAAGAACCCAGGACGGTGTAAAAATGAAGAAATTCGCTTTTAAAAAGCATTTACATGATACGGTGAATAGTTTCAGAAAAGATGATTTCAGAAAATCCAGTACACGTGCTGGCCTAAAGCACAAACAGCTGGTGTGTGTGTGTGTGTGTGTGTGTGTGTGTGTGTGTGTGTGTGTGTATAAATGCAAACAGCTGGTGTGTGGGGTGGGGGGGGGGCACTAAGAGCCAAAGGCTCGACCAGCAGGGAGAAAAGTGACAGGCAGGCTGGCCTGGTGGCTCATGAAAGAACCTAAGAGCAAAGAGCTACAGGACGCCCCCCCCCCCGAGTTTTATGCCCATCCCTGTTTTTCCCCTCTGCCCCAACGATCACGTAAAAGCTCTCAGCTGACCCAAGAGTTGGAAAGGTCAGATTTTCGAACCAATGGAGATGGAGACTGCGCGGGCAGGCCTCCCGCTGAAACCCAGCCAGCCTAGCCCCTCGGAGTAAACTATTGCTTTCTGGCAAAGTCTCTGCTCCTGCTCAGAGAAGTGTAATAATCATTTGTATGCATATTCGCTTCCCCCAAGTACTGACTCTACTCCAGGATAAAATTGTCTCTTGAACTCTAGTGGAATCACACCACCACGTTTTTTGTTTTGTTTTGTTTTGTTTAATTACTTTAGTTCAGAGACTATGGGGAGGGGGGGAGCAAAAAACCGCCGTGAAGAAGCATTTGTTTTTAAAGGGCAATTATGGAACAGCTGCGGGGCTGCTCCAGCACCGAGACACAATCATCATGTCGCTTGTCGAGAAATTAGCCGAGTCTGTGGAGAGGAGCACGGTCTGTGCGAATGCAGATTCGGTTTCAGAAAAGCCCCAATTCCAGCGGTGCCTGTTCACAGAGGAATACTCGAAATCCTGATGTTTGCCCGACTGCTGGGTGCCTGAAAGGGCACTTTTGCAGGCAGCACCGAATGCGTTCAGGGTTTTGTAGGACAAGCACACACGTATAGTCTGAGTCACTCAAAGGGAACGTATTTAGCAGGGATTGCAATAACGTATATGAGCACAGACGTCTGCCTGGACCCTTCAGTTCCATTACATGAGGAATCAAGTGCAGGCCTGACCCACTTTCGGGGGCAGGATCTCAAAGTGCAAACCAAGGAATGAGGTTAACAGAACAGGGCTTGCATTAGCAAAGGTGTCCCAATAAGCTACTTTTAATGTTGTGGTTCCATAGTCTATTTAAACTTTAGACCATTTTGAAGCTAAAGAGATTCAAAATGAAGAGCCATTAAGATATGTGAATCCTAAATAATACTTTAAACTACTGAGGTAACAGTCTGAGGCTAAGCCTGGTGCATAGTACGTGCTCAGTTAAGTACTTGTCAAATGAACAAATCAGCACACATTTTAATAAGGACAGAGCTCACTGGGTAAAAGGAGATACACCTGTACAAGATTTTATATATATATTAATGTGTTAAAATAATGTTCTAGCAAGTATCCCCCCCAGAAATGTCAGGCATATACGTGAAGTTTCATACCTTTCCATAAATTTTTGGAAAATGTTGCCTCGGAGACTTTCACAAATTTCTTCTATGTAGGGCTGGAAAGGATGGAAAAGAAATTCCACACTGCGTAAATAGGAACCCATAACACAAACTGATGAGGCTCGGACTGGTGGGAGTTCCCACTCTTCCACTTGCCCTTGTCGGTGCTTGCCCCGTTTTCAATAACAGATTCATCACCGTGATTGTTTACTTAACAGTTATCTGCACTATTCAACTGCGAGTTCCAGGAAGGTAAGGACAGGTCTGTCCTGTTTGCCACTGAATCCTTACAGCCTGGCATGGTTCCTGGAAAGTCACAGAGGCTTCCCGGATGACCAGAGTTGGTTTTCCGGGTGTGTGACCCATGCAGCCCCATAGGGCTGGCACCCAAAAGGGCCCACTGCTTGGTTTGGGGCCCTGCTATCGCCATCTTGAAATTCTTAATTTCTGACCAAGGGGCCCATGTCTTTCATGCTGCACTGGTCTCTGGAAGTTACACAGCACATTTTGTTAATTAATAAGTGTTGCTACTCAGCATCGATACTGAGTTTTAAAGACTAAAAGCTAATGGATCCATGGAGTAAATGGGTTTTTTGTAATTAGCTATTTTACTTATTGACTTTCTACCTCACATAATCATAGAGATAAGGACAACCATGGGGAAGAGTTAATCCCTCTCCTCATTTTGCACATATGGAGGCTGGGGCACTGCGGGCAGGTGCTATCCCATGGTCTCTGAGCAAATTCATGGCTAGACCAAGATTAAGGGCTCCTGGCTCATTTGTGCAGTGCATGTCCCTTTACAGAGAACAATCTGCAGGGGACCCTTGTATAACAGGAGTCTGAACCACACAAGTCCACTTATACCTTGATTTCTTACAGTACAATATTGTAAATGCATTTCCTTATAATTTTCTTAATGTTTTCTTTTCTCCAGCTTATTATAAAAATACAGAATAGAATATATATAACATACAAAGTAGGTGTTAATCAACTGTTTATGTGACCAGTAAGACTCCTGGTCAATAACAGGCCATCAGTAAAGTTTGGGGGTGGGAATCAAACGTTATAAGTGGATTTTCGACTACAGGGGGGTCAGCGCCCCTATTCCCTATGTAGTTCAAGGGTCAGCTGTATGTATTTTGAAGTACTTTTGCCTTACCTGGAAAAGAGTGGATGTCACTTGTTTCTTGGATAGGTGACTTTGTACATGTTCTACAGCTTGCTTTGAGAACGGCTTTTTTATTAAGAAAAAAAATCAGAAAACAGTTATTTTTTTTCCACAAGTATAAAACATAAACCTATGTTACACAATACCACAACATATAATTTAACACAATTACTAGGCAGGAACCTATGGTAGTTATGTTGACATGCATTCTTTAGAAATCAGTTGGATATTTATGGGCAATCCAAACAGATGCTTGTCCCTCTGAGCTTCTAGAATTCTTAGACGCCGTGTCGAGAAGGATGATGAGCATGGGGCACCTGACCGACATATCTAGTCCCACAAGAATTTAAGATTAACTGTGATGTAAAAAAAAAAGTGTAAAGAAGCTTACTATCACTTTATTAAATGCATATATCCCTTAATTAGCTAATAATAAGGGTCCTGAGAACATACAAATTCTACTAGATAAGACCAAACAAATGTGTGAAAATACACTTAAGAGTTAAATGTCAGGACTACAAAGCTAATCCAGGGTGGTAGAAGGCTGGAGGTTAAGGGAAGTCTTGCCGTGACCATGGCAGAGGGGAACTGGCTCTGGAAGAATAAAGCCTACACCAACAAGAAGTACACATTCTATTCTCCCCTCAAACTTCCAATTACATCTTCTTTAATAATGCACCCTAAGAAGGAAAGCTTCACACGCACCTTATACTGCCGAAAAACCTGCTGAATTGCTGAGCTACATGACAACTAATTTCCGAGGCATCCCCACAGAACATCCAGCATTTTCCAAGTTTCAGCCATTCTCTGGCAAGGTAGCAAGGCACAGAGCATCGACCATTTAGCTCCAGCTCAGGATTCCTGTCTACTACGGGGCGCCTGGGTGGCTCAGTTGGTTAAGCCCACTGGCTCTTGATTTGGGCTCGGGTCATGATGCCGTGGTTTGTGAGTTCGAGCCCCATATCAGGCTTTGTGCTGACAGCACAGAGGCTGCTCGGGATTCTCTCTCTCTCTCCCTCTCTCTGCCCCTCCCCTGTTCACACATGCTCTCTCTCTCTCAAAATAAATAAATAAACATTAAAAAACAAAAAGAAATGCATGCCACAAGAGGTGCCACCTTTAGCCACAGTTATTCACGTATCAGTTAAGACGGTGAATGGCACAATAAATACAGAGGCACCAAAATAAACCATGATCCTGGCCAGTGCCGTCCGCTGGAACTTTCTGTAATGGCGGCAATGGTGTGAACCTGTGCTGTCCAATACTGGAGCCACCAGCCACGTGTGGCTATTGAGCACTTGAAATGTGGCTTGTGAGGAACTGAGAAGTTAACTTTTTAACTCCATTGGATTTTAATGGAGTTTACACAGCCACCTGTGGCTCCTGTACTGGACACAGCAGGCCAGAACCATGGGGCCACTCCTTTAGAAAACTCTCTCAGAGACATTACATGTTAAAAAAAAAAAAAATTAACATTTATTCATTTTTTGAGAGACAGAGAGACAGTATGAGCGGGGGAGGGACAGAGAGAGAGGGAACACAGAATCCGAAGCAGGCTCCCGGCTCTGAGCCATCAGCACAGAGCCTGACGCCAGGCTCGAACTCACCAACAGCGCGATCGTGACCTGAGCCGAAGTCAGACGCTTAACCGACTGAACCACTCAGGCGGCCCACGTGATAAATTTTTATTACTAATTATTCCACTCACTCCTGGTGGAATAGTTTCCTAGGAACCTAGTTTATCGCAATGACCGAATGGATTATTTATCTGATTTACACTGAGGGGGGGGGGATATTTCCACTGTCTATTTAGCTATTAATAAAATTAATGTAATAATTATGCTCTTCCTCATGAATCCACAGAAACCATTTAAAATTTATGTTGATCAATATTTGATTAGCCTAATTATTTAAAGGAGAGCCACACTAACAACAACAAAGCTTAATTTCCTTTAGAAAGTCTAGAACTGAGACCAGCCCTTTCTTCCGCTGATCTGAAGGAGCTGTCAATGTTATTTGCCTCGTTCTTCTTCGCCGTGAAAGATCTGCTTTCGGAAATACACTCGGAGGAGACAAAGCAACAGCTCTGTATCAGGGTTACCAGGAGACAAATGACAGAAGAGAAGAGACAGGTCCCGTCCCCGGGGACTCCTGTTCGATTTTTAAACTTCTTCCTCCCAATTGGGTTTCTCTCTGGGAACTCTGCAAGCTGTCTCCTACCCATCCTGGAGGAACAGGACACAAAGAAAGACTTACATGCGAACAAGACAGCAGCTCCTTCATGATGTACTTGTCATAAATTTGCCGGCTCCTGCAAAGGCGGTCTTCTTCATTCTCAAGCTTCTCGTATTCTTTTATCTAGATTTTTCAAAGTTAGCATGGTTAGGTACGTCTTCCCAGAAAACTCGCTTTATTAAAAGATATTACTTGCCCGGGAAAAACCACTTCCACAGGAGATTAAGGCAAACTGCTGAACCCGATACTCCACCGGAAACAACCACTTCTAACGTTAGAAGAATGAAGTTGGGATCATTTAAATGCAACTTGAAACATACAAATGAGTTTTTTCCTATGATGAACCTCATCACTTAAATTTAGAAGCACAATATCAGGAAACAAATATTTCCATGGCTACAATTATCTTACAATATACCAGCCCGGGACCATTCATCCTTACCAATTCTCCTTTCCAGAGCAAAACCCATTTAAATCTGGCTGTAATTCAGTTCTAAGACTTATGACGGGGGTCGTTCTCACTCAGCTACGGCATTACAAAAGAAAAGAAAAAATATATATATGTATTGTCACGATTCCTGCAAAGAGATTTTTTTTAAAAAACCAACTGAATGTTTTAGAAAGGCATTGACCCATAGAAGCAAGCATTGGTTTTTCAGGTTTGAGCTTCAGCCGCACAATAAAGTGTTAACAGACAGGTGCCTTCGAACAGTCTATATAGGGAAGCTAATCGGAATGGTAAGGATAAGCCAAATAATAAAAATATGCTTTAGAAACACTTGCGTATGTCGAAAATGGCCCCAATCACTCCAATCTGATAACAGAAGCTCCTGCATCAGAGGAGTTGCTTTTATTTATTTACAGAAATACTTCTAATCCAAAAGACAGGAGAACGAGAGCACAAATGAAATACGGAGTTAGCAGGAAGACTGCAGCAAAGATCTTCAATATAATCATTAATTGCTACGTATGACTTACTTTTGGGAACAAAGCGTTTTCAACAGACAGTTGTTTACACGGACTTTTCACAGTATCTGAGAGTTCTTTATTCCGGGATGACAGAACAGAAATGAAAGTTACCTTTTTACAGGATAGGCTGGGTTAGATCATTTTGAAATCAAAACCAGTAAACGCTAGGAGAATTTCTGATAAAGACGGGGCACAGCTGGCAGGGAGTGGGTGTGTGTGTGAAATACTGAGGTCCCGGATGAGGGCCAGCTGGTTGACACCCGGAGAAATGACTGGGGTCATCTTATTATCCTGAAATACCACCAGTGTTACAACGAGGTGGCTGGGATTCACAAGGCTGTGACTGCCAGGGCTTAGAATGGAGTCTTGTTGGAACAGACAATAAAGTCTCCCTTGAAGGCAGGCAGACTGGGGTAGGCTATACCCCACCCAACCAGAAAAGACTGCTCGAATGAAGCAGCAACCCAGCAATGTTGGCGTAGCCAAAGAATCCAGGCTTAACGACTGTGAGTCAATTCAGAAAAACAAGTCTAAGGAGTTCAAATACCATGCTGGATGCAAATATGGCAGCTGTGAGGCAACAGAAACCAGACACCAAAATCCGAAGTAGAGTCAGAAAACAAACAGAGGATCTGGCTTGGTTGATTACTTTTGTTGTTTTAATATTAGGTAGGTCCGTAGGTCAGTGCAGAATTCTGGGATAGAAGAGGTTCACGGAAACGTTTCTGCCTAAACAAGTAAATGAACTCAAGAAATTATAAGCCTTCATGGAATTATTATCCTAGATAACAAATGTAATGAAATATAAGTCTATGTTCCTGGGGGCCTCAAAAGCAAGTTGACACCTGTTTAAACAAATGCTGATGCTATGGGAAGTTTTCCATGAACTGTAGCAATCCGACCACATGGAACATTCTTGTTTCTTGGGCAAATGATACGCTGAACCACAATACTAGCTTTATTAAGAGCCTTGTAGCTCATGAACTCCCAACCTGAACAACAGAAAAGGTAACTCTCAGTAGGCAAAGTAAGAGCCTCAAGTGTCTGTGGCTGTAATTCAAAATTCACTTTCTATTATCAGGAGGACCACTAACTAGAGAACATGCAGTCAACTATCTGTCAATCTAGCCAGGATGATCTTATTGTAGCCTATGCATGGAAAATGCCACACCTCTAACTGGGGCAGTTAGGTTGACCAGGTAACCTGAGCAGGCAGAGGCCTGAGTTCAAGGTGAAAAGTCTCCCCTTGCGCAGGCAAGAAGTGTGGTGGTCATCGATGACGAACGTTCACTGATCATGTGGTCCCGTTCTGCCTGGGTACTTACAAAGTTCACAGCTGAACACGCAGCCTCAATAACCAGAACCCTAAGGGCAAGCAACTTCTGGTCCCCAGCTCCAGTTTCTTACTACCATTCCGTTGAGATGGCCTTGTAAAGCCACTGATGGCTTCCGCAACAACTATACATTCTATACTATACTATACGCTCACCTTCGTGAGGGATCAGAAGTACAAACATAACCGGGAAGGAGCACCAAACAGAAGCTGGCAAGTAAGAGAGGATATTCTCGAAAATAAACAGCAAGAGAGAGGGAGCTCCAAAATTCTGTGTGTGAAAACTCTGCCAAGATCTCTGTTGGACCCTATAATGACCTGCGAGCATAGCAGATCCAAAGCAGTCCAGATAAGGCTACAAGAATTGGACAAGATTCGGCTGTTACTCATAAGACAGAGCTTTTGAAAACTGAGTTCAAGTTAATTGCTAAAACAAAAAATCACTACCCTTTCAAGAAGCATACAGAATTTAGAGTACATATCTATAATATATTAATCCCAATGTACAAAACACAATCCAAAACTATCCTACACATCGGGGCACCTGGGTGGCTCAGTCAGTTGAGTGACTATTGATTTTAGCTCAGGTCATGATCCGAGGGTTGGGGGATCGAGCCCCATGGTGGGCTCCACGCTGGGTGTGGAGTCTGCTTAGGATTCTCTCTCTCTTTCCCTCTGCCCCTCTCCCCAACTCAATGCTCTCTCTCTCTCTCTCTCTCTCTCTCTCTCTCTCAAATAAAGAAAGTAAAATAAAAATAAGAAAACAAACTATTCTACATACCAAGAAACAGGAAAATGTGGCCCACACACTCTAAGAGAACAGACCATAAATGAAGACCATTCTGAGATTACTCTGGTGTCGGAATTATCAGACAAGGATTTGATGCAGCTTTATAACTATACTTCAAAGACGTAACAGAAAATATACATAAAATGAATAAAAAGATAGGAAATAGCAGAAGAAACACATTAACTATGGGAAAAACCAAATGGCAATTTTAAGACTAAAAAACACATTTGAAATAAAACCTTCAATGGATGGACATAACAGAGATGCCAAAAGAGTCGATGAATTTGAAGAAAGATCCATAGAAATTACCCCCACAGAAAGAAAAAATATTTGGGGAAAAACACTGAATAGGGCAGCAGTGATCTTCAGTATAACATCCAAAAATCAAATACACATATAGTTGGAATCTCAGAAAGAGGGGAAAGAGAGATTGAGGTAGAAAAATGCTTTAAGGGGTGCCAGGGTAGCACAGTCAGTTAAACATCCAACTTCTTTTGTTAATGTTTATTTTTGAGAGAGAGAGAGAGAGAGAGACAGAGACAGAGACAGAGAGACAGAGAGAGACAGAGTGCAAGCAGGGAAAGGGCAGAGAGAGAGGGAGACACAGAATCCGAAGCAGGCTCCAGGCTCCGAGCTGTCGGCACAGAGCCCGACGAGGGGCTCGAACTCACAGACTGTGAGATCGTGACCTAAGCCGAAGTCGGACGCTCAACCAGTTGAGCCACCCAAGCACCCCAAGCATCCGGCTCTTGAGCTCAGCTCAGGTCTTGATCTTAGGGTTGTGAGTTCAAACCCCATGTTCGGCTCTGCCCTGGGCGTGGAGACTACGTAAAAAAAATGCTTTAAGAGTAATGGTCCAAATTTTACCAGATTTGATGAAAGATAGTAAATTTACAGATTTCAAGAAAGTCAGCAAACTCTACAAAGGATAAACAAAATATCTAAAATTACTCCATTAAAATACAGATTGTCAGAAATGGGGGAGGGGGTGCTGAGCAAGATATTTTTATATTTGTCTCAATGAAACACACTTAATATATAAAAACACTGGTTGGAAGTAGAAGGGGAAAGATGTATCATGAAAACAGGAAGCATAAAGAGACTGAATGGCTACATTGATATCCAGTGAAGTCGTCTATAAGACCAAGACTATGACCGGCAATGAGGAGGAACATTTCATAGGAAAACACATAACATCATAAACACATATGCACCTAATAACAGAGCTTCAAAATACATTTTAAAAATGACGAGAAAAAGAATAGACAATTCTACAGAGTTGGGAGATTTTTATCACCCTTCTCTCAGCAACTGATAGAACAACTAGATCTAAAATCAGTAAAGAGGGGCACTGGGGTGGCTCACTCAGTTAAGTGTCCGACTCCATTTCAGCTCAGGTCATGATCTCATGGGTACATGAGTTCAAGCCCTGAGTCTGGCTCTGTGCTGATAGCTTGGGATTCTCTCTCTCTGCCTCTCCCCTGCTCGTGCTCTCTCTCCCTCTCAAAATAAATAAATAAACTTAAAAAAAATAATTTAAAAACTCAGTAAAGATGCAGAAGGTCTGTCCTATCAACCCCCTTAATGTTAATTGATATTTAGAGAATATTCAGTTAACACTCCCATCTTAAATTTTCCATGGGCTTTAGAATAAAATCTGAATTTGTTACTCTGGCCCCCAACCCCATCTCCCTCCTCAACCTCATCTTATCTCACACTACCCCACTCCTCTAATCCACTATGAACATACCATGGTGGTCTAATTTCAGTTCCTCAAACATGCCAAGTTCTTTCCCACCACATGAGGGGCTATGTCTTAGCCCCGTTCAGCCTAAAATGCTTTCTCTCCTCCCCCTGCTCCCATCTACAAAAGACTAGCCTCCTTGTCAATCAAATCTCAGTTTACATGCCCACTTTTCAAAGAGTCAGTCTTTCACCCATCAGTGTAAAGTGGCCCCCAAGTCACAGTACATCACATTCAGTTCTGAGTCTGTTTTGAGTCACTGCATAGCAGTTATTACTTCCTGATACATTTCCTGTTATTTATTGCTTGTTTATTGTCTGTTTCTCTCGACCAGAATAGAAGCTCAAGGGGGAGCAAGGGCTTTGTCTTGCTCATCCAAGCAATGCCTGGCACTGGCGGCTGACGTATACTGGTTGAATGAAGAAAAGTCTACGGATTAACTTTGCCTCTGATCTTATATTTATTCTCTGTTCTCCATAATTTATTTCTAAATCTAGGTATATTTACATATTTTAATAAGCTGCCTCCAAATCTCATTGGAACAAGGAAGCAGAACCAACACACTGAGCAGTAACTATGCGTCAGGGAATGTTCTAGTGTCCTGCAGTCACACACACAGCCTTAAGAGACAGGCGCTGCCACCACCCTAAGTCTTAGCTGAGGACACCCAGGTAGGTAAGCTAGAAATCGACTGCCCAGGTTTATATAGTCAGAAACTGGTGGAGTCTAAAGCCAAACTTAGGTGGGCTGAATTTAGAGCTGGTGCTCTTAACCACTAAGTTACAGCCTCCCGTAAACAGCATGTTACAGATACAGTTTAGAAAGCAACTGTCCATCCAGCAACTTATCTGAGCCTCACAATCAGCCTGTGAAGCAGCAGGTGATGATCGGTAACCTCGTTTCACAGATGAGGTAACTGAAGCTCAAATATGAAGCATCCATACTGTGTGCTCCTCAAGTACAGGAACAGTGTACCCTTCACATTTATAAGCTCCAGGTCTGAAACGCAGATGCTTCAGAGATGGCTCAACGACTGGCCCCACATCCCACGGCAAGTGAGAGGCGCAGCTATACCTAGAGCCTCGCTAGGCCTTCTATGAGTCAGATACAGATGACGATGAATGCCAATTACACACGCAGAACAAGCAGGCATAGATTAAGTATCACAGAGCATTACAGACAACAAATGACGTGGGAATCGAAGATGTAAGCAATCATGGAAGACTGGGCTAGCTGTCCAGAGAGACTTGTTAGCAAATACGTAAAGTGAGTTAGACCTTAACAGAAGCTAGGGAAGGCAAGCAGCATTCTAGGCTGGAGGAAGGACATAAGTAAACAAAAAAAAGAATGTGCTCCATGGTTAGTGGAAGTTCTACGTAAGAAGGTAGCGAAAGATAAAGACAGAGAGGTAGGAAGGTAAGTAATAACTAATATAGAGATATGTGAATGTCAGGATAAGTTATGAGGCCTTAAACATGCTGGAAATGGGACCCGAGAAAATGGAAGTACAACATATAAAATATACATTGCAAGGTATCTGACAAAAAAGAGTCTTCTAGGGATTGGGGTCATACAACGGCCTCCAGAAATCATCAGACTGATAAAACCAAGGGCACAGAGAGGAATTATTGATAACCTCAGTGCTTAAAGGCTGTACTAATTTAGAAACCTGTATTTGAAGCCCCAAGACTGGATGGTATCTTCAATAAAAGAATATAGAGCAAGCTCCTGAGGAGCTTAGAAGAGTTATCCTCCAAAGCGATCATCTGGTAAGTTAGATCCATTGTGCACCAAACAAGAAGACAGGAGTGAAGAGCTGGAAGCACACCAACCAAGAGAAATTCCAATGTTTAAAAGCTCAAGTCGAAACACATCTGCAGTACTCACCGCCATACTGGCAAGAAGTGCTCAAGAAGTAACCCAAGTAGACTGCCCACGTTTCAACCTCGCAAAAGTTATGTGTTAAAGATTTCCCTGTATTTGACAAGGTGATTTAGTACTTGCTGAAACTGGAGAGGTGAGGCTTTTAAGAACAGAAAAAGAAATCTTTGACAGATGATGCTGTGATACTCATCCAGATTAGAATTCAGATTAAAATAACAAAAGTTACAGCATAGTGAGTAATATCCTTCTGATTTGCCTTATTTTTTTATATGATGCTAAATGTACATCATCATTTGACCATTCTCCCTGGAAATACATTAATATAATTTTTAAAATATCAAGTTATCAAGTATATATATAAAAAAATTTCAAGCTTTATATATGATCCAGGAAGAAAAGAATATCCCTCCAATTTTCAAACTTGTACAAAGATTACAAAGGAGTCCTAAAATGCTTGAGGATAGGATACATATGTCCTTTTTAATATATATTTTAATTTAAAATATTTCCTATTACTGTTCTAATTTCTTCTTTGACTCATAAATTACTTACAAATGTATTCACTTCCAAGAAGTCAAGGATTTCTTAGTAAACTTTGTTATTAAATTTGAGTTTAATTCCACTGCGGTCAGAAAACACTCAGAACAATTTTGATCTGGAAATTTGCAGGAGTTTTCTTTAGGGCCCAGCAAATAATTTCTTTTGATAAATCTTCCATGTGTACTTTAAAGAAGGCAAATTCTATTTCCGCTGGGTGCATCATTCTATATACGTCACTTAGGTCAAGTTTATTCATCCCTTTATTAAGATCTTCTATATCCTTACTAATTTTTTGTCTGTCTGTTCTATAAACTCTTGAGGAGTGTATGCTAACATCTCTCACTAAGAATGTAGACTTGTCTTATTTTAGGTCTGTCAATTTTGGCTTTATATATTTTGAAGTTAGCATTATTTGTACCCAAGAAGTTTAAGATCGTAATCTTGACCCCTTTATCGTTATGAAATAATCTCTAGTTCCAAGTAGCGTTTACCATCCAGCTTTGCTTTGGTTGGTATTTGTATCTGTGCGTCCCCTTCCATCCTTCTGTTTCTAGTACACTTGTAAGCAGTATATAATAAAGTTCCGGTTATTTATCCAGGAAGGCAAACTTAGACTTTTACTTGGGAGTATTTAGTCCATTTACATTAAATGTAATTACTTATGCAGACGGATTTATGGCTACCATCTTATTCTTTGTTTTCAATTTGACCTATCTAGTTTATGTCCTTCTTTGATTCCTCTTTCCCTTTTTTATGAATCCACTATTGTCTTATTCCATTTTCTCTCTTTCAACTTGTTAGATATATACTTTTTATTCTTATAAGAGCTGTCTTAGAGATTACAATATGTATTCTGAACTGATTACCAGTCAATGCAAATTATTACTTTTACTATCCACCCACCTTCCGATAATCCTAGGATCTTAAAACACTTTAACTTCTTTAACCCCTCTCTTGCTTTTTGTGCTATCATATATTTTAGTTTTATATATATTTTAAAATCTAAAAGCTCTATTATTTTGCATGGTTAACATTCATTTATATTTTACATAGATGTCACCCTTCATGATGACCTCATTCCTTCCTGAATTTCCATCTGGGATTATTTTCCTTCTGCCTGAAGTATCTCTTTTTAGTATTTGTTGCAATGCAGGTCCAGGGCTGACAAAATTCCCTTAGTTTTTCTCTGAAAATATCTTTATTTCACCCTCATTTTGAAGGAAATTTTTGCTGGGAATAGAATTCTAGGTTTTCTTTTTTTTTCTTTCATTACTTAGATGGGCACTTCACTGCCTGGTTTTTTGTTGTGCTGTTTTAATCATTTGTTTTAAGATGTCACAGTCTATTATTTATTGCTCTTTTAAAAATAATGTGTCTTTTTCCAACCTCTGGTTGCTTCTAAGAGTTTCTCCTTGTCACAGGTTTCCATGGTGTTACATTGATGTGCAAAGATAGGTTTCCTTTGTAGCCCTTCTGCTCAGGGTTCTAAGTACCTTGAATCTGTAAGTAGCTGCCTTTCATCATTTTGTAAACCTCTCAGTATTATCTCTTCAAATATTGTTTCTGCCCCATCCCCTCTCTCTTCTCCTTCTGGGATTCCAATTCTACATATGTTAGACCTTTTAACCATGTCCCACATGTCTTTAATGTCCTTATCTTTTTCTTTTCTATATTCTTTCTTTTCTGTTTTAGTGTGAGATTATCTACAGACCTGCCTCCCTATGTATTAACCCTGCCTTACATTGTAACCAACCTGCTATTGATTCTAGTCATTAGGTTCTAATTTCAAATATTCTAGAATATTATATCCTACATATTATGTATTCTACATAATATTCTAGAATATGGATTCTACACAATATTTTAGAATATTCTACATATTATATATTCTACATAACATTCTAGAATATGTATTCTACATAATATTCTAGAATATTCTACATATTATGTATTCTACATAACACTCTAGAATATTTGAAATTAGATGTTCTAGAATATCCATTTGGTTCTTCATAATAAACTGAGCTGAGATTCACTATTCCTCCATTTTTTCTTCTTTTCCTCTATTGTCTTAAACATGTTATTTAGTTATTTTTCAAGTACTTGTTAGCTCAGTATATGAGAAGACTCAATATCTGAGTCTCCTATCAGTCTGCTTCTATTACTTTCTGGGTCATATGATCTTGTATCTTAGAGGTTCAATAATTTTTTACTGTGCGCTGAATACTGTAGGGTCTCTCTATATTATCTTCCACCTGCAAAAACAGGACACAGAGGGTTCCACTTGTACTCTGCTACACAGGTGGGGAGAGGGCTCATCACCCAATATGGGATGGGGCTGGGCTGGGTCTCCATTTTTGTAGGACCCCGTCACCTCTGGTTTGCCCCTATTCCCAAGGCATGGCTCTCCATGGAGTTCAGTGAGAAGTCTTTGTCAGCACTAGATTCAGTCCTGCCCATACAAAGTTTTCAGATAGGTCTTTGGCCTCCTGTCCCACCCGGCCTCAAACCTTGACATAAATCTCGACAGGGAGAGTAATCACATGTTTGGGGCTCCTCCAGTCTCATTTGTTTGTTATTCTAGCCCCAGAAACCTCTTCTGGCTTCTCTGTCTCCCAGAAGCAGCCTTCTACCTGGGGCCAAACCTGGACCATCAGACGAGAGTCTGGAAATCAGCGGCTGCCCCACGTGATAAGTAGCTACAGATCTTTAGTGTAAGTCGACCGCTCCCTATAGGGTTTTCATCTCTTGCCGGTTCTGTTTTCAGACTCCTGCTACTGCAGGTCCATATTTCAATACAGCGCCATAAGGCTGTGGGAGATTTCAGTGAGGCTTCCAGAAGCTCCTGGCCTATCTCTTCAGCGACCTTCCCAATGTCTTACTGGGAAAACCAGCTGTGTGTCCGAGGCTCCCCTTTCCCACCACATCTCCCAATTTGTCACTCCAGCCATGTGTGACCGGAAGATGTTGCTACTTTCTCTTTCACTCAGTAGCAGCCCTCTGCCTCAGCTAACGTTTCCAGAGTCAGTAAGTTTCTGCAGAAAATCAAATCACTGCTGATCCTCAGCGTCCCTCTCAACAGTAATCCCTCCTCTAGAATTTTAGTCCAACGGTTCCTAAGTGCTCCCAGAGCACTCCAGCGCCCTTAAAAGTAGGATGCTCATAGATGTCGTCAGTATCTATAATCAACTACATATTATACCTTGTACTACTAATTACGGTCAATGAACTTCTTCATATTTGTAAGATACTTAGTAGTCTCAATATTTTCCAAAGTACAGTCTAAATATGCTTTTAAAATAAAAGCATCAGTAAAACAGTTACTTCTTACCTCTTCATAAAACTTCACCTGAGGTACAGCTTCATTAATTTCATTCAAACAAAAATCTTTAAATAGCAAGAAACCTAAAGGAAAAGAATAAAAAATTTCAGGGTGGGCAATATGTTGAATTTTTACCCCACAGGGTGTTTTCAAAGTAATATGTTTATACCTCAACCTCTTTCTCCCCTACCTTAAAAAATAATAATAAAGACTTCAAAGGGCTAATTATCCCCTAGAAGGAAATACTCTGGGTAAGGTAAGAGTACCACACCCCTGGCTCCTTGCTTTGGGGTTCCTTCTCTACTGGCAACCCCCCTCCCACTTTTAAAAACTGCATGATAAACAGAGCCAGTGATCAATGCTCCTCAGGGCTACTGGTCTCTACAGCAAACAGAAGAATCACCCAAGAAATAAGAGCTATGGGTATGGTGTAAGTGTTGGTAAGAGTCTTCATAAAGCTAATAAATACTACACCCACGGAAATAGGACCGAACTCTCCTAAAAGGCTTTCAAGACCTTCCCACCAGCCTTTCCTCTTACACTTACTACCTCAAAGTCCTTCAAAATCCCCAAATACCTTGTGCCAAAGCAGACTACCCACTCCCAGATCGTGCTCTGCTCCTTCATAGCTCCAAGCCTCACCTTTAAGCAATCAGCCCCTTAAGAATGGAATACCACCTCTATTACACAGTGCCCAGTACACAGCAGGAGGCCCCTAGATGTTTGTTGAACAAATGCTTATTTACGTAACCCTTCCCACATGAGTCTGTCAAAGTGCTTGGCATACTCCAACCGATTATCTAACTTATAAGTCATACCCGCCCCGGCCCCGGCATTTGCAAACCCAATGCCTAGGTTAATGCCTGGCACATAGTCAAGCCTAAATGACTGAACGAAGTTGACTAGGACAGGGTGATACCAGGCCGAGGGTGGAGAGACTAAAAGTCAAAAACAACTAAAAAGTCAAAAAAAAAAAGTCAGAAGGAAGAAGGGACGGCTGGAGGAAACAGAAGTCACAGATGGGAACTGAAGGAAAGACTCAACGAAGAGTCTAAGACGTAGGGAGAAGGTAGACCAGAATTCCCCAGGTAGGACAGAGAGAGGCAGAAGAAGCAGATTTGACAGCTTTCATCTGAGGTTACCTAAGGAAATCACGTCACTTGAACCTGTCTGTTACTGTTCCATACATTCCCCTCCACAGTTCAGGAAGATGACCTCTGAAAATGGTAGATGCTCACTGACTGGAACTAGGAGAAAGCATTAGGACCAGGCCAAACCAACTAGTGTTGGCTAAAGACTGGCATCAGGGACATGGTCAAGCTCACCTCATCTCCAGGCACTGAGGACACCCTGACACATGAAGCCAAGAGGAAATTCAGGAAGCAGACAAAGAGGAAGAGCTGACGAGGCAAATCTCGTCATTAACATTTTTATTTTAAACACGAGCAACGGTTATCTTTTCATACTCATGGCATTTCAAAGTAGGTAATTTCAAATTTCCCTTGGCATTTCTTCTTTGACTCATGGGTCACTCAGAAAAATGTGCAGTTTGAGTTCCAGGTATTTTGGGGCTTTCGGGTATTTCTATGATACTGTTTTCTGTTTAATTCTGCTGTGGCCAGAGAACATGTTCGGTAGGATTTCAATGCTTTCAAATTTACCGAAGCTTGGCTTTGGCCCCAAATTTGGTCCACGCAGGTGAATGCTTCATGGGCGCTCGGGGGAAAAAAAGGGTATAGGGTAGAGTGTTTCGTTAAACAAAATAAAAAGGCAATGAGGCCAAGTTGGTTGACAAGGACTGTTCAAATCCCTCCTCAAAATCCTTACTGAAAGTCTCCTTATTCTATCCATTATCAACAGAGGACTGTTGATATCCTCATCTATACTTGTGGATTTGCTCATCTTTTTTTAGTTGTGTCAGGTTTTGGTTCATGTATTTTTCTATTTTGGGGAGAGAAAACTAAAATGAGAACTGATGCTATTTTTGATCACATGAGAGATGTTTTTGCGACGCCTAGACGACAGCACGAACTAATATGCATCTACACCGGCCACCGGCTTTGGGCTGAACTTGGAATCAAGGGGAGACTGTTCACCATGGCCCATCATGCCCTCTGGAATCGAGGCTTTACTTTCTCCTCCAGCTTGGACTGTTCTCTCCCAAGCTCACTGCGCTGAGGCCGTGGGCCTGCGTCCCATGCGCTCTTTAACACTAAACTTGATACGCTCCCCGGGTTACCAACTTGCTGTCTGCCCTGACCTTGTAGAGCTGCAGAGATCAGCTCAAACACCCCCCCCCCCAAGGCCTGGTAGGATTCTCATTAATTTTCATTCTCTTTCTCTCTCTCACACACATGCACACGTAGACACACATGTGCACATACACACATGTGCATACCACACACTCTCTACGGCACTTGTGGCTAGCACAAATGATCATATGCATATATTAGTTTACTTCTTTATTACCTACCTCCCCCACAAACACTGGAAGCTGCTTATGGAAAGACCATATAGGCCCTATTCTGTACCTACATACGCAGGAACAAGACCATCGTGACACGGACGGAGTGAGGGAGAAAGAACCAAGGAAGGAAGGAAGACTGGGGTCGGGAGGGAGGGGGCGGGGGGACAACGGGAGATGAGGGGCAAGTACGGAAAAGGGAGGAGGGAAAAGAAGGAGAACAAGGGAGAGAGGGAGATGAATGAATGCACACCCAACTACAAATGTTTCTACCTGCTTCTTTAACGCAATTTCCATTGTCAATGTGTGGGATGAGCCAAAGAATGACTGTAATACTCTACAGGGAAAAGCCCCATGATTTTCCTTATGTCTGCACACAAACTGAAGCCCTACTTTCTGTCACAGCAGCTGTTAAAATGGAACAGCAAGAAGAAAGGTATTTTGCCTTCTGGATAAATTCTAGATCACTGTGTTATAGGCTGAAAGCAATTTCCTTCACTGGGCTTAAATTACACACACACACACACACACACACACACACACACACACACCACAAATGTAGCATTTTACAGATTAGAATCAAAGCTAAAGGGCAAAAATAAGGAAAAGTTTGCCTAACAGATTCACTTCATCAGTGTGCTTTCTCCAGATTTTAAAGAATAAAAAATAGTGACCTGATACCTGCTTTTACTAGATAACTGTGGAACGTGTTTACCCCTATTTTTATATTTGGACCACTGCAAACTGCCTGAATACTGATTAACTTTGGGGTGTATATGACATCCAGAAAAGGTAAACCACCCCAATTTGTCACAATATTTTGCAAAAATTAGGAGAAAGAACTGTATTGCTTTTTATGAAATACCAATGAGAACTTTTTATAATATACAAATATAACTTTTATATTGCTTTTTATAAAATACCAATTAAGAACTTTTTTAAAGTATCAAATATACATGTCTATTAGAAATTCTGAAATGTTACCTCCTCAAAATTTTTCAAAGGAGAAAGAAAAATGTGAAAAACGTCTTACAAGAAATAATGTCCGTGCCACGTTTTGCCAAGGAGATTCTAACACTGGGAAGGACAGACTGTGTAACTGTAAAAGCGTCTACCAATATTGACTGATTTGACAAAGCACTTCCTGAGTATCTACTAAGAGCCACAGTGGCTCTACACTGGGGATGCAATGGTGAAGATAAATAGAACTTGTCCCATAGGCGCTTATGGGTTGGCATAAGGGGCAGAAAACAAAGAAGTACACAAAATAAGTGCAATTTATGGTAAATGAGATAAAGGAATTTTAAAAAGTGCTGAGACAGATGATAAAAAGGAGATGAATGTCCATACAGAACGCCAATAAGACCCCTCTGGGCTGTGACATGAACAGAGTACAGTGTTTCAGATTAGAAAAGGCTAAAATGTTTAATCTCTCTCCTATTCAATAATGTATTACAGGTCTTAGCCGG
This sequence comes from Lynx rufus, assembly GCF_022079265.1. Lineage (NCBI taxonomy): Eukaryota > Metazoa > Chordata > Mammalia > Carnivora > Felidae > Lynx > Lynx rufus. The sequence goes on from NW_025814839.1 coordinate 21,438,145, forward strand.
TGCAATAAGGCAAGAAAAGGAAATAAGTTATTCAAGATGGAAAGAAAGGAAGAATTAAAACCGATTCTATTCATAGACAAGCTGGTTATCTATACAGAAAATCCCATCTACAACATAACTACCAGGATATATGAGTGAATTTAGCAAGGCTTGAAGGTACAAGGCCATTAGATAAGCATTAATGACATTCTGATATGCTCACATCACAATTTTACATTTTTATTTATTTTTGAGAGACAGAGCACCAGCAGGGGAGGGGCAGAGAGAGAGGGAGACACAGAATCCGAAGCAGGCTCCAGGCTCCGAGCTGTCAGCACAGAACTCGATGCAGGGCTTGAACTCACAAACCATGTGATCATGACCTGAGCTGAAGCCGGACGCTCAACTGACTGAGCCACCGAGGCGCCCCATCACATCACAATTTTAAAACAAGTCCATCTACAATAACATCAAAGAATAATCAATACTTAGGAATACACAAAGAAGAGATATATAAAACTACTCTGCTGAAAACTACAGAATATTACTAATAGAAATTAAAGACCTGACTAAATAGAAAGATATACTCAGTTTATTGGTTGGAAGCCTCAGTCTTGCTTGGATGTGTGGTCTCCCAAAATTGATCTTTAGATTCAACACAAACCCAGTCATAATCCCTGGAGGCTTTTTAAAGAAACTGACAAGCTTTCATTTTAGAATGTCTAGGGAAATGCAAGAAACCTAGAATACCCAAAACATGTTGAAACAGAAGAAAAAGTCCAAGGACTTACACTACCCAATTCAAGACTCATTACACAGACATGGTAATCAGTGTGGTACTGGCATAAAACTAAATCAGTGGGGCAGAACAGAAGATCCAGAAAAACTCCCTCCCTTCGATGGGCAACCTATTTTCAACAAAGGCGCTAAAGCAATTATTGGGAAAAGAAGGTCTGTTCAACAAGTGGTGCTGGAAAAACATCCAAATGCGGAGGGAAAAAGAAAAAAAAGGAACCCTTGCCTCACGCCTTATAAATAATTAAACTAAGATTGATGACAGAATTAAATGTAAAAGGTAAAACTCTAACACTTCTAGAAAATGTATAGAATACCTTCACAGAAAATATTTATGCAGAAGATTTCTGAGGCAGAACACAGAAAAAAAATAGTAAATTAGACTTGATCAAAATTTAGCACTATGTTCATCAAAAGACAATTAAGAAAACAGACCGGCCACCGACTGGGGATAAAATATTACAAAAACTTAAGTCTGAAAAAGGCCTTATGTCCAACTTATATATAGTTTTTTAAAAAGCCTCTTACACATCAATTTTTAAAAGAAAACCACCATAAAAGAGTGCATAGAAGTTTGAACACTTCACAATGGAAGCGATACAAACGAGCATTAAGCACATGAAATGGACTCCACATCGTTGATCATCATGCCAGCGTAAATTAAGTCACTTTGAGAAACCACTGCACAACGACTTGAACGGCAGAGCTAAGAAGACTGACCATACTGTATGTTGGCAACCAGAACTCTCGTTTGCTGAGGAGCATATACGCTGCTTTGGATTCCTCATGCCTCTGAATCCACAGGCCAAGAAGGGAGTCGCTGTGTGGGCTGGGGTGACTGATCCAGGGGACATTGAACTAATCCTCCAGAGTAGAGGGAAGGAAGAGTATGTCTGGAAAACAGGAAGGAGACCCCCTCTCTCCCAGTGTGGCCCTGCTCTGTTGTTAACATCAATGGAAAACCACAAGAACCCAATTCAGGCAGGTTTGCTAATGGCCCAGACCCTTCAGGAATGAAGGTTTGGGTCACCCCACCAGGTAAACAACCATGACCAGCTGAGGTGCTTGCAGAAGGTAAAGGGAATACAGAATGGGCGGTGGGAGGGGGTAGTTAGGAACACCAGACTGTGAGTAAGCAGATTGCTCTCCATAATGGGGTTGGCAGCCACATCATTCAGGGAGTTGAAGTCCTGACTAGAAGAAAAGACCAGTCTCCCGTGAGCAAGAAGAAATTCTGCCAGCAGCCAGCCTTCGGACTCCACTTGCACATCAGCTCTCTTGGGGCTTTTGAGCCTGCCAGCCCACCCTGCAGATTTGGAATTGCCAGTCTCCATAAACACAGGAACCAATTCCTTATAATTAACTTCCCTCTCTGTGTCTGTCTCTGTGTCTGTGTCTATGTCTCTCTCTTTCCTTCCCTCTCTCTCTCTCTCTCTCTATATATATATATACACACACACATACATACACACACATACACACACACCCTATTGGTTCTGTTTCTCTGGAGAACACCAGACTAATACAGATGTTGAGCACGCTGCAGAATGTATATTCACTTGGGAAAACAGTCTGAAAGCCTCTTATAAAGTCAAACACACACTTAACACACAACTCAGCACCTCTGCTATTAGGTATTTACCCAGTGATAATATACGGCTCCAAAAAGACATACATGAATCTTCATAGCAGGGGGGTTCACAATTTATTTGAAATAATCCAAAGTCCGTCGACTGAGGGATAAATAGTCATATTTTCACGCAAAGGAAGGCTAGTCAGAAATAAAACAAAACGCTAATACATACAGCAACATAAGTAAATGTCATTTTGCTTGTCCGAAGATGCAGACATAAAGGAGTATATACTATAGAATTCTCTATATATGAAGTTCTAGAACAGGCAAAACTAGTCTGTAATTTAAATAAAACAAGAAAAGGGGACATGAAATTGACCGGGAAGGGCATGAGGGAACTTTCTGGGGACGGAAATGTTCTGTGGCTTGATAGAGGTGTGGGTTATGCGGGTTTATGCATTTATCAGAATGAAACTGTATACAGTACTGCACGTAAAATTTACTCTAAGCAAATATTAACTCTAGCTAGTAGGTTTGCTTTTCACAGTAGCATGAGTTGGCAGTTCTAAAACTATTCATGATGTGTTCTAGGCTTCTACAAATGAGTAAATACACTGAGGGTGACAGGAGCCTTCTTGGAAAAGGGATAAAACAAGGAAAGAAAAGAGAATGTATACTGTACTAAAGGATTGGAACAGGGTATCCATTTGAGATCCATTTAAAACAATTTTTTTAATGTTTATTTACTTTTGAAAGAGAGAGAGAGTGAGAGTCGGGGAGGAGCAGAGAGAGAGGGAGGCACAGAATCTGAAGCAGGCTCCAGACTCTGAGCTGTCAGCACAGAGCCCGATGCGGGGCTCAAACTCGTGAACCGTGAGATCATGACCTGAGCTGAAGTCGGACGCTTAACCGACTGAGCCACCCAGGCGCCGCTTGAGCTCACTTTTTTAACCAGCTAGACAAACAGATATACACAAACAGACATACATACTCCTTGCTTTTTAGTTAAGAAGACCTAGAAGCAATGAACACGTCTAGCGTACAAGTTTGGAGGCTCTAAACACCATGCTCTATTAAAAGGAACTACGATCCCTTGAAGAAAAGACTGGTTGATTCTACAGCAGGGACAGTGAATACCAAGCTAAGCTCTAGACATCTTACTACCCCAGACAGTAGGACAGTGCTCAAAGGATGATGGGGACATATCAAAAGGGCACAGGAACCAGCTCGAAGAGGCTCCCACTAGCCAAAACTAGGGCAACTAGGACATCAAAGTAAATAATATTGTAATGGATTATTACCACTGGCTAAACTAAGGATCCATGAGTCCATACTGATAGATGGATTGGGAGAGGGGCAGGAAAGAAAGAAAGAAGAAAGAAATTAAGAAATTAAGAAATTAAGAAAGAAAGAAAGAAAGAAAGAAAAAGAAAGAAAAAGGAAGGATGGAGGGAGGGAGGAAAGAAAGGAGGAAGGAAAGGAAAACAGGGGAAGGGAGGGAATGAGGAAGGAAAAAAGGGAAGGAAAAGGTAGGGAAAGGAGGAAGAGGGCAAAGGAAGATGGAGGGAAGGACAGAGGGAAAGCTCTTCCTTAGAGACAAATGCCAATTAGCAGAAGGAATAATGGAGTACACAAGTCAAGGCGTGCTAAAACAGAGGGTAAAAATTTGATAATATTTATATAGTCTCAAAAGCAATTTCCCATAAATTACTTATTACTTACAAAGGAAAACCCACACGCTTTAAGCAAGGGATCAAAATTAACATCACCAGCACCGGGACCAAGCAGCATCATGACGGGCTGGGAACAGCACATCTCGTCTGCGGTCTTCCTGGCAAAATGCATACTCTGAACCTAACTGCTCGGGAAGAGTAGACAACCCAAAAGAAAGGGACATTTTACAAAACTGGCCTGTACCCCTCAAATGTGTTGAAGTCCAGAAACCCAAAAAAGGCTAAGGGACCTGGCCCGATTAAAGGAGAACGAAGACGTGGTGACAAATAAAAGCAAGCTTGACCCACGACTGGATCCCAGGCTAGGAAAGATTACAGCCAAGATGGACATTTGGGGACAACTGTTAGAATCTGGACATAGTCTGTGGATTAGACAACAATACTGCACTGGGGTCAAGTCTCCTGATTTTGAATGTTACAGTGCCGTTATCTCAGGGAATGACCTTGTTCTTAACACACACGAACTGAAACAGATAACGGTCAAGAGGTGTGAGGTCTCCAAACCGCTCCCATGTGGTTCAGAAACAAATCGCAGTGAAAGACAGAATGATAAAGCAAAAGCGGCCGGATATGTGCGATGGTGCGGCCATCTAAGGGGAACGTAGGAGTTCCCTGAACTGTTCTTATCGCTTTGCTTTAAGTTTGAAATTAGAGAAAACTATAATGCTTAAATGTATGTAAAAACAAAAAGTTACAAGAAAAAAGGCAAAGTCATAAAAAATAACACGACTGAAGGGCGCCTGGGTGGCTCAGTCGGTTCAGCCTCTGACTCTTGATTTTGGCTCAGGTCATGATGTCACGATTCATGAGATCAGGATCAAGCCTCACATCAGGCTCTGTGCTGACAGGGCGGACCCTGCTTGGGATTCTCTCTTCCTCTCTCTCTGCCTCTCTGCCCCTCCCCTACTTGTGTGCACCCACGCATGCACGCTCTCTCTCTCTCTCTCAAAAAAAAAAAAAAAAGACTGAAATTCTATACCATTTATTGGAAAAGAAAGGGAAGTTATACTAAAGAAAACTGAAATTTGGCTTTTAATAATTAAAAATTTTAATGTGGATTTTTCGAACAGAAATTATTGCTATAAACCTAGCTTTTCAAATATTTATTCCCTTTATAATTAGTAATTTTCCATCCACCTAAAAGCTACAGAGTTCTTGAATAAACACAATATAATGGGAAAGCTAATATAATTTAAACAGAGCCATGCTTATAAGCTCCACTATAATTAAACTTAATTCTAAGAGAGAGGGGAGAAAGTGACTTAATGTAGAAAATTAGAGCTACATGTTCCAAGAGTTCTCTAAAATATTTTTTTCTAACAATGTGAAGATTATCATTTCATGCACTGCATTTCCATATGGCCTTCAGAATGAACCACACTGTGCAGCCATTCCAAATCCCACATTTCTAGAAATGTTCTTCAACTCCTTCCAGCACCCCTTAAAATAATTCCTTGTCACTTGTCACCCACTAGCACAACACAAACCAACACATGGTTCCATCAACCGCACTAGACTGTCTCTAAACCAGGATTAGAAGTGTTACACATTAGACCTCCTAGCTTAACCTTCCATGTAAACAACTTAACAAAACAGGTGTTGGGAGGTCTCTGATATTAGCACTTTTTTTTCAAGTTTAAAAGGAAAGGCCTCGGGGGAGCCTGGGTGGCTCAGTCGGTTAAGCATCTGACTCTTGATTTTGGCTCTGGTCATGATCTTGCAATTCGTGAGCTCAAGCCTTATACTGGGCTCTGTGCTGACAGTGTGGGGCCTGCTTGGGATCCTCTCTCTCCCTCTCTCTCTGCCCCTCCCCCACTTGCTCTCTCTCTCTCTCTCTCTCTCTCTCTCAAAATAAACTTTAAAAAAAATAAAATGGGGGTCGCCTGGGTGGCTCACTTGGTTAAGCGTCTGACTTCAGCTCAGGTCATGATTTCAGTTTGTGGGTTCAAGCCCCGTGTCAGGCTCTGTGCTGACAGCTCAGAGCCTGGAGCCTGCTTTGGATCCTTCTCCCTCTCTCTCTGCCCTCCCCCCACTCATGCTCACACACTCTCTCTCTCTCTCTCTAAGAAAGAAACAAACATTAAATAAATAAATAAATAAATAAATAAATAAATAAATAAATGGAAAAGGCCTTGGATTATCCAATCTCTATATTTCTTCAATTCTAAGATTCTATTACTCTAAATAAAATAAAACTAATCAGATTATAAAGGCATGGAATGAATGGTGAAGAACACATAAACATAACTAACAGTCATGAGGTCACAGAGAAGAAAATCAGACACAGCAAGCTGGCGAGTTGGAAAAGCCCATGAAGGCACCCAGACAGGAAAAGAAATCAGTACCATGATGGTCCAAAAATTTAAATAAAATCAACCAAAGACAGTGAACACTTGCCAGAATTCTGCTGTGCAAAATAACAAAAAGCTTTTAATAATCAAATTATTTTTTAATGAAGTATAAAGTTTCCTAGTTAGTGAAGAGGCATTCAAATAGAACATAAAAAATAAACTATTTAAATTACCACCTTGAAATATTAGAATTCATCTTTTTTACTGAGATAATGGAACCAAGAGATCCTTAAATTTTAATTTGAGAATTCAACTAATTAGATTTATTCAGAAATTTGTTGCACACCCACTATTGATAGAATATTTCTATATAATAGCAATAAATAATGGGAAATTTATATTTAAACACAGTATCATTTGTACTGACACTAAAACACAGAATGCCTGAGAAAAAATCTAAGCCGATACGTACATGATTTGTATGCTGAAAATTACAAAATACTAATGAACAAAACCAAAGAGGATCCAAATAAAGGGGAAGAGATACCATGTTCACAGATCAGAGGACTCAATATTGTTGAAATGTCATTTTTCCCCAAATTGATCTATAGATTCAACACAATCCCAGTCAAAAACCCAGTTGGAATTTTTGTAGAAGTCAATAAGCTGATTTAAAATTTTGGGGCGCCTGGGTGGCTCAGTTGGTGGAGTGTCCAACTCTTGATTTCAGCTCAGGTCATGATCCCAGGGTCGTGGAATTGAGCCCCATGTCAGGCTCTGCACTGACCATGAAGCTTGCGCAAGATTCTCCCTCTCTCTGCCTGTCTGTCTGTCTGTCTCTCTCTCTGTCTCTCTCTGTCTCTCTCTCCCCATCTGCCTCCTCCCCTGCTCATGTGTGCTTGTACTCTAAATAAATAAATACACAAACAGACAGACTTTTGCCATTCAACCCAACAATCCTCTCCTAGGTGTTTACCCTAGAGGAATGAAAAGATGAATGCTCTTATATTCACAAAAAAATCTGCCACAGATATTTCTGGTAGCCTTATAGACTAACACCCCCAAACTGGAAATAACCCCCAGGTTCTTCAACTGGCAAAAGGCCTGTAACATATCCATAAGATGGAACCCTGTCCAACGATACAAAAGAATCGGCTACTGATACTGCACTATGAGTGAATCCCAGGTGCATTACTCAAAGTGAAAGAATCAGACTCAAAAGGCTACATACTCAGTGACTGCACAGAAAACAGAGCGAGGGGGGCACCTGGGTGGCTCAGTTGGTTAAGCTTCCGACTTCGGCCTAGGCCATGATCTCGCGGTTCGTGAGTTCGAGCCCCGCGTCGGGCTCTGTGCTGACAGCTCAGAGCCTGGAGCCTGCTTTGGATTCTGTGTCTCCCTCTCTCTGCTCCTCCCCCACTCACGCTCGCTCACTCTCTCAGAAATAAAGAAACATTAAAAAAAATTTTTTTAAAAAGAAAACAGAGCAGAGGTTGGCAGGGAGTGGGGAGTGGGATAGGGGCTGACCATGAGGGGACACTAGAAAATCTGGGGAGATGATGAACTGCTCTATATCTTAATTTCAGTAGTAGTTATATAACTTCACGCATCTGCCAAAACTCAGAGAACTGTATCCTCTAAATGGTGACTTTTCCTTCACTTCAAGAAACCTGACCCTCTCCCCCGATGAAAAAAGTAATGTGAAAGAAGAAAGAAAAATAAGATTGAGTACATACAACAGGAACAAGGCTCCAAAGATGTTCCTGAACAGTGGCTGTAAGTGGGCCACAAACTGGGATCAAAAATTTCTAGAAGCCAACGCCCGATCACTTATATGGTCATCGATGTCTACAGGATGTTTTCCAGAAAGCACACATTTGTACAGTAGATAAAATCATTCACACCCAGAGGCATGGGAGCCAAGAAGGAAATTATAAAGGTTTTTGATAACACAGAGGTCGGCAACAACTACTCTCACACATCCAGGATACACAATATTCTTGTAAAAATGAAATTGTAAATAATAAATAGATAAGCAAAGTCACAAGAAAAAAAAGCATACAGATAGTGAAAACTCTCAAAGGGTGTTGTATCCCTCAAGGCTGAATATTACTAACCTAAATTCCCAAAGAATAATTCTTCCTTTCATTTGTTCCAAGTTCCAACAGGAATAAGTAAATATAAAGTGAAATAAATATTTAGCTAATTACACTTAGCTATTTCACCTAAACCTTAACTACACTTATTTTTATTTGACTCTACCAGATTAGAACTCTCACTTCTTGATTTAAAACTTTACAGGAGAAAATTATACATGAAATGTAAGTTAGGAATACTGTCCAGAGTTAGGTCTTCTAAAATCCAAGTTATCCATTCTGCCCCTGATTTAAATTCATGACATACATGTTCAATGAAATACTCTTAGATTAATTAATGGGTTCATTTATTTAGATAATGGGGAGATGTGGGGCCCTGAATATTAAGAATCCAGTAGACAAAAAGCACAAATGGTAATGGACGTGGTCAGAAAAAAATTCATGAATGTTCCCAGAAATTAGCTCTTGACTCAAAAGGGAACAAAGAAGTCAGGATGGAGAAGAAAATGTGGAAATACAATGGCAAGAAAACTCTATCTAGAGTCTCCTAACAGCTGCCTTACTTTCAGCCTTTTAAAAACATTTTATTATAAAATGGTAGGGGGTGCCTGGGTCGCTCAGTCGGTTAAGCATCCGACTTCAGTTCAGGTCATGATCTCGCAGTTCGTGAGTCTGAGCCCCGCGTCGGGCTCTGGGCTTACAGCTCGGCGCCTGGAGCCTGCTTTGGATTCTGTGTCTCCCTCTTTGACCCTCCCCACTGTGCTCTGTCTCTGTCTCTCTCTCTCTCTCAAAAATAAATAAACATTAAAAACATTTTTTTAATGATAGAAGAGAAAGGTCACCACGCTAATACTCTTTCTAGACTGCGGTCGATGTTTTCGTCTGTCACGGGTCTGTGCACATCCAACAGTAAACAAACTGACAATTAAAGTGAGATGCAAAAATCACTTAAAATGAAACAGAAATATTATTCTAGTAAGCCACCCAATGCATGTTTCCCAAAGACTTCTGCGGGAGCACCTGTTAAAACTGACATTATGGAAACTGGGGTGTGAGTGTGCATGCCACAGAGGAAGACACGGCCAGGACAAAAGGGGTGGGCGTGTGTGGGGCGTGTGTGGCCGTGCACCTGATGAGTCTAACCGTGATCTTAACAAGGAAGAAACAGAGCAAGAGTCAACCAACGGATACACGCGAGCCTACTTTGTCATCACTCCTGAGGCTATGCACTTAGGATCTGAGCACTTTTCTAGCGTGCGGAAACATAAACGTCTCACTTAAAAGAGAATCAAGCCCAATGTATTTACAGCATGACACTCTAAGTGTGAAACGAAGGGCTTCTCAAGGCAATTGCAATCTCACCGGAGGTATGGACAGACAGACTTACTGCGCTACATCAGCTGAGGCCCAGCCGGCTTTGTAGGGGAGAGAGGCACCCCTTAGACCGCCCACTGCAACCTCGCCTGGCTCCCTGCCAGGTCTCCAGGTCCCTTTCCAGTCCCTCCCCATGCTGCTGCCCTGGCTCTTAGCACGCAGCTCCCCTGCTGTTGAACTTCTCGTCGGGGCTGCACAGAATGCTGGGCCTCCTTCCAGGGCACGTGCTGCCCCACCGCCGGCCCGGCCAAAGTGCAGTGCACACCCCAGCCGCCCAGCCCGCCACATCGAGGGAGGGCCTGCAGGCGCTGCACACTTTCAGATGCACTCGCTCCCCAACCGAGCCCAGCTCCTCTTTTCCCAGAGCCCACCCCAGGCTAGGGCCACCCCAGGGGGAGCCGTCCCTCTTCTCTGCCCCCACGGCCCGGGGTTCTTAGCTCTTTCAAGGCATGAGTCCGCTACGCTGCAACTATCCATTCTTATTTTATGAACAGACAAAACAGTTCAAAGTGTGAAAAGTATACTGAAAGGCATGAAGTGAAAAGTTCCCTTCCCGGCCTGTGTCTCATCTTCCTAGCCATGCGCCTTCACCATCGCCCCCAAAGAGTCACGGCTGTTGGTGTCCTGGTATCTCTTCTGGAAGGCGGCGTGTGTCACTTCTGGGCCACGGCTGTTAAGAAATCCGTGTGATTTCCTAACCCTCTTTCACCCAGCTCCGTGCAGGGGCCGCCAGTCCTGAGGGACACCAGTGCCACATCACAGAACAAACTTAGCACGTGGAAGGAAGCCTCCCACTAACCTCAAACACCTGCCCTGCACTGTTACCAGAAAGAAAGTTTTTTTTAAGTTAACTTATTTATTTATTTTGAGAGAGACAGAGACGGACAGCGTGAGCAAGAGAGGGGTAGAGAGGGAGGGAGAGAAAGACACAATCCCAATCAGGCTCCAAACTGTTAGCACAGAGCCCAAGGCGGGGTTTGAAATCATGAAACCATGAGTTCATGACCTGAGCTGAAACCCAGAGTTGGAAGCCTATACAGCTGAGCCACCCAGGCACCCCAAAATTCTTTTTTTTAAGTTTTTATTTATTTGTTTTGAGAGAGAGAGCATGAGCAAGGGGGGGGGGGCAGAGAAAGATGGGGAGAGAGAATCCCAAGCAGGCTCAGCGCTGTCAGCACAAAGCCTGATGTGGGGCTTGAACTCATAAACTGTGAGGTCATGACTGAGCCAAAACCAAGAGTTAGATGCTTAACCGACTGAGCCACCCAGGTGCCCTAAGAAAGAGACTTCTATGGGTACAGCCCATGACATTTCGGGTCTGTTACAGGCACTTTACCTTCTAACACAACATAAAGGGAGGCACAGAATGAACTCTTATTTTCCACCATACTTTATGCACTGCCCGCGTCAGCCGTTTTTCCCCAACACTATACCTCGGAGAGCCCGCTCTCCCGGTCTTGAAGAGCCCCTTGGTCCCTCCTTGCAGCTGCACAGTACTCCATCCTATGGAATGCCATAATCTGTGTAACTTTTTCCCTGATGATGAACGTTTGGGTTGTTGCAAATACTCGGCTCTTGGAAAACCGCTGCACTGAATAACTCTCCCCATACGTCATTTCTCGTGCATTCAAGCATATTTGTAGAATATGTTCCTTAGCGTGAGACTTCTGAGCCAAAGGGCTTTATCGGGGTTCTGTCAGTTTCACAGACCTGGCGGAACCGGCCCCGTGGGCGAAGCACCTGCCTGTCCTCCCCGCAGCAACGGGGCCCAGCACCTGCCCTGAAACCCACAGCCACACCAAAACAGTGTCACCACACTGCAGGCTCTGGCACCAGTTTGAAAGATAAAACAGTTAAGATTTCAGAGTCCCCTCACTTTGCCCTGCTCTTACGTTTTCATACAGTTGAACATCTTTTCGTACGGTCAGGTTCCTTTTATTTCTTTTGCAGTGATCTGTTTTTCTACCACCTTTGCCCATTTTCACCCTGGGTTATGGGTCTTTTGCTCACAGTGTGGAGGGCCTTTCTGAACTGGGGTTCGCTAGTCAGCGCTGCTGTCCGAGGAATCCTTCTGGCTCTCCACCTGTCGGGTCCCTGGCCCCGTCTGGGTGACCTGTGCGCCCATGTCTGGTTCGTCGTCACACTCCTGGAGTTAACAGAAATACCTCTAGCATTTCCCCGTAAACCGGGACTCTGGCCTTTGGAACGGGCAGCTGGCGTCATGTCAGGGAAGGACGCACCTCTTCCGGTGTCAGTGCATGGCAGCTGTCTACCCGGGGGCCCCTCGAGACGGCCTGCCCTTGGGGACTCGTCTCTCTAATCCCAGCACAATGGCCAGGGCTTAATCGGCTCAATAAACTTTTCATTAATTGACTAAGGGGAAAGGGGAGTGTGGCTTGTGGCACAGTCACACATGCTTTTGGGAAGAAGGGAGGCACAAGCCAGGCGTGGAGACATGAATGGGCCAGAGAGAGGCGGGAGGAAGAGCGGCCAGGGGCTCGGAGGTGGGAATTTCAGGCCAGAAGGAGAGGGTGAGACTTCAAACCTGGGCACAGGAAGGCAGCAGAAGGGATGCCGGACGACCCCGGGGAGGCTAGAGCGTGCAGGGGAGGGGTCTTCAGCCTGTGGGCCCAGGGCCCACTGACAAGAATACCGGCACCGCGTCCTGGTCACTGGCACAATAGCTGGTGTTCGCGGAAAGCTTCCAGATGCCCGAAGGCCTGCTGGGGGACGGTCTTTCCTGGAAGTCGGTGATGGTTTTATACAAAAGCGCAACTCTGCTCTCAAATCCAGGTCTGAGGATTTGAGAGTCAGGGCACTCTCCTCAACACGGCAGGCCCTGAACACTGTCACTTACCCTGCCACTGTCACTTCTTACCTCGTGGCTCTCTGCAATGTGACACCCAGCTGCCACCACACTGTCCCAGGTGGACCTCCGTGTCCTTGTCCCATTCCCCGAGCCGACCTCAAAGAGGCACTCGGTGGTGACCCCTAGTTACTAATAGCGCCTCCCTACCTCCACCCCTGAACATCTGTGTGAGGAGGAGAAGACGTTCTCAAAAGGCTTCAAGGCGCCAAAGGACAGAACCGTGACAGTGAACGCCAGGTGGTCAGGCTGCCGCGGCCGACCCGCCGGGGCGAGAAGGCCCACAGCCCGCTGGGGCGGAACCCCAAGCAAGAGCGGCCCGAGCTGCTTTTCGTATGTAATGTGCAATTCAGTGAACGTGAAAGGACTACTCAGGAGAGCAAGGACACCGTCTCTGTGATTACCGTGCCCAAATACACTTTAGCTTTTAACCAGCTGACTACAGTAGTTTGACCACGAAATGACATAGGTGTTTTATAAAGCTATAGACGAAGTTTAAGTGTTTGAAGGCGGTTACACCATCTCCCGGAAGCAGGGATGCAGCCGTGGGAAGCAATGCTGGGCTCCCCCCACCCTCTGTGCAAGGAGGCGATGGAGGGGACGGCTACCACAGCGGCTGCTCCGTGACCCGTCTGCTCCCAACAGCTGTCCGCCTGAGCCCTCCACTTCCGGGGGGGCCATGCACACACCCGGCCCAACGGTGCACAGACGCCCACGGGGGACACAGCGGAGGGGACGGAGGGGACACGGGGTATATGATCGGCGGGCCATTACTTCCCCCCCCCCAGAATACCGTCTCCACACTGAGAGGCAACCACATAATATGTAAACATACTCTTTACACAAGAGGCTGCAAGGAAGAGTTTTCTAGAAATGGCAGTTGAAAGGATTTTGCGCTGAAACAGAGTCAACCAAAGGAAAGAAAAAAAAAAAAAAAAGCCAGGGCCTCAGCTGTGTAAAATACTGAACTAGATGCCGGAGAGTCACAAAGAAGGAAAAGTGTCAGACGTTATCTTTGGTCCCGAGGGATTTAAACTCCAGTTAGGGAACCAGCAGGAAAGAGGAACCTGGTATGACTACATTTTCCACAGTAAGTGCCCAAAACGTGCCACACACAAAAACAGTCAGAAAACGGACTGTTTGTAGTCAGAAATCAGGCGGGGGGTTAAGCTCACCCTCCCACGGGTGGCCCTGGGAGGACAGCCCAGATGCACGTGGAAGACAAAGGCGTTCCACGGAGGGGGACAGAATGCAAAGGAAGGTGAACAGGGACAGCGCGTAACGCTGGTCACTGAAGGTGGCACCAGAGGAAAAAGATGAAGGGAGAAGACAGAGGCCGGTTCTGGTCATTCGAGTGACAGCAGCACGTAGAACCTCATTCATCGTGGGGGATGCGGGAGGGCGTAGAACACGGGCAGGACAGGAGGAAACGGTGTTTCCAGAATACCTCCTAACAGTTAGAAAAGGGACTGCAGAATGAACATAAGAATAGGAGAGCCAGGGGTGCCCTTGGGGGGGCTCAGTCGATTAAGCGTCCGACTCTTGATCTCGGCTCAGATCATGATCTCATGGTTTGTGGGCTCGAGCCCCAAGGGAGGCTCTGCACTGACAGCATGGAGCCTACTTGGGATGTTCTCTCTCCCTCTCTCTCTCTGCCCCTGCCCCTACTCTCTTTCAAAAATAAATAAATAAATAAAGTTAAAAAAAAAAGAAAGAAAAGAAACTAGAATAGCCATCCTGAAAAATATGGGTCAGGGCGTTATCTTAGCTATAAACCAAGGTGGCGGTGGAAATGGGAAAGGAAGGGGGCATGTGTGACAAAGGCAGAGAGGTGTCAAACTGGCGTCACAACTGGGGACCCTGGGTAGCTGGAGAACATCGGTGGTGTTGTTACCATCAATACAAAGGGAGAAGAGGGGTCAGTTTGGAGTGCATGAAGGGGACGGTGAGGGTGTTCATGGACCAGTGTTCTTATGGGAAATTAATCACACTGCCTCGTCCTGGCAACAAGGAGCCACTCGGGGTAGAAACTCCCCACTTCATGCACAGCCGAGCTGGTCGCGTTTCCCCTGAATTCTACCGCTGCCTCATGAGACGTGTCACCTGCATCGTTGGGAAAAACCTCTTAATTAGACTACCCAGCACAGCACAGTCATTGACAGCTTGAGCTATGGAGGGGGCCGATGCCAACCCCGTGAGGTCAAGTCCCGCCCAGCCCATCTTTGTTTGCAAGACTCGTGGCGAGTCATTTCACCTCTGAGTGTCTTCTGTCCTGTAAAATGAGGCCAACGACAGCTTCCACAGGAAGTTATTCTGAAGACTGAGATCGAGATGCAGAGCACTGAGCACCAAAGGGCTGGATAACGGCGGCCATCGCCACCCGGAAGTCCGGACACAAACTCTTTCAGTACCTCTACCTCTTCTGCCTCTTCGGCTTCTGCTGGAAACCGACCACCCCCTTTGCACCACTGTGCAATCAGAGCAGTGATATTTCACACCCAGGGTCTCACAGGTTGCTCCGGTTCCATATAGTTAGCCCATTTTCCCCCCAAGAGCCAAATATTTTAGTTCAGAAATAAAATTCCACTGCAGGGCATAATACAGTAACAAGGGGTGGACTTAACCTCCCACCATAACAACTGGAAAACAGCACAAAATGTATGCAGCCGCTGTTTTCAGGCCTAAAAGGGGCTATGGTCTGTGGGAGAAGGGGAATAAAGAGAAGGGCCCCAGGATGGGCCAGCTCTTGGCCTGGAGGTGCTTTCTGAACCGTGATGTTGGGAGTGCGACCCAAGCAGACCAGGGTGGCCTTGCTGAGCCGAGGGCCCTGGAAGTTCAGGGGATCGAAGGTGCCTGGAAACAGCAAACACATTTAAAAAAGTGAACAGGAATAGCTAACAGACCAGGAGTGGCAACATAACAGACTAGAACATACTCAGTCCGAAAGAAGAAAAAAGCAGAAGAACAACTAGGAAGATGTGAGACGTAAACCCAACTATATTGGTAATTATTTTCCTGTAAATGTTCTAAATATTCTAATTAAAAGGCAGAGATTAGAGGCCAGCTCTACCATGCACACATGAAAGGAGGTGTGGTTATATCCACAGTAGGGAATGCAGACATCAGAACAATCTATCAGGGTGAAAAAGGACGTCTCACCAAGATAAGGAGGGAACATGCGTTAACTGACATTAACAATCACAATGTGCATGCACCTCTCAAGGGGGAGGGGGTCCAGCAATTCCACTCCAGCCACTTACCAAAAAGGAAGGACAGTATCCGTGCAGCAAGATGTGTTCACAACAAGGGGCACCTGGGTGGCGCAGTCAGTTAATTGTCCGACTCTTGATCTCGGCTCAGGTCACGATCTCACAGTTTGGGAGTTCAAGCCCCACACTGGGCTATGTGCTGACCGCACAAGAGCCTGCCTGGGATTCAGTCTCTCCTTCTCTCTGCCCCTTCCCCACTTGTGCATGCTCTCTCTCTCAAAATAAATAAATAAACTTAAAAAAAAAAAAAAACTTTAAAAAGATGTGTTCACAACAAGGATAAAACAGGTAAAAATGTCAATAGTGGTTTCACTCATAATTGCCCCAAACTGGAAGCAATCCCAATGTCCATGAACACTGAATTGTGTTAAGTCCACACGATGGAATACTATTCAGCAAGAAAATAAACCAAGCCCTGAACAATCCACAATATGGATGGCTCTCCAGGAAGGACACTGTGCTTGGGCCAATAAGCCAGACACCAAAGAGTGCATGTTGTTGGACTCTGTTTAAACGTACTTCCAGAAAAGACAAATGTAATCCATTGTGACAAGAGCAGATCAGGGGTTGCCTGGGGCTGGGGTGGGGGGGGGCAGCTGAATACAATGGGGCCAGGATGGTCTCTTTAAAGTGATAGAGGGGCTGGCTGGCTCAGTCCCTTAAGCTGCTGACTCTCGATTAAGGCTCAGGTCATGATCTCATAGTTTGTGAATTTCAGCCCCTGCATTGGGCTCTGAACTCTGCTTCAGATCCTGTCTCCCTCTTTCTGCCGCTGCTGCACTCACGCTTTTTCTCTCTCTCAAAAATAAATAAATGTTTAAAAAATTGAAAAAAAAAAGCGATGGAATTGGTCTATACGTATGGACTGTGGTAATACTTATACCAGTGTACATTTCTGTCAAAAGTCAAACTTGGGGGAAAAAAGGGGGAGGCACCTGGGTGGCTCAGTCCGTTAAGCGTCCGACTTTGGCTCGGGTCATGATCTCCCAGTTTGTGAGTTCGAGCCCTGCATTGGGCTCTGTGCTGATAGCTCAGAGCCTGGAGCCTGCTTCCGATTCTGTGTCTCCCTCTCTGTCCCTCCCCTGCTCGTGCTCTGTCTCCTCTCTCAAAAAAAATAAACATTAAAAAAAAAAAAGTCAAACTCATTACTTAAAATGGATGCATTTTATTGTACGTATATGCTTCTATAAATTTTTTTTTTAGGGGCACCTTGGTGGCTAAGTCGGCTAAGCGTCCGACTTCAGCTCAGGTCATGATCTCATGGTTCGTGAGTTCAAGCCGCACGTCAGTCTCTGTGCTGACAGAGCCTGGAACCCGCTTTGGATTCTGTGTCTCCCCCTCTCTGTCTGCCCCTTCCCTGCTCATGCTCTCTCTCTTTCTCAAGAATAAACATTAAAAAAAATGTTTTTAATTAAAAAAAAAAAAGAACACAAGCATATAGCACAGTTAGCACGAAAGCAAGAAAAAAATCGGTGACGACTGGATCCTTACAGATGTGGTATCTCATGAGGAGGAAGTCAGGTATATTCTGAAAACCATAAATGAGAAGAAACAATGAGAGAAAAAGAAGGGCCCCAAAATCAGTGTTCCCAGTAAAGCTGTTCTGTTTCGGGTTCTTTTCCACCACCACTTCTGAGCCCACTTGCTGGTGTGAGAATAGGAGCCACAAAACAAAACGAATTCCAATTGTCTTAAATAGTCACAAATTGTATGGCAAGCAAATTGGATTCCTGAGAACAAACTCCAAAAGCCAATAATGATTTTTTTTTTTAATGATACTTGCATCCACATTCGAAGCAATGAAAACTTCCATTGGGAAAAAACAAAAACAAAAACAAAAAAAAACACCAATTTCTGTGGAGAATAAGTGCATCTTTCCAAGGTAAGAATGTTTGCTTCTTTTAAAAGTAGCCCTCTTTTCTTTGGGCTCCAGTTATAAATAGTCTCTTTGAGAGACTAGCACAAGTCAGTCTGCCCCACCTCGGCTGGGATTTATTTCTCTTCTGAGCCAGACCTGAAGAATGTTCTCTGCTCCTCAGCGAGCAGAAAGTGATTCAGAGTTGGAACAAAGCTCTAAGCTTACACGGATGACCTCAAAGCATCAGGAAGAATGCAGAGGACGTGTGACAAGAGCCTTCGGCAAGTGACCCTGTGCAGACCAAGTTCCCTTAATTCCTGAGGGGCAGGAACAGACCCGCTGCCCTCTGACCTGAGCCTTTTCTTCCCCTTCTGGCCCTACCTGAACCGTTGGGACACTGTCTCTCCCCCACCCCCTCCCCCCTCTCCCCCTACCCCTTCCCCCCTCTCCCCCCCAAGCCCCTCTCTCTCTCTCACTCTCCCACCGGCTTCACACCATGATTCCTTACAAATCCAGTCGTCAAGGCTGTAACTCCGTGACTCCTCCCGCTGCCTCCAACGCTACCCCACTCACCCAAAGGCCAGAATCACCTCCCGCTTCCACCCTGCCCTCCCAGGCCCGTTTCCATGGCAGCTCGTCTGCTCTGTGAAGGCCTGAGAGAGTGCCAGCCCAGTGGTCTGCCTCTCCTACGTCCCTGCTCACTCTGAGTAAAAGCCGACACCCTCGCGATGGCCTGCAAAGCCTGTCCGACCTCCCCCACCTGGCACTCCCACTCCCACCTTGGCCGCAGCCTCTGGGCCTCCAGGCTGTCTGCCCACCATCGTGGCTCCTGAGTGAGGGTGTCTGCTGAACCCTCAGCCCGGACCTGCTCTCCCCAGATAAATGCACAGGGGCTCGGCTCCCTCACCTCCCCCAGGGATTTGTCCAACTGACCCCTTATAAGCAGTGCCTTCTCGAAACACTCTATCAGAAACGGCCACCAGCACACCCTTCCTCTCTGTGGCTCTGCGAATCTCCATGACCTGTACCAGCATGGGGACAGTATGAGTTTGTCAGCCCGTCTCCCCGGGGTAGGATAGTAGCTCCACGAAGACACAGGCTTCAGAACTGTTCACAGATGCATTCTCACGGTACTTACAAGAATGTGTGTGGCACATGATAAATTTTACTGAACGAATGACTGAGTTTTTAGCAACAGATTTCAAACAAACTCTAATAACCACCCCATAGCACATCTCTGCAATTCCTGGTTTTGACTTTGACTAGAAGTAGAAATACTGACAAAAATCAAGGATGAGGTATAAAAATCCTCAGAAAAAAAGGATTTCCAAAACAGCTAAAACCAGGGGCTATCCTCAGCACACTACCACATGACATTTCGTGATGCGTTTGGAGCTTTTAAAATCCTACAAGGGTTCCGTCATCCCCTTAACTGTCGGTTCTGAAAGCTGATGGACAGTTTTCCCAATAGAGGTGATGCTTCCTGGATCCCTGGCATTCTCTAGCAACACATATGAAGACCCCACATTTGCTAATATTGCTAGAGCACACACACGCTTCCCCGAACGTACGTGGACCCTGCCAGGGAGAAAGCTATAAGGTTGAGTCAGCTACAGAGGCCTGGGTGGCTAGGCTTCCCTCTTGGCTAAGAGAGTAGCCTGTCCACACTCGCCTTGGGATTTAAACACGTGCCTCCTAGACATCACCGGGAGTCCCTTCCATGAATCGCTGGGACTCCCTGGGAGTAGTAACCACACTTCACTGGCACCTTCGATATTGACAGGCCAGAGGTCTGTGCGCGTCATACACGTTCTTTCGAAGGGTGAGCTGGCCGGGGGTGGGAAGCCTGACGTGGTCTTTATCTTCCCCCGTGTGCCTTTTTTGTTTAAAGAGATCTTTCTAGTACAGCACTTGATCAAAACATATTCGACTGTGAATGTCTCATTTCGCAAAGCATATAAGTACATCTGCTACAGAAAGATCTTTGTGCACTGTCCCCAAATTCTGGATTTTAGCATCATTATATATTAAATAGGAATTGTAGGGTTGATATGTTATTTAAAAAAAAAAAAAAAAAGAGGCACTTCATCTCCATGTGAATTTCCACACTAACTTTTCCTGGTGACAGACAGACAGAACTTCCAATCCAGGCTTTGCCTCTTGGGGGGTGCGCGAACTTGGTCACATTCCTTTACCCAGCATGTGAAATGCTCAGGGCAGTGTTTTGCACACAGGGAGCCATCGCCGTCTCAAACTAAAAGGGATTCCTACAAAGCAGGCTCAGAAGAAATCAGGGAGAATTAAATAGCAATTTAAGAGATCACAGATTGGGGCACCTGGGTGGCTCAGTCCGTTAAGTGACTGACTTGGGTTCAGGTCATGATCTCGCGGTTCCAACCCCGTGCTGGGCTCTGCGCTGACAGCTCAGAGCCTGGAGCCTGCTTTGAATTCTGCGTTTCCCTCTCTCTCTGCCCCTCCCCCTCTGATATTCTGTCTCTCTCCCTCTCTCTCTCTCTCTCAAAAATAAATAAACATTAAAAAAAAACTTTTAAAGATCACGGATTGCCAGGCGGCAGATCAGGGGTCTAGCCATCCTACCGCGGCGTTCCTATCGTTCTAGTGATTAGCAGATGCCAAAGTACTGTGTTATTCCAGTAAAACGTAGCTGTTCTCAATTTTTCTTGGAAGTGATCATTCTGGCTGATCTGCAAACCTGAAGATCTTTAAAGCTTTAAAAAGGAAAGCTTTAAGAGCTTTAAAAAGGAAAACCAGGGGTGTTTGAGTGGCTCAGTTGGTTAAGCGTCCAACTTCAATTCAGGTCATGATCTCGTGGTTCATGAGTTCGAGCCTCGAGTCGGGCTCAGGGCTGACAGCTCGGAGCCTAGAGCCTGCTTCAGATTCTGTGTCTCCCTCTCTCTCTGCTCCTCCTCTAGTTGTACTCTCTCTCAAAAATGAATATTAAAAAAAAAAAAAAAGGAAAACCAGCCTTAATAAACTTAAAAAAAAAAAAAGGTATTTTCAGGCTCTTTGAAAGCTGCCTCAAATATCGCGGACGTCCCAAATACTTAGAGTGGCAGAGTGTGCCTGCAGGGCAGGTGGTAGCCCCCAGCTCAGGCAGGGTCCTATGGGAGGAGCCGGGTAGATACCCAGCCTGCATGAGGCCAGCACAGGTAAGAAGTCAGCTGGAAAGACAGCCTGCCAGTAACAGGCAAGATGAAAATGTGCAGAATCGGTGCCCCTAACTTTCCCGAGTTGCCTGTTGCTGCCTCGCCTTTTCAATTGAAAATCCAATTAGCTGTGCTTAGTCAAGTGTTTATCTCTGCTTTTTGAAAGTTTAAGTGGATCTTTAACTCTTTCACTGGCTAAAAGTCTCCACAAAGGCATGTATAATTGATGCAGCACTGAATGGGGCCCTAGGTTTTTCTTCTCCGTGGTGGTTGGTTGCTCTCCTCTAGAGAAAGATATGATGGGGTGGGAGCCCAACTCTGTGACCCTCAATCAGGGCTGTTTGTAGGGGGAAGAGCCCTCGCAGGGGCAGAAACACCCACTTCCAAACAAAGCTGGGCACAAAAACGGGGAGACAGAGATTGAAGCTGGTTCCCAGGTTCAGATTCCCCTCATTATAACCAAATGCAAAAAGATTCAATTTGCTATCATTTAACCCTGGCCTTTGAGTAAGGAGTTGGAGGGCTACAAGGTTTTTGGCAGATTTTAACCATCTATTTTGTTTTGAAGAACAGAACACTTCAAGCAATACTTTTATAAATTTAAAAAAAAAAATTGATTGGAATCCCTGGTCTTTGAAATTAACAAAAGAATAATACTAAAATGTTTTATTCTGTGTTGTTTGTGGGTTTTTTTTTAACTATTTCAGTGGTCTTATATAATATCGATTTTTTAATAGGTACCCATGACATATCTGTGTCCATCTTTGTTTTTATAGAAACTGCTCAAAAATCTATTTGAAAGGCAGTAGTTTTTATTTTTCTAATGTACTCTTTCTATAATGAAACATATACTTTTGTCTCCAAAGCTCATAACAAGTATATTTCTTATGCCTTAACCCCAAGGTGCCAAATACAGTATATGCATTCTTGCTACATAAACGTTCTTTGAAATCATGCTAAATGTATTTGAGACCAACATAAGAAATATTTAAGAAATCAAAGTGAAAAGTAAAAACTGAAAAGGAAAGGCACCAGAATGGAAAGAAAGAAAGAAGTAAAATTGTTTTTATTCAGAGACAAGATTCTCTATGGGGAAAATCCTAAGGAATTCACACGCACGCGTGTGCACACGTGCATGCACACGCACCTATGCACAAATCTCTAGAATTAATAAACTAGTTCATCAAGATGGCAGGATCCAAGGTCACCGTACAAAAACCCATTCTATTTCCACGTGCTAGTGATGAAGAGCCAAAAATGAAATTAAGGAAACAAGTCCGTTCAAAATAGCACCAAAAAACATGAAAATACTTGGGAATAAATGTAATGTGACGCAAGAGACTGAAAGCCACAAAGCATGCCTAAGAGAAATTAGAGATGACCTAAATAAATGCAGAGACATTTCATTTTCATGGATCGGCATACTTCATGCTGTTAAAATGGCCATTCTCTCCACGTTGATCTGTAGATATAACATAATCCCTATGGAAATCCCAGCAGAATTTTTTTTTTT
Organism: Lynx rufus; assembly: GCF_022079265.1. NCBI lineage: Eukaryota > Metazoa > Chordata > Mammalia > Carnivora > Felidae > Lynx > Lynx rufus. Next base: position 21,460,659 of record NW_025814839.1, read on the forward strand.
TTTTGCAGAAATTGAAAATCTGATGTTAAGATTCGTATCAAAATGTAAAGGATTCAGAATAGCCAAAAACAATTCTGAAAAAAAAAAATGTAGAAAGAAAGAAAAAAGAATAAAGTGGGAGGATTTTTATTTCCTGATTTCAAAACTTACCCCAAAGCTACAGTAATGAGGACAGTGTGGCACTGGCCTAAGGCAGAGATCAATGGAACAAAATTGAGAGTCCAGAATAAATCCATTTTATGGTCAATTAATTTTCAACAAAGGTGCCAGGACAATTCAATGTGGAAAAGAAATGTTTTTTCAACAAATGCATCCAGACAATTGGATATCTACATGCAAAAAAAAAAAAAAAAAAAAAAAGATGAACTTAAACCCTTATCTCACATCATACGCAAAAACTAACTCAAAAATCAACCAAAGACCTAAATGTGACAGCTAACATGATAGAACATCTAGAAGAAAACTAGAAGAAAATCTTCATGGCATTCAGGTAGGCAGAAAAGTTCCTAGATATGACCCAAAAGTACAATTTTTAAATAACATACCCTTAAGATACCCTTATCTCACAAATATGCAAAAACTAACTCAAAAATCAACCAAAGACCTAAATGTGAGAGCTAAAATGATAGAACATCTAGAAGAAGAATAGAAGAAAATCTTCATGGCATTCAGGTAGGCAGAAAGTTCCTAGATATGACACAAAAGTACAATTTTTAAAAATGTATGAATTGGGTTTCATCAGAATTAAAACGTTCGGTGCTTCAGAAGTCACCATTAAGAAATGAGAAAATCAATTTCTTAAATGGACCGAAAGATTTCAATAGGCACTTCACCAAAGATATAAGAAGGCTAATTAGCCCAATCACGTTCAGGGCCACTAATGGTTAGGGAAATACAAATCAAGACCACAATGAAACATCACTTCACACCCACAAGAATGGCTTTGACCAGAAAGACAACAGCAAGCCTGGATGAGGTTATGGCAAGCCTGGTCCTCCAGAACCTGACGGTGAGAATGTCAAGTAGTGCAGTCTCTTTGCAAAACAACAGCGATTTCTGAAAAGGTTAACCCTGAATTTGTCAGATATCCCAGCAGTTCCGAAGCTCCTAGTTAGACACCTAAGAGAGATGGAAACAGGTGTCCACACTGGCACATGACCACTCACAGCAGCATCGTTTGTAACAAACAGTGGGAGTAATCTGAGTGTCCATCAACCAACTGTCGAGTGGATAACAAATTCTGTGGTCTATCCATAGGATGGAATATTAATTCAGCCACAGAAGGGTTGGTGAAGGATGGGTACGCGCAGTGTGGTTGAGCCTCCAAAATCTTATGCTAAATGAAAGAAGCCAGAACCAAAAGACTACGGTCTACATATGGCAGGCTTCCGCTGGCACAAACGGGAGTCAGTGTGATAAACGGAGATGATCCGGTGGCAATAGGTGACGTAATGTTACATAAGCCAGGTTGTTCTTCCTACACGAGGGTAACATTTGCATACTTCATGAATTAAGTACCTATTTTGGAGTCTCCTTATAATCAGACACACTGCCCTCTAATGAGACTGGCTAGGCAGACAGGAGTTAAGTAGATTGTCGACAGACAGATGGAATTTATCAAAAGCCATGCGCCTCACTTGCATATGATGAGATTATTTCAGTGTATCTTACTGAAGAAAATGGTAACAAAATCTTAACCCCAATTGGTAAAGTGGTCTGTCTTTCAATAATCGGTATCTCTTTAAAACCATTCTTCAGATAAGCCAAACCAAGAACACTGTGTCCTTACTGAAATGAGTATAGGTTTTACTGATAGCAAATTAGGAATCAGCATAACTGATGTCTGTTAAGACATACAATTTCTGTTTAAGAAGGAGAAAAGGAGGATAAAAGCAGCCTGTCACTTAATCTTTTTTATTCTGAAAACTGGCAATTAAAAACAAAGACTTGGCGGGGACGCCTGGGGGGCTCAGTTGGTTAGGCTTCGGACTTCAGCTCAGGTCATGATCTCACAGTTCATCAGTTCAAGCCCCGCGTCAGGCTCTGGGCTGACAGCTCAGAGTCTGGAGCCTGCTTCGGATTCTGTGTCTCCGTCTCTCTGCCCTTCCCCCACTCGTTCTCTCTCTCATTCTCTCTCTCTCAAAACTAAATAAACATTAAAAAAAAATAAAAACAAAACAAAAACAAAGACAGGGCGCCTGGGTGGCTCGGTCGGTTAAGCCAAGTCATGATCTCAGCTCAAGTCACGATCTCACGGTTTGTGAGTTTGAGCCCCACATCGGGCTCTGCGCTGACAACGGGGAGCCTGCTTGGAATTCTCTCTCCCTCTCTCTCTCTCTGCCCCTCCCCACTCATGCTCTCTCTCTCTCAAAATAAATAAACTTAAAAAATAATAAAATGAAAACAAAGACTTAAGCATCTACCCTGTTTTCTAGTGCTGTGTAACAAACCACCACAAACTCGGTGACTTGAAAGCACCACTCCTTCCTGACTCACAATTTTTGAGGACACAAGTCCTGGCAGGCTCCTGGGTTTCCCGTTTAGGGGCTCACAAGGCCCAAATCAAAGTTTTGGCAGGCTGGGGACTTATCAAGAGGCTCCCGGGGTCAGGCGCATTCAACCTCATGCAGGTTGCTGGCAGAATTCAGTTCCTATGGTCGTGGGACTCAGGTCCTGGCTTCCTGGTCGGCTCCTAGCCGACACCCACCGTCTTCTCACGTGGTCCCCTCCACCTGCAGAGTTGGGAAAGCCATGTCCAATCATTCTTGTGCTTTGCTCTCTCTGACTTCCTCTTCTGCCAGCCTGAGGAAATTCTCTGCTTTTTAAAGGGCTGGTGTGAGTAGATTAAGCCCACCCGGAACACAGTCCTGGTTTCCTCTGTAAAATCTCTTTCGCTGGGTTACTTGCGGGAGTGACGTCATGAGGCCAAAGTCACGGGCCTCGCCTTCAAGTTCGGCCAACTGCACCTGCCTTTTCCTGAACTATATTTAAAGGCAACCAAATAGCCCTCGTGGATGAGCAGCGATAATAAATATGGAAAGAATGGCATAATCAGAACCCCCCCTCCCCCCGCCAATCTGGCAACTTCCTAAAAAAAAATAACTGATTTAGGCAACCAGTGTCAATGAAAATGAAACGCATGGCAGACGACAGCGTAATGAGGAGCTGACAACTGACCACATCTGAACTCACTTTAGAGACAGCACTGCAGAGCGATAGCTCCGTGTCATGTGCTTCCTGCCACAAAGTGCACAGCGCCACCTGCAAAGCACTCTTGCCACAAAAGTCGAACCAATCTAATAAGCTGTTAGAGCTAACTTCCAATTTACAGGAAATACAGAAAACTGAAGTGTAATTTAAATAATCCCATGAAGAAGCAAAGAGAAAAATTCAGAATGTGGAACATTCTACAATACAACGGGCCCAGTTTCTTCAAGAAGTCCGTTACCTGTGTGTGGGAAGGGGAGGGGAGGAGGGGGAAACACCTGTTCTAGATTAAAAGAGACATTATTACCAACTACAATATAAGAACATTATTTGGACCCTGAATCAAACAAACCAAGAGTAGAAGGGCATTTTTAAGTTACTCAGAAAAAATGTGGGGGTGCCTGAGTGGCTCAGTGGGTTGAGCGTCTGACTTGAATTTGGCTCAGGTCATGGTCCCGGGGATCATAGGATCAAGCCCTGCATCAGGCTCCAAGTTAAGCATAGGGCCTGCTTGGGATTCTCTCTCTCTCTCTCTCTCTCTCTCTCTGTCTGTGTCCCCCTGCCCCCGCTACTCAAATTCTCTCTCTCTAAAAGAAAAAAAAAAAAACTAAAGAAAAAATATAAATATAGACTTGGAATTACAGTAAGAACCATAATCAGATATTAAACTAAGAATCATCATTTTCTTTTCTCTTTTTTTTTAAATATTTATTCTGGGGAGAGCACAAGTGGGGGAAGGGCAGAGAGAAGGGGACAGAGAATCTGAAGTGGGCTCTGTGCTGACAGCAGTGAGCCCAATGGGGGGCGCAAACTCATGAACCGCGAGATCATGACCTGAGCTGAAGTCAGATGCCCAATCAACTGAGCCACCCAGGTGCCCCAAGAATCATCGTTTTCATTGGTTGGGGTAGAGACTAAAGTTGTATAAGAAAACATTCGTAGTCTTTACAGATGGATATAGGGCTGAAACTCTAAAAAGAGTTTGCTAATTGCTTAAAATATTTTGGCAGGGGTGCCTGGGTGGCTCAGTTGGTTAAGCATCAGACTCTAGACTTCAGTCAGGTCATGATCTCACGGTTCGTGAGTTCAAGCCCCACATCGGGCTCTGTGCTGACACTGCAGAGCCTGCTTGGGATTCTCTCTCTCTCTCCCTCTCTTTCTTTCTCTGTCTCTCCCCTGTTTGCACAATCTCTCTCTCTCTCTCTCTCTCAAAATAAATAAACTTAAAAAATATATATTTTGGTAGCCATGCAAAGAGAGGATGAACAAGGAAAATGTTGTAAAATAAAAAATCTGGCTGGCAAACATATATGGGGGGTTATTAGTCTAGTTTTGGGCATAACTAGATATTTTTATTTTAATTTTTATTTATTTATTTATTTATTTAGAGAGACAGCATGCATGCAAGTGGGGGAGGAGCAGAGAGAGAGGAATAGAGAATCCAACGCAGGATCCATACCAGCACAGAGCCCAACGTGGGGCTCGATCTCAGGACCCTGAGATTATGACCTGAGCCAAAATCGAAAGTTGGACGCTTAAACCCGGGCACCCCCACATTTTTTGAGTAACTTAAAAATGCCCTTCTACTCTTGGTTTGTTTGATTCAGGGTCCAAATAATGTTCTTATATTGTAGTTGGTAATAATGTCTCTTTTAATCTAGAACAGGTGTTTCCCCCTCCTCCCCTCCCCTTCCCACACACAGGTAACGGACTTCTTGAAGAAACTGGGCCTGCTGTATTGTAGAATGTTCCACATTCTGAATTTTTCTCTTTGCTTCTTCATGGGATTATTTAAATTACACTTCCGTTTTCTGTATTTCCTGTAATTATAATTTATAATTATAAAAAATTATAAATTTTTATAATAAACAATTTCATTTCAGGGCTTTCATTCACAGAGCATCTGCTGAGAACCAATCCCTGTGTTAAGGGCTTTGCAGACATTTCTTGCTGCATCCTCACAACTGCCTTATGCAGCAGATAATATTTTCACCCCCCCCCCCCTTCATAGCTCAGAAAACTTAACGAAACATCAACCAGTTTGGGGTATAGCCAACAGGCCGGCGCATCGCCCGTCATCTCAACAAAGCTTCGGAGACTGAGTATATGACTGAGACTGAGTAAACTTTTCCATTTCACAAAGCGTTTCTGCACGCGGGCTGCAGCACAGGTTGGCGGGCAGCTCCCCCAAACCAGGCGCTAACCTCAGCACAGGGGAGGGCGGGAGGTGCCGGACGAGAGAAAAGGGGCTGATTGATAGGCAGGGGATACACGGTGAAAGGGAAACAACAGAACGACAGAAAATCAACAAGTTGGTGACACATGGAGGCAGTCATGGAAAGGGGCGGATGGAACAGATGGGAGAAACAAAGGCAAAAGGCAGTGGGCGGGGAGGGGGGGGTGAGGGGGAGCGAAATGGGAAGAAAAGAAGACCTAGAGAGCAGGACAGATTCACTCCAACCACAGGCCACCTTCCGTCCTGCCCCCATCCCTCACACCAGCTGAAAAGGAGAACCCTACAGGGCAGGAGGAAGGACCAGACGGACACTGAATGCACAGCGATGTCCAGACGTAACTACAGACGTGTGTTTGGCGATGTTACCACGCACTCTTGTCTCCCCATCCCGCCCCCCCCCGCCCCCCGTCCCATGATTGCTGCTCTTTCCTGTGACCTTCCAAGTTCAGACCTAGCTTCCTCTGCCCAGCTCCAAGCTCACGAAGGGAAAGGAAGGGAAGAGGAAGGAATCATTTATTCATTTAAGCAACTTTTAAATTCTTCAAAATAGCTTCACCGAGAGAATTCACAGGCCATCAGTGCCCAAGGAAGCTGCTCGCGGGGCAGAACCTGTGTGACTGAGGCCAGGACGCAAGGCCACCTTAATGCCAGTAAGGGCCTCCGATCAAGGGCCCCTGGGGTCATCTTCGGGTAAGGGTTGGATCAAAACAATGGGAAGGAAAGACATGTCTGGGGGCCTGCATGTGTGTTGCGGGGACGGCGGACAGGAGCGGGGTGAGGATCAGAAAACACAACGGGAGAAATAACCTTCAGTGCATTTCACAGACTGGCACGAGAGCACAGGCGACAGCGGGTTCGTCACAATCTTCCAGTGTGCCTTAGTAACAGGGAACCACCCGCTCGCATCACAGGTTGAGAAACACCTTCCTCTCGTAGCAGCATTATGTATAATAGGCAAAAAGTGGAAATAACCCAAACATCCGCCGACGGATGAATGGATGAACAACACGCGCACAGCCACATCTTATGGAATATCACCGAGCACAAAAAGGAATGAAGTGCCCGCACATGCCACCACACGGAGGAACCTTTAAAATATGAGAGAAGCCCCATGCAAAGGCCACGCGTCGTCTGATTCCATCCGGGAGGAATGTCCACGCTGGGTGAATCCACAGGGGCAGGAATCAGATCAGTGGTATCTCGGGGTGGGGGTGGGGGTGTTGATGGGTATGGAGCCTCTTCTGGGGGTATTGGAAACGTTCTAAGATGAGGCTGGGTTCAGGGCTGCACGACTCTGTGAACACGCTAAAAACTGCTGAACTGCACACGTGAAACGAGAGAGACGCCGTGGCAAGTAGCTCTTAACAGAGCTGTAGACCTATTTTTAAATTTCAACTAATAAATAAGGCATTTCTTTCTTCCATTGTTTCCCAAAGACACGAATTTCTCTCTCGTTACCGTGAGAGTTTTGTTTTCCGTTCTTTCGTACAAAAGCAGAAGCAAAGCGGGGGGGGGGGGGCGTTTATTTATATAGATGACAGTTAACTCAACGCCGTGAACGCAAGGAGAAGCAGCAACGAAGCATGAGATGAAAGTCAAACTCTTTCGACCGCTCCGTTCCGTAGCCAAATCGCGACGCTCGACGCTCAGGATGTAAGATTTCTAGGTAGCTACGGGCCACTAGCTTTCCACACATTGTGCTCTGAGAACAGATGGGGCAGTACTCCACCTGCTTCTCCGGGGAACGGCATCCAGCTTTTCACCACTGAATGTCAGGGGCTGTGAAAGCAGCTCTATCGCCTGCATAGATGGCTAAGTTTTGGAGGCTAGCTAAAAAGTCTGCCAAAACCCGAAGGCTTTTCTGCACCGGTTTCTACTTTAGTTGAACACAAGAGAGCATCATGCCGCTTTCTTAAAAAAAACAAAACACAAAAAACTATCCAGTTCTCACAGGGTGACCCTCAGCAGTACATTTTATATCCATTGTTTCCTTTCCAAGAGCCTTTACAGAATGGCTGGACAAGGAGAACTACAAATCAGAATAAGTCACTTCACCGACCTGAGTCTATGACTCCTTACTTATAAGGAGGAGGGCTGCCCACAATTACTTCCAAGGATATTCAGTCTCAAGGGGATCGGTCATTGTGGGTCTGTGAATCATGGAGACAGGACTAAATGCAGAAACGGAGTTCCAGGAAACTTTTGTATAACCAGTTTCTTGCAATTTTAATAAAGTCATTTCCTCGAGTATTAAAGTCATTTAAAAATGATGCCACAGTTCCTCGGCAAATCTTATCTGAGTAATTGTGGGAGGCAACTAAAGGGAAGGAAAGAAGGTTCCAATTCTCTCGTATTCAGCTAAGGTGATTTCATGTGAAATCCTGGAATTATCTGTTTATCACATTACTATGGGCAGATTAACAAAATACCCAGCTGGCAGGCCAAACGATGAATCCTATCTGAGTTGAGAATAAAAATATAGTGTAGGAAACTTCTGGACAGCAGGAACGGATTTGGGGGGATGAAAAAAAGAAAGTATGTGGACTCCAGCTCTTATCTAACCTCTAAACAAACTGCCAGCCCTTCGGAAGCATAATACTCCAATGCTCCCCAAGCCTTGGAACCTCACACTAGAGCTATTCCTGTCCAGTCCTAACTTCTCCAAGCACTAGCTGCTGGTAATCGGAGAACACGCCTATACATCCACACACTTGCTCCGGCCAAGCCCAGCACTGCCCAGATCTGGGTACCAGCTAGAGAGAAATGGATCCTTGACCTCTATGCACACAACAGGAGAGTCCTGGTGACCTGCTAAGTAAGGCTCAGGGATAAGCTTTACTTACTGAATGGAGCCTCAGGGATAAGAGTAATTGATGGGGAACTGACAATAAGGAGCAGTGTGTAAAGCCTGTCAGCCAGCGAAAACCGATGAGATCAAGTGCGCCAGCCCCACACTTTGCAAGGAGCCGGCCAAACACAGGAGTGCAATATGTTTATGAAGACACGGGACACCTCCTTGCGATCACGGAGAGTACAACAGCAGTGAGGAAAGGTGGGGACCTCAGAAGTGGGTCCGAAACCCAGAGCACTTCTTTCTGGTTACCAACTACCCAATCCTTTGATTTGGCAACCCCCAAACTGCCTTAAACCCTCGAATCGAGCTAGTCTGTCTCCCAAGAGCTTATTCACAAGGTCTGTTAGTAGGGATGGAAGTAACCATTACGTATCTTATTGCTACATGAAATGTCCTTCATTCCCAGCCAGAGCTATAAAAGCATAGAAAGCACGAAAGGCTGCATTTACACATAACTGTGATGCCACCTGAAACCACTATTAGACTGTATGCCAAATGAGTAAGTGGGACTTACCAATTTTCTGGTTAAAAATCTTGTCAAAGGTTATTTCATTTCTCTCCTGGAGGTACTTCTGCATCACACTCCGGATACTAAAAGAGAAGAGGGACACGGTTTTAACGGTGACAGCCTGCATCATGAGAAACCATCCCTAGTGTGGACAATACGTGAATGTCTTAACTCAAGGATGCTGGCTGGAGAGAGCCCTCTTACTGACAGCCGTGATCGCACGGTCGGCTGACTACACTTAAAGCTGGGAGCATCATGGCTCCAGCTGGTATCCTGTCCTGTGACTCAGGGCCAACCTGACGTGTAGACATGGACCAAAAATAACCCCAGGGCTGTGGGAACGCTCACCCTCAACACCACCGTTCTCAAAATACATACAAGTGTGCGCGCACATGTGACACATTCCGCTAATGGATTAATGAGCTCTTTCTGAAACAAAAGCAAATGTTCCCTGGATGCATGACTGCGATTTTTAAAAACCACATTTCTATACATCAACAATAAACAGTGAGAAAACATAATTAGAAGAAGACTTCACTTAACGATAAAATAAGAAACACCAAATGCCTTGAAATAAACCCTTCAAAACATGGGCAAGGACTTTATGGGGAAAATTACAAAATGTACTGAGAGACATCACCGAAAATCTTAATAAATGGAAAAGAACACCATAGTTATGAACAGAAAGATTTAGTATTGCAAAAATTCAACATCTACCCAAGTTTATCTGTGAAATCAATTCAAACCCCATCAATATTCCACAGAGTTTTTCACAGAACACAGAAACGATTAGTCTTTATAAACTGTATCCAGAACAACACGGGATCAAGGAGAGCAAAAACATTTATGAAAAAAGAGAATAATAAGAACAGGGCTTATTATGAAATTAAAATAATTAAGACAGGATAAACAAATTGATCAATGAAATGGAATAGAGAGCACATAAATATGGAACTTTAATATATAAGCAGCAAGGCAGAGAAATGGAGAAGCTAAGGATTATTCTGTAAGTGAACGAAAAGTGAATATCCAAACGGAAAAAGTAGAGACTGAGTCTCTATCATCCACTGGTGGGGGAAAAAATTGGCATTAGCAGCCCCCTCTTGAAAACAAACTGATTAAGGGGTGCCTGGGTGGCTCAGTCGGTTGAGTGTCCGACTTTGGCTCAGGTCATGATCTCACAGTTCATGAGTTTGAGCCCCACGTCGGGCTCTGTGCTGACAGTTCAGAGCCTGCAGTCTGCTTCGGATTCTGTGTCTCCCTCCCTCTCTGCCCCTCCCCCATGCATGCTCTGTCTCTCTCTGTCTCTCAAAAATGAATACATGTTAAAAAAAATTTTAAACAAACTGAGGTATAATTTATATATGGTTAAATGCATATTTAAGTGTACCAACAGATGAGTTTTTCACATACAACTACTACCCTAATCAAGATGCAGAATATTTCTATCACCCCAAAAGATGCCCCTTTGCAATCAGTCTCCCCATACTCTAAGATCCAAGCAAATACTGATCTCCTTCCTTTTAGTATGGTTTACCTCCTCCAGTTTGAGAATTTTACATAAATAAAACTACACAATATGTTGTCATGTGTCTGACTTCTTTCACTTGACATAAGCAAGCTTCATCCATAGTGTTGTGCACTAAGTATTTAGTCCCTTCTCATCGCCAAGTAGTATGTCATTGCATGAACACTCCACCATTTATCCATTCATCTGTTGATAGACAATTGGGTTGTCTCCAGTCTGGGGCTATTGCAAATAAAGCCGCCTTAAATATCTGTGTGTAAGTCTTTTTACGGGCACGTGTTTTCATTTCTCATGGGTAAATATCCAGGAGTAAAACTGTTGGTCACGTGGTTAATTATATTTAACATTATGAAAAACCTGCTGAATGATATTCCAAACTGACTGTATGACGTTACATCCCCACCAGCAACACATGAAGTCCCAGTTGCTCCGTATTCCTTGCCAACACTTTGGTTGTCAGTCTTTTCAGTTTTAGCCACTGTTAGGCAGTGTAGTGGTAGCTTATTTTAATTAGGATCTCGCTAATGATTAAGGATGTTGAGTACGTTTGGACACGATTATTGGAGTACTTCTATCTCCTGTGAGGCATGGGGTAAAGTCTTTCGCCTACCTTTAATTGAGTTACTTGTCTTATGACTCAATTGTAAAATTTCTGACTATGTCCTGGAATCGAGTCTAGTGTCCGATTTACATGATCATAATATTTTCACCCAGTCCATACCCTGTCTTCACTTTCTTTATGAAATCCTTCCAAGAGCACAAGTGTCTAGTCTATGAGTTCCAATTTATTATTTCTTTGATGGACCACGCTAAGAGATCTTATGCATCTGAAGGTAATAAAGATTTTTAACCTGGTATTTCCCTTTAGACATTTTAAAGTTCTAGCTTCAATGTATACGTCTAAGATCCATTTCAGGTTAATTTTTGTGTATGATACAAAGTAAAACCTCAAGGTTCTTTTTTTCTTCCTAATACCTCGCTATTCCGATATCATTTGCTGGGGTAAAAAAAAAAAAAAAAAAAAAAAAAAAAGCATCCTACTCCATTGAATTATCCTGGCACCTTTTGTTGATACAACACTAAATTTGGGAAGGTCTTTCATTAGGCTATCCTGTATCATTGATTTGTATGTCTACTCTTACATCGATACTATATTTTCTTGACTTTAGAGGTTTAGAGTATGTCTTGAAATCAGGTACCTCAATTTGGTTTTACTGCCTTTGTGGAGTTTTTGGTTGGTTCATTTGTTCGTCTAGGTTTGTTACATTTCCATGTAAGTTTTTCCCCAGAAATCTCTGCCCAGAAAAAGCCTGATGGGGCTTGGATTGGGATTGTGCTGAATCTATAGATCAGTTTGTGGGTATTGACCTCTTAGTAATAATAAGTGTAGAATCCGTAAGTATGATATGTTTCTTCACTAATCTAGGTCTTTAATTTCTCACATCACTACTTTATAGCTTTCAGTATAGAAGTCTGGTCTTTTTTTTTGCAATAGCTTTCTCTGGTTTTGATATCCAGATACTATGATTCATAAGAGGAGATGGGAATAATTCCTTTCTCCTCTATTCTCTGGATGAGTTGGTGCCCAACAATGTTAATTATTCCTTAAATGTTTGGTAGAACTCATCAGTGAAGCCACGTGAGCCTAGAATTTTCTTTGTGGGAAGGTTTTGAAATTACACACTCCATTTCTTTCCTAGATATAGGGCTATTTATATTTTCTGTTTCTTCTTGTATTAGCTTTGGTAACTTGTGTCTTTGAAGGAATTTTTCTATTTCATTTAACCTGTCTAATGGAACTCAAAATAATGATTCTGAGTAAGAGAAGCCAGATTAAAAAAGAGAGACAAACATACAGACGGAGACAGAGAAAACACAGTGTCTGATTACAAAGAGGCAGAAGCAAACTTTTGCGTGATGGAGCACAGAGCAAAATAATATATACACACACATATATATTTGGTTTTTGTCCCAGTACTTGGCACAGAACTCCTAAAAATACCCTTGGAATTTTCTTATGGTAGAAGCATCTAATTCATAATAATCCCTTTTCAACCCTACATGAGTTTATGCTAATGAGGTGACTCTTGGAGGCCCATAGACAGCTTCAGGGCGGAGCTAGTTGCCAGAGAAACCCACCATGTGATTAGAGCGGTAGAACTATTGGCCCATCACTTGACATCTGGGAGAGTGGAGACTGAGTTCAATTACCAACGACCAATGATTTAATCACGCCTACATAATGAAACTTTGATAAAAACTCTAGAAAGATGAGGTCTGAAGAGCTCCCAGGCTGGTGACCCCATGGATATGCTGGGACACTGGTGCTTCTGGACAGGGCAGGGACGCTCTGTGCCCCACCCCTTCCCACAAGACCCAGCCCTATGTAACAGTCCCTTTGAAGTCCCTGAGTTGTATCCTTTACAATAAAATGAACCGTAAGTATCGCACCTTCTTGAGTTCTGTGAGTTGTTCGAGTGAAATCTCAAACATAAGGGGAGGATCATGGGAACCTCCAAACTTGTAGTCAGCCAGGCAGTAATGCAAAGAGACTACAGGACCCCATTTGCAGCTGGCATCTGAAGTGGGGCAGTCTTGTGGGGCTGAGCCCTTAACTTGGAGGCTGTGTCAACTCTGGGTAGTTAGCATCAGGATTGAGTTGAACTGTAGGACACTCAGTTGGTGTCAGAGAATTGACAATTGTTGGAAGATGACAAAATGTATATGTGCGTTCTCTTAATTTTGGTAATGGCTTCACAGGTGTAGATAAAACTTGCCAAACTGGACCCTCGAAATGTGTGCAATGTGTTTCATGTTAATTATACCTCAAAAAAGCTGGGTTGGTTTTTGTTGTTGTCGTTTTTCTTTGAATTGTATCACTGGGATATGATCAGCAAAATCATGAGTGTTAGAAATTCTCTACCACCCCGACCCTATTTCTTTAGCAAAATCAATTACAAGAGGGAAAAATGATGGCAGGGCACCTAAAAAAACAAACAACAACAACAAAAAAACCCCAATCTTATAAAAAATTGAAGAGGGGTGCCTGGGTGGCTTCTGTCCAGCTCTTGATTTCAGCTCAGGTCATGATCTCACAGTGCAGGATCAGGCCCTACATCAGGTTCTGCACTGACAGCATGGAATTTGTTGGGGATTCTCTCCCCCTCTCTCTGCTCCCCTCCCTGCTCGTGTGCACATGCTCTCTCTCTTACTCTCTCTCTCTCAAAATAAATAAATCAACTGGGGGCACCTGGGTGGCTCAGTCAGTTGAGCATCCGACTTCGGCTCAGGTCACGAACTTGCAGCTCGTGAATTCGAGCCCCGCGTCGGGCTCTGTGCTGACAGCTCGGAGCCTGGAGCCTGCTTTGGATTCTGTGTCTCCTCTCTCTGACCCTCCCCCACTCATGCTCTGTCTCTCAAAAATAAACGTTAAAAATAAATAAATACGCTTAAACATTTTAAAATAAAAAACTGGGAAAATGAATACAGACCAAATATCTGCCAAATACTTCCTTAGAAGTATTACAATTTAGCAGCAGCAATGTGTTACATCATGTTTATGCTTTTATATTTTAAAAGGGTTCTTATCTTTTAGGGATTGATACAGATATTTTACAGATGCAATGACAGATTATGTCTAGCTCTGCTTCGAAATAATCTAAAGGGAATTAGGAAGTACGGATGAAACACGATTGGCTGTGTGTTGATAACACATAAAGCCGAGTGATGGCTACATCAATTTCATTATACTATTCTCTCTGTACATGGTTAAAATTTTCATCAAAGAAAGTTTTTTTAAAAATCAAACCCTCCAGACTCCTGAACCATTTCTTTACATACCTCCTCATCAAGATAAGGCATAATATACTATATATAATACCATATATATTGATGGGAGGCCTAATGGATTTTTTTTAATATAACACCAACTAGCTGGAGACACAGCAACCCTGCCTATTGGGGTCCTGCCATATAAATACAATGTAAGTATAATAAATATTGTATTGTAATTTAACATTTTCTTCTACTACTAAAGTGGTTGAAAGATCTGCTCTCTACCGGCCAAGGACTAGGTAGGCTTAAGTTGTACTTGAACACCTCACTAGCAGAAAACTACGATATTTATGACACAGAGAGCCAATTCCCATTTTAAAAGCCTCTATAGGGGGGCCTGGGTGGCTTAGTCAGTTAAGTGTCCCAACTCTTGACCTCGGCTCAGGTCATGATCTCACAGTTTCTGAGTTTGAGTCCCGCATTAGGGTTCTGTGCTGATGGCTCCGAGCCTGCTTGGGATTCTGCCTCACCTTCTCTCTGTCCCTCCCCTGTGTGTGTGGGGGGGGGGGGGGGAGGAGGGAAGGGGGAGGTCTGCACGCGCATGTGCACAAGCTCTCTCTCTCTCTCAAAATAAATAAATAAACTTTAAAAAAGGCCTCTATATTCTCTTGAGGTTTAATTCTGTTTTATTCTAGTGTCCAAAACAAAATGAGTTTAAACAATTATCTCTGTGACATATCACCCCCAAAAGATGAGGATGCAAAAGGTAGTTGTGAAGATAAAGCAAAATTATGGGAAGAGACTGCTTTGTTAGAAGCACCACATAAATGAGTGGTTACCATTACTGACCACCAAGAAACCCAGAAGGCAGAGTTTTTTTTAAGATGAGATGACTAAGCAGTCATACAAAGATTCAATTCCCCCAAAAGGAAATTGCTTTCTTTTATATGTAGTTACTAAATATTTTCCACTAACTGCTCATTAAACACCCAAAATAGAGCTACATTATCCAAAGTCACAATAAAAACTCCGCCACTAGATTTAAAACCACCGAATCCTGCCAGATAGACTCTGAAGAGGTCTCTAAGAGTAGCTGGGACGGTTTAATGTCAACTCTTGTCAAGGTTCCTCGGTTCACCAGATCTTTGGCAGGAAAGGCTTGCATATAATTTGCATACCATTAAACATTTCAGCAGGAGACAGTCTACATTTAGACAATCACAACCCAATTACGCTAGATGTGAATTTAAGCTCCTTTGTGTTTTTTTCTACAATATTTTGACAATCCAGATCAGTTCTCTTCATGCCTTTTTCTTTGCAACAGATTACCTGATATTAAAGTGACACTAACATAACCCGAATTCCACTGGTCAGTAAAAATCCATCATCTTAACGAAAGTCGTCCCTGGACAGAGAGAATTGGCGAGATGAACACATTTATGGGGTCATCAGTTCTTCTAATAAAAGCCACTAAAACCTCATGACCCAAATCATCCCTTCAAATTAGTTACAATGATCATTCTACACTTGATCTTAGCCAAAAGGCCGAGAAGCGATACAATGATCATTCTAGAACCCATTCACCTTTATTTTTCAGAATACTTTTGAATCAGCAACAACATACGAGCAGATTCATTTTACAGCGAAGCATCAGAGGAGGGAGGGACAGAGGCCAGGAGAGTCTATAGCAGGGCTTAGAGCATCCTCCTCGTTTCCAAGGGTAATTTTCCATGCAGTTATCTCATTTACAAGACTCCAAGGGCCTCCCATTTTGCCCAACGTCCTAACTCCTTAGCACGTTACCGGGAGCATTTCCAATGGGGCCCCAACCCACCTTGTCAACCACATCGTGTCATGGTTTTTCTCCCAGAGCGGCCACGCTTGATTTTCTCACTGCTCCGTGACTCTAAATGCCACTCCTTCGAATACCTCTTTTTACATGAAAACCTCCTTGTCTTCCAGGATCCACGTCGGGATCACTGACACTATGATGCTGTCCCCAGCTCTGGCAGAGGTAAGTCACTTCGGTTTCCACTGCACGTCACATGGCACTGCTGTATCATGTCCCCAGTGGACCCCTGTCCTCCTCAGGAGGAAAAGACAGTGTAGTCATCGGTTCACACAATCATTCATTCGTTCAAAATAGGTACTGCATCCTTTCTAGGAGACAGCCAGCCACTGCGTGTGATGCCAGAAACGCACAGTGCCTCCGACCCGGTCTCTGCCTTAAAAGAGCCCTTGTCCATAGGGGTGACAGAGGAGTGAACAGGAAGCCCCAATCCAACGTGGCAGTCAGCAGGGACTGCACGGCCAGCTCAACAGGACTAAACTATAGAATCTGAGGGGCCGCTGGCAAAGGGGAAATGAGAGAAAGCAAGGGGACCACTCGAGAAGGATCTCATAGTCATGTCACCTCAGCCTGTACCAAATAATTGAACCAAATGGACAAAGGACAACAGCAATTAAAACACACACACACAGAGACACACACACCGCACACGCCAGACCACAAACAGCTCCCACTTTTAGATTCATTTATTTTTCTAACTATGTGAAAAGCGTATCTAAATTACCCCCCATGAGATTAATGTCAGCCTTTCATGGCTTTTTTTGTCTTTAATGTTTATTTATTTTTGAGAGAGAGAGAGAGAGAGAGAGAGAGCGTGCGAGCAGGGGAGGGGCACAGACAGAATGAGACAGAGAATCCAAGAAGGCTCTGGGCTGTCAGCACAGAGCCCAATGTGGGGCTTGAACCCACGAACCATGAGATCATGACCTGAGCCAAACCGACTGAGCCACCCAGGCACCCTTTCGTGGCTTTTTTAAAGCAAACACTTCCTTTCCATGGACTGACAGATGACATTTTGTTTCTACCACCGGTAAGAATGCTGACTCATTGGACATAAGTCACTGTACTTCCTCGTCCCCCAAACGCCACCGTGACCTACTGTCCCCCACTCTTCCCTGAGGCAGCGTAAACCGGTCACTGTCTGGGCAAACAGATTCACACACTAAAATAGGCTCCACAGAAAATCAGCCAAGGTAAATTTTCTTTGACTTGACTCTCAATTTGGTATAAGATACCCACTGTCCCACAAGAAGTCCGCATGATCATAGCCGCTGATCTCCTTTACAGGCTGGGGGGCGGGGCAGTTTGCTTACGAGAACCCTTAATCATACTCCAGGGCAATGAAAATACATTCTCTCATATTTCTCTGTTTTTAATAGTTTTGTGATGATCTCATCGAACACTCTGGAATTTCTTTTTTCGTACAATGTGGAGGGATTGTAACTTTGCCAGATCACACACCAGCCTTTCCCCACCAGACTCAAAATGTCACCTTTATTCATAAACCAAACTCACATATAATACGTGTGCTCGTAGGGGCGCCTGGGTGGCTCAGTCGGCTCAGATCATGATCTCATGATTCCTGAGTTCGAGCCCCGCATCAGGCTCTCAGCTGACAGCTCAGAGTCTGGAGCCTGCTTCGGATTCTGTGTCTCCCTCTCTCTCTGCTCCTCCCCTGCTCACATTCTGTCTCTCCGTCTCTCTGAAAAATGAATAAACTTAAAAAAAACTTTTTAAATATGTGTGTTTGTATACATTATGTATATATACACACATACACATACACACAAGGCTTGTTGTGCCCTGGATGTGTGTCTATGTCTGCACCACAACCACACTTGTAACTGCTATAGCAATGTTTTCTTTTAGACAGAGCAGATCCCCACTGTTTCATTTTTTTCAAAATGTCACTGGTTATTTTTGTCCATTCTTCTCTTCCAGATGAACGTGAATCACCTTTCAAGTCCTTTGAAATTCTCGTTTGGGTTTTGACTGGGATTGCCTTGGATTCAGATTCTTTTGAAGAGAACTGACATCTTCCCAAGCTGAGTCTTCCTATCTGCAAAGATCCTGTGGCACTCCATTAATCCAGGCTTTCTTGGCCTTTAAATAAAGTTTTGTGTTTCTCACATACAGGTCTTGTTGGTAATTACGGTAGTTAGTGAGGTCAGGTTTAGAGCAACACATTAGAAAAGACCAATTTTAAAGTAATTATTTTGAAATGTTTTGACAAATTAATATTCAAATGACTTAAAAACAGAAAGCTGTAGGAGCGCCTGGGTGGCTCAGTCGGTTGGGCGACCGACTTTGGTTCAGGTCACGATCTCGTGGTCCATGAGTTCAAGCCCCGCGTCGGGCTCTGGGCTGATGGCTTGGAGCCTGGAGCCTGCTTCCGATTCTGTGTCTCCCTCTCTCTGTCTCTCTGCCCCTCCCCCACTCATGCTCTGTCTGTCTCAGACATAAATAAACATTAAAAAAAAAACAAAACAGAGAGCTGTTCAAGTCATTTCAGTAACAGAGACTGGATCGTAGAGTTTCATTAGGCTTTAGAAAGATGCTTACAGGGTAGATCATCTTAAATAGCAAGGGTTATATTTTTTTTCCTGCTAAATTTAAACATCAGAGCTATGATTTGAATGATATTCACAAAGTTCAGGGAAGTCTTTTGTGTTCAGGGGGTAAATGGACATAGTTTTCTAAAGTTTCATTTCTTACCCTGCTTTGCCTCTTGGAAATCCTTCTTTATGGCTTCTGCTCCCCCTTCATCGTTCCCCAAGAAGTCTGCAGGTCAACAGGTTGTAAATCTGTCCACACCACTTGGGATTGGTCAGGACTCTGGCTACGAGTGAGTTGACTAAACCTCTGCCCACATCTTTGCGATCGGTGTCACGGGGTTTCTTTTTGAGTCGCCCTACCGTGGTTTCCAAAAAGCACGCCACCCTCCCGCAGACTAACTTACTGGAGACGCAGCACATCTTGCATATGCCATCACGGGAGTTTAGGTCCTAAGTCACCGGTGCTCCTACCCATGACATCGGGCCAACCGAAGTTTCCATCAGCCCTGCAAGCCTCTAACAGCGATCCTCAGGCCTAGCCATCTACTCTGTTGTTTTGAAAGATCATAATGAAAATGTTCAAACATGCAGAAGAGCATAGTAGAGTGAGCCCCGGTAACCGTCCTCCCACGCCTCCTGAGTAGCTACCAAGGTTTTCGTCTGCTACTTTTATCCTCGCCCCAACTTCTCCTCCAAGCTTTAAAGCATCTTAAGGCTTGGAATCTCGGACTGCGTGTCATTCTACCCTTACTCCCTCAGTTTGCAATCTAAAAATTAGGGACATTTTCCTTACATAAACACAATCTGTTATTACTCCCACCCCCTTCCCTATAGAAACAATACTGACCCTCCCCTGAATGCCCCCCCCCCCAGAAATAATGATAACTCCTGCACATCTACTACCTAGTTCCCCTGTCCATGATGTCCATAAATGTCCATCATTCTCTTAGGGTCCTCTTTTGAGCCAGGATCTAATATAATCAGGATCGCGCACTCATTAGACCACTGTCTCTCTCCAATCTGCTTTAACCAAGAGCTCCTCCTTCTCCCCGACACCTGCTTTTTTTTTTTTTTTTAATTTTTTTTTTTGAATGTTTATTTATTTTTGGGACAGAGAGAGACAGAGCATGAATGGGGGAGGGGCAGAGAGACAGGGAGACACAGAATCGGAAACAGGCTCCAGGCTCTGAGCCATCAGCCCAGAGCCTGACGCGGGGCTCGAACTCACGGACCGTGAGATCGTGACCTGGCTGAAGTCGGACGCTCAACCGACTGCGCCACCCAGGCGCCCCGACACCTGCTTTTTATATTCGCAACCAGTGACTTACTGAGGGCACCAAGACCAGCTGTACAGAGGCTAGCTCCTATTCCGGATTTATCTGTTTGCTTCCTCTAAGGTCATTCGACCTGCTCCTCTAGCTCTGTATTTGCTAGACGCTGAAAGTTTCCCTCTGAAGACCGGATGATATTCGAGTCCAACCTCCGGGGGCAGGAATACTCACGAGATGGTCTTCGTATGTCAAATTGCCCCCCCCCCCCACGGAGGTACAGTTATTTCTTCTTAGTGATGTGAAAATTACTTAACAACTGAGCTGGTGATCATCGGATTTCTCCTTTTCAAATTCCCCACGACACAGCATTTAGCGGGTTCATGCTCTGATGACCTTTGCCTACCTCAACACTTCCATTAAGAGTTGCAAGATGTTGGGGCGCCTGGGTGGCGCAGTCGGTTGAGCGTCCGACTTCGGCCAGGTCACGATCTCGCGGTCCGTGAGTTCGAGCCCCGCGTCGGGCTCTGTGCTGACTGCTCAGAGCCTGGAGCCTGTTTCCGATTCTGTGTCTCCCTCTCTCTCTGCCCCTCCCCCGTTCATGCTCTGTCTCTCTCTGTCCCAGAAGTAAATAAACGTTGAAAAAAAAAAAAAAAAGTTGCAAGATGGTGACTCTCCCAATTCCATCATCCTTGCCACGTTCACTTGCTGTAAATCTTCTTTTTTCTTTTTTTTAACCAATCAATGAGTTTTTATTTTTTATTATTTTAATTTTATCTTTTTAAGTTCACATCCAAATTAGTTAGCATCTAGGGCAACAATGATTTCAGGAGTAGATTCCTTAGTGCCCCTGACCCATTTAGCCCATCCCCCTCCCCCAACCCCTCCAGCAACCCTCAGTTTGTTCTCCATATTTAAGAGTCTCTTATGTTTTGCCCTCCTCCCTGTTTTTATACTATTTTTGTTTCCCTTCCCTTATGTTCATCTGTTTTGTCTCTTAAAGTCCTCATATGAGTGAAGTCATATGATATTTGTCTTTCTCTGACTAATTTCACTTAGCATAATACCTTCTAGTTCCATCCACGTAGTTGCAAATGGCAAGATTTCATTCTTTTTGATTGCCGAGTAATACGCCGTTGTATATATATACATATATATATATATATATATGTATATATATACACCACATTTTCTTTATCCATTCATCCATCGGTGGACAGTTGGGCTCTTTCCATACTTTGGCTATTGTCGATAGTGCTGCTATAAACATGGGGGTGCATGTGTCCCTTCGAAACAGCAACCTGTATCCCTTGGATAAATGCCTAGTAGTGCCATTGCTGGGTTGTAGGATAGTTCTATTTTTAGTTTTTTGAGGAACCTCCATACTGTTTTCCAGAGTGGCTGCACCAGCTTGCATTCCCATTCTGTAAATCTTCTTAAGGAAGAATTATGTCCCATCAAGTAAAAATTGTGATCACCCTCTGTAGCTTACAGGAAAGGCAAGAAAAGCGCTAAATGCTTCACCTTTTTGACTGCCTCTTTTCAGGGACAGAGTTGGTACCGTATTTTGACTGCCAGTGGTGACCAATAGGTGTCTTGTTTTTATCTGTTTTGTTTAGGGATCTCCCTTTTGGATATCATGGATATATTAGCTTCCTACTGCTAATATAACAAATTACCTCGAACTTGGTAGCTCCAAACCACAGAAAAGTATTATCTTATAGATCTGTAGGTCAGAAGTCTAGAATGGGTCCCACTAAGCTAAGATCAAAATGCCAGCAGAGCTTTGTTCCTAGTGGAGGCTCTATGGGAGCACCCGTCTCCTTATCTTTGCAGGCTTCTAGAAGCTGCCACGTTCCTTGGCCCATGACCCCATTCTACCATCAAAGCCAGCAAATGTCAGATATTCATTCCTTCTCAAGCTACCTCACTCTGACTCTGACCCGCCTCCCTTCCTCGCTATTGTTCTGGGCCCAGCCAGATAACTCAGGATAATAATCTCTTATCTTAAAGTCTGCAACATCAGCTGCCTGAATTACATCTGCAATCTTCTTGCCAAGTAATGTTCACATAGTCGCAGGTTCTGAGGATTAGGTCATGGACATTTGGTGGGGGAAGGGGCTAGTGTTCTGCCCAGCGCAAGGGCTGGAATATATTCAGAATATTTTAATCAACCGCAGCCATATTCCTTTGATAGCCAGTGGGGACCCCTTCTTCCGGCCTCTGCATTTGTTAGATATCGTGCCCACCCCACCCCTCGGATGGTTCCTTTTTCTGATACAACAGATACCAGAAGTTCCGGGTTCTTCTTGCCGAGACCCTGCCCACCCCTCAGGGCAGGTGTGTTTGCGCTGGGTACCTACAAGGATGGGACAGCAGTTGTTTCTTGGGCTTTTCCATGACTGGGGCTAAGACATACACATATGTGGTAAGACAGGAAAGGAGAGGAGAGGAGAGGGGAGGGGAGGGGAGGGGAGGAAAGGAAAGGAAAAAGGAAAGGGAAGGGAAGGGAAGGGAAGGGAAGGGAAGGGAAGGGGAAAGGGAAAGGGAAAGGGAAAGGGAAAGGGAAAGGGAGAGGGAGAGGGAGAGGGAGAGGGAGAGGGAGAGGGAGAGGGAGAGGGAGAGGGAGAGGGAGAGGGAGAGGGAAAGGGAACGGGAAAGGGAAAGGGAAAGGGAAAGGGAAAGGAAAGGAAAGAAAAAACCATGAATTTAAAATGACTTTCTGGGGCACCTGGGTGGCTTGGCTGGTTAAACATCCAACTCTTGGTTTCAGCTCAGGTCATGATCCCACAGTTGGTGAGATCAAGTCCTGAGTCGGGCTCCACACTGACAGCACGGATTCTCTGTCTCTCCCTCTCTCTCTGTCCTTCCCCCTCATGCCTTCTCTCTCTCAGAATAAATAAACTTAAAAGAAACTGTTTCAAAGAACAAAAAAATAAAATGACTTTCCAATTCGAATTTAACCTTATAGGGTTTTTACTTAGCTCTTGTCTCACACTCCTGTATCTCTTCATTTACATTTAAAATCTCACTTCTAGAGGCACCAGGGTGGCTCAGTTGGTTAAGCCTCCAACTTCGGCTCAGGTCATGATCTCACGGTTGGTGAGTTTGAGCCCCGCATCGGGCTCTGTGCTGACAGCTCGGAGCCTGGAGCCTGCTTCAGATTCTGTATCTCCCTCTCTCTCTACCCCTCCCCTGCTCACGCTCTGTGTCTCTCTGTCTCTCAATAATAAATAAAAACGTCAAAAAAAATTTTTTTAATAAAATCTCAGTTCTTATTACCCAGCTGTATTTAGATAGTCTATATGAAATGATTTTAAATGAACAATAACATTAACACTTCTGAACGCAGCCCTATTTATCCTTAAAACATACAGGACAATTTGGCATCGTCTTGCGAAACTGAGAATGCCCCTCTCTTACTTCCAGGGGTCTATCCTACGACCCCAAAGAGGCACAGGTCAGCATACCCACTGCGCCGGCGCTTGTGATTACGAACACAGGGTTAGGTAAACAGCGGTCTTACGATGTATCATGCAGCAATTCAGAGCACTGAGAAGCATCTCTTCACTACTACCAAGGACAAGCCGAACATGTCTCAGCAGGAGCAGAGGGCAAGTTGTAAAGGGACTCACTAATGTGTTCCTGACAAACACAACTCTGTCCCAGTATGATGCCCACAGCCCTTCTGTGTGAAGGTTAAATGTGCAACCTGTTTCATTAGTTTTCCATCACAATGTAGAATGTACTGCTAACAAGTTTAATGCGAAAAATCCTTTATGTATCTAGAGTAAACAGACAAGTGTGCTCGAGCCAAGGGTATCCATGTACCTGCTGATGGAGAGAGAGAATTTCAGTTTTTGTGTTTTAAAGATAAGGGCATATGTGAGATTACAAAAAGATGCTTGGGGTAAGAAAACATTAAGATCAAAAATACTGACGTGTAGCTTTTCTCAATTTGTAACACGGTCATCATTAATGATAACTAATCCTATTACCGAACATGACATTTATGACATCTTATCTTTTAAAGAATTATTCACATATTTACTATTCAATCAACATCACCAGTGAAATGATATGTAAGCCCCTTATCAGATGCCTGTAGTTGATAACCCTTACGGTGAGGACAATTCATTTTCAAACTGTGTTGGTAATATCTGAAATTGACACCCCTCCTCTACCCACATCTAGGAATTTTCTTTGCTTAGGTGATTCATATGGCAAAAGATAGTCTGTAGGTGTCTATTAAAATGCACAGAGCTTTGAGCCCTTGGCTATCAATGTGATCTTGAGCAATTAGTTTCTCTCTGGACCTGAATTGCCTCCTTCTAAAATGGAGATGATGAAATACTGGAGAGCCGTTTCCAAGAATCTGAAAATAAAGAAGCAAGCTTGCCCTCTGAGAGTAAAAACTTTAAATCAATACATCACACAAAGGGCAGAGAAATGCCAAAGTTTCCTGGGCTGGCTGGCAGGCACTAGCTGTAACTGTGTTCTCCAACCCAGAGGAGGTCTGCCCCCCAGTGAGAACAGGAAACACGGCAACAAGGAAGGACACCCAGATGCCATCACTGCTGGGGAATTCATGCACGTCACATCCAGCGTAAAGCCATCCCATGGAGAAATGACTAGGTCCCAGCTCCTAAAACTGACGAACCTGAGGCTAGACCCTTCCGACCCATCGGGCTATAGCCTGTGATGGCTCTGCTACCTTCGGAGGGCCACTTCACCTCTACAAGGGCAACACACAGGAGAGAATGCTCTGGTCACACAGCCTTCCAGCATCTGGGCTCCCGGGAGATTCGTGTTGACTATATAGTGGCAATCCGCCATCATCGACCCTACCCTAGATCCCTGGATGGTCAGGAGATGATTAATCATAAGCCACGACACTTACCCTAAAACTCTAATCTCACATGAAGGAGTGTGAGTTTCCACGATCTACCTCATTAAGCTTTCCCGGTATGAAATAGTCAGAAAAAATAAGCTTTTCTTATAGCATAACTTGACTTTTTTTTTAGAATAATTTGAATGCCAGTTCCCCACTAAACAGGGCACGTTATTTGAACAACAGAAACACAGAAAAACTGGCTGGTTTTCCTTGTGGAATAAAAAACCAATCAAATGATTAAACCCTAAGAAACCCCGGACCACAAAAACCGTCACACTTCTTTGGGGGCAGGGGGGTAGGTCATGAACCTAAGTATCCCCTCTCGCTCAAGGTTTAGAAACTGCTAATGTGCAGGGGCGCCTGGGTG
This sequence comes from Lynx rufus, assembly GCF_022079265.1. NCBI lineage: Eukaryota > Metazoa > Chordata > Mammalia > Carnivora > Felidae > Lynx > Lynx rufus. Next base: position 21,485,699 of record NW_025814839.1, read on the forward strand.
GCTCAGTCGGGGAAGCGGCTGACCCTTGATCACAGCTCAGGTCAGGATCTCACTGTTTGTGAGTTCAAGCCCCGCATCGGGCTCTGCTCTGACAGCACAGAATCTGCACAGAACTGCTAAGGTGAAGAAAACACCTCCCCCTTCTAGGCCAATTCTAGTTGCGATATTTTGCATAAATAATAAGCCTTCCTCTACTGCCAGTGGAGACCAAATGGAAGGAAGCAGGTCCTAAATGGAACAGAGAGGATAGCACAAACTTTTACACTCTACTCTATACTTACTGTGATTCCAAGAGCCACTGCATAATTAGCGTGTCATTATACTATAAGAAAAGAAATAGTAAACATAGTTGAAAAAAGAATGGCCCATTAAAGATGAATATTAAAATCCCTTGACCTTACCGGTTAGGGTTAGTTGTTTCTAAATGGAATACAGACACCTCCCTTACCACCCCCACCCCTAACCAAGTAGCAAAAGCCTCATATGTTGAAAAGAAGACACATCTGAAAATGTCATCTCAGCTTTAGACATTCACGTTGCAAAATGAAAGTCTGCGGTATTTAACAGCTGTGTAAATGCCTTCCCATGTAACTTCTAGTTCATTTTTAACTTAAACCCTCATCAAAAGCAATGCAGACATAGAAAATTGACAGTACCCTGAAAATATAACCACAGTGATCTTTCTAGATCGAGAATAAAGAACAATGACTGACTTAATTACAAAAGCACAAATACCAAGAGCTCGTTCCCCAGTCAAGTTCTATTGCTGAAAATGAAGATATGCTTGCTGCCTTCCCCAGAAGACTCCTAATGGAACTGTAGGTGTAAGTTTTTGAATATACGAAACATTAGCCCTAAAATCCTCAGAAAAAGGCTTTTTTTTTGGCATAATTTAAGCTCGTTTTCTTCCTAAAAATATTTTAGCCCACAATTTTCTAAGAATGTACACAGGGCCTCGAAGTTAGCACTCAGCAAGTGGCAGACAATGTCAAAAGCCACCTGGTACCCATCGTAGCTTCTAAATTCTGACTAATGGAAATGTTAATCCCCTAATCAAGCTGGTGTGATGAATCTCAAATCATCAGAGGAATCAAAAATTTTCTCCCCATAACGGAACTTGAGAGAGATTCAACCACACACTTGGAATAAGATTTTTCACTGGTTTTGCCACCACTGAATTAAGTAGAGGAATTCTACAGGTATCTTTTCAGTCTTCTTAAACCTTAATATTCTGACTCAGCCAGGTCATAGTCAGACTGATGGGCACAGATTACAGAGAGCAGCGTGCAGACTTCAGCTTGATTTGGGGAGTGACTAAAAGGACTGGGGACAGCTTCCTGTGAAAGCCACTGTGGGATAGGGTAGCTGCCTTCAGATATCGGAAAATCTGTCACTTTTTCAGGGACTAAACTTGTTTGTACAACCATGAAAGGACAGCAAAACATCAGTGCACAGAATTAATTGCAAGAGAGCTTTCCAACATCACAGAGCTTCCAAAGATGTTCCTGGGAGATGACCCTGCCTGGACGTCAGACAGAGAAGTCACCCATCCAATGCATGACTAAATTGGATGCCCTCCAAGATCTTTTCAAACATGAGATACTACAATGCTATGTTATTAACATGCAATCTGTTAATGTCTAAGGAATACTGAAATGAATCACCTTATGCTCAATACACTGAAGCCAGCTACTTTTAGGCTGTGATTTTGGTTCATTTTACTGAAGCAAAGTCCTCTAAAGGATGAGCTAATTCTCCTAATTGTTTAGTTATCTGTATTTAAGAATAGCAATGCTCATGAACTCTTACGTATTGAAGCCAACATAGCCCAGAGCCGGATGGATGGATGGATGGATGGATGGATGGGTGGATGGATGAAAAGAAGGAGAATGAAAAGAAGAAAGAATGGATGGATGGATGGATGGATGGAAGGAAGGAAACATGGAAAGATGGATGGATGGGTGGGAGGAAAGAACAGATGCAAGGATGGATGGGTGGGTGGGAGGATGGATGGAAAGAAGAAAAAGAGGGAGGGTAGAGTAAAGGTGGGGAGGAAGAAAAGAAAGAAAAAGAACCGAGTGAAGGGCGCCTGGGTGGCTCACTCAGTTAAGCGTCTGACTTCGGCTCAGGTCATGATCTCGCGGTTCCTGAGTTCGAGCCCCACGTCGGGCTCTGTGCTGACAGCTCGGAGCCTGGAGCCTGCTTCCGATTCTGTGTCTCCTTCTCTCTCTGGCCCTCCCTGCTCGTGCTCTTTGTCTCTCTCAAAAATAAATAAACATTAAAAAAAATTAAAAAGAACTGAGTGAGGTAGCATGTATGCAAGGTTCTAGACACATAGTGCCACCAATGCTAGAAGAAAACAGAAGAAATCTGGGAAATTCACTTACTTATGTGTCTAAAGGTCAACATCTGCTCTTTGCTGCCTGGGTCAACATATCAACTTTTCAGAAATCCTGTCTCCCAACCTGCTTCTGCAGGGCACGTGGCACAGGGGCTCCATGCAATGCTGCCTTTTATCAGCTACTACTTGGTACTTTCTTAAGGTGTTACATTTTGTGCTGCATCTAATCCCTACAACGACCACCCATGGTATAAATTAAAGAAAAATCACCTTTTAATATTTCGCCCAATCTTTTTCTGAGTTGTGACTGTGTGAGATTAATGTCCTCTCTTGTTTACAAACACATTGTATGGGGTGGCTGGTGGCTCAGTCGGTTGAGCGTCCAACTCTTGGTTTCGGCTCAGGTCACGATCTCATGGTTCGTGGGATGGAGCCCCACGTTGGTCTCCATGCTGACAGCACAGTGCGAAGCCTGCCTGGGATTATCTCTCTCCCTCTCTCTCCCTCTCTCTGCCCCTCCCTCGACCTCTCTCTCTCTCTCTCTCTCAAAATAAATGACTAAATTTTAAAAATATATATATATATATTGGGGCACCTGGGTGGCTCAGTCGGTTAAGCGTCCGACTTGGGCTCAGGTCATGATCTCGCGGTTCATGAGTTCAAGCCCCGCGTCGGGCTCTGTGCTGATGGCTCAGAGCCTGGAGCCTGCTTTGGGTTCTGAGTCTCCCTCTCTCTCTGACCTTCCCCTGCTCATGCTCTCTCTCTTTTTCTCAAAAATAATAAAACATTGGGGCGCCTGGGTGGCGCAGTCGGTTAAGCGTCCGACTTCAGCCAGGTCACGATCTCACGGTCCGTGAGTTCGAGCCCCGCGTCAGGCTCTGGGCTGATGGCTTGGAGCCTGGAGCCTGTTTCCGATTCTGTGTCTCCGTCTCTCTCTGCCCCTCCCCCGTTCATGCTCTGTCTCTCTCTGTCCCAGAAATAAATAAAAACGTTGGAAAAAAAAATAAATAATAAAACATTAATATATATATATGTATATATACACACACACCAAGAGAATATGCCCAGAGATTGGGGGGGGGGGGGGAGGGGACATTTTATGATCACAAATGAATAGATATCATATTATACAGCTAGGAAAAACTAAATACAGTGAATTTAAGTGACTTATCAAGGGCCTGTGGCAAGTTGCCAATGGAATCTGGTCCATATTTCCTGGTTCCTGATCTAGAACTGTATCATAGTGTGGCAGGTGATAAGGAGGGCACAGGAAAACGAGCCCAGAAATGAAACAGCTGACCTACAAGTTCACTAGGGATGAAAACTGGGCCTAGGTACTTTCATATCATCACCTTTTCCTAGAATCCTGAGACCCTGGAAGAAGGAAACGGCAGCCAGCAAGAATACAGGTCTATGTGGAGGCTGACTATCACAAAACACCAATGACAGAGTCAACGAACTGTCCTCTCTGTCATGCCCCACATAGAAAGTTCTACGGCCTGCAGATGCTCCGCGCTGAGGCTGAAGCATAGATGACCCAGGAGAAGACTTCCAAAATTAGAAGAAACATTTACAGGGTATGGGGAGCCAAGGTATTACTTCTCCACCCCCCCCCCCCGCCACCCCACAGTTTATTGTAGACCTACAGGGCAATCGCGAATGGCCCAGGGGGTGGGAGTGCTGATCGATGACAAAAATAAAGAACAAAGACTCCGGAACCAGGAGAAGCAGAAGCAGGTCAGGGCCTCATTAGTGTGCAAGTTTCTAAACATGCAAATGAGTTCACAACACTCAAGTGGAAGCCGCCCCTCCAAGGTCTCCATTGCCCCACTGCCAAAGTCCAGAGGAGGACAAGGACAGAGAAGACCACCACGCATACACATCTTCATCAAAATATCAGCATTCCTCGGACACATGGTTCACCAGCAAAGGAAAACTGTTTGCGGGAGAAAGTGATTTTTATCGCGAAGAAAGCCAAAAATATCGTTGTGTCCCTTTTCCCCTTTCCCCAGAATGGAACAATTCGGCGGGGGTGGGGGACGGGGGCCTCTCTCTTTTCCGAATAATAACCCCCACAGAAATCCTGTTTGGGGACCGGGTTGGGGAGAGGAGGGGAGAGGCGGTCTATTACACCGATTTCTTGGCGGCAAGGTTGCAAGGTTGCGCTTCTTGCGTTGAACAGAACGGGCATTTAACCCTCGAGCTCCTCATGGGAAATAAGGAAAAAACTGCTTATCCACTTAGTGATAATTACCGCTTTGCCACATCCCAGAGGAAGAGCTGTTCTCTATCAGTCTCTGAGGACGGTCCTGACTTTTGAAACGCTGCACCAGCAGCCGATAGACATGGCCCGCAAAGTGATTTTTCCCCAAAGGAAAAATTGCAGAAGGGGTGAGGGTGTTCCTTATTCGTGTTGGCACAATGGCAGAGCAAGGACGAAAGGACCCCATTCTGGACTACGCTTCGGCTGTCACCCGGGGCAGAGGTCCCTAACTGTCCGGATGAGGCTACGTCACTCACCAGGCTGCACTGTCACGGGGAACAAATGCACTCATGATGCAAAGCGCCCGGGAGAAGGGAAATCTCAATAAATGGTAGTTGTTACGTTGCTGGCTCGTGGAAGTAATAAACCTTCTCTTTCCCTCCTCAGGGCTACGGAGACCCCAAGCATCCTGTTCTCCCCCACTCTGCATTTCCTACTGTGCTTTGCCGCCCACTGTCAGATAAAGACCTACACGTCCCTGCTTCGAGCCTTAGCCAACAGTTCCTGTCTTGTCCAAACACATGTTTGGCAAAGCCAAGTTCAGCATACTGAAAAGCACTTTTGAGACGTTGTCTCTAAGAACACATTGCGTGTAAAAACCGGGATTGTCTGAACCCAAAGAGATCTACTGGGCTCTCCGTTCAAAACATTTCACAATGCCGGATTTGGGGCAGCTTCTAGGTCCCAAATTGATTGCACTGGAACATCTATTTCTAAGAACTGACAACCACGCACAGCTCTTGAATCACCAAGTCACTGGCACAAATTGCCTCTGCCCAAGAATGGAATAATAACCGAAAGGTCAGAACAAATTACATTTTGAATGTGCACCTTAGTGGAAAAGAGGCAAGAACACCGCCACCGTTCTATACATAGAAAGACTCCTACCGGCGATACAGAGCACTCTTTCCCTGAAGGCCTGTTCATTCTTTCAACATTGACTCTTCAGTTCCGAGTTGGGGAGGGGTGTGCACGGGCACAGAATCCCCTACAACCAAAACAGAGGAATAGTTCAAGTCTACCCCCAACGGCTCACACACTGGAGTCGGGGAAATCACTGAAGAAACTCCATTCCCACAGAAGAAGAAAACTGAGCTACTTCTCAACATAGATCCCATCTGATCCGGTTATAAACAGGAAGACGCAGCATTACCACATTACTGTGTATACTCTGGCCGGATAGGTCTTCGGAGGGAATAACTAGCCAATTATTGTAAAACGCTCAGCAAACATAATGCGTTCGATGATTGCAGAATAAAAAAGCCATCCAAATTGCTACTTGTCTGTGGTTAAATAGAATCTTCAAGAAACTGCACTTTATAAACATCTTTCTTGGATCAACCGTGTATTTCCCACTAGACTAAAAAAAAAAAAAAAAAAAAAAAGCCCCTTGAAAGATGGGGTTGTGGTCAGGCTCATCATAGTCTCTCCATGCCTGGCTTGGAGACCCAGCTTCTACAACCCCCTACTGAAGTCATGTAATAAAGGGTGTCACAGATGTCCTGAGGAAATATTCTAAATGATCTAGGAAAGTTACAAAGAATCTTGCAAATGTTATTTTTCAGAACTTCCTATCATATTGTAGGAATACCTTAAAAGGACAAGCATTGCTGGGGTGCCTGGGTGACTCAGTCGGTTAAGCGTCCGACTTTGGCTTAAGTCACGATACCACAGTTTGTGAGTTCAAGCCCCACATCGGGCTCACTGATGTCAGCGTGGAGCCCACTTCAGATCCTCTGTCCCCCACTCTCTTCTCTGCCCTTCCTCTGCTTGCACTCTCTCTAAAAAAATAAATATAACATAAAAAATTTTTTTAATTATCAGTGAATTGAGGCGCCCGGGTGCCTCAGTTGGTTAAGCATCCAACTTCAGCTCAGGGCATCATCTGGTGGTCTGTGGGTTCAAGCCCCACATCAGGCTCTGTGCTGACAGCTCAGAGCCTGGAGCCTGCTTTGGATCCTGCGTCTCCCTGTCTCTCTGCCCCTCCCCCTGCTCGTGTTCTCTGTCTGTCTCTCTCTCTCAGAAACAAACATTAAAAAAAAAAAGCTTTAATAAAAAAATAAATAATAAATAAATAATAATAAAAACAAAATAAAAGGACAGGCTTTGCAATTAATGATCCAATACTGTCAATGTCTCCTAAATGGACATGGGATGCAGGGAAAGGGTCAAGTTCATGTTACCCAACCAAGCCAATGGGACTTCACTCTGTTTGGAAAAGGTTAAAAAGTAATGAGCCTAAAGTAAAGTTGTCTTGATGATCCAGGGCTTTAAGACGCTGACCCTTCCGTAAGTCTTAGCTTATGAATTAGACCCTATCAAATAAAGGTACTTCTTCTCTAACACGGTGTAATGCTCGAGTTTCTGTCTGGGCCTGCACAGTGGGCTCGTGGGTCACAGTTCAGTCTTCCCAACAGATCCCATCATCAGCTACATTAACTCAACAAATGTTTCAGTAAACTGAAGCAGCTATGTAATCTGAACGAACAGTCAGCTATTCCGGGATTTACACTCATGGGTTCGTTAATTAAGTAATGTGTCAACATAACAAAACAGTTGCCTCTCGCTATCTCAGAGAAGCAAGATCTCCCCAGGGGGCAGGACGCTCCATCTTCTGAGACTCTCCTGTAATAGGCAGGGGACCGCAGACCCAACCTTTCATTTAAACTAGCTAGATATCACGCAGTCCCGTAGCTTTTCTGGTTAAAACTGCGGAAGAAGCAAAGCAGCTAAAACGAGGAAGCATGCAGAAAATACTACAGTGATTTCAAATAATCGGCTGGAAATAAAAGGTCACTGGTGACAGACCCATGGCAAGTGTTATACTCGTCACTGAGATACTAAAAAGACGAATCTAAGCACCTTTTTCAAGAACACCAAAGACTGGTGATCACACAGTTCATGCCACAGTGAAGCTGAAATAGAAACTCTTATCAGAAAACATTTGACCACCGTCCTTTACCGACAGAGTGAAATCACACTAGTCTTTTGAACCATTGTGCTGAGGCATCTTAAAATGAAAATTAACTTCCTTACCAGATGGAGAAACCCCGCAGCCTCCCACCCCTACCCCAAAGTCCAGCAGGCAGCTACCACTACCTGCCATCCAGTGGTAGATAAAAATCTGCACGATGTTTTACTTGAAATGTCATGAGAAATACGCTCACCACCTCCCAGTTCTGCCTTAAAAGAAAGTGTTACCAAAGAACACCACCGAAAACAAAGGCATTCATACAAGGAAGTGAATACCCGAAACATGTAAGTATGTTCTCGAGAAGGACACTAAAAAAGCAGAAGTCACATTAAGTTCAAAACAACACACACACACACACACACACACACACACACACACACACACACGAGCAGAAGTTCCTAATTTTAATATTATATTTTGCCCCCCCCCCAAAACTAACCATGAACTAAGATTCGTCAATTTTATGTTTAGAGACTCTATATATTTAGGATTCCCTGCCCTTCAGGAAAAGTAGAAAAGGCAAAAGAAAAAGGAATTAAGCACTGTATACCATATTTATAAAAATGCAGTTTTTTAAAAACTGAAATCCAGGCTTGGTTTGGGGGTTCTTGTTTTACTTAGCTTCCCGTTTGCCAAAAAAATTTAAACAGCACTGATTTTCAATGAGCAACGGGTATGTTAGACTCCGGAAGAGGAGTGTTAATTTCACACTACTCCAAAAGGTCTATGCTCCCCCCTGCTTTTCCCTACTTGGCAAAGAGCACACCCTGCAAAACCAAGGGGGTGCATAGGCTAATGAAAAGGGCAAGCGAGCCAAAAATATCTACCACGTATTCATTTACACAGTTGGTCTTTTCACAACAAGTAGCTCAAACGGACTGATAATTTTCTCTGTTCATAGGGCTCAGGCTCATGAACGGACTTGGAAAAATTATCTGGTGATCACTTCGCATTAAAAGAAGGATTGTTTTCTTACGTCAAGGTAACAATTTAAGCAAGCTTGGGTAAGTGTAATGCTTGAAACACTGATGCTGGCCAGTGGAGGATAGTTTTGGTTGAGTTTCTAGTATTTTACCAAACTGCCTGGTTTCAAATTCACCACAAAGAAGATGCCTCTCTTTATCATCAATTCTACCAAGAGCTACTTAGCACATTCACTATACAACTCATGATGGTGTTAATCAGAAAAGAAGCTAAGGGGGGGGGGGAATCAAACCCTAATCTTTTGATACACTATTTGAAACTCTATTAATCTGATGAACGATCTTTTCTGGGGTAGTGCTAATGACACGAACCAGTAAAGTCTTTAACTGGTTCCATTGATAAGAAACCATTTTCGAGATAAAATTAGAACTTGGTATGGCCCTCACTAAAACCCCTGGCCAATTCAATCGGGCCCTTCTTTGGTAATTTAAACAACAAATTCCTGTCTGGAATCAACCTTTCCATGTGCGTGTAAAGTGAATCCCATTTCAACCTTTTAATAAAGTACCACCAGTGGATCTGCAAGTTGAGGAAAGCTGCTTGGGCGATAGGCTTGGCACCAAAAAGAAAACTGTGTGGGTCACAAGCCACTCATCACTGCCCGGGGGGCACGAAAGAGGAAAAGATAGGAGGATAGGAAGCGGAATAGACTGGACCCCAAGGGGAGAAAGCACTGAAAACTGCACTTAAGTACCTGGGACAAAGGCAAGAAGCCTGCACTCCCCAGCTAAGGAGCACACAGGGAGCTGAGGAGAGGACGCAGTTGGCAACAGGGGCAGCAGGAACCAGAGAAGGAACGACCAGGATGCAGCACGGGGGAGCCACAGGCTCGGGGCAGAAGGGGCCCATGAGGATGGGGCTGGACGGGTGACAGAGAAGGGACAGAAGGGAGAGGGATGGGGCTGGAAGGGCAGGCTTGGGCAGGAGGGAGCCATGGCAGAGGAGCGCTGAGGACCACAGAGATGGGACACGAGGGGGCGACAGGGCTGGAGCTGGTCCAGCCAAGTCACAACCACCTCCCGGCAGCCCGTTGCCCGGGCGCTTCTGCGCGCGGAGCGCCACGCTGGGCACTTTGGGGCGCTCTCTCCCGGGGACCCCCCTCCCAGCAGCCCTCTGATGCCCATTTCAGAGACGGGAACGGTGAGGCTGAGGGTGGGGGAAGGATAACAGCAGCGGCCGAGCGCCCGACCCTCCCGGACGCAGGGGGTCGCTGGCGGCCGCCGAGGGCGGCGGCGCGGGGGGCGGCGCGGACCCGGGCGGCCGGTACCTGGGCTCGGGCAGCACGATCTTCTTGCTGGCGCGGGCGGCCGGGGTCGCCTTGCTCTTCTCCATCGCCATCAGGTAGCTGACATCGGCCAGCACGGCCTCCAGGTCCGCCATGTTGGCGAGCGGCGGCGGCGGCGGCGGCGGCGGCGGTGGCGGCGACTCCTCGGGACCCGGACGGGACGCGCTCCCGCCGCCGCCGCCCGCCGCGCCCCGACGTGGGGGGGCCGCCCCGGGGCAGCCCCCCCCCCCGCGCGCGCTCCCGCCCGCGCGCCCCCGCGCCCCGCTCGGCGCGCCGCAGCCTCGCGCCCGCTGGGGTCGCCGCGCGCCGCCCCGCCCCCCGCGCGCGCCCCCGCCCGCCGCCCCGCGCACGCGCCGCCGCCCCCGCCCCTCTAGCCGGGGGTCGGCGGGGAGCGCGCGCCCGGCGGTCGTAGTCCCTCGGTTGGCCGGCGTAGCTGCTGCCCTGCCGGCCCAGCCCTCGTCTCCTGACCGAGTGCCCGCGGGCACCGTCCCGCCCTCCCTTCGGGGTGGCCACGGGGGACTTCCTCTCCTCCTCCTCCCCCTCCTTTTTTCCCTCCTCCTCCTCCCCACTTCCCGCCTCCCGCTCCAGGCGCGCTCACGCCCCCTCTCCTCCGGACCCCTGCCAGCCGGGGATGCCCTGGACCCGACGCCCACCACCCAAGAAGCGGTGGGGAGCTCTCCCGGGCCGTAGACACGCTACTTCTCAAACCGGACAGTGCCAGTCAGCATTCCTGCGGGAGGCCTGGGGTGGCCCCAGAAAAGCGCGTGCCCCACCTGTCCCCGCAGGGGCTGCCGAAGCCTTGGTTCCGGGCTACCCTCGAACAGCACCCAGCCAGCCGGCACCCCCCGCCCCCGCAAGCCTCGCCCCTGACTCCAAACAGCCTCGCTTGTGAACTCAGCCAGGAAAACCCTAAAAGCTGGAGAAAGTTGCTTGTCTCATGCTAAGCCGGGGCGAAGTGGGGTGAGTGCTCCCACGGGAGCTGCCCTTAGGGAGGGGAGCCCCCTGATGGAGGAGCACTCTCTCTGGTCAAGGTGGTCACAGCTCCCTTGCACTCAGGTGAGAGGTTGGAGCTTGGATGTTAACCTGATCGCTGAGACCGAGAACTAAGAAGTCCGGCTCTTGTGGTTTTGCCATCAGTTAAAGAGAGAATCAGGGGGCACCCACTGTGCGCAGGGGCCCACCGCCGGGTGATTTAGGGAAGTGGAAAAGCGAGAACCCAGACACCAAGGCAGGAGGGACTTTCCAGCTTCCTGATCCTCGGTCTTGGTCTCAGCGTCTGTTCACCACCACCCAACCCCTGCCTGAGGTTTTCATTTGCTTCTTACTCCCCTCCCCCCCCCCCCGGCGGTACACACAAGTCCCCTTTAGAACCCACGTGGTACTCTGGCTGGAGTGGTGGTAAGGGACACCCAGGAAGTCCCAAGATGACCTGAGCTGGGAATTTTTTTTTTAAGGTTATTTGTTTATTTTGAGAGAGAGAGAGAGAACGAGGGACAGAGAGAAAGGGAGAAAGAGAATCCCAAGCAGGCTCTGTGCTGTCAGTGCGGAGCCCAATGAACGGCTCCGACCCAAGAACCGGGAGACGGTGACCTGAGCCGAAATCAAGAGCTGGTGCTCAACAGACTGAGCCACCCAGGCGTCCCTGGGAATTAATTTTTTCAATCCCCCTGAATTCATGCCCATTGGTCACACTGCACCAGGAGCCCGGACTCAGTACAAAGTGAGTAAGCGTCCTGCCAATAGCTTACAGGGTTTAACAGAGTTCACCAGAAATGGCTCGGGTCAAGTTTTCAGCATTAAATGTAATGTCACAGCAGAGGCAGCCTCTGGGTGTCTTGAGAACGACTGCCCTCTTTTGTTCTCTCCCTCCCTTTCTTACCACACCCCCCCCATCTGTTTCCCAGTTATGCCTGCCATCCCAATTGGCCAGTTTTACCAGATATTTCTCAAGATCTAAGGCACGATATTGGTAAAGTTGTCCAGAAAAGGATAAGAAGGACGTAAGGAGTCGGAACATGAGTCAAAGGAACTTGGTCGGACAGCAGAAAGCCAGCACAAGCAAAATACACGAATGAGACAAAGATTTGCGTGATCCAAATACCAAACTTTCATCTTCTACCCACTTTTTTTCTTTTCCCTAAAAACGGGAACACAGAATGTCTTGTCAAAGGTCACCCCAGGAGGAGGGGGTAAGTTCCCCCAAAAAAGCGTAACACACTTTCATGACTTAATTAACACGATTTCTTTCAATATGACTTTTGATCATTCAAGCTTTCACAGGATCAGATCCTGAAATACATACTTCTTGCCTACTTTTTCATGATCTTGCAAGGGGGGAGATTTTTAACCTCGCCTCTGACGTCAGTTTAGAATTTTGGTGGTTGTGCTTGTTTTGTTTGGCGGGGGAGGGGGTTGGTTTATGTGTGTGTGTGTGTGTGTGTGTGTGTGTGTGTGTGTGTGTGTGTGTGTATTTGACGTAATGTAATAAACTTGGAACAAGAGACACCTGAATTCAAATCCCTGCTTGGCTCTCACTGGCCGGGTGATTTCAGCGGCAACCTTTTACCTCTCTGTCCTTTATGGATCTCATCAAGCCACAGCCCCCAGGGTTATTGAGAAGACACAGGAGACGATACACGTAAAATGCCACCTTGCCTGACATCCAGTAGGTCCCCAACAAAGGTCACTGCACTTCCTCTATTTATTTTGTTTCATTTTACCCTGGCATGCGAGAGGAGATACTGAAACTAGTTATTCAGTCACTACACTTGAAGCAGGAAGACCCTTTACCAAAAATAACATCCCCCTGGGGCTTTTCTAGGAACGAACATTGGCATAAATGATTAGCCTCCATAAACATAAGCAATTACTCTTCTAGGAGAAAGAGCAGGGAGTCCAAAATTGGGTCCCCTAACCGAGGCCGCTTCACCATTGAAGTCAGCTGACTGGAGCACCCAGGGGTATTTTTCCTTGGTATTAATAGTGTGCGAACCTTGCTTCCCTGGCTCTCTCCTTGGCTTTTTCCACCCCCTCCTCTCTTTCTTTCCCTTGACTCTCTTCACGTTGAACAGCTTTTTGTGTTCACTGCAAGCAAGAGGCGCTAATGACAGTGATGAAGTTGTCCTAAGTGACCCGCTAGATCCTGTTGCTAAACACCATGGCCAGCCTGTAATCATTACTATGCACAGAGAAAAATGACAGTCCGTTTGCACTAGGCCAATCATGCCCCTTGCGAATAATTACGGTCCCACCCTGCCCTTCCCCCAGATGATTTAAATAGCTTTGGGCTCCCACTGCCTGTGATAATAGATGAAACTGCTGAGTTCCTACAAGGTTCGTAATGTTCTCTTTTCTATGAGTTTCCAGGATTCTGGAAAAACATAGCTGAGATGGATACATTAAAGTTCATACTCTCCAGGGTTACTTATGATAGCCACTTGAAAGGAAGAAGTTAACTAGAGAGCTAACTCGTCTTTTTTGTTTTAGATTCTGGGCTTAGCTGGGACTGCCTACCCACAGTGAAAATCTCCAGACTATAGAGGACCGGGCAGGGAGGGCGGGGCAGTGAAGTGAGGGATATTCCAGGAAATTAATCAAGCCCACAGGAAAAAAGTCAAGTCTAAGATTCAGATGAGCTGATGTCGGAGACCAGCAGAACATGCCTGGCCTTAATTTATTAATATCATCATCTTTCATTCAATCACTGCTAAGAGTGACACGATTGTTTTGCAAGCACGTGTTTTGTAAGTGACATGATCGTTTTTTTGCAACAGCGAGATAATTTTGCTACCCCAAAAGCAATACACACGATTGGCATTTGAGTGGGTTCATTTCCAAACTTCTCACTCTGTGAAGTCTGCAGACATCTCTAGCAGGATGGTGTAACACACTTTCATGACTTAATTAACACGACTTCTTTCAATCGTGTTAGGATGGTGACCCCATTTCACCTGTAACCTTCATCACAATCCCACTTCTTTCCATGTGCGCGTCATACGACCTGCGTTTATTCTATCAGCAAAGCTTTACAAACTTGAATGGCGGCCCTATGCCTAACCACCCAGTACTTTAAAAGATCTGTCGGGAGACCTGGTATCAAGCTTTGGTTTGCGTGGCACTGAAATTATGTTCACTACAGAAGTACCTTCCTCTAAATATGTCGATGGAGGGGCGCCTGGGTGGCTCAGTCAGTTAAACCTCCAACTTCGGTTCAGGTCACGATCTCACCGTTCGCGAGTTTGGTCCCCGCATCAGGCTCTGTGCTGACAGCTCAGAGCCCGGAGCCTGCTTTGGATTCTGTGTCTCCCTTTCTCTCTGCGCCTCCCCTGCTCTCTCTCAAAAATAAGCATTAAAATAAATAAATAAATAGGTGGAAACTCATCTCTCTGCCAGGGCTCCGGGTCAGGGAGTCTAAAGAGAAGCCTTAGAGTGTTGTGGTTCGGCACGTGGGCTCAGGAGCCAGGCAGCCTGGATTGGAACCCCTGTGCCAGTACTTCTGAGCTGTGCGACCTTAGACGAATCGCTTAATCTCTCTCTGCCTCAGCACTCTCTCCGTGGTATTCGTGGCATTGCTGGGAGACCAATGTTATAGCCCATGAAAAGCACTTCGGACACCATCTGACACATAGAAAGCACTCGAAAAAATATTATCACCGATTTTATCCTCCTCACTGTTGGGAGTTTCTCTATATCATGCAAGGCCTGATGGGAAGAGCCCAGCCCTGGGACACAAGAAGTCATGCTGAATGTGACGACACCCCCGCCCCCACCGCCCCTGACTCTGGCATTGCTGAGTAGCTGGAAGCAAGCCTCTTACACGGTTTAAATCTCACCGCCCACCCCTGCCTAGTAAAGGGATTGAATGAGCTGGTGCCCAAGGTCCCATCAAATTCTAAAGTTCTCTGGATCTGTGTAATCCTACAGCGAATCCCTTTGCACGGTGAAGAATACGGACGCCCCTCAATAACATAACATCTTGTGGGGTTCGGTTTTACCGTTATCAGACGATACGCAGACAGTACGCAGTTAATCCTTACGGTCGCCAGAGATAAATCCCTTTGCCTAACAGAAAGATTTGCAGAAGGAGAGAGTAAGGCAGAGAAAGCAATGAAATGGCCTGAGACCAGGCTCTCCAGTGAAAATCCCCTGGGGGGGAGGGGGACAGTTGGGTAGTGGAGGTGGTCCAGGGAACATTCAGGAATAGGAAGTCTGTTCCTCTGTCATCTGTGATGTTTTGAGTTTGCTGTTCAGCAGAGCAAGGCCGTGCCTTTCGGGTGACCCTTACAACCTCATGGCTTGTATTTGTGGGCACTTCGCTGGTGGCTTGCAGGGGATATGGGGAGCCAGGGGCCACCCGGGCCCAACACCCGTGATAAAGGAACAGCCAAAAGACGGAGAGATTGAGAGCTGAGCAGAGGCAGGAATGCAGGGCCAGCAATGACATTTGGAAAGCGAGCCCCTCGGAACCCTCAGACACCCAGGACAGGTCTTGGCTTTTCTGTGGGACCAGAAAGCCCATCTTGTCTCCCTCTCTGGCAGTGAGAAGATGACCTCTGGGTATGTAAGTCACAAGGCCTGAACTTGGCTGCATTGGCAAGTTACCTCTGGCCCTTAACCCGGTGACCTTCCTTCCGCGGTTCTGCCTAAAAGGACATGGGCCACTCAGCTGGGAAATTATATCGAGACCCATCCGAGAAAGGCCACCACAGACCCCAGTCTGCTAAGAAAAATCCTATTGGCCTGCCCTGTCACACCCTTCAAACACAAGTCATGTGGGGCATACCACATGGGCCAGTGGCTGCAGGGGACCAGTGAATCTATTCCCCACCTCTCAGCTAGCATCTCGTTCTCGTGCAGCCGGTTCTGTTTCTTCCCTCCCAGCCAGAGGTGAGAGCATCCCAACTGGTCTCATTGTGTCAGAGCTCATGGGTGTAGACTCAGAAACAAAATCATGGTCACTGGGCCAGCCCTGGCATAACCCCGATCTAAGAGGACGCCCCCAAGAGCCACCAGAAAGGTGATCACATGTGCTGGCCTAGAGCCCCCCCACCCCCCAGCAAGACACCCAGGTGCTGAAATTGCGAATGTGCAGATCCAGGACCCCCAGGGCCTCAAGGAGGAGGCCCCACCCCATGCCTACCCAAGGGGGAATCTGCACCATAACCAGACCCCCAAGGGATTCCCGTGGTTAAAGGCTGAGAAGGTCGCCCTTGAACCTTTAGTTCAGGCACACACCACATGGGAGAAATCCAGATTAGGGAAAGATCAGATCAGCTGAGTCCAGATGAGCAGCCCCTAGAGAGAGGAGGAGGAACAGGAGAGACGTGTCAGGGAGGTCAGCAGGGTGGGATTAGGTAGGGCCTGGGAGCCGCAGAGGGGAACTGAAGCTATTTTAGGGAAGCCAGTGGAAGGTTTCAACACTTATCAGATATGCTTTGGACTCTTCTGGCTGGAGATACGACACAGGTGAACGAGAGGGACCCCGGCCCGGCATAGGGTAGCATCCAAGGCCCCCGCACACACCTTGGCGTGTGCCAGGACAGAGGGGAGTCATGCAGGGTGATTTGCAGTTCTCCATGCCAGCAGGAAACACGAAAAGGAAAGCCCTCCTTCCCTCCTCCCTGGAACCTTCAGAACAAATCTGTCATGTTCCTCATCCAGGAGATGCCCCCAGCTTGCCAGTTGTTCACCTTGCCTCCAACCCAGCCCTCCTCCAATCCTGACACCTCCCTGCCCCTGCTCCAGAGCCTTCAATAACTCCCCATTGCTTACCAAGTTATCTTCAAACTCCTCTGCCCACGCGTTTTTATGCTCTGCCTTCTATTTCCGCCTGATCTGTGCCACCTTTGTTCACGCTTGCATTCATTCAACAAACATTTCGCTGAGCACCATCAGTGTGGCAGGCACTAAAAAGGAATCACTCATCCGCCAGGACACAGAACCAGTCTTAGGAGGTAGATGGCCACGCTGGCATCCTCTTCCAAATAGGGCACTCTGGCTGTATGAAATAGAAATAATAATAGCAGGCAGCACTTATTAAGTGCTTATGGTATACCAACTATCACATGGAATAGTTTGCGTGACTATCTCATTAACTCTTCCCCAAACGCCGGGATGGAGACGGTTGGCTTCATTTTCAACATGAGAAAGATGCCAAGTCCCTTGCGAAGCAAGTACCATAACTAAATTAATAGCAGTTGAACCCGGCGGGTTGAAAGAGCTTTTTCTCCCCTAATTCCTGTCTTCTAAATAGCCCCCCTGCACTCTAAGTCATGGGGGCTTCTGGGTCAGACAAGATAACGTAGTACACATTCAGTTGTGCGCTAAGCTGGAAAATCCCAAGAAAATGCTCTAACTCGGTTTCTGCTACTGCAAATCCATTCGCCAAGCCTGGGTCACACTGGCCAACCTGAGGCTAACTTCGGGGGCTTTTTCCTCCTGGTTTCTTTACCTGGAATGCTCTCCTTCCAGATCTTTTCTTGGCCTCTCACCATTCGAGTTTCTGCTCAAAAGCCACCCCTACGCAGTAATGCAAAGCTGTCGAGAATTCTCTTCTGAGGCTCCTTTCATTTCCTAAGTCCATTTCTCCTTTTCCTTCCCCTTTCTCTCTTCTTGTCCCTTTAGCCCTTCGGGCACTATTGTCTCTTCCAAATGCCCTCTTCCTTCATTGAGAACTGCTTTCATGAAAAATATCTCCTATCAGCCATTTACACTGTAGTGTGAATTTGTTGGTCAACTTTCATAGAAATGTCTGAGTGGTTTTTTTTTTTTTAATGTTTATTTTATTTATTTTGAGAGAGAGAAAGAGAGAGAGAGTCAGAGTAGGGGAGGGGCAGAGAGAGAGGATCCCAAGCAGGCTCCATTCTGTCAGCGTAGAGCCCGATGCGAGGCCCAAACCCACGAACTGTGAGATCATGACCTGAGCCAAAATCAAGAGTCTGACGCTTAACTGACTGAGCCACACAGGTACCACAAGAAATGTCTGAGTTTTAAACCATATTCCTGAGCATAAATTAGAAGGCTTTGCCTTTCATTTGCCTGGATTATCTGTGCGTATATGTGCGATCATGAGTGTATGTATAATGTGTTTGGGGCAGCCCCAAGAACCACTCAGCTGACCCTATTGACCTAGAGCCATTTCGGGGTGTGGCATGCTTGAAAATAAAGAGAATGGATCGTTGATGTAAGCCCCGGTCTGAGTCTCATTTCTGTCGTTACCTGTATGATCTTAGCCAAAGCGGCTTCCCCTCTCTGAATCTCCCTTGTCTCCTCTGTAATTGAGGATAATTAATATTGCAAAGATTAGGGGCGCCTGACTGGCTCAGTCGGTTAAGTGTCCGACTTGAGCTCAGGTCATGATCTCGTGGTTCGTGAGTTCGAGCCCTGCATCAGGCTCTCTGCTGTCTGCAGAGGCCCACTTTGGATCCTCTGTCCCCTTCTCTCTCTGCCCCTCCCCAGTTCGTTCTCTCCTACCCCCCCAAAATAAATAAATTAACTTTAAAATATATATCTGGCAAAGATTGTTGTAGGGATTAAATGAGATGGTAAGGCACATGGCTGGACCCAACAGGACTTGAATGAGTGAAGTCCCCATGGTGGAGTCAGGCCCGATCGCCTCTGTGCCTAGACTTGCCAACACCCACACACTCTCCCAGGGCCCCCACGGCACGTAATTGTTTCCGGTAAGAGCCAAGCGTGGAATTTGGCAGACCACAAAAAGTCCTGGAATTCTGGCCAGTCTCAAGTCTAGAATGCTCTCCCTCCGAGAATCGCCTTCTCCAGGCCAGTTCTGAAGTATCTCAGGCTTATGTAGGGATTGGAACCACTCCAGCCCTGAAGCTCCCCTTCCTGTCACCGTGGCCAGCCCAGTGTCACCCCCTGCCGTCCCAGCCTGCAGACCTTCACGGAGTCCGTCCGTGTCACCAAACCCGGCCCCTCCAAAGGCAAACATCCATCCCCTGGAGGGAATCAGAGTCCAGCCACCATGAACCCCAAACCTAAAGTGATCGTTTTTGAAAGATGAGTCTCTCCAAGGAGCCAAGGAAGGTCTCAGATCTAAAAAATGACACTGCGGCACGCCTGGGTGGCTCAGTCGGTTGGGCGTCAGACTTCGGCTCAGGTCATGATCTCGCAGTTTGTGGGTTCGAGCCCTGCGTCCGGCTCTGTGCTGACAGCTCAGAGCCTGGAGCCTGCTTTGGATTCTGTGTCTCCCTCTTTCTCTCTGCTCCTCCTCACTTGCACTCTGTCTCTCACTTAAAATTAAATAAATGTGGGGCACCTGGGTGGCTCAGTCGGTTGAGTGACCGACTTCGGCTCAGGTCACGATCTCACAGTTTGTGAGTTCGAGCCCCGCGTCGGGCTCTGTGCTGACAGCTCGGAGCCTGGAGCCTGCTTCCGATTCTGGGTCTCCCTCTCTCTCTGCCCCTCCCCGTCTCATGCTCTGTCTCTCTCTGTCTCAGAAATAAATAAACATAAAAAAAATTTTTTTAATAAATAATAAATGTTAAAAAATATTTTAAGACAAATACATAAATAATGACACTGCTCCCCATTCATTCATGTATTCCCAGATTCCTTTACTGTATCAGTGCTTTATTTAGCAAGTATTTGTTGGGGCCTACTGTGTGCAAGGCCCTGGACGACAGTAGGGGCCAGGTGGACACCCCTACCTCCACAGGATAACATTCTAGCAAGTATACTTCATTAGCACGTAACTGACTCTTGAATTAAGATCGCGCCATGTGCTGCGTGATCGTGCCTGTGACGGGGGACCTCGCAAGTAGGTGTGGATCCAGGAGGCCCTCTCTGAGGAGGTGACACTGAAGCCGAGAACTGAAGGGGGGCAGAAAGAGGAGGGGAGAGGACTTCCGGGCAGCAGTGGAAGCTTGGGCAAAAGCCCTGAGTAGGAGAAGCTTCGTGGAAAGCCCGGGGATGAGGGGTGAGGTGAAGCCTGCGACCGAGACGGGGCAGAAGTCACACCCTTGCAGGGCCATGAAGTCCACTCCAAAGAGCGGGGCCTGTGCCTTGAGAGCAATGGGGAGCCATGGACGGCATCAAGCAGAGACGTGGCATGGTCCGGTTGGCCTTGCGCACGGGACCTCTGGCAGCTCTCTGGATGATGACCTTCCCCTGCCCAGAAAAAGACATGAGCCGGGCGGGGGGCTGGGGAGAGGGAGAGGGTGAGGCCGAATTTTTCTGGAGGACTTTCCTTACAAACTGCTTTATATAGGACTGCGAGGGAGCAAACAAATGGTAGTTCTGTCCATGGAGGCCTTCATTTTTCTAAACAAACAAGAGTGACCAACAGCATGGGGGCAAAACGCTCCCACCCCGGAGGCCTTGAAAAGAAATGTCTGTTTTGCCTCCTCCTAGCAAGTGCCAGGGACCAGTGTGTGCTATGCAAATAGATGCCACATGCAAATGGTGACTCCGTGGGGTCAGTCTGCTGCGGGGGAGGGGGTGGCGGGAGGGAGTGAGATGCAGAGCCAAGGGCAGGATCCGGGTGCCGGGGCTTATCTGACAGCACCCGACCTCTCCCCTGTGCTCACCCACCTTTGCTGCCCCATCAATCCAGCTCCCATCCGTATGGACACCCAGCACATATTGGGAAACTCTGAACCCTTGCTCAAGAAATGTTACTCCAGCCAACAGCCCCCTCGGGAGTCTTTAGGACTGCTCCAATCACACTTGGAACCCAACAGATGTGCGAGAGAGAAAGTGATTTCCCAAGACTGTGGGATCACGGTCCAGACATCACGGGGATGTTGGGCTCCAAAACCTTCATCTGCTGGTCACGAGGTGCAGGACTTTAGCATCTCCACGGGGAGTTTCCCCCCATCTAGAAACGCTGTGGTTGTTTCCTACCAACACTTAACCTGGGCGAGATCTGTTGGCTGATCAGATCGGGTGTTTTGATTGCATTCGCCATCTCCGTGCAGCGACGAGGCTTTTGCGTTAGTGATCGCTGGGGAGTCACGTGCCCACAAACTTTGCAGCTGAAGGTGACACTTAGCACCTCAAAGCCCCTGTGCATCGGGGGTTGGGTAGGGATGAGCAGGGGTCTGGGTAGGGATGAGCCCCCTCCGTTCAGGGGCTCACGAGGCTGCGATCAAGAACATGCTGGGGCCACCGTCGCATCTGAGCCTTGGCTGGAGAAGGATCTGCTTCCAAGTTTATGTGGGTCCCGCTGACAGGTAGTTCCTTGGGGCCTGTCGGATTTAGGGCCTCAGGTTCTTGCTGACTGTGGGCCGGAGGTTGCCCTCAGCTCCTAGAAGTGACAGCCAGCTTCTTGTGACTTAGACCTCCTGAGCATGGCCACGTGCCTCAACGATGCATCACAAGAGGGGCATTATAATCTTATACACTCGTTCCCCTTGCGTGGTGTTCTAGCTCAAGGCCAGCCACTGATCCTGCCCACACCCCATGAGAGGTAACTGCACAAAGGGTGTGAACACCAAGAGACGGGATCACAGGGGGGCACCCTAGAAACTGTCCCCGCAGCCTTGGAAATCTCTCCTCCCCTCAAGAGAATGAAATCCTTGGTCACTGGTTCAAGTAAACTGCTATTTGTTAGGGGGCAAAAGGGTATGGTTTCGCTGAAATTTATGCTCTGAGTAATGGAAAAGAACTACTTCCAGCAATATAGGACCCTGGGGGGGTCAAGAATGGAGTGAGGGTACAAGCCCAGACGCAGAGGTGTTGCTTAACGGAATAATACGATCACCCATGGGGATGAGGTCCATGGGATCGCACCCCTAAACACTGGTTTGGTAGGTGACAGAGTGAGAATTGGTCGTGGCTCAGCATATGCACCGGGAACCAGGGTGTTACCTGCACCGTTGGATTCTCAACTTTAATTCACTCTGGTTGGGAGAACCTTAGGCAAATGCCCTGACTTCCCAAGGTTCTTTATTCAGAAAGTGGGACCAGGGGGTGCCCGGATGGCTCAGTCGGTCAAGCGTCCGACTTCGGCTCAGGTCATGATCTCACGGTTTGTGGGTTCAAGCCCCGCATCGGGCTCTGTGCTGACAGCTCAGAGCCTGGAGCCTGCTTTGGATTCTGTCTCCTTCTCTCTCTGCCCCTCCCCACTTGTGCTCTCTCTGTGTCTCAAAAATAAATAAATGCATAAAAAAAAAAAAGAAAAGAAAAGAAAGTGGGACCAGTAACAGGCTTGTCAGGAAGATTCAAGATAACCCGTACAACATAGAATGATGTCTATAACAGTGTTTTATGTTAGAATGGCTAAAATTAAAAAGTACAAACAAAACCCAAATGTTGACAAGGACACAGAACAGATGGAGCTCTTATACACTGCTCTTGTGAGTGTAAATTGGTTTGACCGTTTTGGAAAATTGGCAGAATCCGCTAAAGCTAAATATGCATTTACCATATGACCAAGGAATTTTACTCCAAGATATGCATATTTCCTACAGAAATGCATACTTAGGTATGCCCCCCTCCCCACCCCCCAAAAAATCTGTACTCAGATGTTCACAGCAGCTTTATTCACAGCCAAAACAGAAAGAGTCCAGACATCCATCAACTGTGGAATGGACAAATCATAGCATGGCCATACAATGGAAATACGACGCAGCAATGAAAAAGCATGAACCACTGGCGCGTGCAGCCACATGCATAAATCGAACGTAATTGTGAGTCAAAGGAGTCAGACACAAAAGAATGCATATGTTATGGAGCCATTTACACACAACTGAAAAACAAGCAAAAACTAATTGCTGCTGTCGGTCCGAAGAATGGGTTACCTTAGGTGGGGACTGACTGGGAGGGCAGGAGGGAGCCTCCTGGGGGGCTGCCAGTGTTTTAGATCTCGATCTAGTTGTTATTTACAACTTGGTCTAGTTATTTACGATCTAAGTAGATGAAAATTTGGTGTCGACCGTCGGCTCCCATTCCCAGCCCTTCTTGGCCTTGATTGCTTCGCGCAGGGCATCAGAAGAGAGGGCATCTGTCTTTTGTGAGCCCAGCGTTCTCCCACACACTGATACTGACCGGTTAAATAACAGAATATGCAGCCATGAGATTCGCTATCTACATGAACTTGATCAGAAACAGACGAAGACGTACAGCCTGCAGCCTGCCTGGAGTTCCCAAATGCAAAACAAACAAACAAGACGGCTCTTTTTCCCTAATGTCTCTTTTTCCATCAAGGAGCATCTTGTGCACAGAATTCCCACCTGGGACGCCGGGAGGACTGTGCATCTGCTTTCCCTCATCTCATGACAGGAATGCTGGGGAGATTTGCGGTCCTGAGCCCCCACCCTAGAACCTGAGCAGCCCTTCCCACGTGAAACCCTTACTGGGGGTTTTCTCCTAAGGCTTTGCGAACTGTATCATGCTCGGTGACCCTGACAAGTCAGTGGCAGGTGTTTCCCCTGCCACATCTCAAGGACGCCGGCAGGTGCTAAAACAACTCGATTTCCAGGACACTTGTGTCTGGGTGGGAACTTTGACAGAGGGCTTCTTTCTCTTGCTTGTGTCTATCCACTTCTTTCTACCTTATTATCAGACCTCTTTCTTCCTCTTTGACTCTCCATCACGTAGCGCACTGTAAACCCTCAATAAACGGGAGCGATGATCACTGCTTGGCAACGTGAACCAGTGTGGTCACTGAGAAGTGAGACCCATCATGGAGCAGAAGTAACCCAGGCGGACCGACGGCAGCCTCTCTGAACTTGCCCTCCAAACCCTCAGACACCCTTGACTCTGATTCAAGCAGAATGAGCACTTTGGTGATTAATTCCACTTCTGAGATTCCTTGATTGAAAGAAGAGGCGCCCTAGATCAGCGATTTTGAAGCCGTGACTCAAGACTGATGGGTGGTAGGTCACAAAATACATCTAGACAGATGCAAGCAGCATTTTAAAATGAAGTAAAATAGAATGGAGTAAAAATCATTAGAGTGAGTCACAGAGTTAGTTTTAAGCATTGTTTTGTGAGACGTTTGTTTCAGAGGTACAGATGTGTGCTGGTGTGTGTGTGTGTGTGTGTGTGTGTGTGTGTGTGCTGCTTCATAAAATGTACTTCTTGGGGCGCCTGGGTGGCTCAGTCGGTAAGCATCCGACTTCATCTCAGGTTATGATCTTGCAGTTCGTGAGTTCGAGCCCCGCGTTGGGCTCTGTGCTGACAGCTCGGAGCCTGGAGCCTGCTTCGGATTCTGCATCTCCCTCTCTCTCTGCCCCTCCCCCACTCACACTCTGTCTCTCTTTCAAAAATAAATAAACATTAAAAAAAATTTTTAATGTATTTCTTACGGTGGGCCAGGATCAACGACTTTGAAAGCCCCTGAGCCAGATCATGTGTCCACAAGCATTCTGGTCACTGCAAATATAAATTCGTAATTCATTGACTTGGCTCAAGTAAACTATAAAATTGAGTCCCCAAGACCGAGGCCAGCCCCTCATCCGTGGTTGCTCCGGTCGGTACAACCACCCCATAAGAACCACCCTACAGCAGCCTGACAATCACTCTCAGTCTGCCCAATTTCATGTCAAAGTGGAAATTGCAACCACAGTGATCAATGCAAATTTTGTTAAGTGAAGACGCTCTCGGACCTCTTGGGTGGATGACGATGCACTTTGGAGAACGGGCTTTGAGAGCGTAGCCTTTTAAGAGATAGATCACTCATAAGAGCCTCCTTCATTAAGCCAAAATGATAAAGCTGTGTGATGAGGGGCGAGACACTTAACCTCTTTGGGCTTCTGCTGGTTTGATGATAAAACAAAGAGTGAGTGGGGCTGGCAGGGAGACATAACGTTTAGTTTTTTTCCTTTTCAGACTTCTGTGTCACTTGATTCCCAATAAGGAGGTGCTGTTTTTTTTAACTTTTTAATAAATTTTTTTAATGTTTTTATTTATTTTTGAGAGCGAGAGAGAGAGAGAGAGCACGGCACGAGCAGGGGAGGGGCAGAGAGAGGGAGACACAGAATCCGAAGCAGGCTCCAGGCTCTGAGCTGTCAGCACAGAGCCCAACATGGGGTTTAACTCATGAACTGTGAGATCGTGAGCTGAACTAAAGTTGGACCCTCAACCGACTGAGCCACCCAGGCGCCCCCAGCAAGCAAGCGACTCTTGATCTTGGCTCAGGTCATGATCTCCCAGTTGTGGGTTTGAGCCCCACACCGGGCTCTGTGCTTACAGTGCGGAGCCTCCTTGGGATTCTCTCTCTCCTTCTCTCTCTCTCTCTCTCTCTCTCTCTGCCCCTCCCCCCTTCTCTCTCTCAAAATTAAATAAATAAACTTAAAAAAAGGGGATAGTTGAGCTGGATTGTGGTTTCGCAACGTTGGAAACATATGTCCCTTTTATTTATTTATTTTTAAAGTTGTATTTATTCATTTTGAGAGAGGCAGAGAGCGCAAGTGGGGGAGGGGCAGAGAGAGAGAGAGAGAGAGAGAGGGAGAGAGAGAATCCCAAGCAGGCTCCTCCCTGTCAGCATGGAGCCTGGACTCACGAACTGTGACATCCTGACCTGAGCAGAAACCAAGGGTCAGACGCTTAGCCAACTGAGCCACCCAGACACCCCCAAACACATGTCCTTTTTAATAAAATGGAAATTGCGTGTCCTTGGGCCACCGACACAGGCTTCGCTCTTCCCCGGGCCAGCTTCGGACCAGACTCAAGATGTCTGTCGGGAGGAAGGGAGGGAGGGAGGACGGGAAGGAAGAAAGCAATGCCAACTCGAACGTGAGGCCACGGGGCGTGGACGGACAGTGTCTGCCTTCTTCCCCACCCCGTCCCACTCTGCCGGATTCTCCTGTGCCCCAGACTTTCACAAGCAGTGAGGGGCGGACACTCCTACATCAGCCCTCTTCACAGAGTTCTGCTTCAGCGGGACACGACAAGGGCCAGATGTCCCTGCGAGCTCTGGCTGTTTTACGTCACCAATTCTTGTAATGATGCTCAGTAACTCATGCTTGGTGAGCTCTCTGCAGCCACAGCTCCCCTTCACGGACCTTTGCTTCCCCAGCTTCTTCCACACACACGTGTGTGTTCTGATTCCGGTAAGGTCCTACGTATCCCTTAACACGGCGTGGTGCTGCTTCTGTGACCGACCCCTCAGTGATGCACTTATTCTGGCCCCTAGCCTCTGAGACAGCAGGGGCAAGAATAAGCTGGAGATGTCAATAAAGAGCCAGACCCTGCAGCGCCTTGAAGTTTGGGTAAGGAGCATGGACTGAATTCAGAGGGCACTAGGGAGCCATGGAGTGTGTGATACCAGCGCCTGGCATGGCTATATTTTTGCTTTTCAGATGAAGTGCTATAGAGGGTTTGGCTTAGTGGGGAGTCGGACTCTGGGGAAGCCAGTGAAAGGGCCATGACACTCGTCCCCGAGTATTTATTTTTACCGATTTGGATGGAGCAGTCGGTCAATGAAAGTTAAACTTTAGTCATGGCATGAAAGGTAATAAATCCCTTGTCGAACAAACATTTACTATTTCTGGGCCACGGGTCCTCGGTGAAATGTGGATGGTCACCTCTTTTTCCATCCAGGATCCAGAACTGTCCCTGAAATAGTGACAACACGGATCGGGTCAACAAGATGGACCGGAAGAGGCGGGTAAGTAACACGGAGACCACAGGCGACAATGGCCACACGGCAGTGCCCGCAGCCGCATGTGCAGAGGCTGGTGCATCCGCAACGACAGGAAAATGTTCAAAACGAGGGAACATGAAAGACAAGGAAACTAATGGTCTCCTTTGCCATCCGACAACCGCCACGTCAGATCTGTTTCATATCAATTTCCAGAGCACTTTTCTGAGCTTACAGCCCAGTACGACATTATCTTTCTGAAAATTAAGCCCTAAAGGAAGCAGCTTCATCTTTCCTTATCTGCTAGGAAAAGAAAGAAAAAGGAAAGAGGAGAAAAAGAGAAGTAGGTTCAGATCGTATGTTCTGTTTCTCAGCTAAAAAAAAAAAAAAAGGCTACAGCTGCCTTCGGTGTCCTTTTGCATTTCTGCTTTGAGATTTACATTTAGGAACGGTATTTTGATTGAGAGGGGTCCCCCCGAAACCCAGAGGGGCGGGTGGATATGAGCTAGCAGCAGCGAGAGGAGGAGGGGGAAGTTACCCTCCTGCCTAAAGAAAACTCATTTTCAATTCTTCTGAAATTAGGAGAGTGACCTTTATTCCCACTTCATGACAAGGGAGTGGAAAGGAATGATAATGCCGAAATGCAATGGCCGGGAGTGTCCTTTTCTTCCCCCAGATGGATCCTCCCAGATTGTACCTGGGAGGAGAAACTCCTGGGGGTCATAAGGTGCAGAGAGAGCCCAGACCCCCAAATACCAGGCAGGAATGAAGTGACCCGTGTGGCAAAGCTTCTAATTGTTTCTTCCACTATGTTCCGGATGAAGAGGCTTCTCTTCTTTTGTCTCTGTCTGTCAATCTCTCCTCTCCCCTCTCCTTTCTCTTTCCTACCACATCGTTCCTTTGTGAAAATGCTCTCTGAATACACTGGAAAAGCAACCCCAAGCAACAACCTGCCCCTGGGCCATGTCACTCTGCCTTTGGCCCAGAAACTCCCAACCAAACCCCCAACCCTATGACAACACCACGAGTCCCTTCCATTCCCCACCCCTCTCCAAAGGACACTGTTGCCTCCACTGGGCATCTAAGGCTTTATTTTTTACACAGTGGCAGCCAGTGTCAGGCACGGTGCCAGGTGCTGGAGACACGGGGACACCAGAACGGACAAGGGCTCTGCCCTCGAAGAACTCTTATTTTAAGAGTTTTACACCACTAGGTTGTAGGAAGTACAGGGGAGGAATTAAACAGTGATTTGTAGAATACCACAGAGGGAGAGCCCTGTAGATGGGTGGTCGGCGAAGGTCTCTCTGAGGAGGAATGGAGATCTGGGTAGATGCCAGAAGGAGGAGAAGCCAGGAGAAGGGCCAGTGCTAAGGTCTTGGGGCAGGAAGGAGCTCTGAGAATTAAAAGTTCAGTCAGCTGAGAGGGATGGGTGGGAGTACAGTCAATAAGGTCTGAGAGGTGGGCAGGAGCCAGGTCATATAGAGTCTTCTGGAATCCATTAAGAATGATAGAGGGTCATCGAGGGATTTTGGCCATGTGTGGGAAGGTCTATGCTTCTTTTATGGAATATTCACCATCTTTCTGCTCAAAGCTTCCTCATAATTAGACTCTTTGGTTGTCCAGATAATTAGATACTTCTATGTATAGACTACTAAGTGCTAGGAATTCGGACTGGGCCTCATAAACTCTAAATTTTACAACTAGAAGCAGTTTCTGAAGATCACCTCTTTTAATATCATTTACTCTTTTACCTTTTCTGATAAGAAATTTTTTATTTGATGATAAAGGTGATAATGCTGAATCCATTGAGACCACTTTGGGTAGGAGTAATGAGAACTCAACCAGTTGGCTTGAAACCATAAGAGCTATTTATTGACCTCTTTTGACTGAAAAGTCCAATAGTACATCATCTTCAGACGAGGCTTGATCTGGTGGCTTGACAATGATACCGGGGAGCCTCTGTCTTCATTGTTCTGTTCTACAATCCATAGTGCCCGCTTCCTCCTAAGGCTGGCTTCCTTCAGAATTACAGGACGGCTGCCGGTATCTCTCCCGGCTATCATCTTACTTGTTAATGCCTAGTGAAAGACAGCCACGGTCTATTTCAACTTGCCCAGCTAAAGTCCTGAGATTAAATTTGGACCTGCTTAGGGGATGTGTCCATCCCTGGAATAATCACTGAGCTAGGAGAATTCAATAACCTCATTGGTTTGGCCCAAGTCATGTGCCTTACCCCTCGAACCCAGCGGGGGGTGAGGGGAGTTACCTTTTGCAGAAGCACATCAGCTAAGATTAGAGAAAGGATGATCCCCCCGCCCACCCCTGGCAAAACTCAGAGTCATATAGTCAAAAGTGGGAATGGTTGGGGGATGGCTGAATTAGACCTTCAGACCATTTGTCAAGAATGAACACTCACATACAGGGCGTCTGGGCGGCTCAGACGGTTGAGCAACCGACTTCGGCTCAGGTCAGGGTCTCGCAGTTGGTGAGTTCAAGCCCCACATCAGGCTTGCTGCTGTCAGATCCTCTGTCCTCCTCTCTCTCTGCTTCTCCCCCACTTATGCTCCCTCAAAAAAATAAATAAATAAACATTAAAAAAAGGTATGAACACTCACATGCATAAATTTTATAGAAGCTATAGTTTACTGAAATTAACTCAAAGGAAATGTCTTCAACTGGTACTATTAGGGGCCATCAGGAAGGAGAATTATATTAGTTGCTATGTACTAACAGCTATAACAAATATTCCCAAGTCTCAGTGACTTAACACAATGGCACTCATCAAAGTGGTCCAGAGTACTGTGGGTTGGAAGACACTGTGCTCATTCGGGGACCCAGCCTTCTTGCATCTGAGAGCTCCTCCACGCCCAAGGGCCTTGAAGACCCTCACTGTATTTTCTATATTCAATGAACAGAGGAGGAAAGAGCACAGAGAGAAGGGCGCATCCATGTTTAACTGCCTTGGCCCAGAGCCAACACGTTACCCTTTCGGTCTCATTCCATTGGCTGGAAGAAGTCACATGGCCCTATCTGCATAGGGGAGCTGGGAAATGTAGTCTTGCAGGTGTTCAGGGTAGAGACACACGGATATTGGTGAGGAGAAGCACGTTTCCAACAGCCTGGCATTGATTACAGCTTCTAGAACCTCTGCAGTTCATTCTTGTGCTCACTGGGGAAAGTTCAAAGACCCCAGAAACACCTTGATTTGAGATTTTTATAACTGATCCACAACAGGGGGTACATAGTGAAATGGGGTAGGTTTTTTTTAATGTTTATTTATTTACTTTGAGAGAGATGGAGGGAAGAGGGGCAGAGACAGAGGGAGAGAATGAATCCCAAGCAGGCTCCAAACTGTCAGCACAGAGCCTAAGGAGTGTCAACTCCATGAACCGTGAGGTCGTGACCTGAGCCAAAATCAAGAGTTGGACCCTCAACTGTCTGAGCCACCCAGGCACTCAGAAATGGGGTAGGTTATTGTTCAAGAAATATTCACTCCCTCTTCCCTCTCCACTGAGAGGGTGGAGCCGAGTTAGACCACATGACTTTCTTTGGCCAATAGAATGAGGCCAAGGTGACTGAATGCTAATTCTGAGTCTAGACCTCAGGGGACCTCCCTAAATCTATTCTCAAATAACGAGTTTAGGAAAAGAAAATGCTATATAATCAGAGACATCCCTTGAGGATAAAGGAGGAAGTTTAAAAATAGATTTTAGTCACATGCCTCACATTGTGTGTGTGACCCTGGGGAAGTCACTTAACTCTCCAACGTTTCGACTTCCTTCTCTAAAATGTGAGCACCACGATTCCTTTCTCCCAGGATGTAAAATGTGAAAGGACGTAAAAGAGACCTCCATACCGAAGCCGCAGGGCATAGGGCAAACAGCCAATTATGGCTATGGTCATCACTGTTATTTCTTTATCAGGAGGAAAAAAAAATCAGAAAAATCCTACTTTCCTTGCCAAGGATAAATAATGGAATAATTGCCTCCAGTAGGTTGTGCCATGCTGAGAACACAAAACAGTTTGAATGATGGTTGAGATAAAAATGTATGGCTCTTTGAGCTACTGTGACAGCACCGCTGGGTTCAAGGCTCTTCCTTCTCCCCCAATTTGGCCATAGCTTCAGTGTAGACAGAGCGGACTCCCCCACCCCACGGACTCGAGACGAGCCCCTGTGATTTGTTTTGGCCAATGCGTATAAGCAGAGGTCTTATATACACCTGTGTTCTGTTGACTTGGCTTTACTCCAGACAGCCACTGCTTCTTCATCCTGGTCCCAATGTGCTGGACACATGGAAATGCCCTGAATCCAATACCCAGACCCGGGGAGGGGGGCGGCGGGGAGAGAAGTAAGTGTGGTTTGTTACAGACCACGGAGATTTGGGAGCCGCTATGCAGCATGCGTATCGAAATAGGTGATGACAAATGAATTATTACAGAAATACTTGGGTGCCATCCATGTTCCTGGTTTTTGTTTTACATCGACTCGGTCGAGATGAAGTTACCCTTGTAGCTAAAGCAAGCGTTGCCCCTCCAAACGCACTCGCCAAAGTGTTGATCTCACCTGCAAAATTTATGTCTTGGGGGGCTCGAGAATTTTCTGTCACCGTCTTTACTTTGAATACCTCCATTTCTCATTTACGATTTTTTCTTTATAGTTATTAATCCTCCAAACTGTAGTTATTTACAGAGTAGCCATCATGTGTGAAACAGAGAAGACACTTCATGAAAATAATCCCTAGATTATACGGTGCCCCTGTAAAGTTAGCTTCATTGTCCATGATTTACAGAACAAGATATAAAGTTCCAGAGGGCTTCATTGAGGCATACAGCTCATAAGTAGCACTTCTCAGGCTCAAGCATTTCTTGGGTTTCCACGATCCTTTTTTTTCTTTTTTTTTTTAATTTTTTTAAAATTTATTTTGAGAGAGAGAGACGGAGAGCGAATAGGGAAAAGGCAGAGAGAGAGGAAGAAAAATCCCAAGAAGGCTCCGCACTGTCAGCGGGGAGCTCAACGCAGGGCTTGAACGCACCAACTGAGGGATCATGACCTGAGCTGAAACCGAGAGTCAGATGCTTAACCGACTGAGCCACCCAGGCGCCCCTTTTATTACAACTATTATAAAAGTGAACGTGCATTTTAAAAGCAGATGCCTGGAATTAAAGGCTGGGGTCAGAAATGAGAGGCTAAGGTCGAGTTTAGAGACGCTGACAGCTTGGTGAGGGAGATAACTTTAGCTAAGAAGATTTCTCAGAGATTAAGTCACCACCTAAGTTAACAGTGGCTGTTGAGCACCTGTTCCTTGCCAGGCTTGTCAGATGCTGGATCTCCAGCAACACATGGTAAGGAGTTGGTGTTTTGTTCTGAGGATTATCGGGATCCGAGGAACATTTTTAAGCAGTGAGAGATCAGTAAGAAGGCAATTGTAAGAGTCCAGGAAAATATATGATGGTGACCTGGATGGGGCGAAGGTGACTCAAAGGGTCTCTAGGAAGGCCCACAATCAATATGGCTGGGCCATGGGGGATTGGAGAGAACCAGGAAAGAGGAAATGGTACAGGTGACTCCCAGATTTCTGGTTTTGGCAACAGGGTAACTGTTGAGGCCATTTTCATAGACGTGGGCACTGGGGGAGGAATTGACCTCTCCTGTTCCTTTGAGAGGGAGATAGGTGAACTCAGATTCAGATAGGTTGAGAAATTCAAGGAGGGACGACTAAAGGCAATTGGGAGTATAGGTTTAAAGTACAAATCTCTGTCTACCTCTGTTCTAATAAGATCAGCCCTATTCTAATTAGGTAAACATCCAGGTCCTGATTTCTTAGGGAAAGTTCACCATTGATGAGATTGAAATAGCTGTGCCATTTTGGTTTCTGAAATTCAAAGAATCCTGATACATCTGTCCTAGGATACATCCCTAAATGAGAACTGCCATGTTGGTGTTTCTTTTTCCCAAATGTTTTATTATGGAAAATTTCAAATATGTACAAAAGCAAAACAATAACAATAATAATAATACTCCTATAATCCATCATGAAGATTCAGTAGTCATTATTCATGAGCATTCTTGTTTCATCCCTTATGTACCAGCTCCCCTCCCCCAAACTGGATTATTTGAAGCAAATTCCAGACATTATGTCATTCCATCCATGTATATTTCAGTATGCATCTCTTTAAAAGATAGTGATTCTCTCTCTTTTTAAAAACATGGCCTTGGGGGGTGCCTGGGTGGCTCAGTCGGTTAAGCATCCGACTTTAGCTCAGGTCATGATCTCACAGTCCGTGAGTTCAAGCCCCGCATCGGGCTCTATGCTGACAGCTCAGAGCCTGGAGCCGGCTCCCTCTCTCTCTGCCCCTCCCCTACTCATGCTCTGTCTCTGTCTCTCAAAAATAAATAAATGTTAAAAAAAAATTTTGAAACACAGCCTTGGGGCCCCTGGCTGGCTCAGTAGGTAGAGCACACAACTCATGATCTCAGGGGCGTGAGTTCAAGACCCATGATGGGTGTGGAGTCTACCTTAAAAAAACATAGCCCTAAGTCATCATTAACAAAAACCTTAACAATAATTCATGAATGTTAGCAAAAACCCAGTCAGGATTCAAATTTCCCTGGTTGTTTCTCTGCCCTCCAGATTTTTTTTACGGCAGACTTGATTGAGTTAGGATTTAAACAAGGTCCACACATTTGTGCTTGGCTGATATGTCTCTTTAGTTCCCTTTATCTATAGCTTCTCTCTCTCTCTCTTTAAATTTTCCTAGCAACTTATTTATGAAAAAACTGGCTCATTAGCTCCATAGAGTTTCTCACATCTGGATTTTGTTGATTGTATCCACATGGTGTCTTTTTATGTGTTCCTCTATCCTTTGTATTTCCTATAAATTTGTCATTAGAGTTTTGACCTAATTCAGGTTTGAGTTGGGGGCAAGAATATTTTCTAGGGACTTGAGTTATTCCATCAGAAGACGTGTAATGTCTGGTGGTTTATTTTGGGGGGAATGTTAGCAGTCAGTGATGACCATTGCCTAGATCCATTATTTCCTTATTTGCAAAATGGTGCTATTCTAACTATAATACTCTTTCATTATTCCCCATGGAAGAGTTGGACTGCTCTTGTGGAGAAAGCTTTTCTTCATCAACTATTTCATTACACTAATGCAATTCCTATAGGAAAGGTAAAATAACTGCTTGAGTCTTTTATTTACCAATTTTCAGAATAATGATTTGGTTCTTTAACATCGTCCAAAGGGAGCCGGAGAGTTTTAGGCTTTTTGTTTGTTTGCTTGCTTATTTCGCATTGTTTTCAGTATCATCAAGAATTCATGGACTTTAAAATTTTTTTTTCAACGTTTTTTTATTTATTTTTGGGACAGAGAGAGACAGAGCATGAATGGGGGAGGGGCAGAGAGAGAGGGAGACACAGAATCGGAAACAGGCTCCAGGCTCCAGGCTCCGAGCCATCAGCCCAGAGCCTGACGCGGGGCTCGAACTCACGGTCCGCGAGATCGTGACCTGGCTGAAGTCGGACGCCTAACCGACTGCGCCACCCAGGCACCCCAAGAATCCATGGACTTTGAGGGGCACCTGGGTGCCTCAGTCGGTTGAGCGTCCGACTTCGCTCAGGTCACGATCTCACGGTCCGTGAGTTCGAGCCCCGCATCAGGCTCTGGGCTGACGGCTCAGAGCCTGGAGCCTGCTTCGGATTCTGTGTCTCCCTCTCTCTCTGGCCCTCCCCCCGTTCATGCTCTGTCTCTCTCTGTCTCAAAAATAAATAAATGTTAAAAAAATTTTTTTTAATAAAAAAAAGAATTCATGGACTTTGATATATTTGATGTATTTTAATGCACTGCAGTTGTTATTTTTTTAGAGGATCAGGGAGTCCAGAGGGGAATGGGAGCCAGTGAGTTGTTTCCTGAGTCCTTTTGATGCAATCACAGTAGTCTTTGATGGCTTCCTCCCTTTCAGATGAAACACAATGTCCCATCACCATCTTGGTACATTTCCTGCCCAGCTCTGGAATCAGCCATTGCTCCGAGGAGTTCTGGTTCCCTTTACCAGGAAATTGTTCCCCAAGAGTACAGTCTAGGTCATTACTATTGGGTTGGTCATTATTATCAGGTATTTACAGTGACGGAAGCTGGAAAGCACAAGAAATGTTCCAAGAGAAGATACTCAAGAGCTGATAGGATTTCCAATTCACTCATTTGGTTGACTTTGTATTTTTATGTCTTTTCCCTTAGGCTGAAAATTTTGGCTTCTAACAACCTTGATGTAACAATGCATTTACTAGGGGCGCCTGGGTGGCTCAGTCGGCTAAGCGTCCGACTTCAGCTCAGGTCAAGATCTCGCGGCCAGTGAGTTTGAGCCCCGCATCGGGCTCTGTGCTGACAGCTCAGAGCCTGGAGCCTGTTTCAGATTCTGTGTCTCCCTCTCTCTCTGACCCACCCCGTTCATGCTCTATCTCTCTCTGTCTCAAAAATAAATAAACGTTAAAAAAAAATTAAAAAAAAAGAATGCATTTACTATATAGTTTATTCACCATGCACATACCTAACAGGTTTTAACGTCTATTTATTTTTGAGAGAGAGATAGAGAGAGAGAAAATGAGCAGGGGAGTGCAGAGAGAGAAAAAGAGAGAGACGATCAAAAGCAGGATCTGCACTGACAGCAGCAAGCCTGATACAGGGCTCGAACTCATGAACGGTGAGATCATGACTTGAGCTGAAGTCAGGCACTCAACCGACTGAGCCACCCAGGCACCTCTATACCTCACAGCTTTGAAACAACAATACCGATGGTATACTACTAATATGATTAACGAGAACGGTTTAAGTGTCTGGGCTGTTGGGTTTTTTTAGTTCCTTTGCCTTTGGGGTCTTTCTAAGAATGTACAAACAGATGAGTTTTAAACTTACTCGTGGGTGATTAAGTCACCAAGTCAACACCCAGTTGGGGCTATTTGTTGCCATTTTGTTTTTGCTCTTAAAGAGGTACTCGGCACTTTCCTTTTGACTTTGTGATGATAAAAGAAATCTACGTCATTCCCACGTCAAATCTACAAAACGAGATATTTTCGGTATTTATTTAGTATTTTTAAATGTGTCACCCACACTTCAGACTGCTTTTTATTACGTGGAACACCTTAGATTCTATCTACTAAAGGAGAGAAATAATGCTAATGTCATTCAGACTGTTAGAAATGATGGGCTATTTTTTTTCCTTATTAAAAAAAAAAGAAAAATATTCAACCCTGCAACTTGGCGCCGTTTTTGTTTCCCTTAACAAGGGCCTGTCTGTCAATTTTCCACAGTGTCAAAGCCCCACTGCACAGCCTGAATGAAAACAGTGTCATCACGATTACTGAAATCAATTAAATGTCAAGGTTTTTCCATTTGCATGCAGCTTCCTTTAGACAAGAATGCTTTTCAGAGAATCTTTATTCCCTTTGGAGTTTTTTTTTTCCCCTTAAAGCCTTTGTAATTAATGTGACAACGTTACAGCCATGTCTGTAACTTCCTTCCACAGATACACAAATAGAATGTTCTAAGCATCGACAGAGAACTCGTTCCTTGTCCTGCAGGACCCTCACAATCCTGGCTGGAAGCCTTCACCTAATCGTTGAGGGCTCTTCCCCTCTCTCTCCTCATTGCTGGTTGTCTCTGTCCTATTGAGCTGCTCAGGGTCTCAGGCACCCAACCTCTCTCCCCTTTCTACATTGTCTCCTTCCTCTGCCAGCATCACTCATGACTGATGACACCAGCAGCCTAGCCCCCCTGCCACCAGGCCCTCCCCTCCAACCACTCTCAATCTGACCACCGAAACAAGCTTTCTAGAAAATTGCCAATCCCATAGACTTAAGCCCTTGTTTAAAAATTATTGATGGGGGCGGGGGGGGGGGGAGGAATGCCTGGGTGGCTCAGTCGGTTGATCGTCTGACTTCGGCTCAGGTCACGATCTCGCTGTTTGTGGCTTCCAGCCCCACATCAGGCTCTGTGCTGACAGCTCCAAGCCTGCTTGGGATTCTCTCTCTCTCTCTATGCCCCTCCCCTACTCTTTCACTTGCTCTGTCTCTCTCTCAAAAGAAATCAATAAATTAAAAAAAAATAACAGGGGCGCCTGGGTGGCGCAGTCGGTTGAGCGTCCGACTTCAGCCAGGTCACGATCTCGCGGTCCGTGAGTTCGAGCCCCGTGTCAGGCTCTGGGCTGATGGCTCAGAGCCTGGAGCCTGTTTCCGATTCTGTGTCTCCCTCTCTCTCTGCCCCTCCCCCGTTCATGCTCTGTCTCTCTCTGTCCCAAAAATAAATAAACGTTGAAAAAAATTAAAAAAAATAAAATAAATAACAATAAAAGTAAAAATAAAAATTATTGATAACTTCTCATCAATCAAGGAACATAATCCAAAATCCTTGGCATGCTTTAAGCATTTAAGCACCTTTCATAATCTTGTGGCAAACTCATTTCTTTTTCTTTCTTTCTTTTTTTTTCTTTTGGCTGACCGTCCACGGAACCCCCTCTGCGCTTTTCCGACCTCATGTTCTCAGCATGCCGTGTGCTTTTATTCCTCTCTGCCTTTGCTCATATTGTTTCCCTACCCAGAATCTCCTTCCCCCACATGGCCACCTAACCAACTCCTACTCATCCTACAGTGCCCAGTCAGTGGAAGGGTCACCTCTCCTGTGAACCTTTATCATCTCCCCACCTCCCACTCCAAACTAGTCCTTCTCCCCTCCGTGCTTCTATTACACTATTGTCAGACTTTTAGTGTCTGTCTTTCATAGCGGGGAAGCTTACATATACCCACCTCTTCCTCCGGATTTGAACGTGACTTAGACCCAGACAGCCTTGGTGCTCAGCCCACGCTTAAGAAGGTACGGGGGCCCCACCTTGCACTGCCTCTACCTTTGGTCAAGCAGGATAGCACAACGGTTAGGATTGCAGACTCTGAACTTGGTCTGCCTGATTTTGCACGCTGGTTCTGCCACATACTAGCTGTGGACCTTGGGTCATTTATTAACCTTTCTGGGCCTTGGTTTCCTTACCTGCAAGAGGGGGGACAATGTGAACACACACGGCTTCTAGTGGTTGTGAGGACCACATGCTATGGTGAGGTGCAATGCTTGGTTCAGTGCCGGGTACACAGTAAGTACTCCATAAATGTGGGGGTCATCATGGTGATGACGGTAACTAATTGGTCTTGGCTCTTGATTTGTCCTTGCCAGCAAAACGGACTCTGACACCACAAAATGTGACATTTTCCACAGTTCAAGTAACAAAATCTAAGTATCGCACATCCAGCCCGTCTTCTCTGTGGCAAGAACTTACAGACCCACAAACATTTAATTTATTCATTTAAGTAACCTCTATGCCCAATATGGGGCTCAAACTCACGACCCTGAGATCAAGAGTCGCATGCTGTATTGACTAAGCCAGTCAGGTGTCCCAGACCCACAACCATTTAAGTCCCAGGGACACGAAAATCTGAAGTGGGCATTTACATTTCACTATTATACAAATACATTAAAAAAATTTTTTTCATGTTTATTTTTTAGAGAGATAGATTGTGAGCGGGGGGGGGGGGGGGCAGAGACAGAGGGAGACAAAGAATCCGAAGCAGGCTCCTGGCTCTGAGCTGTCAGCACAGAACAATGCGGGGCTCGAACTCACGAACTGTGAGGTCATGACCTGAGCCCAAGTCGGATGCTCAACCGACTGAGCCACCCAGGCACCCCAAAAATACATTTTAAAAAGGGAAATTGGGTGGGGCACCTGGGTGGCTCTGTAGGTTAAATGTCTGACTTCGGTTCAGGTCATGACCTCACAGTTTCTGAGTTTGAGCCTGGCTGTCAGCTCAGAGCCTGCTTTAGACCCTCTGTCTCCCTTTCTCTCTCCCCCTCCCCTGCTCATGCTTGTTCTCTCTCTCTCTCTCCCTCTCAAAAATGAATAAACATTTAAATAAGAAGGGGCACCTGGGTGGCTCAGTCGGTTAAGCCTCCGACTTGGCTCAGGTCATGATCTCATGGTTTGTGAGTTCGAGCCCTGCGTCGGGCTCTGTGCTGACAGCTCGGAGCCTGGAGCCTGCTTCGGATTGTGCGTCTCCCTCCCTCTCTCTGCCCCTCCCCTGCTCACACCCTGTCTCTCTCTCTCAAAAATAAATACACATTTAAGAAAATTTTTAAACAAAAGGGAACTCGGGGCCAAACAGTTGAACAAGTGAGTGTAGTCCTTGAGGTTTTAAAATAATGAATTATTAATGACAATAATTAATAATTTTGACGTTCAAATATCAAAGAGTTTCTTCCAGAAGAGTTCTGTTGATCTTATTTCACAAACAAGAGAACACTGAGTGGCCGCCAGACATGAAGACACCGGAATCAGAAGAGCCTCTGCTTTTCAGCGAAGCAATCCCCCTCACTGAGGTGGTAGCTCATTAAACCCATGCTCCAAATAGCGCCGCTCTGTCAAATAGCGCCCTTCTGGGGCCTGGGGGGCTCAGTCCGTTGAGCGTCTGACTCTTGATTTCGGCTCAAGTCAGGAGCCCAGGGTTGTGAGATCGAGCCCCACACTGGGCACCACACTGAGCATAGAGCCTGCTTAAGATTCTCCGTCTCTGTCTCTCTCCCTCTGCCCCTCTCCCCTGCTCCCACGCTCTCTCTCGAAAATAAGATTTTTAAAAAAGGCACATTGCAGAAGTGATGACAGGATATCAGAGATATCTATCCATACCTCCGTGTTCATGGCAGCGTCATTCGCAACAGCCAAGGTATGGAAACAGTCTAAGCATCCATCAATGGATGAATATACAAAGAATATTACTCACCCATGAGCAAGAGGGAAATCTTGTCATTTGCAACAGTGTGGGTGGATCTTTGAGGCATTGTGCTAAGTGCAGTAAGTCAGACAGAGATAAACACTGCATGATATCACTTATACGTGGAATCTTTTTTTTTAAGTCAAATTCCTAGGAACAGAGAGTAGAAAGGCAGTTGCCAGGAGCTCAAAGGGTTGGTGGGGGAAATGGGGAGAGGTTAGTAAAAGGGTATACATTTTCAGCTACAAGATGAGTAAGGTCTGAGGATGTAACATAAAACGTGGGGACTATAGTTGATAACACTTTTGTATGGCTGAAGTTTGCTAAGCGAGGGGAAGTTAGACATTCTCTCACGCACAAAATGAATATAAAATAAATATAGGAGGTTTGGGGTGCCTGGGTGGCTCAGTCTGTCGAGCATCTGACTCTTGGCTTCGGCTCAGGTCGTGATCTCATGGTTGGTGAGATTGAGCCCCGTGTCAGGCTCTGTGCTGACAGTGTGGAGCCTGCTTGGGATTCTCTCCCTCCCTCTCTCTCTCTCTCTCTGCCCTTCCCCTGCTCACGCTCTCTCTCTAAATAAATAAACACCAAAAGAATAAATATATGAGGTGATGGATGTGTTCGCTTACTAGCTGGGAGGGATCTTTGACAGTGTGTGTGTGTGTGTGTGTGTGTGTGTGTGTGTGTGTATATCAGGTCATGGTGTGCACTTTAAATATCTTACAATTTTATTTGTCAATTATACCTCAGTCAAGCTGGGGGAAAAAAAA
Organism: Lynx rufus; assembly: GCF_022079265.1. NCBI lineage: Eukaryota > Metazoa > Chordata > Mammalia > Carnivora > Felidae > Lynx > Lynx rufus. The sequence continues at coordinate 21,525,668 of NW_025814839.1, forward strand.
AACACAAAAAAGAAGGCTCATCCCACACCCTGTTCAGCCTTCACTATATCACACGGCTTTAGTTTTTATGGTCATTATGGGAATGTCAGCTTTTAGGACATAAATCAGGTTCCAAACATCTCTGGAGGATACAGAGGCTTACAGCTGCATTTCTCAGCATTTGGAAGCTACTAGAATCCTCCGGGCAGGCAAGGGGAGGAGAGAAGACCTGACTAAACATGCAGATTCCCAAGCCCAATCCCAGATTCCCCTAACTTGGAATGTGTGGGGCCTGAGAGCCTGCATTCTCAGGACTTCTCGGACGCCTGGCTTCTTGGGTGACCCTGAAGCTGGCCTGGAAAGCGGGACCTCCCACACTGATGAAGTGACCACAGAGGCCTCCTACACGATCCATGAGTCTTCTGGGACTCTAGTGGCACCAGCTCCCCAGCTCCCCAGAAGTCCTGATGCCTCTCTGTGCCTCAGCTTCCGCGTATGTCAAACAAGTGGCCTGGATCGTTTAGGGGACCTGAATCAGTAAGCTCAAATTCTTACGGTATGTCACAGCCTGTACCAAGCATGATTGGAAGGAATGGTGGCTCAGGGACCAGAACCAGGAGCGGAGAAACTGACAGCTCGTTCCTTTTTGATAGCTTACAAAGGTGTCTCCGCCTCTCTATCCCCCACCCCCCATTACCTGGATGGGTATAACAACTTCTACTCTTGTCATCTTATTGTCCCTTGCCTTTACTATTGCCTGACTTCAATTCAACCTCCACTCTGGAGCCAGGGAGATATTTAAGATATAAGAATCTGATCATCCACCCCCACTTTGAGAACTCCCCCATGACTTTAAGGAAAGGGTTATCATTCCTTCACTTAGTACCAAAGGCATTAATTACAAAGCCTTCAAAGCCCTGAATTTCCTACTATGTCTTATCTGTTGTTAAAATACGCTCTCAATTACAAGTGCTAACAAACCCAACTCAAACTGCTGAAACAATAGGGAAAGAGTGTTGTTTTTTAAAAGGAGGGTCAAGCAGGAGTGTGGGCTTCAGGCACAGTTTGATCCAGGGGTTCACTGTCTCACCAGAGCTCAGCTCCACTTCTCTCCCCCTTCCGTCCTGCCTTCCTCTGTCAGTTTTGTCTGTCTATCTGGCAGCAACATGGCCCCAGAGCTCCACACCTTATATCCACACCCCCCCCCATCACCCAGAACAAGAGAGAACAGACTTATTCCAGCAATGAGCTCTGAGATTCACTTTGACTGGACAAGCTGAGATCCCACGCCCATCGCTGGCCATGCCCACCTATTCAGGGATCATCACAGCTATTTCTCACTGGCTTCCAGTAGATGGTGATTACAATATTCCTCTCTGTACAATAGTACGATAGTTGGTGCTCAGTAGATGCGGGTTGGGTTTCTAAAGCACGGGGTTGGTTGTTCTCTTTCCTCAACAAACCCCTGCACAGGCCTCAGCAGTTTGTGGGGGTCAATGGAGCCCCATTAGCAGAATAAATAAATACATCCCACATTTTCCTACCTCTTTCTCCCCCATTGGTTCCATAGGACCTCAGCTTTAATAATATCCTCCACAGCCAAGTATTTCTGTCTGTCTCGGGGGCTGTCTTCGGACAGGCTGACAAATACGGCTAGTGTATTCCCTGGGGAGGGGGTGTCTATCTCTGTCCCTACCAAGTCTCATGCCTTGTGGGGTCTGCGGTCTCCATCTTTGGGTCTCCACGGAGATCCCGGATCTCTCAAAAGTGGCAGAGTCGGGGACACGTGCCTCCCTCCTTCCTCCTGGTAGGTGCTGGGTCCTGGGGCAGTGCTGCCCAGGCCCCAGTGTGTCCCAGAGTGGAGCCCCTGTCCGCTTCTACTTACCTTTCTCTCTAATGGGCCCAGACACGGGTCCGTGGACTGGGCTAAGGAAAGAGACCAGGGCTGGTCGTTACACTCCACGGGAAGTCACTTCTGCCCTCTGGTTCTGAGATGTGGAATCAGAGCCCAGCTTGTCCTGCTGGTTTCCCGATCCTCTACACCCAGAGACCCTGTTCCTTGTGCCCGGAGACTCCTGCTGAGCCCAGAGGCCGCCTCACTGGTTATCAGACCCGCCTGGAGGTGTCTAGACTTCTACAGTGGGCATGACTTAGGTCCCCTCCATGAGACCTAGACCCACAAGGATGCGTCAGTAGCGTCTTATCCCTTCCGGGGAGGGGGGGGGGGGGCGGCCATTGTGCCTCGACTTCTTTGCATCTGTTGTTGCTGCATCTGTAATATGGGGCAATACTTCTGATCTCTCAGTGTCTTCCAGGGGATCAAATGAGACAAAGGACTTGGAAATGCACAGAGGAGGCCTCTTCTTTGTCAGGTTGACTCCGTCCAGCTCACTAGTCCCCTGCAGTGCTTATCAACCAATACCTCCGTGGAACACTTCAGATTATCTAACATGCCTGCTATTCCCAGGAGACGGCGTGCTCTGGGGTACTGTGTGCATCATTCATACTCACATCTTCAGCCCCCAAGCCACACCTCGTACGCAGCCAACAGCGTCAATCAAAGCTGAGACTTCTTGCCCACACACAGTGCATGAGGCTGTGCCTCAGGCACGTTCTTTCTACTCAGTGTGCCGCTGAACCTTCCCAGCAGTCTCACAAGCTAGAGACAAAGTTTCGTCCCGCATAAGGTGACAGAGGCCTGGAGACATCCAACAGCCCACCCAGGGTCATGCAGCAGGTAGGTAACGGAGCCGAGATTTGAACGTGGGTCTCTCCGACTGTTACGTATGCTTGTGTTTTCCATTCAAACGTGTTTCCTAAAGACGGGTACCATCTGTCTCTGAATGCCCAATCTGTGACATAATCCCTCCCGGGACAGCACACAAACGAACGTTTTACTGATTAAATGAAGAAATACGGAAGGATAATACTAGCTAGAAAATGAGATGAATAGATAGATAGATAGACACAGACAGTTGGCAGATAAGTTTCGATATAGATGGATATTCCTGGGGAAAGTTATGCTAAGGCAGGAACCATACCCTACACTCCTTCCAAGGCTCAGAAATCGATCACAGACCCGAGGGCATAGTAAGCACTCTATACACACTGAATTTGAGTAACCAGAGGTGTTAGATGTGAAAGGAAAGGATTCTTGGAAGCAGTTCCGGTAACGTCATCTGAATGGGCCAGAAAGGCCATGCAGGATCAACATTGAGGTAGGGTCCCTGTGGTTCCCTTGCTGATGTCACTGGATGTGGCTTACCCATTACAGTCCAAAGGAAGCTTTTCCACATTCAGGAACTGCAGCCTGGAGGACATCAGAATTGAGAAGCTTCATTTCCTGCTATGGTGGAGAGAAGGGGGTGTGCACAGGCTAGAAAAATGGAATGATCCCATTATCAATGCTGTCCAAGCACATAGGAGTCCTTCAGCGTGACCCTATTCAATATATAGCCAAAAACAAGGCTGACTCATTCAATCTTGGTTAAAAGGACTTGATTCGAGGGGCGCCTGGGTGGCTCAGTTGGATAAGCGTCTGACTTCAGCTCAGGTCACGATCTCAGGTTTGTGGGTTTGAGCCCCGTGTCGGGCTCTGTGCTGACAGAGCCTGCTTGGGATTCTGTGCTTCCCTCTCTCTCTGTCCCTCCGCCTCTCGTGCTCGGTCTCTCTCTGTCTCTCAAAAAGAAGTAAACATTTTAAAAAGTTTTTGAAAACAAGACTTGATCTGAACAAGAGCCCAAAAAGTTTGTCATGAGACCATCGTGCCTGAAGGGACAACCGCATGGCAAATCCCACAAGCAGCATGGGGTGGGAGGTGCTCTGGACTTGGAGTCAGGAGGCCCACATCTTGGTCCCAGTGCTGCCGTGAATTGGCTGTATAACCTTGAACCCAGGGACTCAGTTTCCAGCTATTTCACAAGAGAGTTTTAACACCAATGAGCTCCTTGCTGACTTTGTGGGTTTTTTTTTTTTTTAAGATTTCTTTCTTTATTTTTGAGAGAGAGAAAGCACGAGTGGAGGAGGGGCAGAGAGAGAGGGAGAGAGAGAATCCCAGGCAGGCTCCGCACGATCAGTGAGGAGACCAACGTTGAGACTTGAACCCACAAACCATGAGATCATGGCCTGAGCCAACTTTGGACGCTTCACCGACTGAGCCACCCAGGCACCCCGCTCCCGGCTGACTTTGAATCTAGGATTCTGTATAGGATTTTGGAGTGGGGAAGGAGAGAGGGCTGAGCAGAAAGAAGGAGCAGTGGTGTTCTAAAACCACCTGCACCGCCAGCTTAGGAGAATCATTCCTGTGTTCATCTCTTCCTACTCGCATATTCTATGACATCATATCGATAGCTTGAAATCGGCCATGATGGGAGCATTCACACCATGGCAACTGGCAACCCCGCTAAATCACAGCTCACTCATGCTCTTTCTTTTCATCTCTCTCTCTCTCTCTCTCTCTCTGTTTTTTGAGAGCCAGTTGGTAAACATTTATCAGCACACCACTAGAAGGGGGCCAACGTTTATTGAGCACCTAGTTTCTCAGGCACTTTACGTAGCCTGTCTCTTACCCCTCCTGGCCTCCACAACCATGGGACAAACTTTGCAAGGCTCCAAGAGACTCAGTAAGTTGCCCAGTGTCACCTAGCAATTAGGAGATGAGGGTGATACTCAAACCCGGGACCGAGCGGATCCAAGTTCCGTGACCTTTTCCCACCGCCACACGTGCTCTCTGAATTTGGAAAAGCCAGGCGTGGTAAGGAGGCACAAATATAGTTCGCGTCACAGCCCTGGAAGTTAACCCGGGCATGACCTTCCCGTCTGATGGGAAGCTAGTTCTTGCTTGCCTGCCCATCCACACTCCTGTGATATTCTCAATTCCCCTTAAGATTTTCCAGCTCACACTGTCAACACGGACCTGGCCTGGAACGTCCATTCTACCCTCCTGGTGGCTTCACATTACGTGAACTTACAGCCCCATTATTGGAGCTGCCAAATGTCGATTTAAGTTTGGCACAGAAGTCAACTGCATAGACGTACCGCTGTGCTAGCTGGAGGACATTTGCATGCTGTTGGATCAGAGGTGACCCCTGTGTTCCCATCATGGACATTGCTATCGATAGAAGGTTCCACGTAACCCAATCCCGAGCGCACACGTACAATCTCCTGCAAACACGCTGCCTCCTTGGTGCCTTCATGGTTGACCTCTCCAAAGACCTTCCCGTTTTCTCCTTCGCCAAGAGGAAATATCTCTCCACTGGGTCTGTGAAAGCGACTCAGCAGAAACAAATGATGAGGTCCATTATCAAAGATGTTTCGATTAAAAGCAACATGGCCTTATTAAGATAAATTGACTGTTTGGGACAGTGTTTTGTTTTGTTTTGTTTTGTTTAACGGTCCTTGTAATGTTAAGACGACTCCTGTCTCTGCCCCTTAGTTGAGATCAAATCGGTTTATTGGTTTTCCTGTGACCACAGGGATGCCCTTCTCACTCCCCCATGATTGACTTTTAATCTATGGCAGACATTCAATGACTTTCTGGCAGAAATAGTTCGGTAATAAGTCAGACTCTCTCTGGAAGGCTCTCTCCGGACCCTTCCTGGGAATGCAATTAAGCAACATGAATTTTCCTTTTAGCATGACTCCCTGCCCCTTAAATTATGTTCTGTCAAACTCTGTGAGCCCCAGTTAAGTGCATGTGGGTCGAGATGGACCTCAGCTGGATTCTCTCCCAGCCAAAGTGGCTGCAGGCCTCTTTCATACCTTTCAGCCTTTGGGTCGGAGTGGTTTTGAGAGAAGTAGTCTTGGGCTCCTTGGTAACCAGTGGAAATATTCAAGGAAGGGGGATTTCAGCTGGAACGGTGTGCGGCTTGTGGCTGAGAAGAGCTGAGTGCACCCTACAGTTAGGGAGTAAATACTACGAATCTAAATGAGTTTTGTCCTTGGGGCGCCTGGGTGGCGCAGTCGGTTAAGCGTCCGACTTCAGCCAGGTCACGATCTCGCGGTCCGTGAGTTCGAGCCCCGCGTCAGGCTCTGGGCTGATGGCTCGGAGCCTGGAGCCTGTTTCCGATACTGTGTCTCCCTCTCTCTCTGCCCCTCCCCCATTCATGCTCTGTCTCTCTCTGTCCCAAAATAAATAAACGTTGAAAAAAAAAATTTAAATGAGTTTTGTCCTTGATTTGTTGCGGGGATTTGGCCAACTCACTCCCGTTCGGATCCGGGCCTCAGACTTCCCGTCTATGAAATATAGGTGTTGGGCCTCAGCAGGGGCGGACAAATCAAATGACTTCAGAAGCATGGCAGGTAAAAGAATTTAGGGAAACCAGAGTGTGTATGGCCCACAGGAAAGAAAACTGGTAACAATATCAATGATCGTGTAAATAATGTAATAATAATACCGTTGGACACTTAGCATCCCAGGCGCTTATCCTAAACACTTTCCATATATTAGCTTCGTGTTTCTCATGGCAGTCCGGTGAAGTAGGTCCCATCTCCGTTTACAAATGAGGAAACTGAGGCACAGAGATGTTCAGTAACTTGCCCAGAGTCACACAGCTGATACAGGAAAAGAATCCTCCGTGAGTAGGATCTGGGAACACTTTTGCCAGTTTTCAACCTCTTGATTACATCTCTAAAGGCCTTCCAGCCCTAACACTCTGAATCGCTGTAAAAAGCAAAATCTGAACACGGTAGTTGCCCCATAAAGGCTGTCTAAATCATTATCCAGGAGTCAAAATTCTAAGCGACAAGTAGCACTTATGGAGTAATTATTTGCCAAATCTCCTGATAAGCACCCCCAGATATGCATCCATGAATCCGCCCGACCCCATTTTACAGGAGAATAAGTGAAATTCAATATGCAATGCATGGGGCCACGGTCACAGAACTAGGAAGTGGCAGGGCAGAAGCTTCAGTACAAACCTAAATACGCTATAGACTCCAGCGGCGGGGCGGGGGGGGGTGGGCAGCTGTTGTTTGGTTTTTTTTCTAACTTTATTTATTTATGTATTTGTATATTATTTTGAGAGACAGAGAGAGAGCGGGGGAGGGGCAGAGAGAGAGAATCCCAAGCTGGCTTCTCACTGTCACGGCAGAACCCGATGTGGGGCTTGAACTCAGGAACCATGAGAGCATGACCTAAGCCCAAATCAAGGTTTTGTTGGTTTGTTTTTGTTCCTCTCTTTTTTTTTTTTTTTTTTTTTTTGAGAGACAGAGTGCAAGCAGGGGAGGGGCAGGGAGAGACGGAGACACAGAATCCAAACAGCCTGGAGGCTCTGAGCTGCGCGCACAGAGCCTGACGTGGGGCTTGAACGCACAAATGCCAGATCATGACCTGAGCCGAAGTCAGATGCTTAACTGATGGAGCCACCCAGGCGCCTCCCACCTGCCGTTTTTATACACAAAGTTTTATGGGAACAGAGCCATGCGTGTTCATTTACAGCTTGTCTGCGGCTGTTCTCCTGCCACAGACCAAATGGCCTACCGAACCTGACCCTTTACAGAAGTCTGCCAGCCCCAGACTGGAAGGCAGTGGAGACAGAAAGGGACATGCCGGCTCTTATCGAGGTCGGGGTGGGAAAGGGGACAGGGAGATTAGCAATGGCATTTTCAACAGGTGGGGAGATAAAAAGAAAAGGAGTTCAAAATTTGGACAAAGACTCAACTCCGGCAAGAAAACTTCCGGCAAGAGATTGAGGGGCGCCTGGGGGGCTCAGTGGCTTAAGCATCCGACTTCAGCTCGGGTCACGATCTCACGGTCCGTGGGTTCGAGCCCCGCGTTGGGCTGTGTGCCGGCAGCTCAGAGCCTGGAGCCTGCTTTGGATTCTGTGCCTCCCTCTCTCTCCGTCCCTCCCCGCTCATGCTCTGCGTCTCTCTCTCAAAAATAAATAATAACACATTTAAAAAAATTGTTTTCAAGGCAAGAGATGGAGATCCTGCCTCTGCTTTAGAAGGGGATGCGGTTGTGGTTCACTCAACTAATCAATATGCTCTATTCACCAGGAGAAGGACCCCCAGCCACTGACCGGGGAGGCGCTGGAAGCTCAAGGGAGGGAAACTGGATGTCGGATGGGTGGGTAGGGATGGGGAGCCTTTCCTTTCATTCACTTACTCCTTCTCTCAGACGTTCATCAAACACCCACCAGGGACCAGGCATCAGCCACAGCACTCGTGGAGGAGGGACAGGGCAGAGAATGTTAAGGAGGGCGGGGCTTCTGAAAACAGGAGAAGGGAATAGAGAAAAGAGAGTGAAAAAGAGAGAGAGAGAGAGAAACATAAGTGGGAGGGAAGGGAAACTGAGCAGCAAGAAATAGAAATACGGAGCCAACGACGATAAGAGAGGAAACGGAAGAAAAAGTTTGAGCTGGGAACTGCAGTAAATCATTACCTACATTGTTTCCTTCTGCGACGTGCACGGAACCCCGTTCGGCCACTGTTCACAGATCTTAAATCGATCACTCTCAACCCGGAGGCCTTCAGAGGCTTTGGTCTGCCTGGTTCTGAAGGGGGATCTCCATCACCGACTTGGGGTCAGGAGTCCGGGACATTGCCTGATGGGGTAGATAACATTAAACGTGGACATGAATGAGGCCACCAGCGAGAGTTTCCCACCGTGGGTTTTCAGGCAAAAAATTAAAGGAGCGGGGAGGAGGAGGGGGAAGAGGAGAGGGAGGGGAGGCGAGGGAGGGGAGGGGGAGGAGGAGAGGGAGGGGGAGGGGAGAGGGAGGGGGAGGAGGAGGGGGAGGAGGAGAGGGAGGGGAGAGGGAGGGGGAGGAGGAGGGGGAGGGGAGAGGGAGGCGGAGGAGGGGAGGGAGAGGGGAGGGGGAGGGGGAGAGGGAGAGGGAGGAGGAGAGGGGAGGGGGAGGAGGATGACACCAGAGGATGGTGATGTAGCAGTAAACTAGCCTTTGGCACTATGCTAGTTGTTTTACCAACTTCATCTCTGAAGTCCCGCGATAGCCCTCTGAGAAGTATTACTCCATTTCTCCGAGGAGAAAACCAAGGCTCTGGAAAGCAAAACTACTCACCCAAAGCTCACAGCTAGGGCAGAACTGGACTCTGAACTCATCTCTCTGAGTCCTGAGCCCACTAAGTGGGACTGATTCTGGAAGTAAGGCCCCTAGATCAGCGTCAGCATCACAATCGCCCCAGGGAGTGACCGTTTAAACTGCAGATTCCCAGGACCCACCCAGATCCACTGAATCAGGATCTCTGGGGGAGGATAGCATCCGGTCTGCATTTTGAACCACTTTGGTGTTAAAGCATTTTTCAAAATTCGTTGTTTAACATTTATTTACCTTTGAGAGAGAGAGAGACAGAGTGCGAGCAGGGGAGGGGCAGAGAGAGACACAGAATCGGAAGCAGGCCCTAGGCTCTGAGCTGTCAGCACAGAGCCCGACGCGGGGCTCGAATTCAAGAGCTGTGAGATCATGACTTGAGCCAAAGTCAGACGCTTAACTGACTGAGCCACCCAGGTGCCCCACATTTCTGCATTTTGAGCCTGATGATTTCTATGTTTGCTGAGGTTTGGGAATTAACCACACAAGACTCAGGTTCCAATCCAGTGATCCCTGGACAGCTTTCCAAGAGTCCACGACCTATTGATAATAAACTGGAGTATTGTTCAACACATGCCCACCCCCTTTCTTCTCCTCTTTGGGGAAGTGTTGGCCCCAGTGAATTTTTTAGACCTTTTGGTTTACTTCGGCCAAGGAAATGTGCACAGACGGGAGGTATAGAACCTCAAAACAAGTTTGTGTGGCATGGCTTACCTCCTAAGCGTCCACCATCACCACAAAAGATAAAAATAAAAATAAAAATAAAAATAAAAATAAAAATAAAAATAAAATAAAAATAAAAATAAAAATAAAAAACCATGCTCCACAAGGCAGGTTGCCTTTCCAGCCTGGGCTCCAGAATTGGACACATGAAGTTGAGCTGAATGGTCCCAAAGTCTGGATCCAAGCACAGCCAACCCATAATCTGCAACCAAAATGCCCCAGCCAACCCATATACATGCCAATCACATGAGCAAGAAAGACCTGCTTGTTGTCAGCCATTGGGTTTAGGTATGATTTGTTATGCGGCCATAGCTGACCGATACACCTACGCTATATATCCTATATTGTGTGACCATTTTATGCTGTGTACTCACTTTTCTGGAGAGAGGGTACACACACCTTTCAACAAATTCTCAAGAGACCAGGGACCCCAGCAAGTATTAAGAGCCACAGATATGCTTAAAGATCTTCCCCATCCTCAGTAGAACCTCAGGAGTTTCCAGGCTTGAGCTGAATGAGTTTTCACTGTCCCTCCTTACCAATTAGAATTGCAGATGGTTATCTCAGCCTTAATCTTTAAGGCGTCCGGACCGAATATGCTGCCGGAGTTTTGAGAAGGGGGCCTGGGTGATGGTTTTAGGATTCATTCTTGAATCCTTGGACTCTTAAAATACCCCAAAATACAAAAAACAAACCAAGAGGAATTATTAAACAACAGGGAGTCGTTTTATAAGATTTTCCTCCTCTAGTCTCTTATTACTTACCCATTTATCTCTCCAGTGGAAAGAAATTTCTCTCTACCTCTGTGAAGTACATAGAAACAGCTCGGTCAATGTGTTGCCAGAGATGTGAAAAATTAAAAATATTATTTCCCAGTCTGGGTTGGCTTCTATATAAATAAGTATATACAGAACCTATATCCAACACCTCAATCATGAAAATCATGTTAACATGTCACAGGACATTCATTTTTTCAAGATCACTGGACAATAGTTTTAGGAGTTTGTGAGTGCACAGTTTACTTTTTTTTTTTTTTTTTTTTTGGCCTGCAGTTTGTGAAGTCACAGCTCCAAGGACCCTCCACTAGAAGCAGCAAGGCCCCTGGGGAGGATGAAACGACCCAGCCACATCTCCATTTATTTTACGTCCCTGCTCGTATCTTATCCGGAGTTGGAGGCCAAGCAAACCAGCCTGTTAGCAATCCATTTTCCTGTGCTGGCCTCATCCCCTTGGCTGTTATCGGCCGAGTACTTCAGCATGGATGGATGGGTTCTGGCCGGTCAGGGGACGCAAGTGAACTTGAACCGAATCCAGCCAGCAGGATTTCTGATCGCCAAGGTGACCTGCCACCTTCAAGGAAAGCAGGATTCAGATGGTGACTCAGGGGGTGCCAGGGAAGAGAGGGAGGAAGGACAGGTGCACTGCCTCCCGTAACCCAGGGCTAACTGGGGACTTTGGGATCGGGGGTTCTTGGGTGTTGTGGGAGGAATTAGAAGCACTCTTCTTCTCCGCTGTCCTCCATTGATGGCCATACCCTCTGTCCTTTTGGGCGTTGAAGCATCTTTTGTTTGTCAAGACAGTCCGACAGGCTGAGTTTGGATACACACATTCTTTGGAGGCAGGACCTCAAAGAGGTAATCATGGTAAGATGAGGTCCCAGGGCCCCCTGATGTATTCACCAACTAGGATGTTCACCCAAGCCTCAGAGCCAGAGTTTTTCACTGGGGCTCTGTTATGTAGGCATGATTGTACCGTTGGGCTAATAGCACCTGGCTCAAAGCCTCAACCGTCTTTTCTTTTCTTTTCTTTTCTTTTTTTTTAATGTTTATTTTTGAGACAGTGTGAGCAGAGGAGGGGCAGAGAGAGAGAGGGGACAGAGGATCTGAAGGGGGCTCTGCACTGACAGCAGGGAGCACGACATGGGGTTCCAACTCACGAACCATGAGATCATGACCTGAGCCGAAGTTGGACCCTCAACCCATTGAGCCGCCCAGACACCCCTCAAAGGCCCAACCTTCTAATCATGGGGTTGGTCTTTCCAGCCTGACCATCCCCCTGCTGAAACCATCTAGGGACTGACCAGGTAAACTGAGCATGGTCCTGAGGTCCTACCATGATTAACAAAGACAATCCTATCACCTGGGAAATTCCAAGAGTTTAGAACTCTGTCCTAGGAACCAGGGACAAAGGCCAACCAAATTCTTGATTACAACATGCATATACATATATGTGCATTATATGAATATACAAATGCTACACATACTTGTTCTATTTGTATAGTGTATATATTGGAAAGATATACTCCAACGTGTTAATAGTAACTACCTCCAGGTAAAGAGATTCAGAAATGTTGTTGTTCTTGTTTGTTTGTTCGTTTTGAGAGAGAGAGCGTGTGCATGCACGTTGCAAAGGACAGGGCCAGAGGGAGAGAATCTTTTTTTTTTTTTTTAATTTTTTTTCAACGTTTTTTATTTATTTTTGGGACAGAGAGAGACAGAGCATGAACAGGGGAGGGGCAGAGAGAGAGAGAGACACAGAATCGGAAGCAGGCTCCAGGCTCTGAGCCATCAGCCCAGAGCCCGACGCGGGGCTCGAACTCAGGGACCTCGAGATCGTGACCTGGCTGAAGTCGGACGCTCAACCGACTGCGCCACCCAGGCGCCCCGCGAGAATCTTAAGCAGGCTCCACACTCAGTGCAGAGCCCCACATGGGGCTTGATCCCACGACCCTGGGACCATGACCTAAGCCAAACTCAAGACTGGGATGTTCAGCTGGTTGAGCGTCTGACTTCAGCTCAGGTCATGATCTCGTGGTTCGTGGGTTCAAACCCCGCATTGGGCTCTGTGCTGACACCTCAGAGCCTGGAGCCCGCTTTGGATTCTGTGTCTCCCTCTGTCTCTACCCCTCCCCCCGCTTGCGCTCTGTCACTCTCTCAAAAATAAATAAAGATTTTAAAAAGATTGGGATATTCAACTGACTGAGCCACCCAGGTGCCCCTGCCCCTCCCCCTTTTCATGTTTAATTGCCAGTCCAAGAGGCTCAGGTCAGTTAAGAACTCGGATCACATTCCCATTTCATGGGTCGTGTGACTTCTGCGGACTTCAGTTTCTTCTTTTGCCGTATGGAATCGATTGCAATGGTTCCTACCCCAGAGCTCAGCTGCTGTTGACAGAGCCTACTACGGAAGCTGCAAATTGATAATTAGTTATTCTTGGGTCATTGCTGTGATGATCATTGTTAACGTTCTTGTAACTTACCTCATTGTCTTGTAAGTCACCTGGGAAATGATATTTATTGAGCCACCCATGGCATGAAGGGCCGTGTGTGATCCAGACCTGGGAGACCTGCACCCGTTGATGCCTCCAGAAACTTACAACCACCCTGGAGAGATCCACTGACCCTCCATAGAGTGTAGAGTGGCACCTGTCCTCTAATGTCATCGTTCGAGAAGCTTGTGGGCACTGAAAAGCAGAGGGAACTGCAGGGACCGGCAGGGCTCAGGGAGTTGGGGAGGGGCCATGTCAGATGAGAGTGGCACCTGGGCACAGAGCCAGGAGTGGTCTTGGAAAGCAGAACCTTCCCATTCCCTACCTCTTGCGGGCTCACGTCTCCCACTGCCTGGCACATCCATCCCATTAGGTGATGTAACCTTCACAGGAACCCTATGAGCCACACCATCAAGACTCATTTTACAGATGGGGAAACTGAGGCTCACAGAGGCAGTCACATGGCCAAGTTAGTAAGTGGAGGAGTCGGGATTCAAACCCAGTTCAGGGGTGCCTGGGTGGCTCAGTTTAAGTGTCTGACTTTGGCTCAAGTCATGATCTTACAGTGTGCAAGTTCGAGCCCCATATTGGACTCCCTATTGTCCCTTTCCCTCTCTGCCCCTCCTCTGCTTGTGCTCTCTCTCGCTCTCAAAAATAAGTAAGAAACAAACAAACAAAAAGCAGTTTAGGAGCAAGTACAACAGCCCCTATGGCTGGGACCATCAGCCCCGAGCCAGGCTGGAGCCATGTGACTGGTGGATGGGAGGCATCTCCAGTCTGTTCTCTTCAGGGACCAGAATCTTTTCTCTCCCCTGGTCTCCCAGGGACTATTCAAAACTGCATCTTAGTATCTGATTGTAACAACCTAAGGAACAGTGAGAAAAAAAAAAAAAAAAAACAACAGGAAACACTATCTACTCAAAGATGAAACGGTTGGTGCACATTGAAGTGCCCCAGGAGCAGGGGTGGGGTGGGGTGGGGGTAGGGTGTGGGGCAGGATTTTCATCACACATGTTTGTGGGGGAAGGATACAGTTCTAGGTTTTAAAAAAAATATTATATAATTTTGGTTTTAGAATTAGATATACCTGAGTCTAAGTGACATCTCCAGGGCCATTCACTGAACCACAATGGAGTAAAATTTCCCATCGGAAATGAACAAAGGGAGGAAATTAACATGTATTTGTGTCCTGTAAATATCAGTACTATGCTAAACGATTGACATGCACTGTCCCATTAAATCTCCACAACCACTTCAAGATGAAGCTACCATTATGAGCTCATTTCACAGGTGGGAAAACTGAGGCTCAGAAAGGTGAAATGATTTGCCCATTCTCCTAATCCCTACCTGTACTGCCTCCCTCTCACTAGAACAAACTGAGGGTGGCCGGAGGGGAGGTGGGTAGGGGCACAGAGGAAATAGATGAAGGGGGGTTAAGAGGTACAGACTTCCACTTATAAAATGAAAAAGTCACAGGGATGAAAAGTCCAGCCTAGGGAATACAGTCAATAATATTGCAATAACATCATATCGTGATAGATGGTGACTGCTGACGTGTAGAATTGTATGATCACTATCCGCCGAGTCCCACAGACCCGGGGTTGAACCTTGACGTCGTTTCTTGCCTGAAACAACTTGGGACAAGCATTTTCTCAGACCTCCTTTCCCACGTCTGCAAGACCAGAGTGATAACACTTCTGTAAAGGACTGTCATGATACTCAGGGGAGGTCATACCTACGAAGCACTCAGAACAGTCCCTGGCACAGGTGGCCACCCAATAGATGTCATGGATGTGACTGTGCTCAGACCTTGAACACAAAAGAGGTGGTCAACAAACTTTAATCCTCACCACACCTTCTGGCTACAATAAGGGGAAAGTCATAAGCGGGAAAAGATGCCATTTTTGCTTTCAAAAAGCTCACGGTCTTGACCATGAGAGCAGAAAGACCATGGAAATGGAAAGCGATGAGAAGAAGCCATCTATCATTGTATGAGTCGGGATGTAGGAAAAAAAAATACCAGCTCTAATTAGCTTTTAAAAATACATTTATCGGTTCATGAAATGGAAGAGTCCATTTAATTTCAAACTGTCAGTATAGTGGCTAAGAGGTTGGGATGGTACACACTCAGGTCTAGTTTGATCAAGGTGTATCAACACTATTAGGTCCAACATCTTTTTATAACAAATGATCTGTCATGCTGCCTTTACAATTCTGAAATGAAATTCACAGATAATATAATCCACCCATCACAGAGTTTAATAGAAAATCAATAGAGTGTCCTGTCTGCATTACCAAGGAAAGAAAACAGAATAGTCTTATAATAAAAACACAAAGGTCCATTTCTTTGGGCAAATACCCAGTAGTGGAATTACTGAACTGCAGGGTAGTTCTGTTTTTAACTTTTTGAGGAAACTCCATACTGTTTTCCACAGTGGCTGCACCAGTTTGCATTCCCACCAACAGCGCACATGAGAGTTTCTTTTTTCCACATCCTTGCCAACACTCGATATCTCTTGTGTTTTTGATACTAACCATTCTGACAGGTGTGAGGTAATATCCCATTGTGGTTTTGACTTGTAGTTCCCTGATGATGAGTGATGTTGAACATCTTCGCACATGTCTGTTGGCCATCTGGATGTCTTTGGGGAAAAGGTTCTTCAGGTCCTCTGCCCTCTTTTAATTGGATTATTTGGTGTTGGGGGCATTGAGTTGTATAAGTTCTTGATATATGTTGGATATTAACCCTTTATCAGATATACCATTTGCAAAAGTATCCTCCCATTCCGTAGTTTGCTTTTTCATTTTGTTGATGGTTTCTCTCACTGCGCAAAAGCTTTTTACCTTGGGGTAGTCCCAACAGTTTATTTTTGCTTTTGTTGCCCTTGCCCGAGGGGTCATAAATTTGTTGCTGAGGCTTATATCGAAGAGATCACTGCCTGTGCGGGAGTTCTATGGTTTCAAGTCTTACATTTGGGCCTTTAATCCATTTTGAATTTCATTTTGTGTACAATGTGAGAAAGCGGCCCAGTTTCATTCTTTTGCACGTAGCTGTCCAGTTTTTCCAACACCATTCGTTGAAAAGACTCCCTTTTTTCCCATTGGATATTATTGCCTCCCTTGTCACAGATTCATTGATCATATAAGCATGGGTTTTATTTCTGGGCTCTCCATCCTGTTCCGTTGATCTCTGTGTCTATTTTCGTGCCAGTACCCCACTGTTTTAACCCAGTAATTCCATTACTGGGTACCTACTCAAAGAACATGGAAACACTAATTCAAAAAGATATATGCACCCCTATGTTTATTGCAGCATTATTTACGACAGCCAATGCATGGAAGCAGCCCAAGTGTCCGTTCATAGATGGGCGGATAAAGATGTGGTCTATATATACAGTGGAATATTACACAGCCATAAAGTAAGAATGAAATCTGGGCGTTTACAACAACATAGATGGGCCTAGCAGGCATTACATTAAGTGAAACATCAGAGAAAAACAAATACCGTATAATCTCACTTATATGGGGAATCTAAAAAACAAAATAAATGAACAAACAAAGAAGCAGACTCATAAATACAGAGAACACACTGGCGGTTGCCAGAGGGAAGGGGTGTGGTGGGATGGGCGGAATAGGCGCTGGGGATTAAGAGGTGCAAACTTCTGGAGGTAAAATAAATCACAGAGATGAGAAGGACCACAGAGAGGATATAGTCAACAATATTGTAACCATGGAGTGAGCACTGAGCAATGTATAGAGTTGTGCCGTCAATATGTCATGCACCTGAAACTAACATTGGGTGTCAGCTACACTTCAGTAACAAAACACATATAATAATAAAAAAATACACATGTCAATACTTAAACCCAACGCCACTCGAAGATATAATGAAGTAAATAAAAGCTTGCAGAGCCAACAGATGTGAGATGATATTGTCAACAGAGTTACTATATATTTAACATATTAGAGTCATGGCTACATAGGTATGGTCCTACCTACAAGCATGTCCCACAGAAAGTTCCTAAGTATCACTTCCCGGTCTTGGCTTTTCATACCCAAATGCCATGAAATGTAAGCATCTCTCGATGTACGTTGATGTGTTTATACAGAAAAAAAAAATTGTATTTCTGTCTCCAAAGTTCAACGTGACATTTTAAACAAAATGCTGGATAGAGCATTTTTCTTTGAGGGGGGCAGGGCATAGAGAGAGAGAGGGAGAGAGAGAATCTTAAGCAGGCTCCACGTGGAGACTGACGTGGGGCTCTGTCTCATGACTGTCAGATGATGACCTGATTCAAAATCGAGAGTCGGACCTTCAACCGACGGAGCCACCCAGGCGCCCCATAACTTTCTTATTTTAAAATAATGGAAATGAAGACTTCTGCTTCTGGGAAGATGCGATATATGTCCTTTTTCCTAGTCCTCCCATCAAGTACAACTAGAAACCCTGGATGTTATATATAAAACAAACATAAGAAGGCTTTGAAAGGCAGAGGGAAGAAAACAGACAAGCAAAGGACCTTAAGACTTGGGGAGGGATGCATCAGT
Organism: Lynx rufus; assembly: GCF_022079265.1. Taxonomy (NCBI): domain Eukaryota; kingdom Metazoa; phylum Chordata; class Mammalia; order Carnivora; family Felidae; genus Lynx; species Lynx rufus. The sequence goes on from NW_025814839.1 coordinate 21,543,238, forward strand.
GAGCAGTTGGAGACTTCTCCCGGCTTCAAATATCCGAGAGTTGGAGCTGAAGAAGAAGGCGACTCAGGAACCAACCAACAGATGCAGACAAAAAAAAACAACAACAACAACAACAACAACAAAAACAAACAAAAAAAACCAACGTTCCAACCAAAACCTGCCTCACAGGACAAGAGACTTAAAAAAAATTTTTTTTAACATTTATTTATTTTTGAGAGACAGAGAGAGGCAGAGCATAAGCAGGGGAGGGGCAGAGAGAGAGGGACACGCAGAATCCGAAGCAGGCTCCAGGTTCCGAGCTGTTTGTTAGCACAGAACCTGACTTGGGGCTCAAACCGGGTGACATCTCTACCACACGCCCTGCCAGGGATGTGTCAGAAAAAGCCAGCTGAAACCAAAGGTTCGAATAAAATTCAGAGCCTCATAACATGGTACAAAACGTCTAGGCTTCAATCAAAAATCATTTGTCGGGGCGCCTGAAAGGCTCAGTCAGTTTAAGCATCTGACTTTGGCTCAGGTCATGATCTCACGGTTTGTGGGTTCGAGCCCTGCATGGGGCTCTGTGCTAACAGCTCAGAGCCTGGAGCCTGCTTCAGATTCTGTGCCTCCCTCTCTCTCTGCCCTTCCCCCGCTCATGCTCTGTGTGTGTGTGTGTGTCTCTCTCTCAAAAATAAACACTAAAAAAAATTTTTTTAATTAAAAAAATAACTTGTCATAGAAAGAACCAGAAAGGCCTCAAACTGAATGAAAAAAAGACAACCGCTAGGGTGTCAACACCAAGATGACGAGAGACCCGCTGGAATGACCCCACGATGATTTTAAAGAGGCCGCGATGCAAATGATTCCATGCGCGATTACGGATATGCTGGAAACAAGCGAAAAAAATAGAAATCCTCAACAAAGAACTAGGGCATCTCGGCAAAGAAATGGAAGATGTAAAAAAAGAAACACATGGAAATTTTAGAACTGAAAAATAGAATAACCGAATTAAAGAACTCAGTGGGCCGGCTAATAGCAGAATGAAGGGGACAGGAGAAAAAAATATCAGTGAACTGAAATACAGCATAAAAGACGTGACCCAGTCTGAACCACAGGGAGAAAACAGATTGGGAAAAAATAAACAGAGACTTAGGACCTATGGGACGCTGACAAAATATCTCATACTTGCGGGGCTCAGTTGGTTAAGTCTCAGACTCTTGATTTCAGCTCAGGTCATGATCCCAGGGTCATGGGATTGAGCCCATCCCATGTCAGGCTCCCCACTGAGCATGCTGCCTGCTTAAGATTCTCTCTCCCTCTCCTTCTGCTTCTCCCCCACTCACATGCTCAGGGGTGTTCTCTCTTTCTCTTCAAAAAAAGGGGAGGGGCGCTTAGGTGGCTCAGTCGGTTAAGAATCCAACTTATGCTCAGGTGGTGATCTCGTGGTTGGTGAGTTCGAGCCCCGCGTTGGGCTCTGTGCTACCAGCTTGGAGCTGTAGCTTGGAGGGATTCTGTAGCTACACAGCTTGGAGGGATTCTGTGTCTCCCTCTCTCTCTCTGCCCCTCCCCTCCTCATGCTCTGTCTCTCAAAAAAAAAAAAAAAAAAAAGAATAAACGTTAAAAAAAAGTTTTGAGTGAACCAAAGACACATCACAAATTTCTGCAAGTCAAAGGCAAAGAAAAAAATTCGAAAGCAGCCAGAGAAAATGTTTGTGTGATTCACGTTCATTGCGGGTCAAGCAGTCATTGGTTCCTATTTATGTTTGCACGGTATTCCGTGGTATGAAAACACCGCGGTGTTATGACCCATTCTGCTCCTCGGGGGCATATGATTTGTTCCTTTTTTAAGCTACTGGAGAACAAAGCTGCCGTAAAGATACTTGCGGAGGTCTTTGGTGAACGTCCATAGGCATTTCTGTTGGGTATGTACTTTAAGAGTGAAATCGCAGGATCAGGGGGGAGGTGTATATGTTCAGCTTTCATAGAAAGTGCCAGAGCGTTTTCCAAAGAGTTCCAGTGGGTCCACGTCCTTGAGACAGCCAGCAACACTGGACAAGTTTCCGAACTTGCCCTAGTAGCCGCGCTGCCTTCACTGGGCATTGACTGGTCAAAGAATGCCACAAGGTCCTAACTCCCTCCCTACTTTCACCTCTCCTGGAAGCCACTGTGTGGCTTCACCTTCAGACAGGTCCCCTGTGGGATGGTCAGACAGTTGTCAGCAGCTCCAGATTTGCATTCTGTTACCCCAAGCCTGGTGGAAAAGGAGGCACTTCCCTCCCCCTTCAGGGCCCCTCCAGCCTAGGCTGAGGAATCAAGCTTTCAGTGACGTTCATCGTTCATCGTACGTCCATCCAGTAACCAATCAGTGATGGGGGAGGAGTCCTACACTCTCATTGGCCAGACCTTGGTCACATGCTCATCCCGGAATGGTGGTGTAGTTACCTCCACCTGAGGTTATTATAGGAGAAATGAGGAGGGGATTTCCAAGACCAAGGTCATGCTGCTGTTACTAGAAGTATTGCTGGGTGGCAAAAATCTCGCACATCCATTCCAAAGGCCTTACGCGAAACCTTGTGATGTAGACAGAGTTCTAGAAGGGACTGGGAATATGAACGATTTCAGAGTCAGGATCCAAACAGGAGTGAGGAGGCAAATCTTAGAAGGTGACATTTATAAGGGATAAACATAAAGCTTTATACTTAGGTCTTAAAAATTGCATGTGTACAAGTGGATTTTGCAGAAGCTCCTATGTATGAGTAAAATAGGTGGGACTTTGGTCAGACCAAACTCAATGCAAGTCAGGACCGCACTGCTATGGAGGTAAAAGCGAAAACTTCTCAAGGCCAAGTTAACAGAGGTATAGCGTCTAAATGAGGAGGGGATGATGCCATGCTTGGAATACTGAATTTTGTTCTGATTCTCCTCAAATTATAAAGGACAGCAAAAGAGGTTCCAGGTAGATGGAAGGAACTCAAAGCTAGTTTTGTGGGGGCACCTGGGTGGCTCGGTCGGTTGGGCGACCGACTTCAGCTCAGGTCATGATCTCACAGCTCGTGAGTTCGAACCCCGCGTCGGGCTCTGTGCCAACAACGCAGAGCCTGGAGCCCGCTTCAGATTCTGTGTGTCTCTCTCTCTCTGCCCCTCCCCTGCTCATGCTCTGTCTCTCTCTGTCTCAGAAATAAATAAAAACATCAAAAAAAATTTTTTTAATTAAAAAAAAAAGCTAGTTTTGTGAAATGTGATTGAGGAAACACTTGTAAGAGAAGATTAGGTGTGTTCTGTATGACCAAAGAATGTAAGCTTAGAGGTCTAGCTGTTAACACAAGGAAGAAGCTCCTACCAATCGTTTGTAGACATTTCCCAGATGAAAACTGACAGATCACTTTTCAAGAATGTCCTAGCTTGGCTGTGGACACCAGTTCAGCTTTCCCCAAAATGTGTCCCATGAAAAAGACTCTGGTCAAATCCGCTGGAGAGATGCTGGTCACTAAGTTCTTCTCAAACTCGCAGTGAACATATCAAAGGTACCAACAAGGCATTGAGTCGAGGAGCCTTGACTGTGTAGGCTTTCATTAAGCCAGTACTTTCCAAAGGTATTAGACCAAAATATCTTCCTTTTTCCTCCTTAGAAACATCAACTAACACCCCAAAGAACTAATGTCCTGTCAAATCCAGTTTGAGAAACACTGGGCAAGTTGGTGTTTAAAGTTCTAGCCAACCCAGAGATCCATAACTTGATGAGATGGGCAAAATCAGTAGAGGCTCTGTGCGCTCTCTTGGCCTCTCTCTCCCTCTCTCTCTCTCTCTCCTTCCCACTTTACCAGTAAGAAATTTACAAGTCCTAACTCTACTGCCCGGTTGCAAACTTCTTTCCAAGCAAGATTCACAGTTTGCAAATCAGTAACAGCATGATGAATCTCTGTTCATGTTGGAGTATGTGTTAGTTAGCTATTGCTATGTAACAAACCATCCCGCAAAATCAATGTCTTGGAACAACAAGGGTTTATTCAGCTCACAAGTCTGTGGGTCTACCAGATGGTTATGTTTCGCTGGGCAGTGACTGGCTAAACTGGGTAGCAGATTGGCTAGATTTGGTTGGCCCAGAATGGCTTTGGTTGGGACAGCGCATCTCGACTTATATACGTCTCTCAAACCCCAGCAGGTTTGCCTGGGCTTTAATTACATGGCAGCTGGTCCAGGTTTCCAAGAGACTGAGAAGAAAACCCTGTAAGTTGTCTTGAGGCCCGAGTCAGAACTTGGGTACCATCACTTCTGTCTCAATCTCCTGGTCAGAGTAGACCACAAGGGTGCCCGGATCCAAGTCGTGGGAAAATAGATTCTGCCTCTTGGTTGGAGGGCCCTCCAAAGTCTCATTACAAGGGGTGTGGGTCCAGGGAAGCCTTGAGTTGGAATATCATTGTAGTCGATCCCATAGCCAACATCGAGGAAGAAAGTCCATTAAGTTCTACTTTGACTGCCATCCCTGGCCAGAGAGTTAGATTCCTCTCTACTCTTTTATCTTTTTTTTTCCAACGTTTTTTTTTTTTTTTTTTTTTATTTTGGGACAGAGAGAGACAGAGCATGAACGGGGGAGGGGCAGAGAGAGAGGGAGACACAGAATCGGAAACAGGCTCCAGGCTCCGAGCCATCAGCCCAGAGCCTGACGCAGGGCTCGAACTCATGGACAGCAAGATCGTGACCTGGCTGAAGTCGGACGCTCAACCGACTGCGCCACCCAGGCGCCCCTCTTTTATCTTTCTAGCGTGTGATATGTATTATGCTGGACCCCCAATCGCGGAGAAGCCTAAGGGCACATACATGCACCAGGCATTTTATTATGCTCAGGGATAAAGAGATAACAAGCAAGGAATTTGAGTCACATGTATAAAAATCAGGGGCGCCTGGGTGGCCCAGTCGATTGAGCATCTGACATCGGCTCAGGTCATGATCTCACAGTCTGTGAGTTCGAACCCCGCTTCGGGCTCTGTGCTGACAGCTCGGAGCCTGGAGCCTGCTTCAGATTCTGTGTCTCCCTCTCTCTCTGCCCCTCCCCCACTCTCTCTCTCTCTCTGTCTCTGTCTCTCTCAAAAATAAATAAACGTTAAAATTTTTTTTTACAAAATCAAGTGATAAGCACCATGCATGAGCAATGCTCAAAATTTAGTGGCAGCGCAAAGAATAGGATTAACTCTGTTAAATCCAACAGAGAAGGGACCACAGAGGAAGAGCTATGTGAGCTGAGATGAATGAGGACCTTCCTGGGCGAGCCAGGCAGGGAAGGCGTTCCAGGGAGAGGGAATAGCATGGACAAAAACACGGAGGCTTGGTTGGGATAGGATGCTGAGTTCACAAAACAGCAGGCATGGTGTAGGTGGGAGGCAGAGAGAAATAATGGGAGGTCAACCTAAAAGATGCAAGAGGGCGTTGGGTGCCTTGCAGAGAAGTTCCACTTTATCCTCTGGGCCCTGGGAAGAGGCCTCGGGAGGGGGTTAGGCAGCAGGGCGACTTGGTCAGATTTGCATCCTAGAAGGATTTGGCATTGCGCACCCCCCCCCCTCCCGCCCCCATGCTCCGTGTCTCTTTTTCTAGCAAAAGTAAATAAACATTTTAAAAAATCTTTAAAAAAAAAAAAGAAGCAGAACCAGGTATGTGCATGCTCTCTCTCTCTCTCTCTCTCTCACGCACACACACGCACGTGTGCAATATGCACGTAAACCAACTAAATAATCACAAGTGGTGGCCAATGGGATGAGGGACTGAATCAAGCAGAGGTCAAGTTAAACGACGTCAGGGGCCCCATCCTCAAAGAGACTGGGAGCAGTCAGACTGGGAGGGGGGCAGGGAGAGAGGGGGAGCTCTCTTTGGGTGTGTTGAATCCAAGATGCTGGTGGGGCGTGGAGTCCAGGGTGGGCGTTGGCGGGTGGGGGATGGGAATCACTCCTCAGAGCCAAATGCAGGAGCCTGGGGGTCTTGAGGCAGGCAGGGGCCCCACGGGAAAGCAGTCACAGCCTCTCTAGAATTTTCACACTTTTCTTCTGGATCTCTCAACTGGCATTTCTCTCTCCTCTCTCTCTCACACACACACACACACACACCACCATCTCCCACGGCCTGGGACGCCAGCATTTCAACATCTCTGCACGGATCTGTGTTTTTCTGTCAGGGCCATCTGTCGCTGACTCTGCTATAAATCTTGTTGTGTTTCCTTGCCATATGGCATAATTAATTACTTCAAGGCACAAAGGACCCCACTGCTCAGCAGGCTGGGAGCCAGCTGGCTCGCCGAGGAGCTATTTGCCACGATGCGGCATGGCCCGGCTGCAGCATCCTGTCACCCAGCTCCCACGGCAAGACCTGAGTGACTGAAGCCCCCATTCCTCGTGGCAGCATCTGACAGCAGCCTGGCAGTGGCAAGCTCTTACGGGGACACGGGTGGCATTTGTGTACAATAAGGCCACATACTGTCTACTCCCATCAAAGAGAGTGTCTATTAACTCAACCTTGACCCCCAACATCATTTACCACAAAGTCACCACTGAGTCACTGGTTTGTTGGGCTTCCAAATCTTTGGAAGGCAACTGAGTGCGGAAAGCCAGGATATTGCATGAGCGCCCCCCTCGCCCCCGCAATATTTAGCCCCCACATCTATGAACAAGAAGGATCAGATGAGCACCTAGTTGCCTTGCAGCTCGAGCTTGCCAGGACTCGTTCAACCAGCCAACAAATGGTCCACAACCAGCCCCATGCCAGCTGCTGAAGACACAGCTTTGACAGGCAGACGTAGCCTTTCTCACGGAGCTTGCTCCTGAAAGAGGCACAGCTAGGGGCGCCTGGGTGGCTCGGTCGGTTAAGCATCCGACTCGGCCGGGGTCGTGATCTCGTGGTCTGTGAGTTCAAGCCCTGCATCGGGCTCCGTGCTGACAGCTCGGAGCCCGGAGCCTGCTTCGGATTCTGTCTCCCTCTTTCTCTGCGCCACCCTCCCCCCTTCCCGCTCATGCTCTGGCTGTCTTTTTCTAGCAAAAGTAAATAAACATTTTTTTAAATCTTAAAAGAAAAAGGAGCAGAACCATGTATGTTCATGCTCTCTCTCTCTCTCTCTTTCTCTCTCTCTCACACACACACACACACAGACGTGTGCACAATATACACGTAAACCAACTAAATAATCACAAGTGGTGGCCAAAGGCATGAGGGACTGAATCAAGCAGACGTCAAGTTAAACGACATCAGGGGCGCCATCCTCAAAGAGAAGAATCACAGAAGACCTCTTGGAGGAGGTGCCTTTTTGTTCATCAGATTCATTGGGATGTAAACCACATACCGTAACATTCACCCTGTTAACGTGTTCAATTTGGTGGTTTTTAATGTATTTGTAAGGTTGTGCAATCATCGTGACAATCAAATTTTGGAACATTTCATCACCCCAAAAGGAAATCTTGTACCTATGAGCAGTCACACCCCGTTCTCCCCTTGCCCCGACCCACCAGCAACCACTAATCTGCTTTCTGTCCCTATGAATTTGCTCTTCTGGACATTTATTATGAATGAAACCACACGATGTATGGCCGTCTGTGACTATTTCTTTTTATGTGCATGTATAATTCATTGTCAAATTGGCTAACATACAGTGTATACACAGCGTGCTCTTGGTTTTGGGGGTAGATTCCCATGATTCATCGCTTCCATGCAACACCCAGTGCTCCTCCCCACAGGTGCCCTCCTCGGTGCCCATCACCCATTTTCCCCTCTCCCCGCCCCCCCCATCAACCCTCAGTTTGTTCTCTGTATTTAACTGTCTCTTATGGGTTTGCCTCCCTCTCTGTTTGAAACTATTTTTCCCCTTCCCTTCCCCGGTAATCCTCTGTTAAGTTTCCCAAATTCCACATATGAGTGAAAACATATGCTGTCTTTCTCTCACTGACTTACTTCACTCAGCTGTGAATGGTTCCTGTCACTTAGCATAGTGTTTTCAAGGTTTATCCACATTGTAGCATGTTGTCAGTACGTTACTCCTTTTTATTGCCAAATAATATTCCGTGGAATGGATTTAGCCCATTTTAAGTACATTTTTTTAAGTTTATTTATTTATTTTGAGAGAGACAGAGACAGCATGAGCAGGGGAGGGGCAAAGAGAGAGGGAGAGAGAGAGAGACAGAATCCCAAGCAGGCTCCACACTGTCAGCACAGAGCCCAACACGGGGCTCAATCCCAAGAACCACGAGGCCATGACCCGAGCTGAAACTGAGAGACACTTAACCAACTGAGCCACCCAGGCGCCCAGGATATAGCACATTTAATGGACACTTAGGTTGCTTCCACTTTGGGGCTATTATGCATGCTGTTAAGAACCTTCCCGTTCAACTTTTCACATGGAAACATTTTAACCTTGAAGAGGTGACATTTAACCTGCCATCCCAAGGGTGAGGAAGAACCAGTCATGTAAAAAGCTGGGGGAAGATTATTCTTGGTGGAGTGGACAATATAGACAAAGGTCAGACATGTGCCGCAGACTTTATAGGAATTTAAAAAGCATCCTTTCTTTCAAAACTTTTAAAATGTTTATTTATTTTTGAGAAGCAGAGAGACAGAGCGTGAGCAGGGGAGGGGCCGAGAGATGGAGAGACACAGAATCCGAAGCAGGCTCCAGGCTCCGAGCTGTCCGCACAGAGCCTGATGCGAAGCTCGAACTCACGAACCTCGAGATAATGACCTAAGCTGAAGTTGGACGCCCAACCGACGGAGCCACCCAGGCGCCCCTTTTTATTTCTTTCTTTTTTACAGAGAGAGAGAGAGAGAGAGAGCAGGGAAGAGGGGCAGAGGGGGAGGGAAAGAGAATCTTAACACTCATTGCGGAGCCCCACGCGGGGCTCGATCCCACGACCCTGGGATCATGACTCGAGCCGAAATCAAGATTCGAACGCTCAACCGACTGAGCCACCCGGGCGCCTGTAAAAGGAATCTTCATGCGACCTGCAGAGATCTGACTCTGCTGACCTGTGTCTGGTCTCTTCCCGAGCTGTGTCATCTGCATTTACTTTGTGTAAGTGTTCATTGTCAGCTCAGAGGGGAATATCTTGGATTTCGACAAACTGGGGTGATTTCCCGCAGCCCCACAATTTGGGGGAAGTATGGGGGCCGTGGGCAAGAGGGGGTCGAACGTGGAGGCAGAGGGATTCAAACGACAGATCCTGTCACCGGCAGGAACGCATACAACTGCCCCTCCCCCCAACAGCCCCACAAAACGCAGCCTTGTGGCAAATATCCTCTCGATTTCTGTATCACCTTAGCCACCAGTGACATCATTTTCCCTTAAGAGATCTCGTGTTTGTTCCCCGCCACCCCCAGCTTTACTGACGGACAATCAGCACGGCGTTGTGTAAGCTTAAGGTGCACACGTATTGATCTGATACACTTATGTATTACAAAAAGATTACTACCGTGTTAGCTAAGACCTCCATCAGGTCACATAATTACCATTTCTTTTCTTTTGTGGTGAGAACATTTAGGACCTACTCTCTTAGCAACGTTCAAGTATATCGTGCGGTTTGATTAACCATAATCACTTTGCATTTGCTTTTCACTTGGCTTCGCCTGGATCTGCCTGGTGCTGGTTGCAGGTAGCAAGGGGGCTGAGCTCACACTGGCTTAGATGGCCCCGGAGAGGGTTCAGGGAAAGCAGTTCACCAAGTGCTGCTCCAGAGAGGGTTTTATAAGAGGGTGTTAAGACAGCAACAGGAGATAAATCAGCTAACTCAGCAGGGGAAAAAAAGATGGGGCTGAGAGCCAATGGGATCACAGAGCCTAGATCTAGATTCTAAAGCCAAAAGGGATGAGCTCTTTGCAGCAACCCCTTGGTCCCTCAGCATGCTCCTTTTCAGAGCCAACAAATCCTCCCAGAAGACCAGGCTTCTTATGTCTTTCTGCTCTAACATTTTCAACATTTTACCTCATAGTCCAAAATGACTGCTGTAGCACCAGACATCACAACTGCATCATAGGCAGGGGGTGGGGGGCAGAAATGGCAAAACTACTCTCACGTCCCGGTTAAATCTGTTTCTTCTAAGGAATTTTTCTTGAGGCTCCATCTAATAACTTTGACTTAAATCCCATCATGTGCTCCTATCTGCAAGAAAAGCTAAGACACATGCTTCTGTGCCAAGAATATTGTTGAGCAGAGCATGGCTGTTACCCAGGTAGAAGGGGAAGGTGGATAACAGGCAACTAATAGCCTCTCCAGCAAGGTCTTGGCAGCTCCCCTGCCCACCCCTGTCCAAAAGAGCGCCTCTCCTGCCGAACCCGCCCTCCCATACACGGTTCAGAGAATGTATCACTCTCCCATATCACTGTATTCATCTCCTTATTAACTGAGTTCCCCCACTGGAAGGTAAGGTAGAAGACAGCAGAAACCGTACCTGTCTTATCCATCTGGCTCAATTTGGGGGGCTGTGTAGTGTGTGAGCGAGTGTCGAATAGTCCCCCTCCCACAGAAGGACTGTGAGCCTTTAACGAGATGCCGAGTGCAAGGCGTGAGTCCAGAGCCTGGCACGGATGGGCTGGGACGGGCTCGTGTGGGAGACACCGGTTCCCTATTCCCGCCATCGGCACGGCCGTGGGTTCTGGCCAATGGAATAGAGTCAGAGTGACCTGAGCCTAAGCCTCTCACGCCACCTCCGTGCTCTCTTTCCTCACTGGCCAGCGATTCGGTGGCGGCTCCTCGGGGTACGTTGGGGCCCTCGTGTAGGAGAGGTCGGGGTCTCCGAATGACCGCAAGGAACAGACGTCCCCGCGCACATCAGACCTGGACGGGAACGGGCGGAGCCACTAAGGCTTGGGTAACATTTTATGTGTGTTACGCTTACCTTTCATCAGCCTCTGCTGCCTCGGAAACCACTCTCAAATGCGCCTTAAAACAGCATCTTATGTCTCACGGTCCTTTGGGTTGTTTCTGCGCTTCCTCTGCCCGTTTTTTAGATAGTCATGTATTTATTTATTTATTTATTCATGAGACAGAGAGAGAGACAGAGTGTGAGCAGGGGAGGGGCAGAGAGAGAGAGAGAGAGAGAGAGGGAGACACCGGATCCGAAGCAGGCTCCGGGCTCCGAGCTGTCAGCACAGAGCCCGACATGAGGCTCAAACTCACAAGCTATGAGATCATGACCCAAGCCCAAGTCGGACGTTCAGCCGACTGAGCCACCCAGGCGCCCCTCGGCCAGTTTGGCTCGGCAGCTTCACGGCAGGAGGTTGGCTGGGCGGGAGAGTGCAAGGTGGCCTTTCGGTGCCTGGCCGCCCAAGGAGCCACCTTCTGATGTCCACCACGTGGCCTCTCTGTGCAGCCCGGTGCTCCCGAGTTCCAAGAGGGCAAGAGGAACGACACCCAGCCTCACAAGGCACCCAGCGCTACCTGAGTCACACCCTATTGGGCAGCGCAAATCAGAGGTTCAAGAGGGTGGAGAAGCAGACTCCACGTCCCGAGGGGAAGAGTGACAAAAGCCCACTGCGAAGGCCAGTGGACCCAGAGAGACGGGACTTCGGGGCAGGTTATTGTTACACCGCCGACCCCAAGGGGTTAATGAGTTAATGTAATGCAACAAGCATGGGGGGGGGGGTGCGTTTTATCACCTCCCCCTCCTTGTTCTGGCCCCGAGGAGCTCTGCTTTCTTTGCGGGATCGTCTGCACGCATTTGGTGGCAACACGGGAGTCAGCGGGAATTGACTCGGCAGGACATAGCTGCATCGATGGAGCTCGGGGGCCAAGGGAACGACCCTCCCGGGCTTGGCTTGGGGCCCGGAGCTCAGAGGAAAGGTCACCCACTCCCGCTGGCAGGAGGTCTGAGTCAAATAGCTGTTAAACCAAACAAACGAACGCCCACCTCCACCGCCGCCCACACAGATGTGACCGATTCTTTCCTTGAGAGAGAAGAGAAAAAGCCTTCTCTTTGTCTGACATTCTGACCTCTGCAGCATGGAAACAGAAAATAATACCTGTGGAGAGAGTGCTGTCTGCTTTGCCCACTGTTCACACCTGCCTGTGCCACGGACACCTAGCGGGGAGAGGAAAGAGAACTCCGGACACGAGCAGAAGGGTCAGACTTCAGACGCAGGCTGTCAGAGAGTGAAGCTGACACTTGGTGAATTGGCCTTCTGTGAATCCATTCATCTATACCGTGCCACCTACCCAGCCGTCCATTCATCTACCCATCCACCCACACTTCCATCAGTGCATCCACTCAAACACCTGCCCATCTAACCACCTACATGTCCTCCCTCCCGTCCTCCTTTCCTCCCTCCTGTCCTCCCTTCCTCCCTTCCTCCCTTCCTTCCTTCCTCCCTCCCTCCCTCCCTTTTTTCCTCCCTCCCTCCCTTCCTTCCTCCCTCCCTTCCTCCCTTCCTTTCTTCCTCCCTTCCTCCCTCCCTTTCTTCCTCCCTCCCTCCCTTCCTTCTTTCCTTCCTTCCTTCCTCCTTTCCTTCCTCCCTCCTTCCCTTCCTTTCTCCCTTCCTTCCTTCCTCGCTTCCTTCCTCTCTTCCTTCCTCCCTTCCTTCCTCCCTCCCTCCCTTCCTCTATCCCTTCCTTCCTTCCTTCCCTCCATACATTTATTGAGAGCCTTCTATGTGCTCAACACCAGGCCAGGAATTCATTGGTGAACAAGACCCACTAAGAATCTGCCCTCATGGAGTTTACAGTCCATAGGGGGTTCAGACAATAACAAAGGAAACAAAACAAATATTAGCATAGCTTTTCAGGTTGTCACATTAAGCCGCTATGCAGGAGACATAATTTGTGCCTCTGCTCGGGGTCAGCTCTAAGCGCACAATTGTGTTCTCATTGAATTCTCATTGCTGCCTCATAAGGTTGTTACTATTAATATTCCTGTTACAAAGAAAGGCAAGCAGAGACTGGTGAGGTGGCAAAGTCGCACGGCTGGCAAGTGGCAGAGCTGGGGGTGGAGCCCAGGTGTGTCCACGGGCCACGGCAGAGCATCCGGGGCCTTCTGCCTCTGTTCGTTCTGTGCCCTGCAGACACATCAGGGCCCAGGTGCCTGGGGTCTCCCTGCACAGTCACCCTCCTGCCCCTGCTCTTGCTCTGATGACCCACGTCTCTGGGAACAGGATAAGCATGAGCCCAGCTTGTCTCTACCTGGCCTCAGGACAGCCACAGCTCCTTCCGGGCTCACCTCCCTGCCTCCCAGGGTGTCACCAGCCACCAGCCTGGGCCCTCCGTGGCCATCAGCACATGGCTGGCAGTCACAGAGTCCCAGAAAAGTTCCTTGGGGACAAAAACGAGGATGGGGCTAAAAGACAAAGTGGTGCCCCCCCCCCAGGTGTCTTCAGAAGCACCCGACCAGAGTCCCGCTTCAGGGGTCCACACTGCCACAGAGTTGCTGTGTGACCCTGGGCAAGTTCTGCCTCGCTCTGGACCTCTGTTCCCCGCCTGCACTGCTGACGGGGCTCAGACACTGCTGAACTCATCCATCCAGGTGCTGTTGAGAACCTACCACGTACCGGGTTTCGTGCTAGGTCCCGGGGAGTGAGGAAGCACGGCCATCCAGTGACAAGAGAAAGGTTGCAAGGCGTCACGGGAGTGGAAACCAGGCTGGCTTGACCCAGGTTAAAGGCCACGAAGGACGGACTCCCTGGGGAAGTGACATTTCAGCGGAGACTTTAAGGAGGAATGAAGATAACCAGGTCCAGACACAGAAAAGGGGATCCCAGGCAGAACAGCTGCAAAGCTTCGATGTGGGGACAAGTCCCGAGCCTGGGAAGCTGCCAGAAAGGCTGGATCCTGGAGCAGGGAGAACACGGTCCAGGACAAGCCCAGGGAGGTCGGGGGCCCGGTTGTGCAGGTACTTGGAGACAGCATCGGGATGGGGGCTTTGAGCAGAGGGAGATGCGAGGCCATTGAGTCCCACGGGGCGCGGATATTCACGAAACAGGCCCTGTGGAGGCCTCGGTGCCAGTTTTTGGGCTGGAGGTTGTGCAGAGGGAGGTCAGGCGGGACTCCGAGGTCAAGAAATGAACTTGACCTACTTCGCAATATGACTGAAGTGGATTCGGTAAGAGATCATGGGTTAGGGGAACAGGACAGGGCCTCCTAGCTTTAACTGGAGCCTAGAAATCCACACAACGGGAGGGCAAGGCTCGGAACTTTGTGTGAGCAGCCCCCTAATTAATTTATCCTTCCATCGTTGGTTTGAGCATTCTCTTTGCTCTGGGACCTAGCCTTCAGCTAGAGCTCAATCAACTGCAGGTAGCCAGAGAACCTGACCTGAGAAAAGGGAATTGGTCGGCTCCTGTTTTGAACAGCCCAGCCCAGGGGCATACCTTCAGGTGTGGCTTGATCCAGCGGCTTGAGTGATGTCACCAGGACCCCGTTTCTCTCTCTCCACTTCTCAGCAATTGTTCCCGGGGGTCGGTTTCATGCAGATCCTTCATCAAAGGTAGTGTTGGTGGCTCTGCGCTCCATTCATTCTGCCTTCCTCCGAGAGCATCAGAAACTCTCTTGTCCCAGGCTCTTCTCCGCACCTCAAGCCACACAACAAATTATCTGGGCCTGTGAGTGGCCAGAAAGACAGAAGGTGCTAATTGGCTTGGCTGAGGTCACGTGCTCCACGGCCGGCATCCAGGGGGTGAAGTCAATTTTCTTGAATGCCCAGGGAATGCGTGTGAGCAAAGGAGAGCCTTCTCCTGGCAAAACTAGGGCACTGTGCCATATAAAAGAGGGAGACCATAAGCTGGATGAAAAGAGCCACACGTTTTCACCACATGGAGGGGCCCGCAATCCCCCGGAAGGTGAGATCATCCCAGGCTTTCCTGGGGAGTGGAAAAGAGCTGTGTCAAGGTTGTTAAGATTTGAGACAAGGAGTGATATCATTGCCAGGGGTCAGGGCTGGGCGCCAGTCAGGAAGGCAAAGGGAAGAATCAGGCAGGGGCAGGGTCACCGGAAACTGCAGAGCTAGAGGAAGTGCAGGAAATTCCTGCACATACTGTGTTCTGAGCACGCAGATATGACATTGAGGACTCTGCATGTGTCACCCGGAGAGCTGCTAACGATGACCCGGGTTGGGGGCAGGGGTGCACCTGCTCAGTCCACCTCCCCACCTCCCCCCACAGCCCCAAGCATCAGAGTGAGGAGTCTCCTTCCATCCCCTGTCAGGGTAACAGGGGGAGGGGAGGGGCCTATGGGTTTCCAGCATCCTAGGTGGGGGTCTGAGAAGATCAACGGAAGGTCTGGGTCTCCTAGGAGGGCTGTGGGCCACCAAATGCATCTGCTCCGGAAGGAGCATAGTCTCATGAGTGGACACACTGTCCAGCACCTCCAGGGCAGGTGATACGGGCCCTCTGGAGGCCTGAGCGCCGCCTTCCCCGTGGTCCAGCCCTGGACTCATGAGCCGGGCACTTCCTGGGCAGCAGGCACGCTTGCAGACCTGTTTGCCGTCTGGATCCCCTCCCTTCTTAGACCACAGGTGCCCACTCACCTAGACAGGCTCAGTTGACCGCTGTCATCCCTGTGTCATCATTCATGACTCCCCTTTCATTCTCGAGGTGCCCTGGTTTGGATGATAAATTACGGTCACTTGAGACGTTCCCTCCATTCCAAACTGCCCGCCCACTTTCTTTGTCCCAGCAGCCTCCAGGATTCTGAGAGCTCTTATTTGGTTGTTGTTGATTTATTTACTTCGAGGGAGAGAGAGTGAGCGAGCAGGGGAGGTGCAGAGAGAAGGAGAAAGAGAGAATCCCAAGCAGGCTCTGTGCTGTCAGCGCACAGCCCCGTGCAGGGCTCGAACCCATGAACCGTGAGATCATGACCTGAGCCGAAACCAAGGGTCGGATGCTTAACCAACGGAGCCCCCAGGCGCCCCGATTCTGAGAGCTCTTGAAACCTGACTCCAAACTATTGGCAACCAAAATACCCATTCCCTCCCTACCAGTACAGGAGCTTGGGGTCCTCAGACCTCCCCAGGTTGACACCCAGGCTCCGAAGGAGGGGAGGCTTGTGGGTAAGGACAGGTGAAAACGATTCCTTTTAAAGAAGCAAAGAAAAGAGATTCCAATCAAAACAGTTCCAGTCCCAAGGGCTTTCCTGTCTCCACCCCCTCCACGTTCCCATCCTCCTTTGTCCCCACAATAAACCCCCTGTTTTAAGGTAACTTGCGTGGGGCTCTTTTTCCTGCAACAAAAAGACTTGTACCTAAAATAGGCCAGGGCCTGGGCCTGTGGCCAAATTTGGATGAAAAACTGGGTCAGGCAGAGGGGGGGCTAGACAGCTCCCGCGGGTGGGGCACTTCTGAGTGCCAGGCCCTGAGCTGCACATTCGACAATCAGGGGCGCATTTAATCCTCTGATTGTCCGAGGAGGTGGGTACCATTATCTGTAGTTTACGGAGGAGGAAACTGAGGCTCAGAGAGCCGAGATTTAGGGCTCTCATCCTGGTCGTCCGACTCCAAAGTCCGCACTTTGGGGCACAGGGCAGGCTTCCAAACTATGAGAGGTAGCTAGGGTCGCAGCCATCTGGCATTTCGATGTGCAGCCCAGCCCGGCCCAAGCTGGCGCTTCTTGGCACAAGCGTGGCTGAGGTTCTCGTCACCATGTTTTAAGTGGGTTTGAGGAATGAGAAAGAGCCACAGGCTGTCATTTCAACTTAAAGGGCTTTAAGCAAAAGGAGGATGTTTTAGCTTGCTTCAGGCACAGCTGGATCCAGGGGCTCCCGGGACGTCCTCCCACGGGCCTGGCACTCAGTTCTCTATCTCCCTTCTTCCCTCTGTGGGTTGCGCTCTCTCCGAGGCAGGAGGAATGTCCATAGGCAGCCCTAGGCCTCATTGATGTGGCTCACAATCCAAAAGGAGAAAGGCTCTCCCTCCCTCTGTCTTTGCATCTCTTCCTCCCCACTCCCTCCCTTCTTGCCCTCTCTTTCTCCTCTGCTGGTACAGGAACCCAAAGCAGCATTTAGATTGGCTCTGCTTGGATCACATGGCCAGCTCAGGACCAATCACTGTTCCGAGAGGATTTGTCCCTATCGGCTTGGCCTGGACACAGACTCCGCCCCCCCCCCCCCACCGGGGTGAGGCAGGTGGGAGATTGTGGTGAACAGCCTGGAGGGACCGTGGGGAGTGGGGGAGGCGTGTTGCCATCAAGAAAAGGATGCTGGTGGTCAAAAACAACACACCCAGCCTTCTTAGAAAGATACGGTCCTGGGGCGCCTGGGTGGCGCAGTCGGTTAAGCGTCCGACTTCAGCCAGGTCACGATCTCGCGGTCCGTGAGTTCGAGCCCCGCGTCGGGCTCTGGGCTGATGGCTCAGAGCCTGGAGCCTGTTTCCGATTCTGTGTCTCCCTCTCTCTCTGCCCCTTCCCCGTTCATGCTCTGTCTCTCTCTGTCCCAAAAATAAATAAACGTTGAAAAAAAAAAAAAAAAGATACGGTCCTGGGATAACGAGTTTACAAGTTTTTAATATGCCTGTCCCTTCGCTTCCCTGAGTGCAGCTTTTGATCTGTACAGCCCTAGGCATCCGTTAGTCTGGGGAAGATTAGACTTTATTTCAGAAAATGAAAAGAGAAAGACAGAGTGGACATTTGAAATTAGATGATTCTCCAGCCTCCTCCAGCTGTCAGCCTATTGATAACTGTGTCCGACGACGGAGAACATAACTTTCCCGCGAGGTAGACAGTCTGGTCCATCTACCTAGGACCCCTCGACCTACATTAAGAGAGGAGATGATGTAGATGAGCGGAAGAGACGTCAGCCCGTTTTCTGACTGCAGGGTTACGGGGGAGAAGGGGCAGCCGGCCAGACAAACCCTGTTCTCAGGATGGTTCTCCGCAGCACGCATCAGTGGGTGTTATTCTGGGCTCCTTATTTCTCCCAGGCACCGCGCTCTGCAAGAGCTCGTTCACTTTTTTAACATCCCTACGAAAGAAGCACTTCTATCCATCAGGACTCTTGACTGCAAGCGAGTTCTAATCAACTCGAATGTGTTTAAGGCAAACAGGGGAAGGTATTAGATGCCACAACTGGGACAGTGGGATGACTGATTTTACGTGCCAACCCGACCCCGTCACGGGGTGCCCAGATGTTTGGTTCAACGTCATTCTGAGTGTGTCTGCGAAAGCGATTGGGGGTAAGACTAACGTCTGAATCTGTGGACTGAGTGAAGCAGATGTAGCCCCCAGCGTCGGGGCCCTTACCTAATCACTTGAAGGGCCCAACAGAACAAAAAGGCTGACCCACTCACGAGTAAGAGGGAGCTGTCTGGGACAGCTGGACATCCCAGCTTCTGGCTTTGACTGGGACATCCCTTCTTCTGGCTTTGGACTTGAACTGAACCCCTGGATCTTCTTGGCTCTCAGGTCTGCCGGCTTTGGGACTGGAACTTACACCATCAGCTCTTTTGGGCTCCCTGACCGTAGATCTTGAGACTTCTCAGCCTCCATAATTGTATAAACTAATGTCTTATTGTTTCTTTCTACATCTGTAGCTATCGATCAATAGGATGCGTGTGTGTGTGCATATGTGTATGTGTATACAGCACACACACACATCCTATTCTGTTTCTCTACAGAGCTCTAATACAGACATCCAGGACAAATTCTGGGTAGGCTTCAGGTATGGCTGGATCCAGGAGCTTACACCGCGTCACGTGGTTCTGTCATCACTTGCCACGTCTCAGGCAAGATTTCTTCACCTGGTATGCAGGATAGTGGACCCTGGCGACCCTGGCTCACGTTTTTCTAGATCTAGCACTTTAAGAAAGAAAGAACACCTCCCCACGTCCATCTGATTGGCCTCGCTTGGCTCACGTGTCTTTTCCTGAACCAATCACTGTGGCCGAGGGGATGTGCTACAATAACAGGGCACCGGGATTGGCAGAAACATGAGTAGGGGAGGAGTCCTACAAAGCAAAGTCGGGCAGACCCCAGCCACAGACCAAGTGGGCACTGTTATGGCATCCACTTGTGAGGGTACTTAAAGGACTGGCCATTTACAAGTCCAGAGCTTAACTGCCAGATTCAAACCCAGGTCTGTCCATGGCTCCAACCACTAGTCCATCCCGCCTCTCACCCCTTAGTCCCCATCATAAAGCCAAAGTCCTCCAGCACTCCATCTCTTGGTCCCCATATGCAGAGTTTGAAGTGCCCACCTTGCACCTGGCACAAAGTAGGGGTGTGGTCAGCGTGAGAACCTCCCTTGCCACTGGGTAGAGCCCTCAGTGCCTTGCCACCAAGGCAACCTTCTCGGCGTATCGCCTCAGATCTTTGTTTGGATTCTTGTTCCCATCTCAGCCACAGGGAGGGACCGAGTGACGCGCTGAGTCTGCCGGGGGGGATGGGCATCCGTCCGCGTACATCCGTCCCCACATCCTCTGCCGCATTTTCCTTCCATGTGAGAACTGCCTATTTGGGGGCCGCTCAAGAACAGGTGTTTCTTAATGACCCCAGTTGACCACGAGTATTTTTAGTCCCCTCATCTTGGTAAATTGTTGGGATTTTGTCGGTTCTCTGGGGAACAAACAAAAACATCTTCTGGCCAAGCCTCGTGCGAGATGCCAGCAGTGGGTTAGCATAATGATGAGGCACAGTGATCTGTTGCTGCATAACAAATCGCCCCAGAACTTGGCAGCTTCGAAGGATAAACATTTCTGATCTCACAGCTTCTGCCGTTCTGGAATTCACGAGCACCTGAGCCTGATGGTTCTAACTCAGGGCCTCTCAGGAAGTTGCCAGTCAGGATGCCAGCACGATGCCAGAGGGCTTGACCAGAGCTGGGGGTGCTGCTTTCAGAAGGCTCCCGCACACAGCTCCTGGCTGCAGTCCCCAGGTCCTCGCCACGTGGCTCCCTCCAGAAGGCTGCTGGAGTGTCCTGACAACATGGCGGCTGGCTTCCCCAGGGCGTGATCCTCGTGATCCTCACGAGGGCAAGGAGGGAATCCCAGTGTCCTTGGAGGTTACACCCCATCACTTCCATTTTGTTCAGCTCGTTGGAAGGAAGCCAAGAAGCCCAGCCCACACTGAGGGCTCCACCTTTTCAAAGGAGGATCAAAGCATGTGTGGACATCTTTTTCACCAGCGTAATCCGCCTCGTAGAGCACAACACTGGCCCTGGCTCTTTCCCCTCCCTGTATCCCCACTCTTACCAAGTGACCTTGCAGTTCCTTCTGCCAAGGGATGGAGTGGCCTTCCCCACCCCTCGATGTTGAACCTGGTCCTGCGGCTTGCCGAGTTCAATGGAATGAGGTGGAATCGAGGCACGCTGGTTCCCAGCCTGGGTCCCAAGAGGCTTTGACTGTCTCTGGTTGCCTTCTTGCCCCCCTGCCCTTGCCAGAGAGGGACACTTCCAGCCAGCCTGCCGACCCCGGGAGAGGATGAGATGCACGGAACAGAACACAGTTGCCCCGCGGAGCCCAGCTTGGCTCAGCCAACACAGGGCAGACGTGTGAGCTCGATAAACACTTGTCGTTCTATGGCACCGAGATTCTTTTTTAGACTGCACCGTGTTTAAATGTTATTTGTCTTTCCATAAAGTGACACCATTTCCCGAGGACGCAATACGATTTTGCACAGTATCTTCCAGCGACAGGAACTGCAGCTGTCTCTGCTTGTGCTCTGGGTGGGTTTGTTTTGCAGTAGCTGAGCCGCAGCCCAGGGCTCTTCACCCGGTGACAGTCCCCGCGGTGCTCCTTGATGAGGCCCTTGGTCTTGAACCCCAGGGCAGGTTGTAGGAACGGCAGGAGACGGCTGGGGAGAAGCAAGGGCACCGGAGGCTGCCAGCCCCCGTGCTGGGCTTTGCAAGGATGGGAAATGAAGCTTGAGGGGTCCCCGCAGGAGGGTGGGGAGCATGTGGAAGGGTTTTGCTTTACAATGACTTTGCTGGAGCAGAGGGCTCAGGGCAGATGCCAACATCTCCATTACAAACCCAGTTGCCCTTTTGTGGCTGAATCTGCAAAGAAGGCGCTTTGGTGGCCCAAGATGTTGTGGTCATTTGTTGTACAGCATGACAGTGGCCTGAGGCAGGTATGCAGGCTTGGGGATCAGCCAGTCCTGGGTCCCCATGTCAGCTCTACCACGCACCAGGCCTGTGGCCTTGGGCAAATCCCTTCACTTCTCTGAGCCTCAGTGATCTCATCTATAAAATGGGATGATAACATGACCTCTCTCGGAGGTATTGTGATAATCAAGATCTTGCCTCTCAAGTGCCTAATGCGGTGTCTAACTGTTGCGATCATTATTAGTAAAATGCTTTGGGCCTATTGTCCCAACACTGATGTGCGGCCAAGGGCAGGATTGGAAACTCGAGCTCAAGCACCTGCTGTAACTCCCTAGTTCCAAGTTCGCCTGAGCGATCTCGAGGCTTCTCTTCTCCTCCTCTCACGGCCACTGGCCACTCACCCTCACTCTTACCCAATAGCCAGCACAAGTGGACCTGCTGCACATCTTGGACCCAGAGCTCCAGCCCTGCACATCCGGTGCGCCTCCCTCCACCCCAGACCACCTCTTTGTGCTGGCCCAGCTCCTGTGTGACAGTGCGACAGTCCCCCCTGGACCATACACTGGTTAGAGGCAGAGGGCCTAGAGTCAAAGGCTCTGAAGTCTGGCTTTACCACTTGCCAGCTGGGTGACCTTGGGAACGGACTAGACCCCTCTGTGCTTCTGCTTCCTCGTTTGCAAAGTGGGGATCAGGTAGCCGTGGGGTCTACCCTCACCCAGTGGCTGTGGATTTCATTCTGGGACACATGAAAAGCCATATCCCTACACCTGGCATATTTTAAGTGCAGATAATAATAGCTAGCTCCTATTCTTATCCATACAGATAGCTTTTGCAGCCGTAACTGCGGATTTGCTGGATCTGCCCTGCAGTGCCTTGCGGTGCTGATACTGGGAGCAAATGTGAAAGGGCCCCCATGGGTCGGGGCATAAAGTGGAGAACCCCCACTTCCCCTTTGACACCCTCTTATCAGCTTTACGTGTTGGGATGCCTTATGCTAGATTATCCAGGAGACAGCTTCTTTGCTGTAAAAAAGAAAAAAAGAAAAAAAATTGGAAATCATTGGCTCAGATCGTCTTGCAGAGCGTTCCTGGCTTTATGTTTGGGGATTTCATTGCAAGGGGCCGAGGCAGGGCTAAGCAGCAAGGCACGAGGGGCCCCTGCGTTGCAGCCGCCCAGTGACTTCGGGGGGTCGAGGCAAAGCCACTGTCCAGCTCTAAGACACGGCCCAGTGCCTGCTCCGCTCTGCCGCCCCGAGCAGCCGCCCCCCTCGCTAATGGTCCTCCGCCTCTAGACCTCACCATGCTCTGCTTCCTTTTGTGTATTTTAAACCCCACTTCTTGGCTCCCAGCCCCCGCCGCTGGAGGAAAACAACTTTGGGCAGGGGGAATGCCTTGAAATGTACAGACACAAGGCCAACCTAATCAACTCATGAACTGAACGCCCTGCGTGGGCGTCCTGGCAGGGGGCAGTATGTGTGTGTGTGTGTGGGGGGGGGTGGGCTTTCTATCCCCCCCACCTTCCTTTTTGATCTTTTATTAAGAGCTTGTTTTGATTCTGTGGTTGCTATGAGACCGGAGCATTTGGTGGTTGTTTCTAAGAGGCCTCGTGGAAGGCTGTTTGTATCAGTTGCGCCCTGGAGGCAAGAACGTAGCAGGAGGCCAGGCTTCAGGTTGGGGGGGGGGGTGGCGGTGGCGGTATAGAGGTCTGCTGGAAGAGGCAGGCTGGCCCTGGAGGTCTGTGACAACAGCCACGGGGACCCAACGCGGGGACGTTGCCCAGATAGAGTCCCCTGACACCGACAGGCTGCGTGATCTGTCGAAAACCTCTCCACCTCTCTGAGTCCCAGTCTCCTTATCTGTCCAACAAGAACATGTACCCATACAACCCCCCTAAACCGGAGGTAACGGAAGTGAGAGGGGAAAAAATGAACCCTTTGCGGAGGGTCTATTCTATGGCAGCCGTCGTCTCCTGAAATCGTTACAAAGCCCCATCTTGCAGATGCGGAAGGTGAGAAGGAAAGAAGTATACGGACTTGTCTGAAGTCACGCAGCCTGGGAGAGGGGCCGTTACATAATTCCCTTCACATTTTTCTGATGCTCAATTTATAACAACATAACAGTCATATCAAACACTTGCATAGGACGGCTTCGGTCTAAGTGCTGCACCTACATTAACATCATCGGTCCTTCCAATAACCTTGGAAGGTAGGTATTATTATTCTTTTTTTGGGTAGGTATTATTATTATTTTTTTATTTATTTTTGAAAGAGAGAAAGAGTGCGAGTGGGGGAGGAACAGAGAGAGAGGGAAACACAGAATCCGAAGCAGGCTCCAGGCTCTGAGCTGTCAGCACAGAGCCCGATGGGGGGGGGTGGGGCTCAAATTCGTGAACCATGAGATCATGACCTGAGCCAAAATCAAGAGTCAGACGTTTAACCGGCTGAGCCACCCAGGCACCCCAAGGAATTAGATTCTTATTTTTACGAATGAGAAATCAGGGTTCCTTACGCACCTTCCTGGGTTACCCAGCCCAGACGTCAAGAGAGCTGGGATTTGAGTCCAGTAAACCCCGTTACAGTATTTTCTCTCTTTAAAAAAAAAAAAAAAAATTAACATTTATTTTTTGAGAG
Organism: Lynx rufus; assembly: GCF_022079265.1. Lineage (NCBI taxonomy): Eukaryota > Metazoa > Chordata > Mammalia > Carnivora > Felidae > Lynx > Lynx rufus. The sequence goes on from NW_025814839.1 coordinate 21,566,820, forward strand.
GGAAAGCGCATGCGCTCCCAAACATGAATGGCGGAGAGGCAGAGAGAGGGAGAGAGAGAATTCCAAGCAGGCTTCACCCTGTGAGCACAGAGCCTGATGCGGAGCTCGACCTCGCGAACCCTGAGATCATGACCTGAGCACCTGCACCGAGATCAAGAAGTGTCTGCTTAACTGACTGAGCCACCCAGGCACCCCACGCTGTTCTCTCAACACCAGCAGGCCTGGGGCCGCTCAAGGAGAGGTTAGATAAAGTATTCTGTGAACGCATGGGTGTCGCTGCATTGTGGTTAATGGCAACACACGACATCAGTGCCTGACAGTCTGGGACAAGATTAGTAACTTGCATTACGTCTATGCAATGAAACACTCCACACCAGTTATAAGATGAAGGATCTGAATCTACTCCATGTTGCAGCATGGTGGATATAAACATATAGTAGGAGGGGGAAGAAAAAGAAAAGAAAGAAAGATACAAGTGGAACCTCAAAGGGGATGGCTGGGGGGAGGGGCACAGCACCATACCTGGAACATTTTCCTTTTCATGAAAGATGTCTGAAAAAAGAACAGAACCGATGTGCTTTGAAGAGTAGGAAGAACCGGACCCCATGGAGCTCTCGAAGTAGACGGCAGGGCTCCCAGGTACCCCTTCCAAGGAGTGGGTGCACCGAAGTCCCACCCCATTCCTTAGCACATTCCCCACCCAACAGAACAAGCTGTGGGTCTCTGTCATTCAGACAAAACAGCTGCTGCCTCCCCCCACTCCACACACTAGCCAGAGGGAGTGTTCTCCAGCGCTAATCAGATGGCATGACTCCCTTGCTCCGAACCATCCCATGGCTCCCCAGTGCCCTGCGGATCAAGCCCCCACATCTTTCTGTGGTCACCATGTACCTCCATGTTCCCAGTGCCAGTACCTGGCCAGCCTTGCCTCTCGCTGCTCTTCCTCGTGCAGAAGCCCCAGTTCACCCCTGCAGAACCACCTACGGCTACCCTTCTGCTAACAGTTTTTCTCACCTGGGTAATTTTGCTCTCGTGACCCCTTTGTTCTGGAAAGCGTTCCGCCGGCCGCCAGCCTTGTTCATCTGATGCCAAACCAGACGCCTCACCCAGGGGCGCAAAGCTGCCTGGGGAGAGTATGAAGTCCTGTGCCCAAAAGTTGGAGGATGGGCCCTTCCCCACGCCCCCTGCCTGACTTCCTGCTGTCTGTTTGCTGGTTAACAGCTTGCATAGAAAATTGAGGGTAAAATTCAGCTCTTTTCATTCAAAACCAAATGCAGCCCCTCCCCCCCCCCCAAACAGTGGAACAAGACAAAAGGACAAAATGACACTGTCCTCTCCTTTAGCCCACAGATGTCCCTCTGGCTGGGCACAGGGGCACCTGTTCCATGTGCGCTGTCCGCCCTGCCAAGCCCTCCCTGATCCCCTCTCTCCAAGGCTTCAAGCCCAAAGACCACAGGCAGCAAATGTACCCCCAGTTCCATTCCATTTCCTCTTTCCAGAACTAAGGGAAGGAAGCAAGAAGTGTGTGTGCACACGCACAGGTGCACAGGGGGAAAAAAAATGGAAAAGAGCTCTCCTACTTGTGACTCCATAGCCTCTTTTAATGGAGTTGCTATATGTCAACCACGTAAAAAATATCTCTAATATACTTGTGCATATTAAATGCATGTGTATTCATGTGTGTCAGGTACCCAAGTTTTGCTGTTTGTCCAGTACCAAAGCCTTTGCCTCCGGGCCTCAGTTTCCCTGTCTGTGAGATGAGAGGCCTGGCCCCCTCCCGCCCTAGCAGTTTATCTTGAGTCGTCTCATGCAGGAGGCAGAGGCCAAGGCCTACCTTGTACCGTCTGTCTTAACTGCTCCCCTCCCTGTCTGCAACCCCGCCTGAAGTCCCACCATATGTGAGCCCACTTGCCTCCCTCTTTGAGAATGTGTACCCCCAGGAGGCGTATCCCGCATCCCCTAGAGCAGTGGTTCTCAGCCTGGGGCGATTACGCCCCCAGGAAATATTTGGCAAAGGCTGGAGCCCCTGCTGGTTGTCACAACTTGACCTGCTGCTGACATCTAGCGGATAGAGGCCAGAGACGCTGCTGAACGTCGCGGGATGCACAGGACAGACCCCGGGGCTGATGGGGAGCCCCAAACCTCAGCAGCCTTGCCCTAGAGTGAAGGCATTTATTGGACACTGTTCTTTATACTCTCTAGACGGAGCCGACTGAAACGTCCTGGTGGCACCGAGACAGGAGGAGGACTGAAAGTTTAAAAGAGAGGAGTGAGGTTTGTTTTGTAGCAGCGAGGCACCCGGCTCTGGGCCCCCGCGCTTCTGAGGCCACATCTCCTGCTGAATAAGCCTCATACGCCCTGTTTTCAGATGAGAACACTGAGGCTCAGTTGCGTCAGGCACACAGCCATGAAGAGTCAGGAGTCACATCTCACCGTGTAACAGATCCCGGGGTCTGTGCTCCAGAAGGGACTACTGGGGGAGGGGCACCATTTCAAGGAGGAGGAAGCATTTCCGAAGGAGGGGGGTGGGGTGGGATGGGCACAAGTCAACAGAGCAAGACAAGTTTTTCATCCTAGCGCCTGACCGTCATTAGACTGACCGAATTTTCCATGGCCTTTTGCTTGGACGTGACTGATTCTAAGGAGATTGTCCTCTTGGTAGGTCCCTGATCTCGGGTGTGACCATTCATTCATTCATTTTGTAAGTATCTATCAGGCCTCCACACATATGTAGCAGGCTCTTGGGTATATGGAACACAAAATTAGACCTGGCTCTTGCCCTCATGGAGACCTGGGTCAAGGAGGGAATGGAAATGAATCAAGGAACCAGACAAAGAAATGGTAAACAACACATGGGATCAGGTCTTTCGGAGAGAGGTGAGCAGAGCAGAAGAGTGTGGGTCATCTGAGGAATGGCCTGGCCAGTGAAGCCAGGGGAGACGCTGACGTGAGGTCTGAAGACCACATGGGGGCTCATTAGGCTGACTGGGGAGGCCCTGTGGCTGGAGGGCTCATGATGAGTCCAAAGGATAGAAAGAACGAGTGTGTGTGTATAGAAGGCTGGAGACGTGAGGCAGGGGTTGATTAGTCCTTGAAGGTGTTGTGAGTCAGAGATTAGGGTCTTTATCCCAAGGGCGATGGGGAGCCACAGCAGGCTTAAGCAGGAGGGTGTCATGACCGGATTTGCATTTGGAGAGGATCCTTCTGAGAAGGCTATTGGAACTGTGTGAAGAAGAGAGGATATGGCACTGGGTCCAGAGATGGCTGAGGAATAGGGGATTTAACAGAAATTCAGGTCAACAGGGTGACGGAGAGTCAGAAGACCAACGCAGTGAAATCACACACCCTTCCCCTTGCAGGCAGCTCCTTCAGGGCGGTCTGGCCGAAGCTTCCTGATGCCAAGGCCATCACCAGTGAACTACCTCCTCGTGACGGGGGCAAACCTTTGCTTTTAGGAAGATGCTGCCGTGCCCACTGTGGCCTGGCTTCCAGCCTGCACGCCCCACAGAGCCTGTCTCAGCAGCCGCAGGACACTGGGACCCAGCAACCCCACCACCCAGCCAGCAACAAAGACCCCCAGGGAGGAGAAGGCACCGGAAGGACTATTTTTAAAGCTGGGGTCAGGGTGCCCCGCCCATCGGCGTCTCTAGTACTAAAAGCTTCAAAGGGCCTCCCCTGACTTTCCAGAGAGGCTGATCATGGAACACCAGACAGAGCCCTGGTTTTAAGCCCCAGCTTTCCTACTTCTTACCAGTGTGGGCTCGGGCACGTCACTGCCCCCTCTCCGAGCCTCCGTGTTTCATCTGCAAAGTGGGAACAACCCACAGGTTGTCAACGGGTCAGAGAGTGAATAAATCAGCCAGCCAGCCCTAAATGCCCACAGTGAGCCTGCCATGGTACCAAATGGTGTGATACAACAGCAGCCGAGACGTGTCTCAGGGCTAACGGGACACTAACATTAAGTAAGTAATTACCCAGCTCCGCATCTAACCATCCAGCTACCATCGTCCTAACTGTGAGGTGGGCATTTGTGGGTGTACTTGGGGGGAGGACAGGAACTAAGAAGAAGAAATACGGAACTTGAGAACCCTGCATTTGCCCATACATCCGTACATTCATTTATAGTGGGGCTATTATGCACCTGGCTCAGGGGAAACCTGAATCAAGGCAACCCTGGTCCCACCCACCTGCGTGGAGATCAAGTACATAGAGCAGTTTCAACAGGTCAATGTTTCCTTCCTTTAAAAAAAAAAAAAAAAAACACATTTTTTTAATGTTTGTTTATTTTTGAGAGAGAGAGAGCATGAGCTGGGTGGGCAGAGAGAGAGGGAAACCCAGAATCCCAAGCAGGTTCCAGGCTCCGAGCCATCAGCACAGACCCCGACGCAGGGCTTGAACTCAGGAACCTCGAGATCATGACCTGAGCTGAAGTCGGACGCTTCACCAACTGAGCCACCCAGGCGCCCCCTTCAATGTTTCCTTCCTATTGCACGGGTTGCGTATTTGAGAACTTACCTGGAGGAGGAGTGCATCAGGGATGGCTCCTCCGAGGGATAGAGAAGGGGCGCCACACACGCGCCCAGCTAGCGCGCCCTGCTCTGTAACAAGGACTGTGCGAATGCACTCGTGGGTGCAGCGTGGGGATGTGAGCAGACCCCCTCCCTGTCCTTATGAAGTTTCCAGTCCAGTTGGAAGTGGGGCCAAACAGTGAGTAGCGACAGTTACATCTGCAAAGCAGGTGAGGGGTCCGTGGGCGGGCCCGAAGAGCAGACACACCCTATGAGGATGGAACAAGTTAGTGATCCTCACGAATATAAAGCCACTACTTGGGGCAGGTGGCTGGCTCAGTTGGAAGGGCATGTGATTCTTGATCTTGGAGTCGTGACTTTGAGCCCCATGTCGGATGCAGAGATTACTGAAATAATAATAATAAACTTAAATAAAATGAAATAAAATAAAGCACCTACTCAGTGTCTGAGGGGAAAAAAAAAGGATTTGACCAATATTTAGATCAATATTTGGGACCGAAACTTCTGCCTTGGAAATGGCAATGTGGCCCACCTGGCTGGCCTTTCCTCTTTCCTGGATTAATGTAGAGAAAGGGGATTGCAATCCACTCAGATTTGTCTTCTTTAATGGAAAAAGAAGAAGAATTTCATGCAGTAACAGGGTTAACCATAAAGTGTTCATGAACATCAGCTGCCTATTTTTAAAACAATGCAGAGAGGTAGACTCTTGCAGAAACACAAAACCTTAAAGCAGCGGTTCTCAGACACCAGATGCATCAGTGAAACACAAATCCCTGGACCATGGTGTCTGAGAATATGCATTTCTAACAAGTTCCCTGGTGATGTTGCTGCTCCGTTCTGGGGACCACATGTTGAGAACCATCCCCGCAGGGCAACCAGACATACCTTGGGGATTTACTAATAGGGAGGCCTGTTTAAACGGAGTCTCCACGTTCTCAAAAAAGAATACAAGTTTATTTCCTTTGGCAAATCATCTTCCGAGTTTATCCGTCCTGCAACAAATGGCAAGATTTCCTTCTTAAGGCTGAGTAACATTTCACACCTACCACGTTTTCTTTATTCATTCATCTGTCAGTGGGATTGTAGGTTATTTGCACGCGTTTGCTATATTGTAAATAATGCGAGGAACACCGGACATCTAGGGAGTCCGTCTGCTCCAGCCACCCTTCTCCTCCCCCCATCAGGCTGCAGGGAGGGGGATGGTGGGGCTGGGACCTGGCTGAGAACCTGGGGCAGGATAGTGAGGAAGGGAAGAGGAAAGAAAGGAAAAGCAAAGGCAAGAGGGAGGTGGGGAATGAAGAAAAAGTGGGGCAAAGGGAATTCAGAGCAATAGGAGGAAAGGAAGAAAAAGGGAGAGGAAGGAGAGGGAAGGAGGCGGCAGAGGGAGAGGAAGAGTGAGGCGGGGAGGGGTGTGTGTGTGTGGGGGGGTTAAGAACAGGGAGGCAGGAGGAAGAAGATGCAGGGGAATGAGCAAACTGGTGCGTGAATGTGGCGAAGGCACTTCCACCCTTGCGCACCTGGCGAACTCCTACCCGTCCCGCAAAGCCCAGGTTAAAAACCTTCTCCCAGGAGTCCTCCCTGACCCCACCTCACGATAGCACAGCCTCCTCTTAGCCCTTGTCACACGTGTTCATTTACTGAGTCCCTGGCGTGTGGCTGGAACTGCCCCCAAATACTTCACACATGGCATCTCATTGAATCCTCACTGCAGCCCTATGAGCGGGCGCTAGTATTTCCCCCATCTCAGGGGAAACTGAGGCCGAGACATACTCTAAGGCTACTCTAAGCCTTGTGTCTGAGCGGCAGGACGAAGTTTCGCTAGTCGCTTCCAGTGACAGTGGGTGAGACAGTGATTTGGAAGCACCTTCTCACGCAAAGAATCGGTGCTGAGTTTGTTTCCCCTTCCAGCAAGCTTTGGGAAAGAGAGCTGCAGAAGGAAACTGGGCAGTAAGGCCTGCCGCTGCTCTATCAAGGTCCCGGTAAGACCTCGCTCTCTGGAGCCTTGGTTTCCCCTCTGTCCCGGGACAGTCTCTGAGGCCCCGCCTACCTCTGGCAGCGGTGTGACTGACGGGGCTTGGCTCCAATCAGGGCCCGAACAGCGAACCACCGGGCGAGGAGCCCTGAGGATGACGCTCTGCTGACGCCTGGTGGCTGGTTGCGGGAGTGCGCCTGGAGGGCCTCCCTGCGGAGATCTGAGCGAAGGTGGGTCTAGCTATGCATGGAGGTGTTGGGGGCGGGGAGAGGGACCCACAGAGCACAGTCCTTAGTTGACAGAGACAGAAGGAGGGAGGCAGATGAAGGGGAGGGATAGGAAAGGAAGGAGACAGAAATAAACAGAGAGACGGAGAGAGATCAAGAAGGAGGCAGAGATACCAGCAAAGATAAAGATGAGTCCTGAGAGAGACAGAAGGAGGTAGAAAGAGATAAAGAGAGAGAGGCAGGGGAACACAAAGAAAAATAAGAGCAAAATAGAGACACAATCGCAGCAATGTGGGGGAAGAGTGACCGCACCGGCCATCTTGCGCAGCCTTGTTCTTTCACTGGGGAGGATGATCACGGGCTGAGAAAGTGTCTCACGCGTGGTCATGTGGATCCCAGCTACCCGCTCAGCCTTGCCAAAGCCCATTCTTAATGTCTTCTTTCCCTTGGTGGAGTATGTTTTGTAAATATGGCCACCGTAATAGATCTCATCCCATGCATTTACCTCCCTCTCGTTGACGGGTGGGGCCTTTGTCTTCTCCCTTCAGCCTGGGTCCACGTGTGAGACCCCCCCCCTTCCAATAGAGTATGGAGGAAGTGATGCCGTGTGACTTCTGAGGCTAAGTTGTACAAATGCCATGAAGCTTCCAGCTTTCTCTCGGAATACTTGCTCCGGAATCCAGCTACCTGCTGGGGGGGGGGGGGGTGTGTGGGGGGGGAAACAAGGCAGCTGTATGGAGTGTCCACGTATGGGAGGTGTCTGCCCTGAGAGTCATAGCTGAGGCCCAGCCAACGGCCAGCACCAGTGCCCAGCCGTGGGACTCACCCCCACCCTTTGAGCCATCCGAGATGACTCCATTTGGAGCAGAGATGAGCTGTTCCCACTGGGTCCTGCCCAAATTACACAGGTGCGCAAAACAAATGATTGTGGGAGTTTTACCGCTAGGTTTAGGTCGGTTGGCACGTAGGAACAGACAAATGGAAACCCTTTTGGTGCCACCTACCACACACATTATCATCATCACCATCACCAACATCGTCCAATCTTTCAGGACTTTCTGCTAGCCAACCTCCAATGTTCCCACACCCTGAAGTGCCCACTGTACCCAGAACACTGGAACATACCATGCTGTTTCTTGCAACCCTGACTTCACCTATTCTGTTCCCTCTGCCACAGTTGTTCTCCCCAAGATTCACCTGCAAAATGCTAACTCTTCTTTCAACCTCCCCACTTCTTTGGGAGGTCTAATGCCCCAGGAAGCGCCCCTGCCTTCTCTTGGTGTCCTTGGCCCTTTCTTCTTGCCATCACCGTTATTAGTGTCCTAGGGATGCCATCACAAAGTACCCCAAACAGAGTGGTTTAAACAACAGAAATTTATTCTCCACGGTTCTTTATGCTGGCAGTCCAAGGTCAAGTGTCAGCAGCGTTGGCTCCCCCTGGAGGCATGGGAGGGAGGCTCTGTTCCATGCTTCTCTCTTAGATTCTGGTGGTTTCCAGGTGGTCTGGATGTGGCTTGGCTTCTGCAGCATCACCCCAATTTCTGCCTGCATCTCCACACGGTGTTCTCCATGTATGCACGTGTGTGTTTCTGGCGTCGAATCTCCCCCTTTTCATAAGGACACCCATTGTATTGGATTAAGGATCCGCCCTATCCACTATGACCTCATTTAAATGACCTCATCTAAATCTTTTCTTTTCAATATATGAAATTTATTGTCAAATTGGTTTCCATACAACACCCAGTACTCATCCCAAAAGATGCCCTCTTCAATACCCATCACCCACTCCCCCCTCCCTCCAACCCCCCATCAGCCCTCAGTTTGTTCTCATTTTTTAAGAGTCTCTTATGCTTTGGCTCTCTCTCCCACTCTAACCTCTCTTTTTTTTTTTTCTTCCCCTCCCCCATGGGTTTCTGTCAAGTTTCTCAGGATCCACATAAGAGTGAAAACATATGGTGTCTGTCTTTCTCTGTATGGCTTATTTCACTTAGTGTAACACTCTCCACTTCCATCCATGTTGCTACAAAAGCAGCAGATTTTGTACAGCTACAAAACAGATTTCATTCTTTCTCATTGCCCCATAGTACTGCATTGTGTATATAAACCATGACCTTATCTAAATCTAACTACTTACATCTGTAATGGCCATATTTCCAAATAAGGTCACATCCTGAGATCCTGAGGGGTTAGGACATCAACACGTGAATTTTGGGGGGGGGGCAATTCAACCCATATTAATCCCTGTGGTTTTATTGCCTGACTATTACAATCTCTCCAGAGTGGGAGCTTCCTGAGAGCAAGGGTTCTGTCTTACTTACCTTGTATCCCCTACACTACCCAGTTCCAGGAAGAAAATAGACACTCAAGAAAATGGGTTGACTGAAGAATGAATGAGCAAATGGAAACTAGTAACATTAGCTGAACACTGATTAGTTCCCACCTCCATGGGAACTCATTAGCTCATTCAACAAGGTTTTCTATGTTTCCAGATTTTAGGGCATGATTTTACATGGAGGCATACAAGGGCAAGAATATCTAAAATATTTCTGAAACAGGCGCCTGGGTGGCTCGGTTGAGCATCCAGCTTCGGGCAGGTCATGATCTCATGGCTCGTGGGTTCGAGCCCCACATCAGGCTCTGTGCTGACGGCTCAGAACCTGCAGCCTGCTTCAGATTCTGTGTCTCCCTCTCTATGCCCCTCCCCTGCTCACATGCACACACTCTCTCTCTCTCTCTCTCTCAAAAATAAATAACATTAAAAAAAATTTTAATATTTCTGAATAAGAAGAATGGTCCGAGATGTATGACTACAAAGCAGTAGTTACTGACACAATGTGGTCAAACTACAGGAACATACAAATTGACTAAAGGAAGAGAAAAGAGACCCCATTGGGGCACTTGGGTGGTTCAGTTGGTTGAGTGTCCAACTCTTGATTTGGGCTCAGTTCATGATCTCATTGTTCGTGGGATCAAGCCCTGAGTCAGCACAGAACCTGCTTGAGATTCTCTCTTTCCTCTCTCTCTGTCTGTCTCTCTCCCTCCCTCCCTCCACACCTTCTCAAAGAAAGAAAAAAAGAAAGAGAAAACAAGGAAAAGAAAGAAAGAAAAGGAAAAGGAAGGAAGAAAGAAAAAGAAGGAAAGAAAACAAGGAAAAGAAAGAAGGAAAGAAAACAAGGGAAAGAAAGAAGGAAAGAAAGAAAACAAGGAAAAGAAAGAAGGAAAGAAAGAAAACAAGGAAAAGAAAGAAAGGGAGAAAGAAGGAAAGAAAGAAAGAAAAGAAGGGAAAGAAAGGAAGAAGGAAGACAGAGAAAGAAAGAAAGCAAGGAAAAGGAAGGAAGGAAGGAAGAAAGAAAGAGAAAGAAAGAAAGAAAGAAAGAAAGAAAAGAAGGAAAAGGAAGAAAGAAAAGAAGGGAAAGAAAGGAAAGAAGAAAGAGAGAGAGAGAAAGAAAGAAAAGAAGGAAAAGGAAGGAAGGAAGGAAGAAAGAGAGAAAGAAAGAAGACAAGGAAAAGGAAGAAAAGAAAGAAAGAAAGGAAAAAGAAAGAAAGAAAGAAAGAAAGAAAGAAAGAAAGAAAGGGGAGGTCCCATCAATAGACTCCATACACACATGCCAATCAAATATGTGACAAGGTAGTATTTGCTCCACTGTGGGGGAAATGGACTTCTTAACAAAAATGATTCCAGGACAAAAGGGAGATCCAGAAAGAAATGAGATCCCTACCACACGCCATACACAAAAATCGGCTCCAGAAGGATCGAGAACTTCCATGTGAAAAGCACAACTTGAACACTTTTAGGAAAAAAAAATATATCTTGGGAAATATATTTGTGACCTGGGGTGAGAAAGAATTTCTTAAAGAAAACGTAGAATGTACAAACCGTAAAGGAACAGACGGATGTTGTGCTACATCAAAATTTAAAACCACTTACGTCGAAAGAGACCAAATAGGGGCGCCTGGGGCTCAGTCGGTTAAGTTTCCGACGTCGGCTCAGGTCATGATCTCGCGGTCTGTGAGTTCGAGCCCCGTGTCGGGCTCTGTGCTCACAGTCAGAGCCTGGAGCCTGTTTCAGATTCTGTGTCTCCCTCTGTCTGCCCCTCCCCTGCTCGTGCTCTGTCTCTCTCTCTCTCTCAAAAATATAAACACTAAAACAAAAGAGACCAAATACAAAGTGAAGAGAATCTGTGCCCTGGGAACAGACATTTGCACTGCAGGCAGCCAGCAAATGATCCCCGTTTATACAGAGAGGGCCTGGGTTAGCTCATTTCATCCTCACTGGACCCAGTGAGGGAGGCACTGTTTCCTCCCCCATTCTTTCCAGGTAGACACATGGAGGGGCTGAGAGGTAGAGTGACGTGTCTGAGCCCCCGTCACTGGCCGGGGCTCCAGAACAGCCATTAGAATCCAGACCAAACCATCCAAATAGCGAACAGAGGGACAAATGAGCACACAAACGCACAAACAGGTAATTACGACCTCTCTCCGGGACCGGGAGGGATTGCTGGGTTGTGGGTCCCTCTGGAGGATGGAAGAAAAGGGCCAGGCTCAAGGGGGATAACACGCTAATGGGGAGATGGCCGGCAGTGGATGCACCTTTAAGGCCTGGAGCCACCTTCACCTGCACCCCGACCTTGAGGGAACTCAGCAGCCACGTGGGAGGGAGCCAGGAGGTCAGCCGAGCCAGCCGCTCACGCGGCAAAGGTGGTGGCGAACCAGGCGAAGAAGCAGAGGTTCAGAGGGTTTGGACAACAGGCCCAAGACCACACAGCGAAGTAGCTGCAGAGTTGTGAGTCTCGGCGAAGGCTCTGCTGTCGTGCCCCAGCCCAGACATTTTCTGGTTCTCTCGGTCTCGGGGTCTCTCGCTCTCTCACGCACACAGGCACGCCCGCCCGCCCGCAGCACCCAGCTCCCGCTGGAGACGAAAGGCAATGCAACGCACAAATTGCAAGTCACACTTTATTCACTCGCCAGGGGGTGCGGGGGGATTCTGGGCAGCAGACCTAGCCCCTGGGAAAGAGCAACAGGGGGGCACTAGTTGGAGGGGTGGAAGGCGCCCCGTTGGTGCCACTGCATGTCGCGGATGCGGCGCACGGACTGCACCTGGGGGTGGGGAGCCCCAAAGTCACCGCTGTCCTTGTAGTCTCCCTTCTCCAGCAGGTACTGCAGCCCGCGGTAGCCAGGGTACTGGTAGCCGACCCACCTGCGGGGCGGAGGGGAAGCAGACGAAGAGAGAGAGAAGGAGAGCAGCCTTAGGCCGTGAGGAAGGGTGGGTTTCCCGTTCATTTCACACTTCCTGATTGTCGAGCAGGAACGCCACCCTTCCGGCCTCCGGCCTCCGGCCTCCGGCCTCTGCTTGCTTCCTTCTCTTGGTGGGGAGATCACTATCTCCTAAAGCAACTTTTGGCTGAAGGCCTGCTACTAGGGAAAGGTGACCTCAAGCCCACTTCAGCCTACAAGAACGCAGGTCTCTTAACTGTCTCTGTCCACCCTCATCCCAACCCCATGCCTGGCTGCAAGGCCAAACGAGAGAGGAGGCTAGGTCCCAGGGCCCCTCCATTATCCCTTCATCATTTGAAGTCAGCACCGTTTAGGGGGGATCCTCCGCTCTTTTGAGCACCTAATGAAAGTTACAGTTTCTCCCCCTCCCCCCGCCCCACACACAAAATGTCACAAAGCCCTGGCCTACAAGGACCTGCCAGGCCAACCCTTACGTATACCTGCAGTTCTCCCTCGTGGTCTTGTGCACTATATCTCTGCGCACCCATCACTTTAACCTTTGGAGAGTCCCTCCAACTCACCAGGCTCCTCCAACCCCAGGGCCTTTGCACATGCCCTTCTCTATCTGGAATGTCCTTCCTCTCTTCACACCGCACTTCCTACTCTTTCTTGGGATCTGAGCTCAACAGTCCCTTCCTCAAGGAAGGAGCCCAGATCTGTGTGGATTCTTAAATTGTTAACCGTTGACCCCAGCTAGACTGTTAGCTACACAAAGAAAAAGCCAGGTCTCTTGAAGCTGCTCCGACACACGGAGCACTTAATGCGACGCCTGGCACGTGGCAGGACTCCAGCACTTGAGTAACGAGTGAACACACAAACGAAAAGGACTATGAACGCAGAGCCGTGCACACTATTTTCGGAGGTTGACGAACCCCAGAAAAGCCAGTCGGTGTTGGGTCAAACCAGCTCTCTTGAGGGGGGAGGGGGTAGAAAAAGGTCTTGGCGTGTCTCACTTTCCAATGTCTGTGGTGTCAATACTCCCACCCCGGCTGGTTTCGAGCCACCGATGATTCAGCAACCAGCTCACAGATATTCTGAAACCTTCAGAGTCGGCTCTTGCAAGCTGGAACCAACCACCTGCAGCACCCCACTGCCTGTAGCCCCTCTGTGAACCCCCAGAGGGTTTAATTTTGCCGGCACGGGCTGGGCTTTCTCCCCCCATAGCCCTGTTAAGACCACGCAACTCATCCCGACCTCTCCTATACCCCCACCACCATTTACGGTCCTGCTCCTGGGGACTGAGGTTAAGGCCAAGCTTTCTCTCCCCACCCCCCACCCCCCAGGTAGGGTATTGCCCAAGAGGCAGATCTGGAGGGGGTGGCAAGGGCTGAAAGCCACACGCAAGCTCGCGATCTCCACGCCCATTTTCCAGCGGGAAGACTGAGGTCGCGAGTGTGCAAGATCAGCAGGGTTCGGGGCAGAGCGGGACTCAGGACCCCGGGGTCTGGGCTCCCGGGCGGGGTGAGCAGGGCTGGGTCTGCACTCACGTGCCACTCTGCACGCGCACCGACGACACCTTCTCCTGGTAGCCGTGGGCGTGGAAGCTGGGCACATCATCGTCTATGATTTCCATCTTCTTCCCCGTGAAGTTAGGGTTTTCATAGAGGATGATCTTGTGCTCTTGGCTGTCCTGTCGACAGGGAGCAGGGAGAGTGAGCGCGGGAGGGGGAGCGAGGGAGGGCCTTCCGGCCCCATCCGCGTGCTGCGGTGTTGGGATTAGCACACTCCATCTACAGCCCTCTGCCCAGTACCCCTGCCACCCGAGTGCAATTGTAACTGCAGGTAAACAGCGGCCGTTTGTTGAGGTCCCACAGGCTATCTGCACGCGACACTCTGGAGTCGACACTTCAAGGCACATTCAATTCTGATAGGTCATGTTCCCCCCCTATAGCTTCAGCCTGCTTAAAAAAAAAAAAAAAAGGCAGCCACAATCGACACATACAGGGACACAGGCTGGTGGTGCCCCGAAAAGGCACTTGACATGTTTTGGCTTTCCTTCGTCGCCACATCTCTTCCCATCTTCCTGTTCCTGTGACATTTTCCTTAGTCATCCCCTTTAATCCTTTAAATACTCTTATGCTCTCTGGCAGATGAGAAAACCCGGGGCTCAGAGAGGTAAAGCAGCTTGCCCAAGGTCACACAGCTGGGAGCACCAGAGCCAAGGTAGGAACCCGGGTCCATGGGATGCAATGCTCTCCTACCTTCCATCAAGCTCTGGGGGGAACTAGACTGTGCTGGGGAGGCTTGGGAGTGTAACTGAGCATTGCTGGGCCCGCTGTCCTCCCTAAGAGCTCACATTCTCGTAAAGAATCAGGTTCAGAAATGCACCAGAACGCCCCACCGGCACGAGTTACAAACAGGAGCTGAACTACCTTTTCCTCCACACCAATCCCAGGATTTCTTTTCATGTTTACGATGGCTACTGTTTATTGCGCAATTGCTCTGTGATGCGTTCCCAACCCCGGAAAGCACCGTCTGTACAGAATAGAATGTGAGTGGCACCCCCGCCGGAGCATTTTGAGGTCTTGTGAATGGAGCCCCCTGGGGTTGTGCAATGTGGCAACTCTCAGGCTGGGCATGTGGGAATCTCAGGGCCGCAGAGTCAAATATCCCCATTTTACAGATGGGAAAACTGAGGCCCAGGGAGGCGAACGGCTTCTAGCAGGTCACACAGCCAGGAAGCGCACCCTGCGCATTAGAAGGGTCACGATGCTGGAGGAAAAGGTCCCCTCCTGGTCCCTAAAGCCCTGGCCACAAGCAGCAGAGAGAAGAAGCAGGAAGTGACGGGAGGCTCACCACTTTGATGGGCCTCAGGGAGCTGAGGGAGTCCGTCCTCCGACTGCTGGTCCATGAGTCCCAGCGGGGGTACTCGCCCTTCTCGAACACAAACTGCTCACCCTTGCAGTTGGCTTGTTCGTAGCCCACCCAGCTGCAGTGGAGACAGAGAGAGGGGAGGTCAAGCCACCCCAGGCTTCCTCTGGCAGGACCCTGGCTTAGTCTCTCGAGCCCCCTGGGTGGGGGGGGGGGGGTGGTGGTGGCTCACACTTGCCCAGCTCACCCATCAAAATCCAGACACCGCCAGTCCAAGAGCAGAATCACCTCGGCGATCCAGAACTTAATTTTGAACAGTAAACGGTCATTAATAAAAATACCAAAAGTTAGATTTTGAAAAAGACAGCAGGGGAGTGTAAAGTCCGTTTGAGAAATTCTTCCATCCAAATGCGAAAAAAAAAAGGGGGGGGCAACTGAGAATCAGATGCCGTGCTTAAATGGTCAAAACCTCCCTCGTCCAGGAAGACGCGCTCCTGGGGCGCACAGACGCCCAGAGCGTGTTGGATAAGGGCGACCGGGCAGGGCCATTCTCCTGGCAGACCCTGACTTGAGTAGCATTTGTTGAACTCTGCAGAATCCCCTGAGAACCCTGAGTTGGGGTGTGGGTCACGTAGGACCCCCAACCCCTCCAGAATCACTGACCTCTTGGGTCACCAGTGGCCACCCCCGATTCCTGAGGCTCTTGCAGAGAAGGAGTGGTCAAGGACCCACGGAGAGAGTCCCCTTCAGGCTGTGTTTAGCTCTGTGACCTGAGCAGGGCAGAATCAGATCCTACCAGCCCTCCTCTCCAGGGTCAGGGACCCAAGGCTGCCAGCCCCCAAGTGTGCCGGTGAATCTGCTGACAAACAGCGTGGCCAGAATTTGGGAAGGGCACGGTGAAAGCAGAGCTGGGACATCTAGCTTTAAACCGCCCAGGAGAGTGCAGATGCTCCGGGAGCCACAGACGGGCAGCTGTGCCCATGAGAGAGACTGTGTTTATCTCCCCACCTCGAGGAGGTGCCTGGCCTCCGTGTCAGGATTTGCCTATGAGTTCTTTTCCTTCCCCCTCAGCGTGGTTCCTCTTATCCTACGGAGGAGGAAGCCAAGGCTCAGAGAGGGAAGTTCTTGGTCCAAGGTCACACAGCCTGAAAGTGATCGAGCTGGGATTTGAATCCAGTTCTCTGTGACCCCAAAGCACAAACTCTCTCCATAGGCTGCCCCAAATTTCAGGGTCTAAGAGCACAGTGGGGGGAGGGCAGGTCCCCCCAGCTCCATATGCCTCACCCTGGCAGCTCCCACCGGGCGAGCCCCCCTCCCGCACCCCACCCAGGTACGTACGGTCCAGCCTGCACCAGGACGGAGCCTGCCTTCTCCACGCCGGTCTCCTTCAGGTTGGGGCAGGGCCCACTGAGCTCGTGCGAGTGGCCCTGGAAGTTCTCTTGCTCAAAGATGATGATCTGTGACAGGAGGAGAGGGTGGGACCCGTCACGATGCGGAGGACCGAAGCAGGGCATTGGGGGCGGGGAGGGGGCTCAGGGAGCCTGGAGGGATCCTGACGGGCTCCACTTTCGGGAGTCACGGACCCAACGCGAAAGCCAGACAGTCCTGGCACCTGCCAGCTGTGAGACCTTCCTGAGCCCCTATTTCACCTCGCTGAGCCTCGGCTGCCCCATCTGTAAAATGGGAAGTGACAGCGCCTACCTCACGGGGTTGCTGGAAGGACTCAGAGAAGCACAACGGTGAGCTCGCAGTATCTGCTCTGTGTGGGGGGAGGCAGAACCCTGAGAACGAAGGGACAACCTGCGGATCCCAGGCGGGCAAGTGGCAGGGTGGAAACTGGAGTCCAAGTTTGTCTGGTGCCGTTTCCGTTAAGGGCAGCACTTTGCGAGCCAACGTGCACACAAGGCACCTGGGACCTTGACAAAATGCGGTTTCCGGGGCAGCACGTCTTGGGGGTGAGGCCCCAGATTCTGCATCCCTAACGAGCTCCCAGGAGAGGAAGGGCTGTCTCCTGCTCCTGCTAGAGCCGGGCCGGCACCACCAACACACCTGACCCCGTTTGGCCCCTAAGACCCTGCATACCTGTGCCTTTTCTTTAAGCCCCCACGGGCTCTGCAGGTCTCCTCCCCCGGGACACTTCTTGGGGGGCCTTCCCTCCTTAAGGGGGCTCTCATCAGCCCGGGGAAGGGGGCCAGCAGGCTCCCCATGAGGGAGGCACAATCTCTGCAAGATGAAGGCGCCCCCCCCCCCACCCCGCCACGGCCTCGCAGCTGCCACCTTGCACGATTCCGGAGCGCGTTTGCAGCCACACGTCCCCAGGGAGCGGCCCCCACCCCGCCCCGGGTGGAGAGGCGGGCTCAGGGCAGCGGGCTCCTGGGAAGGGCAGCTGCACAATCTACATGGTCAGCACTGGCTGTGTAAACACGTCCCTCTCTCCCAGGCCGGGGATTAGCTAGATAAAGGCAGGGCAGGGAGGCCCGGCGGGGCTCAGAGACAAATTCCATGGGCTCAGTTCGGCCTTTATGGTCACTGACTCGACCACGGAAGGGTCAGGAGACACGGGCTCTGATGTCACCCCTGTTGCGTCTCCAGCTGGGCAACCCCAGCAAGCAACTGGGTTGCTTTGCGCCTCAGCTGGCCCGTCTGTAAATGGGAGAGGCTGAGCACTCTGCAGGAGAAGCAGGAGCAGGGACATTGGGAGCCAACGTATCATCACCCCGGCCTGGGAGACAAGGAGGAGGACCAGGGAGGTCAGCCTCTCCATGTATTCGAACGGCCCCGGATGGCCTGGAAGCTCAGTATTGTCACCGTGACCGTTCTTGCTATGTATCCACACACGGATGCTGACATTTTACGCGATATCTAATCCTTTAAATGCGCGCTGTCCGGGGGCGCCGGGGTGGCTCACCGTCGGTGAAACGTTCGACTTTGGCTCACGTCATGATCTCGCGGTTCATGAGTTCGAGCCCCGCATCGGGGATCCTGTCTCTGTCTCTGTCTCTCTCTCTCTCTCTGTCTCTCTCTCTTCCTGCCCCTCCCCTGCTCACGCACTCTCTCACTCAAAAATAAACATTATAAATAAATAAATAAATGTGTGCAGGCCAGTGCTGCAGGCATTCATTGGCCACCTAAGTCTGAGGGATGCACTCAGGCCGTCCCAATGAAGACGCACTGTCACAGAAGGTGACACATCAGATTTTGAAGGTTTAGGATAGTCAAGAAAGAGTGCCAAAGGGCTTTCTCATAATTTTTCTATTGATTATACGTTAGGGCCTATTGGGTTTAATAAAATAGAATACGCAAACTAATTTCCCTGGCTCCTTTGTACCTTCTTACCGTGGCTATGGGAAATGCTAAACGGCATGGGGACTCGATTTCTACGCCTGTGGGCCAGCGCAGCTCTAAACACCTTGCACAGGCCTTCGTGCTCCTCCTCAGACTCATGCAGCTCGGTCTCACCTCTGGGCCTTTGCGCTCGCTGTGTCCTCTGCCTGGAATGTTCTCCCTGACCCCCACCCCGACTCACGTGGCCGGTGACCCGGGTCTCCCCTCCCATGTCGCCTCCTCAGAGAGGCCTCCCTGACTGCCTCAGCTAACACCTCCTTTCCTCATTCATCCCGACTCTCTGAACTCAAGCTTCCCTGGCCGGAGAGGCCACATGTCAGACAAAAGGGCAGTGCCCGGGTGGACCCCTTGCCCAGGGTCCCTGAAGCAGGGGACCATGGGAGGGAGCCCGGCAGAGGCAGTCAGGGGAATGGTGGCTGGTAGAGGTTTGGGTGCAGACTGGGTATGATGAGTCCCCCCTCATTGGACCCTAGGAGGGTGAGAAGGATGAGGGGGCAAAGCAGGCAGTGATAGCTGGTCTTAGCTGGACACCGCAGGCCAGGCCAAGCTGGTGTCCTTTGCCTCTTCACACCCACCTTGCACCGTGATTCCGATTCTCCCCAATTTACAAAGGTGGGAACTGAGGCTCAGAGAGGTCAAGTGACTGGCCCGAGTCACACAGCAGGTCAGGAATCCCACCTCACCTTCGGTTCACAAGCCCCCTCTTGCACGGGACTGTGGGTCCGCCCCAGCTCTGGGGAGCCCCTGTGGTCAATGGGGTACGGGGTATGGGGTGAGGCAGAGAAACGTAAGTCTCCAGAGCTGGAAGCTGGTGTCAGGAATCCTGGCCGGCCATGGGCTGGTGCAGGGGCCGGGGCGGGGGCGGAGGGGGGCGGAATCACTGCCCCCTGTGCAAGTGGGGGAGACTGGAGCCCAGAGAGGGGCAGGGGCTCAGAGCGGGAGCCTCAGGAAGGAAGACACCCACTTGGACTTTACAGAAGGGAAACTGAGTCTGGAGGAGGAGTTCTGCGTGCCCCCCCACCCTCCCCCGCATCGTACCCACCTTGGGGTTGAGGGGCTGTGGCTTGCCCGCTTGGGTCTGGTGGTCTGAGGCCATGGTGGGTGGTCCTGTGCAGGAAAGACCTGGAAGATACGTGGGAAGCGGCAGTGAGGACCTCTCTGGGTCCTCTGCTTTCTCCCCTGGGTGCCTCGGGGCCCCTCCACTCCGGCCCTCGAGCCTTCTGGTATCCCTGTCTCAGGATGTCCCAGAGCAGCAGGGTCCACAAGTGGCTGTCTGACTTCCCATCCTTAGCTTCATTTCTTGGTGCCCAGGACTGCTCCGGAGGGGAAATCGAGGTCTGCTAAGAAAGCGGTGATAAACTGGGGCTTCAAGCGGGGCCCCAGGTGGGTCCCAGTCATTCAGCTCCGGACAAAGGGAGCCACGCAGAATGATTTCCCGATCAAAAGCAAAGTGCGGGCCACAAACCCCACTCACAAAGTCTCCGGTAGCCCCAGGCCCTCACCCCGACTTCGTCCTCAAGACCCCCTCCCCCCGGGCACCCAGTACCCAGAATGCTCCTCTGCTGCTGACCTTCCCGCACTCCCCACGAGCGCCCATATCTGTGATGGACTCATGCTACGAGAAGGCGAAGAAGTGAGCATAATGGTAGAAACTCAGGCACCGTGACAGGCAGCAGCAGGGAAGATTTCTTCCCTGGTGAGAACGTCAGAAAACGTTTTCCAGAACATCTGGAAAGTCGGCACTCTCTTCCCCTTTCCCGCAGGAGGAGCAGTGACCCCAGCCTGCGTGTTTCCAGTGAACAGGAGACACCTGAACTCCTTCTCCAGAGAAGACGCCCGGCTTCCAGAAGCCCCTTCCACACTCGAGCCCAGGCCAGAACGTCCCCCACAGAGAAGAACTGCAAATAAGCAGCTTGGGGGCCAAGCCCGCTCTGTTCTCCTAAATAACCAGCCCTGTGCACCTGTCACACGGCCAGAGGCCCCACCATGCAGCCCCCAGTCGTTGACCGCCTCGCACTAAAGGTTAAGCTCAATCAGGTCAACTTGGGTGCTGCCAATGTGGGCCTCAATTTCCTGTTCTGCAAAGTGGGGACAGTCATGGCGCCCGACGATATCTGTGAACAGGTTGTGACGACTTGACCCCTGGGCAGCGGGTCCGGGATACAGCCGATGTTCTGTAAATGGGAGCAGTTATGGCATCATGAGGATCGTTTCCACCAAGCTTTAGTGGCTTTGGAATCACCTGTCGCTGGACGCTCTCAGAGATCCCCAGCTGCTTCCTGGCCACTAAGCGCTCCCCAAGGCTGGACACGTAGCAGGTGCCCGGGAATGTCTGCGGATTTGGGGAGCACTGGCTCACCGCCTTCGAAACGATGCTGGGCCTTCGCTGGTTTGATTCCTTCCACTAACAAACCCTAGGATTCTCCCCCCGCCCCCCCAGTCACTAGCGACGCAAGGACGCTGATGGACTGGTTGACATTAATAGAGGAGCCTGTGTGCCAGGCACCGCGCCGGACCAGGCGCCTGTGTCACCTCTGACAAAGGAGGTTTGACGACCCCTCTCCCCATTTAACAGAAGAGAAGGCTGAGGCTTACAGCAGTGAAGTCTTTGCCCAAGGTCCCCTTGTCAGAAAGGGGGTGGCACCTGGATTGGAACCCAGGTCTCCCACACTTTCCAACAGGGGATAAGGATGAGAGAAAAAGGCAAGGCAAGCGAGAGAGGCATTCTTACCAGTGACGCCAGCCTCCGAGAGCTCCCGTGAAGCCTAGCCGGCGGGAGGTGGCATTTATACCTTCCCCAGGAGTGCCGGTGCCGAGACGGGTGATCGCTGCGTCCCCACAGAAAGCAGGACGAGAATGCTGGGTTAAGCCCACACCAAAGCCCGGGTCAGCAAATGCCCACAGACATTGTGTCTCTGCACAATAATGTCATTAGCTTTTGGATTCGGCCGCGCCAGGGTGGTCAGGCGGCTGGGCGAGGGGATGTCCACTTTGCATGCATCAGCCGTCCGGCTGCCAGGACCGGGGGCACGCCGGGTTCACCGGTGTGGTCAGTCGAGCCCTGGGGGAAGGCAGACAGAGGCAAATCTCAGTGGCCCTGGGAAGAAAACAAGGGAAGGGGGACGGCGATTTGCCAGGGTCCAGCATCCGTCCGTCCACCCATCCATCCACTCATTCACTCAACAAATATTTATCTGGCACATAGTGCCAAGCTCCGTTTCGGGCGAGGTGAGTAGCATCAGGGAGGGGACCGACCCCAGTCTGGACCATCCAGGAGAGCTCCCAGGAAGAGACAGAGTCCTCGGGGACGAGGGTAAGTTAGCCTGGGAAACCAGACGGGGAAGGGAGTTCCGAACGGAAAGGGGCCATGTGCAGGAGCTGGCGAGCCATTAAAAGACTCGGAGGCAGGTTGAGATAGCTCCAGGGGGGCAGGGGGCCTGATCCTGCAGGCCGGGGAGAGTGAACTTCACCCTGAATATCCTGCGCTGTCCCAACACCTGCTGCTCTTCAGCGGGTGCTCTTAGGACCCTAGGCCCCTGAGGTTTGGAGAAACCGCTCAGATCCCTGCTGTGGCCTCCACCGCTGCCCCCGGGCGCCTGGCCTTTATTCACGTGCCTTCAGTGTGCATGGCTCCCTTGCAGCCAGCCTGCGTCTCGACCGAATCCCAGATCGGGCAGGAGACCGGGAACAGCACTGGGGCTCAGAAACCAGGCTGGAGCAAGACTTGCCGTCCCCCACCTTCCACGGCCCCAACACACACACACACACACACACACACACACACACACACTCACAGTCGGCCATGCTGTTTCTGTCTGTAGCACTTCTCACCGCCCGACGATTGCGCGAGTCGTTTATTTGCCATCTTTCCGATCAGAAGGTAGGCATCATGAGGGCAGAGCCATTGTCTGCGTGGTTCGCCGTGGTACCACCCAGTCCACGGCCTGACACGGGCCTAGGAAGCTTTGCTACGGCAGCTTAAGACGACAGGAATCTGGGGTGTAGAATAGCGCAGCCTGTGTGGAAACGGTATGGCGGGTCCTCAGAAACTTACCAGTAAAGGGGCGCCTGGGTGGCTCTGTCCGTTAAACATCGACTCTTGATTTCGGCTCAGGTCATGATCTCAGAGTTTGAGGGATTGAGCACCACGTCGGGCTCCGTGCTGACAGCTCAGAGCCTGCTTGGGATTCTCTCTCTCCCTCTCTCTGCCCCTCCCCTGCTCTCTCTCTCTCTCTCTTATAAATAAATAAAATAAAAGCTAAAAAAAATTACCAGTAAAATTTCTACATCACTCAGCAATTCCACTTATGGATACTTAGTCCAAAGGATTGTAAGCAGGGCCTTGAACAGATACTTGCACACCCATGTTTATAGCAGTATTATTCACAGTTGCCCAAAGGGGGAAATAACGCAAATGTTCATCGATCGATGAATAGACAAACAAAACATCCATAAAATGGAATATAAATCAGCCTCATAGAGGAAGAAGATTCTGGGGCACCCGAGTGGCTCAGTCGGTTCAGTGCCTACCTCTTGGTTTCGGCTCAGGTCATGATCTCGCGGTTCGTGAGTCCGAGCCTCGGGTCCGGCTCAATGCTGGGAGCGCAGAACCTGCTTAAGATTCTCTCTCTCCCTCTCTCTCTGCCCCTCCCCCTCCACCTCTCAAAATAAAAAAATACACTTAAAAAAAGAAAAAAGGAAATTCTGACCCGTGCTACAGCATGGATGAACTGTAAGGACATGATGCTAAGTGACATAAGTCACAAAATGACAAATACCACATGATTCCACTTATGTGAGACTCCTGGGGTAGCGAACTTTATAGAGATGGAAAGTAGAAAAGTGGGGCCAGGGGCAGGGGGACGGGGAGACGGGGCGTTAGTGTGCAATGGGCACAGAGTTTCAGTTTGGAAAGATGAAGAAGTTCTGGAAATGGAGGGTGAGGGTTGCACAACACTGTGAACTGCATACTCAAAGTGATTAAAACAGTAAGTTTTATGTTATGTGTATTTTACCACACTAA